>NC_087361.1:25625000-26250000 GCF_030014295.1 Loxodonta africana | reverse complement strand
CTTTAAATTGTTAAGTGCACTGCACTGGCTATTCACATTTTAAATATTTGTAAATACCTCAGTAGAGTGAAACACTATTTGTGAGTTGTGGCCCTCCTCTAGTAACCACTTATACCCAGACACTCACGTTCACAAATATTACTGATGTTATAACTACTTAATGATCTTAAAAATGAAAGCATAGTGTTTGGTAGTAAATGGCAGGAAAAACTAGATTTCACTGGCTCTTTGGGTAGCATTACCAAAACCAAATGCAAACCCATTGCCAGTGGTGTCTATTCCAACCCATAGCAACCCTATAGGACAGAGTAGAATGGCCCCATAGGGTTTCCAACAAGCAGCTGGTGGATTTGAACTGCTGACCTTTTCATTAATAGCCTATCACTTAACCACTGCCACACCAGGGCTGGGGCAGTATTATATATAGCCAAAAAAAATCTCAGTGAATCTGGTTCTTTGCATGTTGACCACATAGAAATGAGTCACCTAGGCAACTTGGTCTATGTACTTAGTCCCTTTTATAAACAAACTTTATAGTTTGTTTCATAATGACAAAAAGAGAATGCAGGAAGACTTTTCCAATACAGGAATCGATAGCCTAGTAGGTGAGCTTGACAAATGATTTACATGATAAATATATTTACATATCTAAAAATGTACAAAAATGACACCTACCTAAAAATGCATGTTTTAAATATTTCTAAGAACGCAAATGTATGGTTCCAGCCCAACACAGATGTTATGAGATTTCACCTAGCTTAAATATGAGATTTCACCTAGTTTAAGGCATTAATAAATATTTGGCTTTCACAAAAAGCTATTCAAATGGCAAATGTGAGCCAAGATACCATGATAATTTCTCTAAAAAAAAAAAAATCCAAGCATCTTTATTTCAAACAGGGTCATGATAAATGATACACATGCTTTTCTCCTGTGAATCCAGGCAGAAACAGGACAAATAGTGCATTAAGAAATTATTACAGCCCAGGGTCATTAGCTATAATCAAGGGCCAGCTTAGAGACAGAACAAGAAGCAGAAGGTGAGTTTGATCTTTGGCCAGATCAGAAGCCATGTACCATGGAGGCCATCTGGATGCTGGAAAGTTAGTTTAAATTCTGGTAAATGATTTTTATTTAATTTGGAGTAAGTTGTTACATTGCAAGAGCAAATCTTTCTACAGGTAGGCTGTAAACATCTTTTCCTTCAAATATTGTTACCATTGTAAAATATTCTAAGCCTATCATTTTAGAAATGCCACTGTCAAAGAAGCCAGGATGTAAAATGACATATTACAGTTCAACCCTAGCAAATCGGAAATTTCCATATTTACTCAGATGTGCACCATATGTTGCTATTTTCCTCTTTGTATTCTTTAGGGAAAAGTTCAGTATTCACTGAGGGAAATGCTAAATTTATTTCTGTTTAAACAGCGTTGGTTGAAATTTGTGATGTCTGATATTTTTAAAAAAGCAATCCATAGTGTTGGAATGTTAATGTTTCCCATAGTTCATGCCCTTCACCTGTTACAGGTCTGTGGAACCATTCACACCTACATGATAGCCACTGGCCACATGTGGCTATTTAGATTTGAATTTAAATTATTTAAAATAAAGTAGATTAAGAATTCACTTCCTCAGTTATACTAACCATCATTCAAAAGGTTTGGTAGGTATTACTTCACAGAGAATATTTTCATCATCAGAGAAGATTCTATAGGATAGCAACATTCTAGACCAAGGGTTGGCCCATTGGTGAAATCTGGCCCACTGTCTGTTATTGTACGTAAAGTTTTATTGAGACACAGCCACATTCACTCATCTAAGTGATATCTGTGTCTGCTTTTACTCCATAAAAGCAGCTTTGTAGTTGTGTCAAAGACAGTATGACCCACAAAACCTAATGTACTTATTATCTGGTCCTTTGCAAAATGCTTGCTGAGCCCTGGTCTAGACCATTGCCTAAAGTATATTTATAATAGCTATGGAAATAAATGTAGCCATTGACATTTGTTTCCCATTCTTTTGATTTTTTAATGAAATTGATGTTTTGTGTAGATATATTTCAAGGTCCGTGCCGCTCCTATCTAGGGCTGAACTTGCAGTGTGGTAGCCTTAAGTTCTTTTCAGATCCTGGTAGGAAAAAAGGATTGCAGTGAGTGGCTACTTTTGTTGTTTATGTCAAATTGAAGTCATAAATTTTTTAGACACAAAGAGTGCTTGGGGCTAAGTCTGCCATTACATCCACAAAGTGTACTATAAATCGGTTTGGAGTTTCTTCATGTTTGTTCTGTAATATGTAACAAATGCAGTTCACGATGTTCCTCAGTAATTTGAAGTTCATTTTGTATTTACAGACTCGATTGCACTTTATATGCAAATGCCTCATTATACTTTAGAAAAGCAGTATGTTAATTTGATTAATTTCTTACCTTATTTAAATCTTATGAAATGTCACCTGCCATTCAATCTACACACCAGTTATAACAAAACAACAAACATCACAAAGAGCTGAAGCATTACATTTTTCCTAATCAGAAGACAGATATGACAGGATTCACTTTATGCACATATGAATGCTGAATATGTTGAAAATTTGGAACTCCCTGCTACCACCCTCTCCCTGGAACCTAAATAACAAACTCTTTATAATAAAATTGTCCACCTAAAATAGGCACCTAGGAATATTGATTCCATTTTCTATGTGGTTGGTTGGCAGTAGTTGTGATTTAAGCAATTTCTGTTTGTAAGGCAGAAAAAAGGTATAAGATAAATAAAACATTATTTTGCAAGTACCTTTTATGGCATCTCCTTGTATCTAACATGATGCCATCCCCTTTGAAGGAGTCTGTTTGCTCTTGTTGTTGCCCCTAGTCATGGGGAATGATAAGGATAATTATGTTGTCTACCCCTGTGATACTTGGAGCTGTGTGTCTTCCTGGTAGGATGCCATATTTCCTCTTTTCAAAGCACCTTCCGTTCCTTCTGTCCACTGACTCTCAGCTTTAGGGAACAGGGAAATATACAGCATGACACTGCAGGCAAGAATTTATTCCTGGAAGCCACTGAGGGGAAATTAGCTTGGTTAGGTGGAAAAAAACAATCCTGGAGCAGAGTAACCCTGTAGGATGAGGTGGCTGTCACACACTAATGCTGTGTCTAGAGATCTTTGAAGGCTGTGGGCTTGTGGCCTTTAGGATCTGTGTGGCATAACTGCATGATTTACTGAAGAGAATCAAACATGGGAACTCTTTTTTATCCTAACAATGCCATGGGAAATTGTAATATACAGGAAGTAATGTAGTGATAGGGGGTGTCAAACCAGTAGAAAGTACAGGATTATTTAGAGAGAAAGAGAAATCCAGAGAAAGAAACAAAGAGTTTTGTATCTATAAGATTAACTGATAGACAGGAAACACTAAAGAGAAATGATAATAATACGAGAAAATTTAAAGAGAAGAGAGGATAAATAAAATGGAGGATATTCAAATACGAGAAAGGAAAAAAAAAAAAATTGAAAGTCTAAAACCAAAAACCACTTGCCATGGAGTTGATTCCAACTCATGGTGACCACATGTGTATGGAATAGAGCTGTGCTCCACAAGATTTTAAAAGGTATTTATGGCCCCTTGGAAGCAGCTCACCAGACCTTTCTTCTGAACATCCATATTGTCCAATAAAAAAGGAAGTGTAATAAATCACAGAAATTAGCTTGATAATGCCTTGTTGTTGTTGTTGTTAGGTGCCGTCTAATCTTTTCCAACTCGTGGTGACCCTACGTACAGCAAGGAAACCTTGCCAGGTCCTGCCCCATCCTCCCAGTCTTTGCTATGTTTGAGCCCATTGTGGCAGCTACTGTGGTAATTCATCTCTTTGAGAGCCTTTCTCTTTTTCACTGACCCTCTCCTTTACCAAGGATGATGTTCTTCTCCAGGAATTGGTCCCTCCTGATAATGTATAATGCCTTAAACCAAAAACCAAACCCATTGCCTTCAAATCAATTCTGACTCATACTGATGCTATAGGAGAGAGGAGAACTGCCCCACAGGGTTTCCAAGGAGTGGCTGCTGGATTCAAACTGCAAGGCTTTTGGTTAGCAGCTGAGCTCTTAACCACTACACCACCAGGGCTCCAATAATGCCTTAACCAAAAAAAAAAACCAAAAAGCAAACCCTTTGTCATCAAGTTGCTTCTGATTCATAATGACCCTGTAAGACAGAGTAGAACTGCCCTATAGGGTTTCCAAGGAGAAGTTGGCAAATATGACTGGCCAACCTCTTGGTTAGCAGTGGAGCTCTTTACCACTGCACTACCAGGGCTCCAATAATGCCTTAGCAGACAAATATTCTAACTTTTTGTTTTCTAAACAATGTTTATGTTGGCTTTGCGTGTGTGTGTTCTTCATTGTTGTATTTTTTTTTTTTTTTTAATCAAGAGTGACATTTATTCTCTCCAGGTTTTGGAAAAAATCATTCTTGTTTCCCATTGATTATATCATCTTTTCTATGAGGTACACATTCTGAGGTGGTTTTGATTTGAATTTTCCTTTCACTAGATTGTTGAATAAGTAGCCCTTGGAGTTTTTTTCACTGAGCAACTTTGTAGTGACCTTGAATAAACTAAGGATGTATGAGCAAATATCTGCTAATTCAGAGATTTTTTTTGAACATGAAAATAGATGAAAGATTTAGTAAATATAAAAAATATGTATAGCCAGATTAGTAGGGTATTATTAATGACTTTTGACTACGGTATATATTTTAATTGATGTTTATAAATAGCTTTGCTTCCTGTGGTTTTGTAATATAACATTTACCAAACTTCTTTTTTGATGGAATTTACATATGGCACATCAGGATGATTATAAATCAGCAGTCTTTTCACAGCATGGCAAAAAATAGGATTTGATTTATCTTCATGCCTTGCCTACCACTTGCTGTGACTGTACTTTTGAAATTTTAATATTCTCATTTCTCATAAGGGGTTTGTTATGTAAAATATTATGTAAATAACTTCTTAAATTTCTATGAATTTTTTCTTAAATTTTACTTAAGAACATAATTGTATGATGAGAGAAAAGGTATGCTTTGTTTCCGCAATGTGCAATATGTTTTTTCAAGTTATAATATGTGTTTTAAGTAAAGCTGGATTGTACATAGTCTAATATATCGGAATGTTGAAATCAGTAATAGCGTGAATTTTTATCAAGTATTTAAAAGGTTTCAGAGTATTCAATGTAGAATTATCTACCTTGGCATATATTAGCATTGCTAAAACATTTTAAAAAATTAGGAGTCTAACAGAATTGAATTGGTTATACTAACAGCAAAGGCAATTCTGAATTCTATGCTAAATTTGTGTGATTTATAGAAGAGAAGATACGTTCGAGTTTTATATGGTTATAAAGGCAGATTGGAAACCCTGGTTGTGTAGCGGTTAAGGCTGTGGATGCTAACTAAAAGGTCAGTAGTTCAAATCCACCAGGCATTCCTTGGAAACTCTATGAGGCAGTTCTACTCTGTCCTATAGGGTCGCTATGAGTCGGAATCAACTCGACGGCAATGGGTTTGGTTTTTGTTCTTTTAAAGGCAGATTGACAGCAGGGCAAGTGTGCACACGTGTGTGTGGTGTAGAGAGTGTATGTGTAGTGTGTGTGTGTGTGTGTATGTATAAAATGATATAGTGTTAATATGAGAAGAAAATGCATTCCTTTCCACAAATAGAATCATCACAGTGTTTGGTAATCATAGTTCATTCATATTTTGACATGTCAGGGTTATAATTGAGTGATACTCTAGGCAAAATAAGTTGAAAACTTGTTTTAATAATTTTATCCTCTGATTCTGTATGAAACAATACTAGTTTACTACGAAGTGAGAACTCATTATGTTTCAGAAATTTAACATCATCTTATTTTAGCATTTCTATAATCTTGAATGAGAAGTAGCATTGATGTTCTACACTCGAGGAGAATTTAGACTCAGGGGATTTAGTGAACATGCCGCTAGTCACAGATGGGAGCCCTGGTGGTGTAGTGGTTAAGAGCTCAGCTGCTAACCAATAGGTCAGCAGTTAGAATCCACCGGTGCTTCTTGGAACCCTATGGAGCCGTTCTACTTTGTCGTATAGGGTCGCTATGAGTCCGAACTGACTCAATGGTGCCTAACAACAACAGTCACAGATAGCAAGTGGGAATGTCGGGATTTGAACCCAATTTTATATCTATAGTAAAAACTTAATTCAAACCAAAGTCTATGTTGTTTTCCTTAAAAAGTTATGTTGTTCTTTCCTTTGTTAATGAAAACCAGGATATGTAAGACTTGCTTTAATATGATTGCTCTTAATTTTCCTTCTAGTCGGTCCTGCCAGGTATGGGAGTATGAGTTGTATATTTAATATATTGGAGAGAAGGTGTCAAAAAATACTCCTTCAACTGCCTTGAGATACAGTTCTAACTCTCATCTATATAATCTTTAATAGTGCAACGTTTCATTTCAATTTTTAAAACACTTTCATGCCCATGATCCCTTTTTGATCCCCACAGCCTGCCAACAACTCAATGCTGTGTGAGTCTCATGATACCCATGTTACAGATGGATAAGCCGAGGGTCCTTGTACAAGGGCACATGGTTGTTAAGTGGCTGTGCTGAGTCTTGGGTCCAGATCTTGAAATTAGCTGTGCCCTTTCCACTTCACCACAGTTGCTTTCATGATTGGAAAAGGGAAAAGAGGCTTTATTCATGCTTGTTTTAATGCTTATACAAGGCACTGAGAAGTTTGAGCTGGTGGGAGAGATTCAAAGTTAAAAGCCATGTGTGGAGGTCAGGTTCAGAAGATGAACACTGCATTGTGTGATTGATATATATATGTATATCTGTATATCTGTATATATTTTTAAATCAAGAAAACTATTGTCAGGAAATTGTTGATGTAATTTCTAGTCTGCTTCTAATAAAATCATAGTGTTAAAATCATCCCACTTTCACTACTTTTGTGGAAGATTCGATTCTGTCGGGATGTACTTGGGTTTCTGCCATTTCAGTCTGATGTGGGAAGTGAGAGAGGTGATGGCTGGGATACAGGAATGAGTGCCTAATCAGCTACACTGACCTTTAAGGACTATAATGTCGTGAGTTGAATACATTATATTGCAGAGCTATATTTAACATTGTGTGGGGGAAGCAGAAGAGTTTGAAATGTGTGCTTTTTAAGACTGAATATATTTGTGAGTAGGAAAAGCTTCTTAATACAACGCTCAGTTTATGTGTTGCTTTGCCTTCTTTTTTTCTAGGTTGTAGGTATTGATTATTTCTTTAATGGATTTACAAGTATAACATTATTGGCTTAAATGACATTTAAAGAGCTTTTGTAATTATAACTGTTTAGATCAAAATTATTAAAATTAGACTTTATTTTCAAAAAACTACAGCTTTATGGAATCCTAACATTTAACTTGTGGTTTCATGCTTTTGCTAAGTAATTGTGCTGACACATAAAATTATTATGGATCAGTGTGATTAAGAGCAATCACACTGACAAATAAATCAATATAATCTTAAAGTTCAAAGTGTACTAATTGGCTCAGAGAAATGGAAAATTTTAAGATGATCTAAATCTAAAAAAAAAAAAAAAAGGACTGCCTGTTTTTAATTATTACTATGAAATGTTTCCAGAACGTGTGAAAAATTAAAGTTTTTAGAGTCATCTCAATTCTACTCTCTACGTCTTTCCTTGGTCATGATACCCAGTGTATGGAATCCCCTTGCAATCCCATCCGTAACTATGAGGACTCCTTGTCTTGGTGATGTTACATGTTCCAGCCTTATTATTCACTAACCTATTTCATTATACAGTATCTGTCTTCAGTTTTATTCTGTTGGAGGTCAACCAGATAATTTAATCAAATATTTGTATAGAGGTCACGCTGTTATCAAAGACTGATAATTTGTGTGTGTGTCAGTGGGACAGTATTCCTACCATTTACTGGTTTGGTTGTGGAGTAGAAATGACAGGTGGAAGTAAAATGCAGTGAACTAGAGAAGAGGGTTGATTAAATATGTCCTATTTTTTTTTTATGTTTTTGGCTTTAGCAACTGGGTGGGCACAAGTGCCATTTTCTAAAAAAGGGGAAAATGGGCTAGGTTTAAGTTGGGGGATTTGGATAAAATCAAAATTTCATCTTGGTATATCTTGAGTTTGAAATGCCTCTGTGATTTCTAGGTAAAAGTGTTACTAAAAAGTCCCACAGAAAAATCTAGAATTAGAAAAGAAATCGTGACTGGAGATAATAATATCTGATTCATGGAAGGAACACGATTATCTCGGGCAACAGTGAAAGAGAGACCAGAGTCTGGAAGAAAGCCCTGGGGATACCACCTAAGACAAATCCATCTTCCTTCCGTTAAACCAAGCCCGTTGCCGTCAAGTCAGTTCCAACTCATAGTGACCCTATAGGGCAGAGTAGAACTGCCCCACAGGGTTTCCAAGGAGTGACTGGTGGATTCGAACTGCAGACCTTTTGCTTAGCAGTCTGAGCTCTTAACCACTGTGCCACCAGGGCCCCTCCTTCCATTAAGTGTGATTTTAATAGTATTCTTAAATTTAAATTGAATAGTATCTATTATTTATGTTCTCATGAAAACCAAACTGAAAAGTCTCAGGATTTAGTATGGCCACAAGGATACAAGGCAGCAGAAATTGTAAATGAGATGCCACTAAATCTTGTTAGACTACCGAGGACTCACACACCAGAGGCTCTTAACAGTGCTGTATCAGCAAACTGCTTTGACTATTTCAGGTTCTGGGTTCTCTTGTAGCCCTTTGTTGAATGCAAGAGTCAGTGGCATCCTACAATATTTCCCTGACACCTATAAGAAGTAGCAGAATGCTGACATGGGTTGACTTGAGAGTATTTGAAACATACCAGGTGTTCTTGGGTCAATTTTGATTCATGGAGCTCCATGTTGTCAAAGTAGAATTGTGTTCTGTAGGGCTTTCAATAGCTTATTTTTCCGAACCAATCACTGTACCTTTCTTCTGAGATATCTCTGAGTTGACTGGAACCTCCAAATGTTTGGTTAGCAACTGCATCACCCAGGAACTCCATTTGAAATATGTTATTGTTGTTACTTGCTTCGAGTTGATTCTGACTCATGGTGACCATATGTATGCTGAGTAGAACTGCTTCATTGGGTTTTCAAGTCTGTGGCCTTTTCAGAAACAAAATGCCAGACTATCTTCTGAGTCTCCCCTGGGTGGGATCAAACCACCATTCATTTAGCTAATAGTTGAGTGCTTAACCATTTGCATCACCAAAACATACTGACTGTAAAATAAGTTAGAGATGGCAAATATGCTCCTGCATGCTGCCACTGTCAACCTAATGGAATGGAATGCCAAAAGAAACATGATCATCATTTAAAGGAGAGTATTTTTGAATCCAAGTCCCCTGGGTGATGCAAATGGTTTGTGCTTGACTACTAACCTGAAGTTTAGCAATTTGAACTCACTCAATGGTGCCATGGAAGGAAGGCCTGGTGCTCTGGGTCCTTTAAGGTTTCAGGCAAGAAAACCCTATGAAGAAGTTCTGCTCTGACACTTATGGGGTCACCATGAGTAGGAATCCACTTGATGGCAGCAGGGTTTTTTTGTTGGTTTGTTTTTAAATCCAGACCTGGCTTCAGAATCCTCCTCAATACTGTTCATCACACAGAGAAAATTATTTTAAACTTTCATATTTGGATTAAATATGTGAACCATTTGTCAGCCTCACTGTAATTTTTTGTGCAATTATCAAACATTTGTTAAATATCTATTGTATTAAATCATTTATCATGATGTATGCTAAAGCTGGGTCCTTATTCCTAGTCTGTCTTAGTCTGGAAGCTCAGCTGAAACCTGTACTCCATGGGTGACCCTGCTGGTATCTGAATACCAGTGGCATAGCTTCCAGCATCACAGCAACACACAAGCCCCCACAGTATGACAAAGATGAAGAAATAGAAGATTTTTATCAGCTGCTGCAGTCTGAAATTGATCGAACATACAATCAAGATGCATTGATAATTACTGGCGATTGGAATGGGAAAGTTAGAAACAAAGAAGAAGGATCTGCAGTTGGAAAATATGGCCTTGGTGATAGAAAAAATGCCGGAGATCTAATGATAGAATTTTGCAAGACCAACGACTTCTTCATTGCAAATACCTTCTTTCACCAACGTAAGCTCGCCAGATGGAACACGCGGAAATCAAATTGACTACATCTGTGGAAAGAGATGGTGGAAAAGCTCAACATAATCAGTCAGAACAAAGCCAGGGGCTGACTGTGGAACAGACCATCAATTGCTCATATGCAAGTTCAAGCTGAAACTGAACAAAATCAGAGCAAGTCAACAAGAGCCAAAATATGACTGTGCATAAATCCCACCTGAATTTAGAGACTGTCTGAAGAATAGATTTGATGCATTGAACACTAGTGACTGAAGACCAGATGAGTTGTGGAATGACATCAAGGATATCATACGTGAAGAAAGCAAGAGGTCATTGAAAAGACAGGAAGAAAGAAAAGACCAAGATGGATGCCAGAGGAGACTCTGAAACTTGCTTTTGAACAGCGAGCAGCTAAAGCAAAAGGAAGAATTGATGAAGTAAAATAACTGAACAGAAGATTTCAAAGGGCATCTTGAGAAGACAAAGTAAAGTATTATAATGACATGTGCAAAGAGCTGGAGATGGAAAACCAAAAGGGAAGAACATGCACAGTGTTTCTCAAGCTGAAAGAACTGAAAAAAAAAAAAGTCAAGCCTCGATTTGCAAGAGTGAAGGATTCCATGGGGAAAATATTAAACAATGAAGGAAGCATCAAAAGAAGGTGGAAGGAATACACAGAGTCATTATACCAAAAAGAATTAGTCGATGTTCAACCATATCAAGAGGTAGCATATGATCAGGAACCGATGGTACTAAAGGAAGAAGTCCAAGCTGCTCTGAAGGCATTGGTGAAAAACAAGGCTCCAGGAATTGATGGAATATCAATTAAGATGTTTCAACAAACAGATGCAGCACTGGAGGTGCTCACTCATTTATGCCAAGAAATATGGAAGACAGCTTCCTGGCCAACTGACTGGGAGAGATCCATATTTATTCCTATTTCCAAGAAAGGTGATCCAACCGAATGTGGAAATTATAGAACAATATCATTAATATCACTCACAAGCAAAATTTTGCTGAAGATCATTCAAAAACGGCTACAACAGTACATTGACAGGGAACTGCCAGAAATTCAGGCCGGTTTCAGAAGAGGATGTGGAACCAGGGATATCATTGCTGATGTCAGATGGATTCTGGCTGAAAGCAGAGAATACCAGAAGGATGTTTACCTGTGTTTTATTGACTATGCAAAGGCATTCGACTCTGAGGATCATAACAAACTTTGGATAACATTGCAAAGAACGGGAATTGCAGAACACTTAATCGTGCTCATGAGGAGCCTTTACATAGATCAAGAGGCAGTTGTTCAGACAGAACAAGGGGATACTGATTGGCTTAAGGTCAGGAAAGGTGTGTGTCAGGGTTGTATTCTTTCACCATACCTATTCAATCTGTATGATGAACAAAAAAGTCAATCTGTTTGCTGAACAAATAATACGAGAAGCTGGACTATACGAAGAAGAACAGGGCATCAGGATTGGAGGAAGACTCATTAACAACCTGCATTATGCAGATGACACAACCTTGTTTGCTGAATGTGCAAAGGACTTGAAGCACTTACTTATGAAGATCAAAGACCACAGCCTTCAGTATGGATCACACCTCAACATAAAGAAAACAAAAGTCTTCACAACTGGACCAATGAGCAACATCTTGATAAACAGAGAAAAGATTGAAGTTGTCAAGCATTTCATTTTACTTGGATCCACAAACAATAGCCATGGAAGCAGCAGTCAAGAAATCAAAAGATGCATTGCGTTGGGTAAATCTGCCCCAAAGGACCTCTTTAAAGTGTTGAAGAGCAAAGATGTCACCTTGAAGACTAAGGTGCTCCTGACCCAAGCCATGGTATTTTCAATCGCATCATATGCATGTGAAAGCTGGACAATGGATAAGGAAGACCAAAGAAGAATTGACGCCTTTGAATTGTACTGATGAAGAATATTGAATATACCATGGACTGCCAAAAGAACGAACAACTCTGTCTTAGAAGTACAACCAGAATGCTCCTTAGAAGCAAGGATAGCAAGACTGCATCTTACATACTTTGGACGTGTTGTCTGGAGGGATCAGTTTCTTGAGAAGGACTTCATGCTTGGCAGGGTACAGGGTCAGCGGAAGAGGAAGACCCTCAACGAGGTGGATTGACGCAGTGGCTGCAACAACGAGCTCAAGCATAACAACGATTGTGAGGATTGGGCAGGACTGGGCAGTGTTTTGTTCTGTTGTGCATAAGGTCACTATGAGTCGGAACAAACTCGGTGGCACCTAACAACAACAACATGCTAAAGCTAATAAAATGGTTATTAAAATGACTTCAGGTACTCTCCAGTCAACATACATATGTACACACATACGTCTAAATACACATATGTGTACACACACTCATATATTTGTATGTATAGATATATATTTGAATTTATATATAAATTTAAAAACATTATAGAAGGCAGAATGTAGTAACTTTTGCAACAATTATGCAGTATTATCTGAGTTGAGATGTGCATCATTAACAGGTAGAGAAATGAGAGTAGATACCACAGGAGCATTTGGAAAGGAAAGAAAATGAGACTATACATTAAATATTAGGTAGAGGCAGCACTGCAGGATCATAGATGCCAAACTCTGGAGTTAGACTGCAGTGGTTCAAATCCTAGCTCCACTTGCGGTATAACCTAAACCAAGAAAATTCTCCCTCTGTATTGCTAGAAAACGAATAGTCAACTTGAATTGGTGAGGGAATTAAATTATATAATATAGGTGAAGTATTTAAAACAGAGGCTGACATACAGTAAAAAAGAGGCCCCTAAATATCTCTTATTGTAAGTGCATTGGGACAGAAAGAAAAAAATTGGCAGAGCAGTAGGACAGTAGGTGTGTAAACTTATGTTTTCTTAATTTAAAAAATCTACCTCTTCAAAACTTCTTCCGTGACTTGTAGTTGCTCTCACTTGATCTTTCTCTTCTAATCCATAATCTACCACCTCCCTGAATGGCTGATTCCCTGCCCACTTCCCATGGGTTGATTGAATAATGGCAGCCTGTAAATTTTACTACTTAAACAAACAAACAACAACAAGCAAAAGACCCTAAGACACCTATTGTCATCTTTTTCCCAGTTTTATAGCTGTCTCTTACCCATCGAGCCACTGAAGGTCAACCCTGACCTAGAATGTACACATAGAAGGTGATTAGTAACTCCAGCTCTCTATTCTCAGTCCCCAAAGCAGAACAAGGAGAAAAGAGACCTCTTACTGCCAGGGTTGTCTGTTCCCAGACTTGAGAAGTTGGCCCCATTGACCACCAAGGAATTTTACCCTAATATCGAAGAAATTTACTAAATAAACAACAGCGAACCTTAGTGATTATGTCCTAGATATTATTATTGCTCTTTCAGAAGGAAATCAATGAACGTTCAGAGCATTGTTTCATTAACCTTTCATGTCCTGGAACAACTTGTATACTATATTTCTCAGGCTTAGAATGATTCCTCAAAATCCATGTAAGCAACACCATCGTTAAAATCAGAGTGGTAAAAATGGTCTTAGGATACAATGAAAATTTAATTCCTAGTGGTCCATATGGCGTGTTTCCTACCTGTCTTGTTAAGCTTATATTTAAATATGTTGATATAGGTGTTAGATGATTTTACTGCATATTCTCCAGCTACTGCAAAGAAAAAGAAAATCCTATAGCTGACCTGATTTTATTATTTCTAATAAGTAATGGACTTAGAAGCATTTAAGCCTCTCAACTAATTATTGTGAGGGAGAAAAAAAAGAAATTTAGCATCAAGTATATTAAACTAATAATGTCAGATACTCTCCTATGCATACGTGAAAATAGTCTATAACTTCATTTAGCAATTCAGATCGTTCAACTATTTAAGAGTGCACTGAACATCTAACCCATGCCAGAGGCCAAACAGGATCAAGTTCTCAAAGTTATATCATCCATAAGGGTCAAACTGTACACAGGTAGTTTTTAACATAAAATATCCTGATTATGGTTTGTGGCAGAAAATTTGGAGATTTCCAGAACTTGTACATGTTTCTGCAGAAATGGTGTTTATACAGCAGCAGGTGGCCTGATTCTCTACCTGGACAAATATAGAGCAGATTCCAGAATATATATAACAACAGGGACACTGCCTCCTAAACACATGTCTAAAGCTATAGAACTCCTTTGGCCAAAATCACAAAATGTGAAGACATTATGTATTCACTAGAAATTTCCTCTCATCCTCATGTCCTAATAGCATCCGTATCTCTGCCCTTAACTAGTCCTTCTCTTTTTCTTTTTACATTTAGTTATTATATTGGCTTTTACTTTTTCAAATTGGATACAAACTTTAACCTCTTTTAGAGGTAAAATGAGGCAATTTGAAACATAAAATAATTAAATAAAATTATAACACAACGTAATAAGATTAAAATAATGCTGAGTAAGGCACAGGAAAGTAATTGCTTACTTGTTTTGAAACTGGGCATGTTCTGGTTAAGCACAGAGGAAAGACAATTTCAGAGTGGGGCCAAAGTGGGATTGCTAAATTCAAGAAGGTTGGAGAGGAGGCTCTTGAGCTGTCTTAGATAAACCTAGAACCCCTTGCTGTCTTGTTGGTTCCTACTGACAGTGACCCTATAAAACAGTGTAGAACTGCCTCATAGGGTTTCCTAGGATGTCATATCTATGGAAGTGGATCGCCAGGTTTTTTTCTCCTGAGGAGCTGCTGAGTGGGTTGGAACTGCCAACCTTTCAGTATGCAAAAGAGAGCTTAGCCACTAAGCCACTTGGGCTCCTTTAAATAAACCCAGGAACTTATCATTATGGGTGGAAAAAAAAAAGGAAAAATATTTCTAGTTTAGAGTACTGAGAAATAAAGGCCCAAGGGATCAAGAGAGATGCAACAGTATGGGCCAATTGATAATTGATGTGGTAAGTTCATTACCAGAGTAAATTTCCTAGACTGGCCTGACAGACAGTGGACCTCTTCTATGAGCTTTCACATTTCATGGCAAACATCAGACTTGTTGGTGATTTGTCAGATGTGCGAGAGAGAGAAAGGAAGAAAGAAAGGTGGAAGGAGTGAGTTAAGGAGGAAGGAAACAAGGAAGGAAGGAAAAGTCTGGAATATTCAGCTATTCAATCTCAATATTGCACAACTTGTAAAATCTTTTTTTTTTTTTTAAACTTGTGTTTTGCATGTTCCAATATTTCAGAATAGCTTTGGGTAGACTATCATCTCTACTGCGCCTCTTAAACATAGGCCAGAATTGTGCATTGTCTTCAAGATGAGATCTGGCACTTTCCAAGGCATGCTTCCTTCCCACTCCACCCTCCTAAAATAAATAAACAATAAATAAAATGCTGAAGTCTGCCTTCTTATATGTCAGATTGGATGAACAAGAATCAGGCCCTCTTTTTAATACTATCTCTGTATACCCATGACATCTAAAGTTTTGGATGAGAATGCGCAAATAAGAACGCTAACTTCAGTTCAATTTCTTTTCTGTGTACTTTCCCCAGCATAAGAACAGCTTACCAACCATGGGGAAATGAACACATCTTAGGGAAAGTTATTGTTTTGTTTGAATTAAATAGCGCAATACTATATAGATTGTAGTCACATCATTATCTAAAATATACCTGACCATGGCAGCCCACTGTATTGGAATTGCTCTTACAAATGCCTGTCATACTGCTTCTCTGCTTTTATGCTCACCTTGCTGGAATATAGATTTGTACCTACCTTAGAATGTGACCTGATAAGGATGTTCTTCAAAATTTTAGCATCCTGCTGAGCAAATCTTGGGTAGGCCTGTTGTTTGTCAATCTTAACATTTCTTTTATTTTTGAAGGCAATTAATCACCTGCAGAGGCACTAAAGTTTGCCTGGAATTTTTACATTTTGAGTTGCTTCTTTGATAGCATCATCTAGATTTTACTTAAATGGGAATTCAAATAAACAATGAAAAGAGCTAATCATGACACCTCCCTCTTTTCCCCTTTGATAAATGATGAAGGAGTCATTTCTGCCTTCTCCCTTTTCATCCTCTTCCCCCTTATATTTCTTTTGTTTTAAAAGCCAGCCAGAAGTAAAACATTCTAAAGATATATTACACAGCATTTGTTAACACTAAATTGTGTTTACAGGAAAAGAGGAAAACATTGTTAATATTAAATTATACAGAGAGAAGATTAAATTGGATAAAAGGACCATGCAAAGATGGAAGAGGTAGCCAACTGAGTTGTAGATATCAGCTGCAGCTGACTCACAGACTTGGAGGATACTAAGATGATAATTGCATTGATGAAGTTATTTCCTTGTTAATGTCTGCCTTCTTCACTAGTGATACACAGATCATGCAGTCAAATGGAAAGGAGTTAAATGAGTCAACAAGGTAAATCAAAGAGGGGGTCGATGGAAAAAAAAAAAGCAAAAAAACTTTTGAGACATGTCAGCCAAAACTCTATGCATATTTAGCAGAGAAAATTCTGTTGACCACCCTCTTGTTCTACCATGTTTATATTTGACGTTGTTTGTATAAACTATTTTTTTTTTTATTTTGCAAGCTTTTTGTGGTTAAATTAAGAATTTAGGAATTTGATTTTTATTATTAAAAATGTAATAGGTCGGTCTGGAAGTAGACAATCAAGAAAACTAAGCAAAACCTTATTTTGATAAATATATCTATATCTCTTCCTATGTCTGGAGTCCTGGTAGTGCAGTTGTTGAGAGCTTGAATGCTCACCAAAAGGTTGGCAGTTCAAATCCACCAGCCACTCCTTGGAAACCAAATGGGCAGTTCTACTCTGTCCTATAGAATTGCTATGGGTAGGAAACAACTTGAAGGCAATGGGTTTGGTATTTTGGTTTATTCACAGAAACTTCATGAATTATGCATAAGTTCCCTATCCTGTATCCTGTAACTGCCCTAGAATCCCTGACCTCGGGGAACTTGATTTGAGACTTAGTCTCCAAGCTCCATGGTTGATCGGCTTGCAATAAAGTCTACTTTCTCTTTCTCAAAGGCCTTGTATCTCTCAGTTGACTCTTATAGGGTCCCTGTGAGTCAGAATCGACTGTGAGTCAGAATCGACTCAACAACAATGAATTTTTTTTTATACTCATGTCTACATCTATTTTTATATCTATGACTATCACTACACATAAAAACATAGCAAAATCATTTAAATAAAATCAACTGAATATTTCTTATTAATGCTATTGTTTTGATGCAAAACTTTATTTGAAAACTGCATTTTTTTTTCAAGCTAGGGATAGCTGCTATGTCATATAATATCCAACAAATAGTTCTCTGCAAATATTTGTTCAGTGCTATGCACTCGAAAATTTTGGCATGGTGATTTCATAAAATTCAAGATGCTATTTATGATTGTTTGAATTATACAGTGCAATAGATGGCAGCAATTAACCAAGAAAATATGAAGTGAATTATCCAAATAATTAAATCAGAGGGCTAAGCTGTAATTACATATTGAAATCCACTTGCAACCTTTCATAATTCAGCAAGATTTGCTTTATTTTTTATTATAGGAAGCTGCCTGATATCCTAGGAAGGAGGATGATTGGAAAATCAGGAGCTCTAGGTTCTACTGTCAACTCAAAAACTAACCAACTCTATGTCTGATTTTATCACAAGTTTCTTAGCTTTAAAACAGGAGGAAAATTAATGATTGCTTAGATCTTTCCCAGCTCAAAAAGTAATGAATCTTTGTAACACCTGAAAACACAACTAGCCACAAAGTTAGATAAAGCTTTATTTTGTCCAACATGCTGTGCATTATTTGGACTTACATAAAGGGTCACTGGTGCCCCTTATGATTAAGAGAATCAGTCTTTGGATAAAGATTGAAAACTGCACTGAATATCTTGTCATGGAGATCAGAAGTCATCTCCATAGCCGTAGAGTTGCCTTTTAGAACAAGTTGGCCAAGGAAGTAAGCCAACAGCTACCCCAGGCCATTAAGTGACAGGACCCAGGACACCTGAACCTTTGAGGGACAATTGCTACACAACACAGGAATAACAGTGAGTGTAGTATCATGCTTTGTTTATGAACCCAATTTAACTTATCAATCATGAATTGTAATCCAGCCTCTGCCACTTATTAGTTGTGTTAACTAAGTCAAGTTTTTTAAAATCATTTTAAGAGTTACTTTCTCTATCTCAATGTGAATAGTTTCCACTCCATAGGTCACTAAAATTACTAATAAATAATGTGTTATAGAGGACTGGTGATAGTGCTTGCCAAGTAATAAATGCTCAATAAATGAACTCATTATTGTTATGAAGAAAGTGTTGTTTGTGAAGAAAAAGAAGGCTAAGAGATGAGGTGTATATGACATTGATAAATCAGTTCACATTCTATCACTTCATACAATGATGGTTTTGTCAAGAGGACTGAATAGAGTATACACACATACACACATATTTCAATACCAATGACCTATTCATTGGAAATACCTTTTTATGACAATAAAAACAGCAGCTGTTCATGTGGATCTCACCAACGGAAATACACAGGAATTGAATAAACTACATCTGTGGAAAGAAACAATGGATGAGCTTAATATTTTCAGTCAGAAAAAGGCCAGTGGCCAACTGCAGAACAGACCATCGACTACTCACATGCAAGTTCAAGTCGAAGCTGAAGAAAATTAAAACAAGCCCCTAAGAGCCAAAGTATGACCTTGATTATATCCTACCTGGATTTAGAGACCATCTCAAGAAAAGATTTGACAAGTTGAACGCTAATAGCTGAAGACCAGATGTATTGTGGGATGACATCAAGGACATCATACATTAAGGAAGCAAAAGGTCATTAAAAAGAAAGAAAAGACCAAAATAGATGTCACAAGAGACTCTGAAACTTGCTTTTGACTGTGGAGTAGCTAAATGGAATGGAAGAAATGGTGAAATTAAACTTCTGAATAGAAGATTTCAAAGGGCTGCTTGAGAAAACAAAGTGTTAAAATGAAATGTGCAAAGACCTGGAGTTAGAAAACCAAAAGGGAAGAATACCCTTGGCATTTCTCAAGCTGAAAGAACTGAAGAAAAAATGCAAGGCTTGAGTTGCAATATTGAAGGATTCTATGAGCAAAAAATTAACACAAGAAGTATCAAAAGAAGATGGAAGGAATACACAGAGTCATTGTACCAAAAAGAATTCGTGGATGTTCTGCCATTTCAGGAGGTAGCATATGATCAAGTACCGATGGTATTAAAAGTAGAAGTCCAAGCTGCACTGAAGGCATTGGTGAAAAACAAGGCTCCAGGAGTGACGGAATACCAGTTGAGATATTTCAACCAACAGATGCAGCACTGGAGATGACCACTTGCCTATGTCAAGAAATTAAAAGACAGCTACATGGTCAACCGAGTGGAAGAGATCCTTATTTGTACCCATTCCAAAGAAAGTTGATTCAACAGAATGTGGAAATTATCAAACAATATCATTAATATCACACAAAAGTAAAATTTTGCTGCAGATCATTCAAAAGCAGTTGCAGAAATACATCAACAGGGAACTACCAGAAATTCCAGCAGGATTCAGAAGAGGACATGGAAACAGAGATATCATTGCTGATGTCAGATGAATCTTGGCTGAAAGCACAGAATACCAGAAAGATGTTTACCTGCATTTTATTGACTATGAAAAGGCATTAGACTGTGTGGATCATACAAATTATGGATAACATTGCAAAGAATAAGAATTCCAGAGGACTTAATTGTGCTCATGCAGATCCTGTACATAGACTAAGAGGAAGTCATTTGAACAGAACAAGAAGATACTGTGTATGGTTTAAAATCAGGAAAGGTGTGCTTCCAGGGTTGTATCCTTTCACCATACTTATGATCTGTGTGCTGAGCAAATAATCAGAGAAGCTGGACTATATGAAGAAGAACTCAGCATCAGGATTGGAGGAAGACTCATTAACAACCTGAAATATGCAGATGACACAACTTTGTTGAAAGCGAAGAGGACTGTAAGCACTTACTGATGAAGATCAAAGACTGCAGCCTTCAGTATGGATTACATCTCAACATAAAGAAAACAAAAAACCTCACAACTGGACCAATAAGCAACATTGTGATAAACGGAGAAATTATTGATGTTGTCAAGGATTTCATTTTACTTGGGTCCACAATCAACGGCCATGGGAGCAGCAGTCAAGAAACCAAATGACATATTGCATTGGGCAAATCTGCTGAGAAACACCTCTTTAAAGTGCTAAAAAACAAAGATGTCACTTTGAGGACTACGGTGTGTCCTGACCCAAGTTATGGTATTTTCAACAACACCTCATATGCATACAAAAGATGGATAATGAATAAGGAAGACCGGAGAAGAATTGACACCTTTGAATTATGGTGTTGGCAAAGAATATTGAATATACCAAGGACTGCCAGAAGAATGAACAAATCTGCCTTGGAAGAAGTATAGCCAGAATGCTCCTTAAAAGCGAGAATGGTGAGACGTGGTCACATGTATTTTGCACATGGTATCTGGAGGAATCAGTCCCTGGAGGAAGACAACATGCCTGGTAAAGTAGACAGTGAAAAAAATGAAGACTCTCAACAAGATGGATTGATAGTGTCTGCAACAATGGGCTCAAACATAGCAGTGATTGTGAGGATGGTACAGGACTGGGTGGTACCTACCTAAAAACAAACAAATATATATATATATATATCCTCCCACCCCAGTGAATTGGTTCATTTCCATTTGTTTGTGTTTTGTGCTTTTACAAATGTTCAAGAGTAAGCTCTTAGAGTCTGCTAGAAGCTTAATGCCTTCTTTTTAAGACAGAACAAACAGCTTATCTTTGTTTCACAGAAGAGTTTACAGTGCATAGAGTGTTGACTATTATGGAGAAAGCCTCTAATTCTGCTTCTGAAGATTAAGACACTGCTGAAAAATGAAACCTTTGTCTAACCACAGACCAGGGAGAACACATGCCCAGAAGGCTAACTGCCTACTGTTGCCTTTGCTGCTGCCCTGCGGCCTGCCCGAAGGGCACTGCTACTCACATTCAAACTCCACTCAGGATCTCGAGAGCCGCACTGCAGCAAGGCTGATAATTTCCTACTATTGAGAAGGGAAGTGGACTGTCCCATAGCAGGACTGTGTCTGTCTTGTGGGAATATCTACCAAGACAGGCCCCTATTATTTACCTACAGCCAATATATAGAGAGTGCAAAGAGTTGAAGAATTTATTTCAAACCTTTCTATAGTTAATTTTTTCTAGGTTTCAAAAGGATCGTAATTAACATTTCTAAGATTTTGGAGGGGACTTAAAAATAAGCCACCATAGCTCCCTGATCCCTCGGAACCTTTATGGCAGTGTGTTGTGTGAGACGGGAGACCTCAGACCTTCTCTGTGGCACTATTAAGATAAACATGTATGGCCTTGTTAAATCACAGTTGATTTGGATTCCAAGTTGCTGACAGCTTGCTTGGAACTCACATTTAATCCTCATATTTATCCGAAAGCTCCACTGATTTCACCCTCTTTCATTGTGCTTTGGCGGTTTCATGTTATGACCTCAGAGCTAATATGCCATAGTCTAAGATGTTTAGCTAATATGAAACTATTTTTGCCTGTGGCTTTGCCTAAGGATAAATGTGTGCCACCCTGGCCAACATAAAGGGGAAATTTGTAGCAGTGAGGGAGCTCGACAGTCTAATTAATTATTTAGAGGTTTCAAGGGGAAAAAGAAGTCTAGAGTCCCAGAGCTCCTATTTGCAATGCATTAAACAATCAGAATAATAATAAGAAAAAGCAGAGAGAGACTGGCTTGGCTGTCTGGAATTTGTGGAATGTAATTTGAGGGCCCAAATTAGAAATAACCTAGGATCTTAAAGACAATTTTAAGGCTGAAGGTTACAGGAAGCAAATCCTTCTAGAATTGCAGTACTATTTTTTTCCTCTTTTTGTCTTTTTTTTTGTATCTTGAAATGCCTGTAGAGCTTTACCTCCTTGCTTCCTAAATTGCCTTCATGTATTAGAAGTCTTTGGCTGAGCATATAATTAAAGAGTCCAAATGTGAACACCGAGGAGAAAGGTGTCTAATAAAGTAAGAGGCGAATGTGAATTTATTAAAACTAGGTCACGTCATAAATTGTAATAGCCTTCTTTGGCATATCTCCTAACTCTGAAGATAAAAGTAATGAAAGGATCCTGCAAACTTAGGTTTGAGAAAGTCATTTGTTGTAGTGCCACATAATAGATGCCTATAAATTAATTGGATAAATACTGGGTGAGGGAGGTTTGAAACCTGGTCATATAAAGCAGAGTAAGCGTCATCAATACATGGAAGTCCTCCAACTGCAGAGCGGCAGGGAGAGTCTCGAGGGGTCGGTATTAGCACATGTTAAGTATTTTGTTAATGACATGCTGACATCTGTGGAATACATTTTCTGATACCGGAATCAAATTAGCCTGGAAACACACAGAAGGGCAAAGCAACCTGCAGAGTTAACAGTAGTGGGATGAAAGTTATAATGAATATAAACTCATATTAAGATGAAGACGACACAAAAGACAAATGTAACAGTAGTCAGACTGGAAAACACTGAATTAAAGTCACATTCATGGTACAAGCAGCTGTTTGCAGTTCACTTTGAACAGCTGTTCTACTTAAAAACAGTCACATGCAGAATAGGACTAATAGATTTCCACACATATTCACATAATAGAGCTTTGCCACATACAGGTATGCATTGCTTAACGTCCATGATACATTCTGTGAAATAGGATGCTATGTGATTTAGAGGTTGTGCAAAAAACCTGTGGCAGCAGGCGTGGGCTCCCCAGTAGCATGGCTGGGGTCGGATGGCGGTGGAGAGGGGGCGGTGCGCTGCTGGGCTGCATGCCTGAGAGGTTGCTCCTGCAGGCCAGGCAGCGTCCCCTGCTGACGCCTCACTGCTGGTGGGGTGCCAGGCAGCTCCCGCTTCACATGCCTCAGTGAGCGCTTTTCTAGGCCGCACTCGGCTTTTGACGCCTTACTCTGCTAAGCCAGCTGCAAGGAAGGACCAGGAGACCTTGCCAGGAAGGAGACGGTGTGGTCCAAGGGGGTGGAGGGTGCCAAAGCCAGGACTGGGCATCTGGGGTGCATACCTTTCCATTGGCGCCCTACAGGGCCACATGAGGCAAAATGTAGGGACTAAATCCATCACGTCACAGGAACTGAGGGGAACCGAAGGTGGGAGTTTAGTCTGGGCCACCATTGTCGCAAACTAGGTGGCTTCCAGGCTGCTTGCAGCAGCCTGGCAGGAGTGGGGCTCCGACCTCAAGACGGGAATCTGGTGTCCTGGCAGTCAGACACCTGAATGCCCCAGCCCACAGACTTATATTCCGTGGGGCCCCTCAATCTGTGTTTCCCAATTTCTGTGGGTGATTGTGGTACGACCTCAAATTTGAGACCTAGGTAACATAAATTCATTCCTATGGCAAATTAGATCATCACAAATCAGACAGCCTTCCTCTTCACATTTCATGCAATGTGTGCAGGATTTTAAAAGCAGGGAATTGTGTTGCTCCCTTCGCAAACCCCTCCCCGCCAAAAAAAAAAAAAAAATTTACTCTGAAACAAAAGACAAAGCCTCTTTGCTTGGTCTAAGTAGCCTTGCTCTCTCACTCCCCCACCTTCCCCTTCCTCTCCAGTCTCACCTTGAACTAGGATCTCCTTTGCAGGCTTACTCCAGCACAGGCCTTTCGGTCCCTCCTGGCTATACCCTTCAACTTCACAGGTCTTTTGTACATGTCTTTGCCAAAGTTGATAATGAGATTTTTTACCTTCTTCCCCAGTAAACCTCAACCAGCCTAAGATTTGAATTTAATTATTATTTCTTTGTCTGACCTCTGTAATTAAAAAAAAAAAAAAATAGCTAGTCCTTATTATTTGATCTTATAGCTACAGGGACCTCTCCTCTGAAGCCCATATTGCAGTTCCTCTTTTATATTTACTGATATGATATTAATATCTGTCTCCTCCAAAAGATTTTTGGCATTCACTATTCAGCCGTTTTATTTACAGGTGACGGAATCGAGGCCTAAATGTAATAATGGGCTAATTCAAGATGAAACAATTGGAAAACAAAACTAAAAATAGAACCCAGGTCTATGACATTTGATGACAAAAATTTAAATACTAAATTACAAATATTACAATCTCAAATATTATAATCCATAAAACTTTTAATAATTACATCACTCTGAAAACTTTTTTAAAAGACTTAAATTATGCATGATAATCTCATTGGAAAAGAACTCCAAAATTATGTGTTCCTTTAGGAATGTATTATTAAGATTTTATGTTCTTGACTACATATGTCTTGGTATATGTTATTAATATCATATCCCTGGAAATTTAACTTATTTTCTCACAGTTAGGGTAAAATGATTCATTAGAATACTTAAGTAAACAAAACAATATTAGGGATAACTAAGTCAGCTGATAACTGTCCAAGTAAAAACAAAAACTAGATGTATTTTAGACAAAGGGTTGGAATTGGCACCAGTAGGTTAGTGACAAGACAATCTGGAAACCCTGGTGGCGCAGTGGTTAAGTGCTACGGCTGCTAACCAAAGGGTCAGCAGTTCGAATCCGCCAGGCACTCCTTGGAAACTCTATGGGGCAGTTCTACCCTCTCCTATAGGGTTGCTATGAGTCGGAATCGACTCGACGGCACTGAGTTTGGTTTGGTTTTAGGTTAGTGAGGACCTTGATGCAGATGATGATCATTTACCAAGCATGTATGACGTAACAGATACTTTAAGTAATCTGTTCTATTTCTTTTTTTTAAATAATTTTTACTGTGCCTTAAGTGAAAGTTTACAAATCAAGTCAGTCTGTCACATATAAACTTATATATACCTTACTACATGCTCCCATTTACTCTCCCCCAATGAGTCAGCCCTCTCCCTCCTTCCAGTCTCTCCTTTCGTGACCCTTTTGCCAGTTTCTAACCCCCTCTACCCTCCCATCTCCCCTCTAGACAGGAGATGCCAACCTAGTCTCAAGTGTCCACCTGATGCAAGTAGCTCACTCCGCATCAGCATCTCTCTCCAACCCATTGTCCAGCCCAATCCGTGTCTGACGACTTGACATCAGGAATGGCTCCTGTCCTGGGCCAACAGAAGGTTTGGAGACCCTGACCGCTGGGGTCCTTCTAGTCTCAGTGAGGCCATTAAGTCTGGTCTTTTTATGAGAATTTGGGGTCTGCATCCCACTGTTCTCCTGCTCCCTCAGGAGTTCTCTGTTGTGTTCCCCATCAGGGCAGTCATCAGTTATGGCCGTGCATTTATTTCTTAAAAAAAAAAAAAAGAAAAAATAATTAGGTCAATAATATCCTTCTTAACTGTATAACTGTATACAGAAAGAAACTGGGGGGGCCTCTAGGAGCTTAGCTTTCCCATGGATATATAATTATTAAGTGTTATAGGTCAGATTGATTAAAAAAAATAAATAAAGTCAATTGGAACCACTTTGTTATGCTTAATATTTATTGTCCCTTGGAAAAAATTGCTTAATTTTGGCCTCAATTTTTTTTTATAAAACTTTAGAATTTTATGATTCTATTATTTATTTAATACACATGGAATGTGTAAATCACCCCTAACTATAATATTCTCTTCTATACCAGTGGTTCCCAAATTTTAAGTGTATGTAAAAATTTCTGAGAAACATTTTGAAAATGTACTTCCCTGAGACCTGATTGCCAGAGAGTCTGACTCAGGGAGCTAGTTTGGGGCCCAAGAATAACTCCATGGAGTTGGCTCCCAAACCCGTCTCCTCCAGCAATAATATTAGAATTTTAGGAAAAGTGTTATTAAAAGGTCTACTTAATGCCTCCAGGAAAAAGCATCCATGAACCTTATCCTCGATGGGCATGTCACGTAACAAGTTATTCACACAGCTGTTTTTATCAGAAAAGCTCCAAAGAATTTGTGCTGGGTCAAAAAGGAAAGTGGTAGCATATGTGGAAACTTGGAATAAAGCCCCAACGTGGTAAATAGGTAGTAAATTGTTCCACAGTTTATCCCTCAAAATTAATATTAGTTGTGTTCTAAGGTGTTGTATTATTTTTGAGAGCTCAGTAAATGAGAAGGTAAAGGTGACAAAACATGATGCTAGAAGTTTAAAGTGGTTTGAAATAGCTTCATCTACTTAAAAATAGAGAAACAAACAAGCAAAACAACCCACAGCTTTATATACCGATGTACAGGAAATTATCTTTTTTCTTTCTTTGCTAAAATATGCACCCGAATCAAAGGGCATAAAGAGGAATTTTTCATTTAATTTTGTCTTAACATTGACATAAATTTCTCCTGACTCTTCTTTACTTGTCTCAGAAACCATGATTGCTAATCACTGTGTAAGTAAAGCTAAAGTATGGTCATTTTATTTAAGAAAATCTAAGTTGGGCGCTACTTGCACTGCGTTTTTACATGTGAAGTAAAATGCAGAGTTAGGGCAAGTCATTCCAGTAAAATACACCAATTGTTTGAATATTTGGCAAACAAAGTGTGTTTTAAGTAACCTGCATTATACTTAGAACTCAGAACATGGCCTTGGATAATTGCCAGGGTATTTGAAGCTTTCTAACAATTTAAAATAATCCAGGTTGCTTTCATCACATGCCCTGTTTCGTGGTTGGCATATACAAGGCAAAATACTTTTTCTTTTTTTTCCCTATAACATCCTAGATGCTGTTTTTCTTGATTTAAAATAGCTACCTTGGTTGGGCTACTGATGAAACTAGTTACAAGGAGAGGCAGATGGGGTATATAGTGTTATTTCTTATCTTTCAATAGGATTTCTTGGATTTAATTTAAACATACTTCACATAACCAAAAGTAATTAGGCCTTGAGGTGACATGCATGAAAGTCAGAGGGAAATGAATCTGCCTTGAAATTTGGTGTTATTTTGATTTGCACCCTAAGTCTGTATTACACTTTTAAATTGTTATTCATTATGTTTGCTAGGAGAAAAAAAAAAAAAAAAAGTAAATTACGTGGGACATAGCATTACTTTAAAGATTTCTGTTGAATACACACTCAGGTTGTCTTTTGTTTCAAGAGATATTTGAAATCATTTCTCCAAAGTTACATACATGACAGAGATCATACATCATTGTTTAAATTATTCTTTATTAACTTAAATATATATATATACCCGGTTTGTAGATGGGGTCACTATGAGTCAGAAATGACTCAGTGGCAACTGACAACAATAATGTATAGATTGAATTGTAATTTTCATTTTATGAATTGGAAATATATTTAAATGAAACCCAGAATGAGACATAAAATGTAACTAGAAGGTAGTGCCTGTTTATCTTTTGTATCTATTCATATGTTATGATTCATATCACTTATGTTGTTTTCTTGTTGTTATGTGCCGTCGAGTTGATTCTGACTTGTAGTGACCCTATAGGACAGAGAAGAACTACCCCATAGGATTTCCAAAGGTATAATCTTTATGGAAGCAGATTCTCACATCTTTCTCCTGCAGAGCAGGCTGGTAGGTTCAAACCACTGACTTTTCAGTTAGCAACTGAGTGCTTAATCACTGTGCCACCAGGATTCCTTACGGAGTATATTATATACTTTAAAAATATATAACCTTAAAAACTATATCCATAACATATTAAATTCCTATAAAGTTACCTTAGACAATCTTATGCTTCAAAAAATTTAAGGTAAATTAAAAGAGCTATGGGGATAATATGGAGGAACCTGGAAGGCATTATGCTGAGGGAAATTAGTCAGAGGCAAAAGGACAAATATTGTATAAGACCACTATTATAAGATCTTGAGAAATAGTATAAACTGAGAAGAACACATACTTCTGTGGTTACGAGAGGGGGAGGGAGGGAGGGTGGGAGAGGGTTTTATACTGATTAATTAGTAGATAAGAACTGCTTTAGGTGAAGGGAAGGACAATACTCAATACATGGAAGGTCAGCTCAACTGGACTGGACCAAAAGCAAAGAAGTTTCCGGGATAAAATGAATGCTTCAAAGGTCAGCGGAGCAAGGGCGGGGGTTTGGGAACCATGGTTTAAGGGGACTTCTAAGTCAATTGGCAAAATAATTCTATTATGAAAACATTCTGCATCCCACTTTGAAATGTGGCGTCTGGGGTCTTAAATGCTAACAAGCAGCCATCTAAGATGCATCAATTGGTCTCAACCCACCTGGAGCAAAGGAGAATGAAGAACACCAAGGTCACATGACTACTAAGAGCCCAAGAGACAGAAAGGGCCACATGAACCAGAGACCTATATCATCCCGAGACCAGAAGAACTAGTTGGAGCCCGGCCACAATCGACGACTGCCCTGACAGGGAGCGCAACAGAGAACCCCTGAGGGAGCAGGAGATCAGTGGGATGCAGACCCCAAATTCTCATAAAAAGACCATACTTAATGGTCTGGATGTGACTAGAGGAATCCCGGCGGTCATGGTCCCCAAACCTTCTGTTGGCACAGGACAGGAACCATCCCCAAAGACAATTCATCAGACATGAAAGGGACTGGACAGTGGGTAGGTGAGAGATGCTGATGAAGAGTGAGCTAATGATATCAGGTGGACACTTGAGACTGTTGGTATCTCCTGTCTGGAGGGGGGATGGGAGGATAGAGAGAGTTGGAAGCTGGCAAAATTGTCACAAAAGGAGAGACTGGAAGGGCTGACTCATTAGGGGGAGAGCAAGTGGGAGTACGGAGTAAGATGTATGTAAACTTGTATGTGACAGACTGACTTGATTTGTAAATGTTCACTTGAAGCTCAATAAAAGTTAAAAAAAAAAAAGAGCTATGGGGATATAAATAAATTGTGAAATTCCATGCAACTTACAGTGGTAGCACTCATTATTTAAATCTTGAAACATCTCAAAACATGTTAACGTTCATCAACTCAGTTTCAAGAGAGCACAGATTGCTGTAGGTCAGCTGAGAAGTGATTTACTTCACAATCGTAGCTCTGAGTAACTTTCGTATTCTCTCATTAAGAACAACAGTACAGAAAATCATTACTGATCATTTTACAAAGCACATAATATCCTGTGCCTGTTTAGGCAACTATACGGTGATTTACAAATCAGGACAGGCATCAAAATTGCTGAACGCAGAAAATAATTCACACTGTCAATGTGAATAAATTTTTAGATTTTGACAACATATTTAGTCCCATAAAGCAAGATTCTTTATTCATGAATGAATTTGAGAGGTATTCAAGCAGGACTCCTAAACCATTTACTCTGAATTATTGGCTTTATTATTTTAATACCATTTTCATGTCACTTTGCTGTAACCTTGTGACTGCATAACGAACACTAGAAAAAGCGATCAGCAAGAGGCAGGGTGAAGAGTTATAAATCCACAAGTCAGTTCCTGTTCCTTTTAAAGAAGGTAGGCAAATGTTATGCTACAAACAATCAAATTTGTCTTAATGCCTCAATATTTCCTACAGAATAAACCCAAATTATAAATAAAAATAAGTAACTTGAATTAAAAACTACATATGAATGCATACACACAGTCATATATGTATGTATAGGAGTCCCTGGTTGGTGCAAATGGTTAAGTTCTCGACTACTAGCCAAAAGGTTGTTGGTTCAAACCCATCCAGAGGTGCCTTGAAAGACAGGCCTTGTGATCTTCTTCCGTAAGGTCACAGCCTTGAAAACCCTATGGAGCAGTTCTACTCTGTAACACATGGGGTATCCATGAGTCAGAATCAGCTCAACATCAAAGGGTTTCATTTAATGTATCAGTGAGTCCATTCCTTATCCTGTATCCCATGTGTCACACCTACGGAGAATCGATTCCTCGTAAGAAATTGTATCACTAATGTTATGATAATAGTAGATGCTATTCAAAATTCAATTTAATGTTTAGTCCCATGAACATAAATCTATATTTGTAAACACAAAGCCAGTCTTGAGGCAAAATATTTGAAGGCTAAGAAAAAGGTGATGAATGGTCTTTTAGGTACTTCTCATGTTTACTTTTATGCTCATAAAATCAGTCCTAACTCTAAGAGTGCAGACCATAAATGCATTCTTGATAGTGTGTGTGAGAAAGATATCATTATATTCCCTTTGTTTCTTAATCCCACAGTGTTTTTATCAGTTATTTATAAGTGCTCGTGTGTTGCTAATTAGAAAGGACTTAGATATTATTATTAATATATCTGGATGAAGAAGCCTGGGTTCTATTGCTTTGGATGTCAATTATATACCTTAAACTAAAGATGAGCTAATTTCATGGTTTGCAGCAAACAGTAGCTAAGAAAGACCACCTTTCACTGAAGAATAGGAAAAAAATAGTAATAACAATGTTGATTCTGTCACAAAAAAACTGGAAAGAATTATCTTTAAAAAATGGCTTTCACAATCTTATCAGTATAGGTAATAACGATGATTTTTTTTTCCTTTAGAGACACCTTATAAATATGTATAACTAGTTAACTCAAGAATCTACAGGATTAAATTTATTGTTCTAATAATTCCATTGGTTTTCCAAGGTGACATTTTCTGGAATATCTCTTATGTAAATGCGTGAATATCTGTGTGCTATATTCTTGCAATTTCCTGGTAGTTATAACTGAAGCTTGAGTTTCCCTTTCTTCTACTTTTCAGTTTGGAGAAGTGTTGATTGAAAAGCTATCCCAATGTTTAGTATGTATGAGGCCCCATGCAGGGTACAGATGGCATCTTAACCCCATCCATATGTCTAAATCATCCCCTTCACTTGGAAGTCTTACAGACACCAACACAATAATGGAGAGAAGTGGTCTTTAAATTTTAATTTTATCAAAATAAACCAGATCTCTTGTGTATAAAACCTTTGCCAAAAACGGATTTCCTTCAACAGAAAGCAAGCCAAAACCATTTGTAAAGGCCAAGGAAAAGGCTGATTAAGTATGCATTTGATTATGAGACTTAGATTGAATTATCTTTGTTTTGGCTGTTTTACCTTTGTTTGTGCATACTCTTCCTAGAGTATTTTTAAATACTTTCTACATAGCTTCATCTGTTTTTCTGAGAACTTTTGGATTTTTCTGTGCATTTATTTAATTTTTTGATGTGTTATAGATCATGTATTATAAATCCAGAACACATCTGATATACATGTGTGCTAACTATAAGCATCATGCACACCAACTTTTTTAGCTAAAACAAACAAACAAAAAACCCAACTGTTGCCGTCAAGTCGATTCTGACTCGTAGCAACCCTATAGGACAGAGTAGAACTGCCCCACAGGGTTTCTAAGGAGCACCTGGTGGATTCGAACTGCCAACCTTTTGGTAAGCAGCCAAACTCTTAACCACCGTGCCACCAGGGGTTTTACTCTGTAAGTATAGAAAAGGAAAGTATTTTCTAGATTTTGCTTTTACATGTGAAGAAGGCATGTGCTTTGATAAATGTAAGATCTGTGATATCCTTATATATTTTCTTATTCAAGCTCTTAATGAAAATGGCCTAGGTATCTTGTTAGTATTTTCATTTTACCAGAATGTGGTCTATATTTTGTAGTGACATGGACTATTAATGTTTTATTGCACTTCTAAATATAGTGACAAATCCATAAACCACAACCCATTACCATGTGCCTGAGATTTAGTGAGGGATTGCATAGCAAATGTATTTTTAGCTGAGTTTCTTTTCTTTTAAGGACAGCATTAGCATTCAGAACACACAATTTTTTTTTACAAAGTCATTTTTTATTGCCTAAGCCATGATTCCCCAAAAACAATTAAAACTTCATTTCTCTTGAGCTTGGAAACAGCCAAGAACTGTTGGCAGGTAGAGAGAGGGAAACTCGAATCACTGATGAATGGTTTTTGAACAATATTATTAATGTCAACAGAAAGTTTAAGGGAAGAAGCCATTATTTGATTAGAGAGTCCTATCTGAGAAACTCTGCTTCAAATAACTCCCAAGAAGGCGCTCTGATGAAATGAACATAAGAAAGTCAGAGTTGACAGCTAAAGTGTCTTGGAGTGCGAAGAAGCTCTTTGAGTCATACATCCAGTTTGGAGAATTAACTTACCCCTCTGCTAGTTCTGAAATGCATCAAAGTGATTGCTTATGATTAGGAAAATGTACAAAGAAGATTATATTAAAAAAAAAAAAAATCCCGGGAATGTCTTAACTCCTTCCACAAAACATTTTACGCTGCCTGTGGTTGCTTTCTAAACTAAGCTGGAGCGCCACAAAGGGATTATAGTTTTATCAACAGCCTGATTCTGCACCAGCAGCAGGTGCTCTGGCTTGATGACCGGCAAGGCCATTGGTGGCACACAACCTGAGTTTTTGGCAGTAGTTACTTTGTGTTAACACCATTATTGATGGTGGTCCAAGCAAGATAGAAGTTGCCAAGGAATGAGCTGAAGCACTAGACGTTGCTTTAAGAACATAGAGGAGAGAAAGAATCAATGGGAAAAAAAAAAAAAAAACAGATTGAGGCACTTGGCTTATGTCTTATACTACGACTGCCAAATACAGCCAACGTACGGGCACGGGAGCTGGAGCCACCGGAGAGGCAGACATACCGCATGGAGGAAGTTGGAAGGACTGAAAAGTCAATGCTGAAACTGAAAGCAAAGAGTGCCAAGTCAAATGCTGAATTGTTCAAGTACAGGATGTTTTCCTTTCCATGTCTCCCAATGAGGCATTTCTTTTTACTCCCTCCTGTTTTGATCAAAGACCAATTTTCTCAACTTGCTGTCACCAAAGTGCTGTCATTTTGTTACTTATTTATACAACAGTTACTAGGCAATAGGGTTATTAAAATAACTTTACTTTTAAAACAATTAAACTCCCGAATATACAGAAAAGAATATGACAGTCACTTACACAAACTTAGTTATATACCTGCATGGTAATATAGAATATCTATTTCAAAATTTGTATTAATGATTTTGTTCACTGTTGTATGCCAAGTGCCTTTCAGTAGCTACTGCATAGGATTTTCAAAGAAAAAAACATTTTTGAAAAGATGCGTGTTAGCACACTGATTTGCTGTGCCATTTCATTTTTACCTTTTACTCAATGTTATGTTTATGATGTTTACTCATACTCAGGCTTTTCAGGTGCTAGATAGTACTCCACCGTATGACCAGGAAAAAAAAAAAGAAAAACATTGCCGTCAAATAGATTCCGACTCATAGTGACCCTTTAAGACAGAGTAGAGCTGCCCCATAGGGTTTCCTCGGTTGTAAATCCTCATGCAAGCAGACTGCCGTATTTTTCTCCTGAGGAGTGGCTGGTGGGTTGGAATCACTGACCTCGAGATTAGCAGCCGAGCATTTAACCGCAGCGCCACCAGGGCTCCTTTGTATGACTATACAACAGTTTATTTATCTTATTATTTATTTATTTAATAGTGTATTTAGGATGTTTCATATTGGTTTCTCTTACAAACAATACTGCAATGAACTTTAAAGAAAAATTTCAAATTAAGGTAAAAATCGTTTCCTTGATTCCATGTTTCCGATGTAGCTGAGAGTTTGATTCTCAATTAAAGGATTTTAGATTCCTTAGAATAAAGAGTACTGCTTCATTTTCATCATTATCACCAAAAGCATCATCCAATGAGATGTTAAAAGACTTTGTAGTTAAGGGGACACCTATTTTTTTTAATTAAATTCAGAAGACACATAACTTCTCTCTGCAGGAAGAATTATCATTTCCTGCAGTTTAAACCAGTTGTCCTTGAGCTGATTGTGACTGATGATGACCATCTGAGTGCAGAGTAGAACTGCACTCCTTAGGGTTTTCAAGGCTGTGGTCTTTTGGAAGTAGAGGGTCATGCCTTTTTTCCAAGGTACCTGGGTGGGTTCAAACCACCAACCTTTCAGTTAGCAGTTGAATCCTTAACCGATTACACCATCCAGGGACTCCATAATGATAAGACTGGAAATATAGCAAGTTGTTAAGAGTTTAAAACAGAAGGGAATAAAAAATTTTTGAGTGCCTTCGATGTACCAGCTACTGTTCTAGGTTTGGAGATATAGCCCTTAAAAAAAAAAAAAAAAAGTATCTCTTTATTTGTTCATTTATTCATTCATTTGTTCAATAAAAATCTATATATTTTTGTTATGGTTGTTAGCTGCTATGGAGTTGGTCCCAAGTCACAGTGACCCCATGCACAACTGAATCTGACCATTGTGATACATAGATTTTTTCATTGGCTGATATTTGGAAGTAGATCACCTGGCCTTTCTTTCTAGTCTGTCTTAGCGTGGAATCTCTACTGAAATCTGTTCAATATCATAGCTAAATATGTATATATTTAGCTATGATGTTGAACATCACTCATCATATATATCACACCTGTTTATTTTTGGACAATGACTGTTGAGTGCTAAAATTTTAAAGACAAGCAACATACAAACATTTATAGTTCAAGCTAAGACTTTTCAAATTTACCATATATATTGCTTCTGCTTATTTATGCCACTTTTACAATTTTAGAAAAGTAGGTTTTCATTGGTTGGAAGCAGCAAATATGATAAAGAATAGAAGCATTTGGTAGGGAGGTGATAATAATCAGGAGATATCTAAAGACATTTCATAAAAACAGCTTAGATCATGGGTAAGAATATGGAGGTACAGTGAGGTTATAAGATGGTCTCATAAACTGTGTCAGCCTTGGAATTTGAAGGTGGGTAGTGTTTTGGGGTTAGTGTTCACTACACCTGGGACAGCTTCTTGGTTTAAATTTTATGACGGCTTTGGAAGGAGCATGGAATAAAAAACATCTGGATTTAAATCTGACTTCCACTCCTCTAAACTTTCTACTGTCTATTGACTATAAAATTAAAATAATAGTAACAACTTCAAACAAGAGAAGACATGCCTAAGGTGTTTAGCACAATTCCTGACACATGGTAGACTCTCAACAATTGTTAGTTCCCTTTTCATTTATTTTCTAGGACAATACAGTTCTTACCAAATGCCCAATCTAAAATATACACACACTCACCTTTTTCCTCTATTCACTTTTTCCCCCTGAAACTAAAGGTGGAACAAACATACCAGAGAGCCAGTTAAACGCATTACTATACTTGGCTCATGCTCTTTGCCTAAACCCACTCACCTTACCCATTTTAGAGACTTGTCCAAATGTCAGTATGTCACAATCTCAGTTTTATTCTCCATTGTCAAGTTATCTGCAGTGCAGAAATACCGAATTTGTGACTTAATGACATTTATTTCAAAAAAGTTATCGTGCAAGAAAGGCAATAACGTCCTTACATTTTCTAAGCGGTTTTCCCCAAATGTGAACACAGCACTATATTATAACATTTGGTTTCTGTTTCCTTCCTCAGTTTATAAATTGAAACTGATGTGACCAGATAACCTGGGAAAATAATATTCCCTTTATTAGAAAATTGTTAGGCAATAAGACTGCACCAGAATGTAAAAGTCGCCTAGCAAATGAACTTAATAAATTATTAAAAACGTGAAGCTCTGTTGGGGTTAAGGGAAGGACAGAGTCACATAAAATTCATTCAAACAGCAGCTTTTCTGGCAGAATACTTGTAGTAAAATCTGCTTATAGTAATATTGATTTTCAGGAGTTGAATGAGTTGATTAAAAGTGGAAATTGGATATGAAATCACTTACCAGCTTGCCCACACTGCCGCTTTCAACCTTTAAAAGACTCCAGAAGTGATTCCATATATTGAAAAAATAGGGAACATTTGGAAGGAAAAAAAAAAAAAAAGTAACTTAATTAAAATAAGAGAGGAAAACAAAACTAATCAATTGGTGTTACTCAATTATTTAAAAAAAAAAAAACCAGTTGTCATCACGTGGATTCTACTGAGTTATAAGGAAGCGAAAATACAAGGAAAAGAAATTGGGATATCCTAAGGATGTGAAATTGTACATTCCATAGAAATTTATTTTTATATAACATCTATAGAACTGAGCCTTGTTTTTGAAAGCCACCTCTAGATGCAATTAGAAGATGTAAATATTTTAAAACAACCAAAAACAAGAAATCCATTGCCACTGAGTCGATTCTGACTCATAGCAACACTACAGGGCAGAGTAGAACTGCCCCATAGGGTTTCTAAGGTTGTAAATCATTATGGAAACAGACCGCCACATCTTTCCACCACAAAGTGTCTGGTGAGTTGGAACCTCCAACCTTTCGGTTAGCAGCCAAGTGCTTAACCACTGCACCACTGGGCGCCTCCATTTTGAAGCAAGGCACGGCAAAATTAAATGTCAATTAAAGCATCTGTAATACTAATTTGTTGCAGTGCTAAAAATATGTGATCTATTATACTTAAAAAGCAGTGTATTAGTTGTTTCAAGATAAGAACAACACTAATTTGTTTTTTCCTTAAAAATTAAAAAAAAGTAAATAAACACGAAATCAAAGACCATTATATTATAAATAAGCACTATTTGCAGTTACTTTGAGATCAGTGTGAAGTCCAGTGACTCCTTGACTAAAACCCCAGATATATACAGGGCTATTAAAAGTCACTAAACAAACACACACACACACACACACACACACACACATTGCTGAGAGCCTATTCCAACCCATGGCAACCTCATGTGTTACAGAGTAGGACTGTGGGTATTCCTGGCTGTAATCTTAATGGAAGCAGATCTCCAGCCCTTCTTCCATGACACCATTGGGTCCGTTCAAACTACCAGTCTTTAGGTTAGTAGTCCAGGGCAAACCACTTGTACCACCCAGGGACCTAGGATGTTCTGGTGGCAATTGTCATTTTTCTGGGACCTTAAGGAAAGGAGCAGAATTCTGAGACATTGTCAGTCCCTTTATGTACATATGGAACCTTTGATGATGGAGGCAGCAATTAAAACACTCTTTCTAAAATGGAAACTTATAGAATGTTCCAGATTTGCAGAAACATGAATAGCAACTGAAAATGAAGCAAATGGCTAAGGTCTTCCACTTAAATTATTGATCTCAAAGGATGGTCCTATGTGATGACTGTGGCGGTGCCATGTATGTCAGGGAAGGGCTGAGAAGGGGACCTCCCTGACCACTATACACATGCTTCCTGTACCAGCAGAATCCAGATCTCAGGTGAATCACTGCTGCTTTAGATTTATTCAGATCTTTAATTTTTCCCAGGACTGTTTTAACAGTGCTATTCCCCTGAATTTCTTTGTCAACATTTAAAAGTTTTAATCATTTGTTTTGCCTTTCCAATAAAACCGTAAGTAATTTCATGGCTGGCTATGTCTTTATCCCTATTTGCATTGTTTGTTGTTGTCATTAGGTGCTGTGGAGTCTATTCTAACTCATAGCCACCCCATGTACCACAGAACAAAACACTGCCCGGTCCTGCGCCATCCTTACAATCGCTGTTATGCTTGAGCCCATTGTTGCATCAATCCAATGTATTGATCAATCCCAGTGTATCAATCCAATCCATTGAGGGCCTTCCTCTTTTCTGCTGATCCTGTACTTTACTAAGCATGATGTCCTTCTCTGGGGACTGATCCCTCCGGACAACATGTCCAAAGTATGTGAGACACAGTTTTGCCATCCTTGCTTCTAAGGGGCATTCTGGTTGTACTTCTTCCAAGAGAGATTTGCTCATTCTTTTGGCAGTCCATGGTATATGCAGTATTTTTCACCAACACAATTCAAAGGTGTCAATTCTTCTTCAGTCTTCCATATTCATTGTCTAGCTTTTACTTGCATATTATGCGATCAAAAATACCATGACCTGTGTCAGGCTCACTTTAGTCTTTGCTTTGCAACACTTTAAAGAGGTCCTTTGCAGCAGATTTGCCCAATGCAATGTGTCATTTGATTTCTTGCCTGCTGTTGATTCCATGGGTGTTGACTGTGGATTCAAGTAAAATGAAATGCTTGACAACTTCAATCTTTTCTCCATTTATCGTGATGTTTGGCTTATTGGTCCAGTTGTGAGGATTTTTTTTCTTTATGTTGAGGTGTAATCCATACTGAAAGCTGTGGTCTTTGATCTTCACCAGTAAGTGCTTCAAGTCCTCTTCTCTTTAAGCAAGAAGGTTGTGTCATCTGCATAGCACACATTGTTAGTTAGTCATCCTCCAATCCTGATGCCCTGTTCCTTCTTCACATTGTTTAGTATAGTTCAAAAAACTTTGCTGTTCAATATTAGTTGAATTTGGATGTAAATAGTTTGGGAAGCATGAGGCATTCTCTTAAAACAGCTAGATTTTAATGATAACAATTGCAACACAGAAATCTTAGAGATGAGATATGCCTCAAGGAGATGAGAAATGCTAGGGTAGAGTCCAGCATGGAAATTCCCGTAACACATCATCTGAAAAGAATGGAATTAACTCAGACAGCTAAATCCCTAATGCTCTACAACCCTGCACTTCTGTTGACATTCTTAGGGTCTATTGCTTGACTTTAAAGGTTTATAAAATCTTTTGTCTACACTTTAACTGTACAATGGTAGTAAGATATGTAGCAAATTTATGTTTAAGGCCTCAAAACCTGTATTTATATGTGTGTGCTCACTAGGAACAAGTTTGCTATACATACCTGTTCATCTGTTTTTATACTGATGGATTCTTTAAATTGCCTAGAATTAAGTTATTAAATATTGTAAATTATAGGAAAGGAGGAACAAAATATACAAGTGATGTACTGACCTATCAATTTATGACTGGAAAATGAGAATTGCCTTAAGATGTTAAAAAATAACTCACCTAAGAAATGTGTGTTCAAAATGAGGACTTTCAGATGTATGCTTTATGTTGAATGGATGTTCCACTTAAGAATACTGAGATATAGCATAAAGAAAAATACTTAAACATTCTACAGAGACATAAAGTATAAGATTCAAAGCTTCACATATGCATAAATCTAATTTATGCCAATCAGGGGTACATCTGGCACCTCCAGGAGCTGGACAAGGATTTACTAGCCATCATGAACAAAAACAATTAGCTGGGTTATGGTGTTCTTAATTGCAGATGGTATCATGCCAATTTATTCATACCTCATGGAGTTCCTCTGTTTATGCTCATTCAAAAGCACTGTTTGTAATTGCTTATAGAGTTGTTTGGCTTCATAACTTGTTCATGAATCTGCCAACCTGTTTGTCTAGGAGGAAAAAAATCCTTTGAAATGTACTTTGAAGCACATTTTAGGCTATTTACATTAACTATCTCTAAGAAGGGTTTAGAGTATTTTAAGAGACTGACATTTAGAGTGTATAATCTTTCATGTAAGAAGTTTCATCTTTGTCTCCGGAGGCTTCTGTTTATATGTGAAGAAAACTGCAATGTGACATTTGCTAATAAAGTCTGCTGAAGCAATGTTGTTACATCTTCAGGGTGCCTCTCAGACTTATAAATTATGGCAATTATTAATGAAATAAATGAAACCATTTTAAAGCACAAAGCTGTTTACTTTTTCTAAGTAAACTCATTACATTTGATGTATGCCAAGCCAAAGTTTCACTCTAAATATAGCCACACATTTAGGTAAAAAAAAACAAAAACTGTCTTTGTGACTCATATCTCCACCCCTCCCCCCAAAAATAAACAAACAAATAAACAAAAGTACAAGTTTTAAATTACCACTTACTTTTTTTAAGGATATAGACTTGGGGAATTTAATTACTCTGTCAATCTCTGCTAGCCTAGGGACAATCAAATATTCCTGTATTTTGAGAAAGGAGCCCTGATGGTGCAGTGGTTAAGAGCTTGGCTGTTAACCAAAAGGTCAGCAGTTCAAATCATTCAGCTGCTCCTTGGAAACCCTACGGGGCATTTCTACTGTGTCCTAATGGTGTCCTTATGAGTCAGAATTTACTCAACCGTAACAGGTATATTTTGAGAAAACTCAATGATATAATGTACTGGAGAGTTTTCAGTAGAATGTTATATAAAGTTAAATATTAATTTGAAGTTTTTTCTTTGGAATTATCTTACATTTTAACAACTTCCAAGTGCATCCATCTTTAACTTTTTTTCTTATACTTTTTGCTTTGGTTGAGAACTTCCAACTGGCTTATGAGGAGGTATTTGAATGTCTACCAGAATTAATCAAAAGCAATTCAACAGTAAATACTGACAGGCTGAAGCGAACAATTTTTCCTTAAGATTCACTTGATTTGTGCCCGGACATTTTGAATGCCAGTGAGACAGCAAATATTGTTTGTCGCTTAACTGTTATTAACCAAAGGTTGAAAATGGAGCCATTGATGATATCAACCTGATGAAAACCATCAATTTAACTTATCTGTGGGCTGCTAACTTGTTTGTTATTGCATTATATGTTCAGCAATGTGACTCTGTTTCTGAGCTTTCAATTAGATTAGGCTGACAAGAAGTACATGACCTCTTTTCTCACGTCCCACAGCTTTCAGGAAAATACTTCTTAACACTTTTCTTTCTAACTAATCGAAATTATTGCCTGATATGTAGTGCAAGATTTAAATCTGAAAATGGCTTGCAAAACCACTAAATACACACAGCTTTTTTTTTTTTTTTTTTGCATTTTATTTCAATGGTTTATTATAAAGATCTTGCATAAGGTCCCCTCCAAAACTGGTTAACAATAGTAGTAGAAAATGAAAGATAAAGAATTTTATTCAGCTGTCTGAAATGTGAGTAATGAATTCTCCAACTTTGAAAATTTGAACAAATTTAAGAATTTGTCAAATACCCTTGAAATATATCCTGAGGAAATATTTCATTCCCTGTTCTCCCTCTAATAATAATATTAAATAAACACAGAATCTCACCCTGAGTGCATCCTCAACTTTAAATCTCATTTAAAGCAGGTTCCAGAAAGGCACGTGAATAATGACTCATTTAACGATGTAAAATGTAAGCAACTATAACCATATTTAAAATCATTAACTATATAAATTGACTATGGAAGAATAGTTTTATCTCTAAATCATCATTCTTCAGTGGAATTGACTTGAGTTTTTAATAGAACAATGATTTCCCACATCTTTGTTTGAATGAGATCTTACCTCTTCCAGTTTTATCAGTGCAATAACATGAATACCTAAAAAAATGCATTCCTTTCTAGAAAACACCAGAAACATATGAGGTGAAAGTATCTTGTAACAAGATGCTACTTAAAATATATATATATTTTTGTGCAGTAATGAAAAGGATGGAATTGTATTATAAAACTCTTTATAGAAGTGTTCTAATACACAGGGCAAGAAATCTACAGAATAAATGGCTCAATAAGTCAGATCTTTCAAAGAAATTAGATGTGTTGCTGAGGACTCTCTGCTTTTACCCAAGTCACTAATCAGAAAAGAACTGTCAGCAAGCAGAGATTCAGCGTGCATGCTAGACTGAGAGTTTCAACTGCAGCCAGGCTACTGGGAGAAGCAGGTGTATAAGCATCTCACCTTGATGACTAAATATTTGAAAAATCTACTCAGTATATTAAATTCTGAATGTGTTGATTTTTTTGCTGTTGTTCATCTAAGTACAGGATATAAATTTGGGTACTTTGAAGCAATCTTTGGAGCATCATTTAAAATCCAAGTCAATTGCAACTGAAAATGACAAGAATGGTATCAAGGAGCCTGTCAATTGTTTCAGTGGTGTCTTTTCGGTTATGAACAGGCAGAAGTGATCTCTGGCCTCAGAATCAGGGACAATTACGGTTCTCACAAACAACTTTTTTCTATATAATTAACATTGTGACTTTTAAGTGACTGTTTCCTGTTTGAATTGGCTCCTACAAAGCCTATAGACAAATAGGTTTCCCATTGTGAGAGGGTTAAGTGTACAGCCTTTCGTGACAGACTGACCTGGTTTGAATCTGAAATGAATGATTTGGGAAGGTCACTTTCTCTTTCTGAGTCTCATTTTCTTTATTGTAATTGTTCAGAAGAGTGACTATTTCACAGGGTAGTAAAAAGTATTCATGATTAAATGATGTAATACATATAAAGAACTTTAAATACTGCCTGACACTTAGTAATGTAGAAAACGTGTTATTGTTCACTAACCTCCCAAACTGCTGCATATGATTGTGCATGTCATGAATGGCACCCCCTAGAGGTGTGCAGAGTACAACATGCTAACCATATCCAGTGACTCTACCTAATTCCACCTTATTTTTCTTCTAGCAATTTTTCTTTCCTGCATTTTTCTTACTTATTTTAAATGTATTTAAACTTGCTATTTTGCATGGCGAGCCCTGGCGTCACAGTGGTTAAGAGCTATGGCTGATAACCAAAAGGGTGGCAGTTTAAATCCACCAGCTGCTTCTTGGAAACCCTATGGGGCAGTTCTACTCTGTCTTATGGGGTTGCTTAGATCAATATTTTAGAAGAAATATTCCAATGGCACAAAATGCAAAATGGAATACAATGAGAAGACGTTTGAGTTGGTGATGTTACTTAGAAATGCATTGCAGTGATTGAAGTTGGAAAGATCTGACCTGAGAGGCAGTAAAGGAAGGAATTGCTGCAAGAGGCTTCTTACAGGGCTTGGTGACTTTCAATGTGAAGGTTAACTAGGAAGAAAGAGGACTTCAGGGGGTTCAATCTCAGGCATCTTAGTAGAGAGTAAAATTACTCTTAGCCTAAATAGGAACTAATGAGAGAGAGATACCTGGGAACAAATAGAGAAATCCGGTTCTGCTGTGGTGAACCCATTTAGCTTTGGTCTCTCCAGAGTTTCAGCTGCCACGATGACAAGTTTCGTGTTGCCATATAGCCAAACAGTGACTAAAATAGACAACTGAAAGTGGTAAAATAAGAATGACTCATTTCTCTTCTTGTTAGTTAAAGCAAAAACAAAAAGCACAAGTATGTGCTATGAATTATATTTAATTCAATAGGAACGTTGTTGATGATTGGAAAAGTTAGCTTGTTAATATTCCTGTTTTAAAGGAGTTTTTTTTATAGAGATATTGCAACAGAATTGTTTAAATATATCAACTCTTAAGAAGGCATTATTTAATATTTTTAGATAATTCTATATTGGCAAAGTGGAACTGGCTGATCTACTCAAATTCAAATTCCATTTCCTTCAATCTTCAGTTGCAGATTGACCTTATTTTATGGACATACAGCTTATCATTTATGGCTCAGATATTTATTGTGTTATTCAGAGCATATCTACATACAACCAGTGCTTAGTGAGCACCACTTCAGTTGAATTACTTTTATGAGAGTAGGTTAAAGTTTTGACAGGTTGATGTGACAACTAAGAATAATCATTGGAAAAAAAAAAACTCCTAATACATTTCCCAATCTGTGTATTTGTTTAACTACCTGCCTATCTATCTATCTCACAAATAACTCTCCATTTCATTTCACTTTTGGAGATTTTTTTTTTTTTTTTTTTTTGGTAATCCAAACAGATGGGCTACATAAAATTGGGTTATTAGTTAATTCTCAGAAAATGATCTGCTCTCAGTGATCTAATTCCGAAAGATCACAGCCTTGAAAAACCTATGGAGCATTTCTGCTCTGCACACATGCGCCTGCCTCCACAGCACCGACTCCGTAGCAGCTAACAACGACAATAGTTAATTCACAGGGAAACAGAAGCGACCAGTGACACCCAAAACCAAACCCACTACCCTGAAGTCAATCCCAACTCCTAGCGACACTATAGGACGGAATAGAACTACCCCACGGAGCTTCCAAGGCTTTAAGTCTTTATGGAAGCAGACTGCCACATCTTTCTCCGATGAAGAAGCTGGTAGATTCGAACTGAGCTGTTTAACTACTACACCACCAGGGCTCAAATGCCCAGTATTAGAGAGAAAATAGGTAATAGGTGTAGGTAATAGGTAATAATTCATGAAATCCATGTAATAAGAAGAAATTAATATAAAGGATAAAAAAGGAATAAACACGCTTTAAGGAGGTGAATTAATAGGTTTCACCAATGCAAACTGTAGTTCACATATGTACAGTCTTGCAGACAATAGAGCATTTAATGCTTGTATTGTAGCATTGAAGCTCTCCATGCCCTCATGTGAGTTTTTTTCTAGCCTCTAGTATTTGTGTGAGCACAAGAATAGGTAGCATTTCTCAAAACTGAGACTTAGAGTATTGAAAAATACCTAACCTAACACAGTGATTACATACACTGTGCATTATTAGAGCTGGTTTTCTTATTATCTAAGGGAAAAATATAGAATTCTGGGTTCTTGCATTACAGATAGAATCTATTGCCACAAATCTGAAAATCAATACAACTTGTTTGGGGAGAGTAAACGATTACTTGATAATTTATCTTCCACACCATATTGCACTGAAAGTGTCACCGGGGCTGTGTGTGAATCTCTTCAGGTTTGGACTGCTGTAAGAGCTGAATAAGAGCAGCTGCTCAGCACAGGGAAACTCGAATTGAGATTTTTAAAGAACTACCCGGAGAACTTGTAATTTTACCATAAATATAACTAAATATTAGCATCATGGTGTTTGTTATTCTTATCCTTGTTAATTATTCAAAGCTGATGGTGCAGCGCGTGTTCATAAGTGGAACTTCTGATAGGCTGCTCTGTTTTCTGGAGCTCCCTTGGATTGCAAACAGTCCGCCGCTATCTGAATTTGTTACTCCCTCTGCTTCTGTGTGTACCATTCTGAAATAATGATTGCACAGAAAGCCCTTCATTTCACATAAAATTCTAATAATTTTTTCCATGAATCTGCAAAGCAAGAACATTAAACTAATAAATAATCCATATGAATGTACTTTCAAGGTGTTAATAATTTATTTCAGGTGTTCTCACTTTATATAGTTCCATCCCTCAAAATGGATTTCTTCAGTTCAGTTATAAAGCTTAGCGAAATAGAATTATAGTCTTAGAGTTTTACACTGAGGAATATTTGCAATATAATTCTCCAGAGAGTTCTCTGTTCTGCTGAAATTTTACAGGCCACTTATTTAGGGAAAGGCTGCTATATGTATGTGCATGGCTCTGTGTGCATTTATGTGTGTGCATATGTTTGAAAAACATTAAGTTAAAAATAAAAGTTTAAAAGTAACAAACCGATGGCTCAAAAAACAGACAATTCATCTTTGCTATTAATAATGACTATATATGTTTTATATATTATATATGTTTTATATATGTACATAGGAAGCCCTGGTGGCACAGTGGTTAAGAGCTATGGCTGCTACCGAAAGATCAGCAGTTCAAATCCAAGAGGTGCTCCTTGGAAACTATATGGGGCAGTTCTACTCTGCCCTATAGGGTTGCTATGAGTCGAAATCCACTTGATGGCAATGGGTTTGGTTTTTTAGGTTTTTTTTTTTTTTTTGTATGTACATATTTCTATGCCCTGTGTTTATAGATAAATGTCTATGGCATATTTAATTCTTCTACCACATTGTAGATTGAGATTTTTTTTTTTCTCATGCATTGTTGAGAATTCAAGTTAATGTTCAAGTTAATATGTTATTTCTCCCAAGGATACTGGGATTGTAATTCTTATCTTAGTTGTTTAGATACCAGTACCACTTGTTGCTGAGTTGACTTCTACCCATTGCAATCCCTTGTGTGTCAGAGTAAAACTGTGCTCATCAGAGTTTTCAGTGGCTTATTTTTCAGCAGTAGATTGCCAAACCTTTCTTCTGAAACACCTCTTTGTGGACTCAAACCCCCAAGCTTTTGGCTAGCAGCTGAGAACACTAAGCTCTTACACCACGCAGGGACTGTTGATAGATATCGTCTATTCAGTGAATCTCTACCACCCATGGACGAGTCGATGGCTATTTTGTGAGAATGACCTGCTTTCCAGGAGCTGCAGAACTCCTATTGGGAAGCCATCAGCCCTGCTCGACTTATAATTTTGAATGGTATGGCCCTGAGACATAGAAATTCAGTCACAATATGCAGTGAGCTCTGACATTGCCTCCATCAATGATAAGACAGACTTCAGTCTGTGTTAGAGCTGCAATTAATATCAAATCAAATTATTAGAACTCCATTTCAAAATGTTGTATGTGAATTTTGATGTTAAGAAGCTGCATTAAAATGGCTTTTTGTATTCATGCATACAGTCATGTATGAACACACTATAATTAAATACATATACATGGTGTAGTAATTTAGTATGCGTAAGATCCAGGGATTTTACTCAATGAAAAGCTTTAATAGAAATAATCACATTGATGAAAATGGGAAAGTTATCTTTGTCCTTAGGAAGAAAACAGTAGTTTATTTCAACATTCAAAATCAATAATGATATAATGTAGAATTATCTGTACTTCTAATGGCTGAATTTTTATTGTCTGTAGCCAGTTTAATATAGTAAAAGACACTGGATTGGAAATATTTTGAATTTTAATCCTGGTTATGATGTTGTGTAACTATGTGATTTTTTGGAAGGATAATTTATCTTTGTCAAATTTTTACAAGGAAGATTCAGTGGTTAGATGAGATACCACCTCTCTCCCATTAAGACGATAAAGTTAAAAAAAAATAAATGTTGGGAAGGATGTGGGGAAATTGGAACTTTTAGCCATTGCTGTTGTAAATGCAAAATGGTACAGCCATTGTGGAAAACAGTGTAGTGGTTCCTCAAAAAATTAAAAATACAACTATCATAGGACTCTGCAATTCCACTCCTAGGTATATGCCTAAAGGATTTGAGGTCAGTGACACAAATAAACATATGTACACCAATGTTCATTGCAGCACTATCCACAATACCCAAAAGTTGGAAATGACCTAATGTCTATCAACAGATGAATGGATAAACAATAGTGGTACATACACACAGTGGAAGACGACACAGTCAAAAAGAGAAATTAAGCCCTGATACATGCAGCAACATGGGTGAAACTTGAAGACGTTATGCTAAGTGAAATAAGTCAATCACAAAAGGAGAAAGACTGTATGATCTCACTTATACGAAATGACATAAATAGGAAAATGTACGGAGACCAAATTCTATTTGTGGTTGCTAGGAGCACGAGAGAGAGGGAGGAGAGGAGCCATTGCTTGGGAGGTGGTAAAACTCTATGGTGAAGGAAAAGCTGGCATTGATTGGAGGTGATAATTGCACAACGTAACTAATGTGATTGATATCACTAAGCTATATACCTGAAAAAGGTTAAACTGGCAAAAGGTGTGATAGATACATTTCTTAAAGGAAAAAAAAAAAAAAAGCAGCTGCTGATACTGCCTATCTACAACCAAGTACCTCGCGAGATTTGTTTTCTCAATTCAGAGGCTTACGGTCATGGTGTCATAGTATTCCAGTCAATTGGCCAGATACTGATTTTGATGCTTCTGTTCTACCTCCTACTTCAGTATGTAGTGCCTAGGTCCTGAAATATTATGAGAGACCATCCAAGGTACAGCAACTGGTCTCTATTCACTGGAAGCACCAGAGGAAAAAAAGAGGGTCAGGAATTGACGGAGGAAATGCAATATCTGTCCAATCACTTCCATGAACAACTGCCTCCTTTGCCATGAGACCAGAAAAACTGTATGGTGCCCTACTACCAATAATGAATGTTTAGATCAAGGATTCTATAGAAGAGTTCTGATCGAAAGGGGGGAAATGTAGAACAGAAAGTAAAAGTCTTATGGAGTCCAGACTTTCTGGAACCATTCAGGCTAGATGACCCCCTGAAACTATTACCCTGAGGAAATCTTAAAACATTGCACCAAAACTGTCCCCTGAAGTCATCTATGAACCAGTTAATAGTTTAGCCTATTAGTAAAGAAGATCTTCATTAAGCTGTATACTGTTTTAAAGAATGATTTATATGTGAAAAAATTGACAATAGCAACTAGAAAGGATAGATGAAAAGCTTAGAGGGGAAGTAAGTTTGTGTTAGTGACGGTGAAATACTTTGGAAAAGATTGTCCAGAAAGTTGGCAAAACATGAAGAGTGTAACCAAAGTCATTGAGTTGTACATGGAGAAGTTGTTGAAGCGTTGCATGTTTTGCTGTGCATATTTTAACCCTAACACAAAAACAAAACAAATAAACAAACAAAAAACCAATGTGCTCTTCACACGGAAGAAACACAAAAAAGAGATGAAGTGGTTGGATTAGGGTCTATATTGAAGATATCTGTGATATAACTATGACACTGAGTGACTTCTTGACACTATACAAGTAGATCTGATCATGTTATCTGCTTTACCCCGTCACTCTTAAGGCCTTATCATTTTAATGCACTAGTCTTTATGACCTGTCTACCCACAGGGACCAGTCCTCATCCCCCACCAAATCACTGATACCAATTAAAAATCTCTTGTAATAACCTACATAAGAAATATGTCCTTATTTTAAAACTCAGCTTCTGCCCTTCCTGTTCCCAGGAGTCCACAATGTTGATGAGTCATTCCAGATTATGCCCTGCTGAAGCCACTTTAGCTCTTTATGCACCCGCCGTTACTTTTACCTAATTTCCTTAGCTATGTGAGGTCAGACTTTGTCTATTTGCAGAGTCAAAATTCAAGCAAATACCACTTTCTGGCTCTCAGCTCTGAGAAGAATTTTAGGTTTAGACATGCTGTTGCTCCTTATCAGCAATGAGTGGAATTTGGATCTTGATACTTACTGCTGTCACTCAATGCTTAACCACAAACAAAGGATGATTTTGCTTTAGCAAAACATTTTATCTCCTTGTCTAATTAGCGCATCCTTGGCTAGGGTGCTGCTAAGGTAGCAAAAATTTGGCTTCTAGCTTTGTGCTGCTAATGAGGATTTCAGTCTGCAAGTATGCTCTGCCTGTAGCAACTTGGTGCATTCTCTTCATTTTAGGTCCGTTTACTGTCAGTCCGTTGTACTGTTCCAATTCTGTAAAATAATACGTAGTCACAGGAATGGGTTCCTGTCATGTCTCTAGGGCAGGATCATCTGTAGAAAGTGTTCGCTGGCTAAATCCCATACAGACCCACAATCTGTTCAGCTTTCCATTGCATTGCTAACTTTCCAGGACTTAGTTGTTTCATCTCTTTTAGCAGCGTAATGATGCTCAAACGGTTCTAGGTCAAATTAAATATTCCATTTTGTAAAATGTGCAATAGAAAATGTACATAGAATGCAGATTTCAATATTACACAATATATATTACTGAGGTAACTAATAGATACCTTTAGCTATCTACCTAGAATGCAGATGTCTTATTTTTGGTATTAGATGCCCTACCTATCTAGAGCAATTTCTCCTCTTCCTCATTTCAGGTGGTTCTGATGGAATTTTTCACTTTGGTCTGAGGAGTGGGCACATGGCCTTGACCTAGTCAATCAGGGGGCCCTATTTCTCTCTCCAAATGGTGGAACCACAACCCAAGCCGGACCAGATAGAGTACCTCATTGAGATTAAATGGATGTTGGGGAAAAAAAAAAAAGTATTTCTCTTCTCTTTAAATTGACTTTAGGATGAAACAGGGATGGTGCTTAAGAGTGAGGCTTAGATATTTCTTGAATATCTGGGTCCAGCTTTCTCTAAAATAAGGTTACTTCTATAATTTCCGTCTGATGTACCTTTAAAAAAAAAAAAAAAAACTTAACCTAGTTTTTTTTTTTTTAGTTTCAAATAGAATCCTTTAAACAAGAGACTTGATAATACACCATTTCACTCACCAAAAATATACTCTTTTAAAATGGTTAATAGCTTCATTATCTAATGGTATGGTAAAATCTCATGCAAGATAAAGGAGATAGTATAGGATATCTCTTTTAATACGATATAGATAAATTATATTGCTATTCTGACATTGCATGCGTGATAATGTTATTAGGGAAAAAAAAAAAAAACTCTACAGAGGATAATTTAATGATTACATGTTCCTTCACAGAAAAAATATTTGAGATGAGACTTGTAGGCTAGTAAAATGTTAATCTTTTGAGTGAGGGAAAGAAAAGGGGGCTGTTGGTGGGCATGGCATTACAAAAAGTTAAAAATAAGACTGTGTTCTAATATGTAGAAATGAGAATTTTCAAGAAACTCCAAATAACTCAGCATCCCCAGATTTTAGGTTTTGTGTTGAGGAATAGACACAGATGCCACCCAAAATATATAATAATAATAACCACTGCCATCGAGTCAATTCCGACTCATAGCGCCTGGTGGATTCAAACTGCTGACCTTTTGGTTAGTAGATGTAGCACTTAACCACTACCCCACCAGGGTTTCCCCCAAAATATATACAGACATCAAAATATACAGAACACTGAACATCAGACTAATTGATTTGGATTTCTTCTGGTTGAGATAGGGCAAGATTTAAAAATATTAAGCAAGAAATGGAATTAAATTCTCATGGTATTCTAGAAAGTTTACTTGGAACGGAGGCCAAACATAACCAATTGGAGTCTATCATGGTAACGTATGTGTGAAATATTGAGTGACTGCTGCCTTGGGGACTAGTAATGAAGAATCCAAGGAGAGGATGGCTTTGAAGGGCACTAAGAGGTAATAAGCTATGAGTCGGAATTGACTTGACAGCAACAGTTTTTTTTTTGTTTTGTTTTGTTTTTTAATAGCCACTAGTAACTCAAGGGAGGAATCTGCTGGGAGAAATTCAAGATTGCTGGCTGTGATGACTAGAAAGATTTTTTTTAGGATGGCAATATTATAAATGTAATTCCAAGTAGCCTAAGAAAAGTAGAATGTATTGTCCTTATATAGGGATGCCTCATCAAACTCAAGGACAGAAATATTTCTGGACCTCAGGAAGGAACTCAAATCAGGATTCTCCCATGTCATGTCTCTGACTTGTGGTTTGTTTTTCAATGTTTCTGTGCTTAATTCTGGGCTCCAACACTTGCTGGCTGGGACTGTGTTCTAGCTTCCCTGAACCTCAGTTCACTGATTTTTGTCATGGTGGTAGTAACTGTGTCTTTCCTCTAGGGTTCTGTGAATTTTAAGACAATCTATGGAAAGTGCCTAACCAAAAATATTGCTCATTAAGTAACATTGACATGATGAATTATATGAAACTTCTTAGTATATCCCCTGGAATCCCTAGGGTGTACAAATGGTTAATATACTCAACTTCCAACCAAAAGGTTAGAGGTTGGAGTTCATCCAGAGTTGCCTCAGAAGACAGGCCTGGTGATCTATGTCTGAAAAATCAGCCCTAGAAAACCCTGTGGAGCATGGTTCTACTCTGACTGATATACATAGGTTTGACATGAGTCAAAATCTACAGTTAACTGGATAGAATATCCCATAGATTTTCAACTTTGTCTGAAACATAGTCTGCATATTATATAGAACTAGTTATATAAACAGCAAATGTACATCTTTTTACTAAAAAGATAATTTCTTAGAGAAAAACATCTCTATAAGCATCTGCCTGAAGAGAGAGACAAACCTGTCATCTAGTAGTGTCTTATTTATCTAGTGCTGCTGTACTTATCTAGTGCTGTTGATTATGAGGGAAGGTGCTTGTCATCAATCTTCTCCTGGTCTAGGAGCTTCTCAGTGCAGGGATTCTGGGTCCAAAGGACACGCTCCCCTCTGCTTCTTCAGTCTCGGTGGCGTGAGGTCCATCTGCTCTCTACTTGTTTCTCTTTTTTATGTCTCAAAAGAGATTGATTTAAGATACAGTCTAATCCTATAGATTGAGTCCTAACTCATTAACATAACAGCCTTTAATCCTGCCGTATTAACATCATAGAGGTTAGGATTTACACCACATAGGATAATCACATCAGATCACAAAATGGAGGACAACCACATAATACTGTAAATCATGGCCTAGCCAAGTTGACATGTAATTTTTTGGACAAAATTCAATCATAACAAGTGGCCATACCCTAGAACCGCAGACACATAGTACTTGGGGCTGAGAAGGGGTTCAAAGCATCTGTTGAATTCAAGTCACAACTGACAACCTTTTTGAGAACAAAGAAGATACGTCAGTTGCTAGAAACACCAAATCTGAATTCCTGCCATATAGCTCCTGTCAAAGTCCTGAATCTGACAGCTCTCTAAAAGGAGTTTAAAGCAGTGGTTCCCAAAAGCCACCTTCAAAATTGTCAGATTCCATGACACAGTTTATACACGAATAAATGTCTGTTTGCCCACACACATATATACACCTATACATATATATATAAATTGATGTAAAATTACCAAATTTCCTCTTTTGGAAATATAGTGTTAGCATATCATGGTTCTTTTTGTTTATTTCTTTGAGTTTAATGTTCTAACTTTGCCAATTGAGGAGTTGACAAACCTATTTAAATTCTTACATTTTCTTTCAAAATGGTATTTTTATTCCCAAACAAAAAGTTAGAAAAAAATCTTGTTTAAAGAATTCATCCATTCTTAAAAACATTACTTTAGCTTTCAGAAAACTATTAAACTACTCCATAGCCCCCTCTGTTCCCATGAAAAATTATCCTATTGTATTGTACAATGGTCCTTTAGTGTTTACCAATGGCAAGCAAGACCAGATAGAAACGAATGGAACATAATCACGGACAACATCTTATTGTTAGTTGACCAAAATAAAGACCATTGCAACACAATTCTCCTAGATGTCAAGTCCAGGAAGAACATTACTCTTTCAGTGAACTGGTAAACTTCCTATACGGACAGCGCAATCTATATAACCCATCTAAGTGTTTTATCAATCACTCCTCTATTTTTGCTGACATACAATGGGTTTTCAAATTTACTTTTGGGATTTGACATTCATAAACTGCTTAAGTAGTTTATTCATAAAACTACCTCATTCTGCATTTAAAGGACAACAGTTTTTTTTCATCAAAAACGTATCTTAAAGGCCTTAAATTTAGCATTAGAATCTCAAAAAGTTATGTTTTTCTTCTTGTTTTGTTATTATTGTTTTGGTGTTGTTTTTAATGTATTTTGTAAAGGATCTTGCAACTATTCTTATATAAAAAGTTCAGTCTTCTCCTATAAAGATTACAGCCTAGGAAATCCTATGGGGCAGTTCTGCTTTGTCACATTGGATCACTATGAGTCAGAATCGACTCAATGCACACAACTACAACTTTTAAAATCAGACAAGTAGAACACACTTCTAGGAAAATTATATATGTCCTGTTTGAAAAACGCATATCCTTTTCATTCTCCCAAAGATCATGCCTTCTTTTCCACTGAAAAATTCTTATCTAATGTCATAGGATTTATGTGATCCTTACCTATTAATTTTCCCTGGTTTTCTCCGTTGTAGCTTTCATGTGCTGACAGGGAGGAAATGAGCATTGTCAGATCTGCTTACGATTATGAAGTCGTTTCAAAGCAAAAGTAAAAGCAGCAAAGTGTGTGATCAAATAGGTAAATCAGAGGACACACAGCTCATCCCCAACCTTTCGTCATCATGGCAACAAACGATCGTTGACAGTATCATTCTGAGGTTAGACACTGGGTTTTCATTTAAAATAGGTTTTCCTACCGGCACAATAGAGATGTTTTGTAATGAGTGTTAAATGAGGTTAAAAACAGGGCAAGGGCCATACTTTTTTTTATTATTATTATTTTTCTACCACTCTAAGTAGATCAAGACTCTAGAGTTCTTTTGTTTAACAGCCCTTCTAAAAGGTAAATTTATATGCCGTCCGAGCACTTCGAGCCATAACTTATTCGTCAGCATCACTTTCTCCAGCTATTCTCCATGAAATAGCATCGTGAGGCTTTGCAGTGGAATGTGACTGTGCTACCCCACTGATAAAGGGGAAGCGATGGTTGCATTCTTATTCTTTTGCGTACTGTGAATTCAAATTTCAATTAAGTCAGATTAGGTATTCTGTTCTATGCCATCTTTAACATGAGTGGTGATTAGTTCCTAATTTCTGTTGCTATTGATATCAGCTTTATACCCTCGCATCTGTGATTGTAAAGCCTCAGCATTCACAGCTTGCCATTATATTTATTTGTATTTTGAATTCACAAGGTTTTACAATGCTTAAAATTAAACTAAATGTGAAACATCTCGAGTTAAGAACTGGGGTTTATAAGCATCAAAGCACAGCCTGGTTCATTGAAGTCTATGGCTGGTAAAAGTAACTGATAAAAGTTAAGCTAATTTCAAGTTGTGTTTTATTTTCTCCTTCAAAATAAATAAGTAAATAAATAAAAGATGTTCTTGGTACCTTTACATCTAGGGCTGATGTCTAAAAGAGCTAATTTGAAAGATCTTTATACAAAGGCAAATAGATTTGAGCAAATATATTTGAATACTAAACTTCATTTATAGTTTTTAAAACCCAACCAGCTAAAAATATAATCTCTTTCTACAAACCTTCTTTCCTCCTTGTTTTGTCCTAGTCCCCCCCTCCATCTCACCCCCAGCCTATTGAATTCTCACGTATCTGTATCCATTGACTTCAGGTCTCTTTCCTTCTCTTCCTCACTTTCTAAACATCCGTTTGGCCTCACTGCCGCTGCCCTAGTTTAATTCCTGACCATCTCTTCCTTGTGTGTGACAAAGCCAGCTAGCTGGTCTTTGAGACGAGCAAACTAAAATGTCTAAAATGTGAATTTGTTCAATTAGTTCCATGACTTCCCACTGCTTAGTAATAGAGTCAAATTTACTAACATGGAATTAAATAGCTATTGATTTATTCCTAGTTATTATATTTAATTGTAATTTTTAGAAATAGATCATTGTAAAAGTAAGTGATTAAGAGTCACCGAAATTATTAAAGTCATAATATGTGATAAGTGCCAATTTGCTAACGAAGCACATTTACAATAATTGATGGCTTTCAGGAAAAAAAAAAAAAAATGGGCTCAGTACATATTTCTAAGCAAACCCCTGAAATGAGATTGAGGGTATTACAGCTATAAAGAGTGGGTATATATTGTGAATTTTAAAACCAATTTCTAACTAGTACTCTAAGGCCTTCTTTCAGATATGCTGCGTGTAAAACAAAGGCTTTTGTTGCTTGGCTGTTTTGGAAGTGATAAAGATTAAAGTATCTATCCAAAAAAATCTAGTAAAAAAATTGTCGTTTTTCATTATCATCACAATTCACATTTTCCCTCTCCCTGACACTCATACTCAGTTTTGCCTTCATTCAGTAATTTAGTTATATTAAAAAATAATAATAATAAAAAGAAAAGAAAAACTAAACTTGTTGCCACTGAGTAAATTCTGACTCATAGCCACCCCTACAGGACAGAGTAAAACTGCCCCATCGGGTTTCCAAGGACTGGCTGGTGGATGCTTAGCTTTTGGTTAGCAGCCTGAACTCTTAACCACTGTATCACCAGGGCTCCTGAGTTCTGTATACATGCTTTATATCTGAGTCAGGTTAAGCACATTTGGTGGGCCTGTTCTCAGTTAGCCTTAAGCAAAAGTAAGAAAAATAAGAGATTTGCCTCTTTTCATACCTCCATTCTACTACCACAATCTTATTTTTCTTTACCCTTCTACTTAAGTGTTTCTACTTTCCCATTTCTAAAAGACCCAATTTTCTAATCAAAAAGGGAATGTGTGATGAATATAGTCCCCACTAAAATATTAGGTCTCTCAACAATATTTGGGTTTTAGTGGAGAGCTAAGACAATATTTTGTAGAAAATGAAGAAATATTTGATATGAGTGAAGGATATATTTTGAGCCAATTAGAGTTGCTGATAGCCCCAAATTATCCTATATTACTATATTGGTACTTGTTTATTCTAACTATGATAAGGCTAAATTATACACACACACAAACTCACACATACATATATATATGTACAAGCCAGTTGTTATTGAGTTGGTTTCAACTCATGGTGACCCCATGTGTGGCAGGGGTAGAACTGTTCTCCACAAGATTTTCAGTGGCTGCTTTTTCAGCAGTAGATCACCAGGCCTTTTGTCTGAGGAGCTTCTGTGTGGGCTCGATCTATAACCTTTTGGTTAGTAGCCAAGCATATTAACTGTTTGCACCACCCAGGGACTCCTACATACATATATAACCCCTCCAAAAAAACAAACCCATTGCCATCAAGTCGATTCTGACCATAGTGACCCCGTAGGACAGAGTAGAGCTGCCTATAAGGTTTCCAATGCTGTAAATCTTTATGGAAACACACTGCTAAATCTTTCTCCCACTGAGTGGCTGGTGGGTTCAAATTGTCGACAAGTCAGTTGGCAGCCAAGCGCTTAACCACTGTGCCACCAGTAATCCTTTTCCTACTTATAAATAAACATATAAATAAATATACATATTTAAGTATGGATATATATACATATATATGTGTCTGTAGGTATAAAAAAAATTTTAAGTGTGTGTATATATATGTGTGTATAGTGTCTGTGTAAACGTATCTCCTGTAGTATCTGTACATGTTTCCATACACAATCAGGATAAATTCATCATTCAGACTGCTTGGTCTACAAATGCCTTAAATAGGCAAATACGTCCACTCAGCTAAATTACTGTAAATGGATTTTTGAAAACAAAATTTTGGAGATGGCGAATAAATTAGTTCCATAATCTTTTTCAATTTACATCAGTTATTGACATTAAAATCATTCAGAGAATTTAAAATTTGGAAGATTTGAAACTCAAATTGTGTATCGACCCATTTAATCATTTCATTTTTTCTACGCTATCATCTACATCGAATTTACATGCAATTTTTCCCATGTTGTATACGATAGAACATAATCAAACTGTTACATGTTACATTTTAGCATTTCATTGATCCATTTGGAGCCCTGGTGGTGCAGTGGTTAAGAGCTTGGCTGCTAACCAAAAGGTCAGCAGTTTGAATCCACCAGCCGCTCCTCAGAAAACCGATAGGGTCGCTGTGAATTGGAACCGACTCCATGGCACATAACAACAACAACAACAACCATTTAGAAAAAGAAAAGTAGAAATAGCTTTTCTGATGTGTTTTAGTTCATGGGAAACTGTGGGTGGTAGTTTAAAAGGTGGTAAGAAAATTATCCCCTAAAGACATTTTAGGTTAAACAACTTTCAGGATAAGATTGGAACTAACCCAGAGGTATTAGAATGAAAGGGTGACGTGGGTGGTAAAGGTGGCTTGTGGCTAGAAACTAATTATCATTGCATAAATTACTAATCAAATTTCCGTTTTCAAATATAGATATGATTTATTCCAGGGAGGGTCTTCGTATAACTGACCTAAATATTGACCTATTTTTCCTATCTTTCCTGGTATCAAATTAAAGACTTTTGACAAAAGGGGATCTGTCAAGTGACTAGTCTAGTATTATTTCATTACCAAAATCATATTTTTATTAAAACTATAATACAGAGCAATCCATTTATGCAAATCTTATACAACACATATATTTTTATTATACTATTCTTTTGTTTGTATCGTATTTTAGTTGTGAGAAACAAACGAATTAATACATATAAAGCAGTTCAGAACACTGTGGCAAATGCTAAGTGCTCAGAAAATGTTAGCTACGATTATTACTGTTACATGCAGATTAATCTCAATATATAAATATCTAGATTTCTATGCACACAAAATTTTAAAAGAGAAGTTTATTACATACCCAGCATGGCTTTTAGTTCTATTTGGTTTTTACTCAATGAGACTATTGAACACAAATTATCTTTATGTGAAATGTCTCTATAAATTATTTGTTTAAAGATTTTTGACTTCACTTTTAGAAATATTCCTATTTTTCTGGAATGATTTCAACTACACTGAATTTTCATTGTATGTATTCATGTTTTAATAGCAAATAATACCTACATTTGAATGTTCCATCAAAACATTCTCAATGCATTCTTTCATTCATTAGAATAATCAAAAAACAGAGATATTACATATGAAACACTATATTTATGCATAAGTATTTGTAAGAACTCTTTTAGGAAAGAGGTAATATCTAAAGAATGAGACTGATATGAGTAAAAATGACTATACTATCTTGTGGTAGTATAATTGGTTGACATTCGGCCATTTCAGGAAGACGCCATGGTACTGAAGGAAGATATCCAAGCTGCATTGAAGGAACTGGCAATAAACAAGCCTCCAGGAATCCACAAAATACCAATTAAGATGTTTCAACAAACAGATGCAACACAGAAAGAGTGCGCTTGTCTATGGCAAGAAGTTTGGAAGACAGCCACTTGGCCAACTGACTGAAAGAGACCCATATTTGTGCCCACTTCAAGGAAAAATGATCCAACAGAATGTAGAAATGATTGAACAATATCAATATCACACGCAAGTAAAATTTTGCTAAAGATCATTCAAAAGCAGTTGCAGCAGTACATCAAGAGGGAAATTCCAGAAAATCAAGCCAGATTCAGAAGAGGACACGGAATGAGGGATACCATTGCAAATTTCAGGTGGATCATGGCTGAAAGCAGAGAATATGAAAAAAAAAAAAAAATGTTTACCTGTGTTTTATTGACTATACAAAGGCCTTCAACTCTGTGTATCATAACAAATTATGGGTAACTTTACAAAGAATGGGAAATCCAGAACACTTAATTGTGTTCATGAGGAACCTGTACACAGACCAAGAGGCAGTCTTTCAAACAGAACAAAGGGATACTGAGTAAAGTCAGGAAAGGTGTGCATCAGGGTTGTATCCTTTCACCATTCTTATTCAATCTGTACGCTGAGCAAATAATCTGAGAAACTGGACTGTAGGATGAAGAATGTGGCATCCAGATTGGAGGAAGTCTCATTAACAACCTGCAATATACAGATGACACAACCTTGCCTACTGAAAGTGAGGAGGACTTGAAACACTTACTGGTGAAGATCAACATAAAGAAAACAAAAATCCTCACAAATGGACCAATAAAGTAACATCATGATAAATGGAGAAAATATTGAAGTTGTTAATGAGTTCATTGTTCTTAGATCCACAGTCAACACCCAAAGAAGCAGCAGTCAAAAAGTCAAACAACGTAGTGCATTGGGCAAATCTGCTGCAAAGACCTCTTTAAAGTGTTAAAAAGCAAAAATGTCACTTTGAGGACTAAGTTGCCCCAAGCCGTGGTATTTTCAATTGCCTCATATGCATGCTAAATTTGGAGAATGGATAAGGAAGACCAAAGAAAAATTGATGCCTTTAGATTATGGTGTTGGTGAAGAATGTTGAAAATATCATGGACTGCCAGAAGAATGAACAAATCTGTCTTGAAGGAGTACTAAGTGCTAAGCAAAGATATGTGAGAATTAGAACAAATCTTTCCTGAAGAAGTCAAAGATGTCTTCAAGAGGAAAGGTCTATGAGGTAAGTAGGAATTTATGAAGCATGAGAATGAAAGGTTCTTTGAGGAAGAAAGCACGTTTCAAGGCACCTAAAATTTAACAATAATGAATTTTTTTTTTTAATATTGGCAACAGGTATTTTTTGTTTGAAGTGTCTTTAAGTAACGAGGGTATTGGAATTGGATCTTGTAACACTCGAGAGCTTGCCCAACAATCTCTGGGTCAGACTAAATGGGCTTTGGCTTATAAATGGAAAGCTGGGCTGTCAAGTCTATATTTTCCAGTGACTTAATAATAATTTAGAAAATGCCTAGACAAAAATAGAGCCAGATAAAGAGAGTATTAGACATTGCAAGTTCTTGATGAGTTTCATGAGTATCTAGGCTTCAAGGATAAAGAGTCTGGTCATGACAAATTTTAAACCATGGTATTGAATTTGCAGTTATTGTAACAGAGTCACTCTTAGCAATAGTGGTGGTGGGGGGGGGGGGAGATAAACAAAAATCAATTAAATAAAACAAAGAGTGAAAAATAACCAAAAATCAGAATTACACGTGTCAAACAGATGGACTCAAAAGTTGTTCAAGCAGATGTTAAATGATTAATTTTTATTAATTGGATTTTTTAGGTGGATTACTGCAAAGGTAATATAGGAGGACTTAAAGTAGTGTGATCAGCATGAGAGAGCTATTTATCTTTGGAAGCATTTGAACAGACGGAAGAGAGCCAGTAGAGTGAGTTGGATGTGTTAGTGGAATCCCTGCTTCATCACATTCTTATTGCTAATCATTGGCAAGTTATTTGCCGCCCTTGTCTAAGCATTCATTTCCTCACCCATAAAATAAGGGTAATAATTTAAAAAAAAAAAAAAATTGTCGCCATCGAGTCAATTTGGACTCAGAGAGACTCTGTAGGACACAGTACAGCTGGCCCATATGGTTTGCAAGGAAAGGCTGGTAGATTTGAACTGCTGAACTTTTGATTGGTAAGCAAGCTCTTAACCACTGTGCCACCACCACTCTGGTAATAATACTACGTAACAATATATAAGGTGCTTAGGGCTGAAAGAGATAAAGTACTAGAGTGCCTTGTGCATAGGAAGTGCTGAATAAATGTTTGTAGGTCTTTTTAAAAAACTATTAACTATATATTAGGAATTCAGCTAAAATAGATTCCTTAAAACTGTGAGAATTTTGACCAGAAAATTTTCAAAGTCCCTTTCAACTCCAGGGCTTTTCCGGCAGTCTCAGAGGCCTGCTGTACTCTAGCACAGCAGAAGCAGCTATTGTAAGAGCTTAAAGAGTACTAAGATCTGTGTGGCTTTGTATGTGTGGGCCTTCTTCATTCATCCATCCATTCATTCATTCATCCATTCATTCGTTAGCCTGTTTTGTATAGTCTTTGAGAGCCTGGGCTGGATATTTTGCTCAGCTTTCATTGAATATAACTTCTGCATTTCAGCTACCAAAGGCTAATTTATCCTGACTCACAATGTTGTTTTACATTTGAAGTTTTCAACTTAAGGGATGCTTTCTGGAAATGGCTATCATTATAATGTGAGTGGCCAAGAGAGAGAAAGAGTTAAAACAATATTTTTCATATTTTAAATACTTATGCTTAAAATATCATCATGAAAACAGCAAAGTCAACATAAGAAAAGGTTTGAAGATACAGTAGAAAATGAGCAAAGAGTAATATTTTCAAAATTCTACTAGATGATTGAACTTAAACTTTTAGAGACTTCTTTAGGGATATGGAAGAAGCTGTTTATTTTTTAAAAATAGATTATTATTAAATGTGGGAGTAAATGTGAAAGAAAATGCACCTAAATCATGCTTAAAGTACTTTTGGAATTGTGTACATCTCAATAAATCCTCTGGTACCAAACACCTTGAAAAGGGTAATTCATTTAGAATGGTACAATTTCTGATCATTCCCAGATGTTAAAAAATTTTTTAATATCAATGATTTTAAGTGTAAAGTATTAGTATTAAATGATTTTTTTTTTTTTTTTCAGAAATGAAAACAACCCAGAGTCAGGTTGAATACTTATCAGTATTAAAACTTTAGGAACTACCATGATTTTGAAAAATAATTAAATTTGAAGATTCCAGATATAGAAAATTTTCAAATATAATGTTTACTACTTACGTTGTTAAATGTATGCATTTATTTAGATTATTGAGACTATGTATGTACTGATCTATAGTATGATACAGATACTTTCTACAATCTAATTATAATGTAATTATGCATATTGTTAAAATGATTTCAAGACTATTTTTTGTAATTGAAATATGATTTAGGAACTCTTTTTGTTTAAAATAAATTTAGCTTAATTGTCATCCAGTTTTATATACACATATCTACACATAATTATATGTACTTCAGTCCAAACATTTAATGATCCAGTTTTAAGGGCCTCACATTTTAAATAAGAAATAAGAAAAATTCAGGTGTTAGGAAAGCAGTCTGTAGAATACTGATAATATTCCACTGGGAACATTCTGAATATTTCAGTGTGTAAGAAATTAATCCCTCTACCTTAATCATGTCTATTTGGGCTCATTTTTATACCAAGATATAAAGTTCAAATTTAAATATAAATAGTATGCAAATAATATTATGCTGTACATTTATCTACACTAATGCAAAGGAATTCCAGGACTTAACTACTCAGTTTTATGTGTTTGTGAATATATGTGATGGTACTTGTCATCAGAAAGGGATAATTGGATTTCCATAATTTTCTAAATACATAAGACTTAAAGTTCCTGCTACAACTTACTATCTCTGGTGATATTTCAGTAAAAAATACTACTACTCCTACCCCTTTTTTTCCCCGTATGACTAAGGTTTGCAAAGAAAAGCCAGGAGAAATAGGATGATGGTGATACATGCATTGTTTTTGGCAGGGGGAACACAACATTTGTTTATTTGTTTACTTATTATGGATCCCCAGAGAGACTGACACTGCTTATAGCATCTGAAAATTACAACTCAGATTAAAAAAAAAAAAAAAAGTCATTGAGTTGATTCCAACTCATGGCAACCCTATAGGACAGAGAACAACTGCCTGATAGGGTCTCCAAGGAGTGACTGGTGTACTCAAACTGTTGACTGTTTAGTTAGCAGCTGAATTCTTAACCACTATGCCACCAGGGCCCTGCAACTCAAATAGTTTCCCTGTAATTATCCCCAGAAATCTATTGCTTTATCCTATTATTCCTGAAATTCAAATCTTGTGCAACTTCCAAGCTCATTCAAGTGGGAACTCTAAAGATGCTATCAATTAAATTTAATCTTTGTCAGAGAATAAACTTGTGCTAAGACTTGTCAAATCAAATCAAGCTAGTTTTGGAAATTCATCAAAATTTGGAATGTAGGACATTTGTGTTTCCAATGAAATTGGTATTAAAGACGGTACCAAAATCAGAAAAACAAAGGATTTGGAGTTTAGAGAGGCCTGTTTGAGCCTCATGACTTTTAATTACCATTTGGGTGAGTCACTTAATCCAGTTCAGCCTCAACATCTTATATAGTATACTATACTATACTACGTTATGCTGCGCTGTACTATAAACCAAACCTGTTGCCGTCAAGTTGATTCTGACTCATAGTGACCCTAAAGATAGAGTAGAACTACCCCATAGGGCTTCTAAGGAGCAGCAGGTGGATATTACACTATAATATGAAAAATGCATACCTTATTTATCCCACAGGGCTGTGGTAAGTATCAAATTACATAATATATATGTGAAAACTCTTACTCAAATTTTAGCCACATAAAATGGATGTTATCATTCAATTAATGGATACGATACTGCTTATTAAACCACACCTGAAAAAGTAAAGTTAAACTCAGGTATCTATACTTTTAGAGATTTTGTTCTACACTAAAATGTGTGATTTTGTTTTCTGGGGAGCCACGACCTATTAAAGTGTGGTTGATGTTCATACTGTTCACATTTGTCCGGTTTTTTACCCATCCTCTACTGATAGTACTTCGTGAATGTTTAAAATGTACAGCAACAGTCTGCTACAGCATGGCCTAGCTCACACATCCCGAGCTCATGCTGAGTTTTCACAGTAGAGCCTGCTGAGACAAAACAGTTTCACAGCCTTCTTAGGGTGAATTACTTTCCATTTATCCAGGATAAACCAAATTCTAAGCAATTCATAGCAAAAGCCTTATTTTTTTTTGAAGAATAGAACACACAGATTTATTTTCAAAATCAAATGTAACTATTTCTCTTAAAGAAATAAGGTAAGAAAAAGGGATAATTACAAATGCAATGTTTTACAATAAAGTTATTTCCTATTTACAAATGAAGATTCAAATCTTATCTCCAATAATTTTGCTGAGAATTTGTTTTCTAATCTGTAAAATGGGCACGGTAATGCCTACCCTATTGTCATCTGCCAGGACTGAAAAGATTATATGTATAAAATGGCTGAGGCATTGCCTGGTAGAAAATCGGTGGTTAGTAGAAGCTACTAAGTAGTAGCTCTTGAGTACTAGCCAAAAGTTGGCATTTGAACCCACCCATGGGCACCTCAGAAGACAAGCCAGGTGATCTCCCGAAAGTTCACAACCTTGAAATCCCCATGAAGCAGTTCTACTTTGCACACACGAGGTCACCATGACTAGAAGGCAATTAACAACAACAACAAGTCAGGTATAAACCAAGTCCAGGGCATCAGGAATACAGCTACCCATCTCCATTTGTCTGCCCTGGGCAAAAACCCGTTGATTCCAAGCGACGGAGTACAACTGTCACATAGGGTTTCCAAGACTGTAACTTTTAAGAAAGCACACTGCCACATCTTTCTCCAGCAGAGTGACTGGTAGTTTCAAACCACTGACCTTTCAGAATGAAGCCCTTAACCACAGTACCACCAGGGTTCCTGAGTGCCTTTGGCGGGCATTATTAGTCCAGCATGAAAAACTGAGCACAGAAGACACTTGCTTGCCTCAGTGAGAGTAGACCATATTCACAAGTGTTCTTTCATGACTTAAAGAATTCAGCTAGCTCTCAGCAATTCATGTCCTAAATGAAACACCTTAGCTGAGGAGTCAGATCTCAAATTTATTAGGAAAATCACATTGATAATAGCCTGCAGTGAACATATACTAAAGCAAGGTGTCAGTGGGAATTCCAGACCACTTAATTGTACATATGAGGAACCTGTACATGGATCAAGAGGCAGCCATTTGAACAGAACAAGGGGATACTGTGTGGTTTAAAGTCAGGAAAGGTGGGCATAAGGGTTGTATTCTTTCACCATACTTGTTCAATCTGTATGCTGACCAAATAATCCAAGAAGCTGGACTATATGAAGAATGCAGCATCAGGATTGGTGGAAGACTCATTAACAACCTGCATTATAGTGATGACACAACCTTGCTTGCTGAATGTGAAGAGGACTTGAAGCACTTACTGATGATGATCAAAGACCCCAGCCTTCAGTATGGATTACACCTCAACATAAAGAAAACAAAAATCCTCGCAACTGGACCAATAAGCAACATCATTATAATTGGAGAAAAAATTGAAGATGCCAAGGATTTCATTTGACTGGGATCTACAACCAACACTCACAGAAGCAGCAGTCAGGAAATCAAAAGATGCATTGCATTGGGCAAATTTGTGGCAAAAGACTTCTTCAAAGTGTTAAAAAGCAGACATGCCACCTTGAAGACTAAAGTGTGCCTGATCCAAGCCATGGTGTTTTCAAAAGCCTCATATGCGTCAGAAGCTGGGCAATGAATAAGGAAGACAGGAGAAGAATTGACGCCTTTGAATCACATGCCGGTGAAGAATATTGAATATCCCATGGATTGCCGAAACAAGGAACAATCTAATCTGTCTTGGAAGAAGTACAACCAGAATGCTCCTTGAAAGCAAGGATAGTGAGATTATGTCTCACATCTTTTGGACATGTTATTAGGAGGAATCAGTCCCTGGAGAAGGACATCATGCTTAGTGAAGTAGAGGGTCAACGAAAAATGAGGAAGACCCTAGACTAGATGGTTTGACACAGTGGCTGCAACAATGGGCTCAAGCATAACAATGTAAGGATGGCGCAGGACCAGGTAGTGTTTCATTCTGTTGTACATAGGGTTGCTATGAGTTGGAATCGACTCGATGTCACCAAACAACAACAATAGGAAGATGTCAACACTGGAATTCCTGGTGAGTTACATAAAATAGTAATCTCCCAGGATCATTGCGTATTCTCAGATGGATTTGCCAAGTTCTTGCTCTAACCTGGTGCCAAAGGGTTGCCTCCACTCCATCAACATTTTTGCCACTGATGAAAACACCTTTTCTGGAAGACATCCACAATGGCAACAAGTAATAAAAAAAATAGTGCACCTCTAAAATCATGTGAACTGGGGGCCCTGGTGACAAAGTGGTTAAGAGCCCAAAAATTGGCAGTTCAAATCCATCACCTGCTCCATAGAAACCCTATAGGGCAGTTCTACTCTGCCCAATAGGGTCTCTATGAGTTGGAATCGACTTGATGGCAACGGGTTTGAACTCAGTTCAGTGGCAAAATTTTAAGAATGGGTAATTTTCAAAGTACGTCGTAGTAAATAGCGCACTCATTGCCTTTTGCAATGTGATTGTCACTAAATATTATTAAAAAAAAACAAAATCAAGTAACAGAAAAGACAAACATTTGTTTTAAAACCTGACCACTGTTGATGGTACACGGCAAATTTTCATTGTACAACTCTGGTGCTTTAATTTCTGCAGAACTGGAAGGTGACCTGTGTGTGGTTAAGGATGCAGAGATGAGGTCTAAAAGCACGCCTGCTAGTTGTTTGGAGGGATGTGCTCACCCTGACTGGCAGTTACCTTTATACTATGAGCGTTGCAAGAGAGAGGAACGCAAGCAAGCAGCAGTAAGCGCCAGCGGAGCTGCATTAACATTTTATATGTAGAATTTAATAATGTATTCTTCATGCTAAATAGCTTTCTGAAACTTATTTCATTTGATTTGAGATGTGATTTGAGAACTGCCAATATGGTAGGCAATCTGCTGCAAAATTGTCTGTTTTCATCTAAGTACCTCTGCATCATCTTTAGCTCTGCTGCCTAGCGATTTTTTTTTTCTTCCATGCAGCCCTACTCAGCAAATCAGAGCGCTTAAACTTATGTTCCAGTAGCAACAGTATTCTAGGGGGATTATTTTAGCTACGTTCTGAGGCCAGTAACCAAAAGTAAATGCCAGCATTAGAGCAGACACTAGGGTATGTGCAGATAGTGCACCTGGGTCAAGAACCAATTAGATTAGACTATAAAAACAGGACACCAAATGGAAGGTAACTGCGAACATGGTGGGATTTCAGGAGCCTTCGAATGCCTGTCCATTCAGCCCACTGCTGGCTGATGCATTAAATACCTTATGGATGAAAGTTTATTCTTTTAAGACTTACGTTTCCAAAAACGCTATCCCTATGAAAATATAAATGCCGCAAGGAGGATGAAAGTCTAGGCATTGTATTACACATGTACAACTTAGAATGAATGGGTTCATTAAAGCCAGATCTGAGAGAAGATTTTGATAACCCAGGAAGTGGTAAGGGAACATTCTGAAGGCAAGGAAAGTGTGTGTGTGGGGGGGAGGGGGACCGAGGGGGAGATCAGTATAAGGAACATCAAATCTTACTACTTCACCATTCTGTTCCGTTAGCTGCCCAGAAGTGAGAGCTACAGTCTCATTTTGGAACGCCCATGTATTACTAGTTCTCTTGCCATAATGTTTGAGTCCCTGACTTGAAAAAGGAATTATTTAGGCACCATGGTTGTAAGTGGGTGGGGTCATTTCCTTCTGGAAGCCAGTTAGGGTACACTGGAAAGAGTAACAAAGTAAGAATCAGCTCCACTATTGACTAGGTGCAGGACCACTTAACCAGACCAGTCCCTGGTGGTCCTGTTCCGGTACCTCTGATGACCGATTCTGCGGAACAGGGCTGTGTGCAGGTCTACCACTGATCTTAGTCCTTGACTGAAGTTGGCTCATAAATATGACGGTAACATCTGAATTTTCACATTGGGAATATAGTATAGAGATAAGACCAAAGAAATACTTTTAATATTGACATATACATGCAATTTTTCCTTGCTTATATTTAGAGAAATTTGTTTTTATAATGCCTAAAAACAGTGCATGGATAAAGTATAAAATTACTTTGAAATGCATTAACAAAACAAACCTGTTGCTGTTGGGTGGATTCCGACTCATAGCGACCCCATAGGATAGGGTAGAACTGCCTCATAGAGTTTCCAAGGAGCGCCTGTTGGATTTGAACTGCCGACCTGTTGGTTAGCAGCTGTAGCTCTTAACCACTAGCCACCAGAGAAATGCATTAGCTATTATTTAAGCAATAAAAATAGAAACAATTAAATCTTCAAGAAAATCTTAACCAACATTATGTAAAACTTGATGGACTTAAGGTTGAGTATTTATAAAAATGACAGTGAGCATAAAGCAGAGGTGAGAGCAAATTTGCTGAAAACATTTTAATGAAGGAGTGAGTAAAATGGAAATAAACATACCAGGGTTAAGGAAAAGTGCCGCTGGCTTAGCCTAGTCTCAGGTAGAGCACTAGAAAATATGAGTGTCAATCCAAGACTAGGTATAAGCAAAAAGAAACACAGGATAATATATATTTTAAGAAACAGTTTCATGAAAAGTGTATTTAAGGACAAGCTCATAAAGTGTATATCTTGTTTAGATGAGATTAAATTTGACAGGAAGACATTAGCTTGGCGGTCATCGAAAGTTCACATGTAAAGGAGTCTTTCTGTAAAGTTCACCAGAATTCAGTTTAAACCCTTTTTAGAACAGGCAGAGTGAACCACAGGACTGGAAAATCATCTTGGAAAAATATTTTGTTAGTTACATCTAGCAAAGAGTAGCCTTTCACATATCCCCAAAGACCACACTAAGGTACAGAAAATAGTTGATCACTAATACCAGAAAGTGAAGGCTGGAGGTAACAAGTGTAGAAGCTTTAAGAAGGTGAAGTCTTCAAAGAGCTTGACCACAGTGAACTCATTACCTAAATAATTCAAACTACCAGATTGAAAGCAAGAAAATCACTAGGACAGGTAAATAGACTAGAAAAACGACACATGGCAGGTTAGAGTGAATGGAAAGAGAACTTGAAAGAAAAACTTAAAAAAAAAAAGGCACCATTTTGTTTATTGGGTATTGTAACAATAAAATAGTTAATTAACTGAATTCCTTTTTTTTTGTAAGAGTGAATGTTTTCAGAACAATAATAAAATACAAGGAAGCGTGTGGGGGACAAGAATTAAGGAAAGTCATTGAGAAAAAATTGTTTAAAAGGCACTGGAATATAGGTGATGAGGAAATATTTGCTAAACACAGAGAGAATAAACTTTATAAAATAGAAACTGGCCTGTTGACCAAAACAGTAAGATTGAGGAAAGTTAAAGAAATTGAGCTTCAACAAAAATAAATTTAAAGTTAACTGAAATATCTTCATACAAGAAAAATGCAGTTAGGAAGAACTTTTAGGTTACATTGTATCAACATTAAACATCAGATGAAAATATTTGGCAACTCCGATTTTCTTGTATTTGTTGTTGTTTTTGGTTAGTTTATTGGTTGCTGTATTGAGATCTTAGCTAAGATGGTTTTGGTTTGTAGTATAGTACATTTTGTGAGGAAAACATGAGTTTGCTACCAAGTGATACCACTCTTGCTTCAGTGTAAGTCACTTCCCTGAATATCAATAATTTGAAGTTGGAGAGTTGGTCCTGCTTTCCTGTTTTAGAAGTTTTGAATCTGTCACTCATCTGAGCAGTCAGACATTTAGTCTTGCCTTTAATTCCGGAAACTGAACCTTTACCCATGCTACAATTTTATGCACTCCATAAATCTGTGAAAATTAAAAAGAACTGAAGATGATCCCTTTCCTGAGAGAATGTACTTTTTGAAGTCTGGACAAGTAAGAGTATATTTAAAATGCAAATATTATACTTGAGATGCTAAGATAATTTACATTCGGAGACTGCATTTTAAATCTAATTGCATTGCATTAAAACACAGTTGGGTTTATCTTGTGATATAAATTAGGTTTATTTCCTACAGATTTATGGTGACTGGGATTTTGTTTTGATCTTGTAGCATATACGGAAATTTCACAACCATCTCTTATGATTTGTGAAGCTTTAGCAGCAACATTTGTAAACACAAGGGGATGTTTTCACTTTTTAGTAGGGGAAGAGCAGATGGTTGGGATTAAGGGAATCACTCCTTCGTGTTTAATAATGCAGCAGGGGAGGCAGTGGCAAGCTAACTTTTCACCAAGAGAGAATAATTTCTGAGAGCATCAGCTGGATCTTTGCTAGCTAGGATAGAGCCCTTTCAGATGCGTACCATCTGCACGGGGGTGAGTCACAGCAAAAGATCTAATAATACTTGTAAAATACGCTTTGTTCCCAATGAGTTCTATATGGAGAAAATCATCTCTGTACTCTATGGAAAGGGCTGGTGGGGAGAAATTTGCATGTAGGTAGGAGTCTGGAGGATAGAAATTTAATAAGACAACAGAAAAGGCACAAGGAAAAAAATGTGATACACAAGGAAATAAATTTTAAACATTAAGGAACATTTTTAGATCATAGAAAGATTATAAGAAAAAGGTGATTTTTTTTTAAGACTGATCCAGAAAATTTTTAGAAAAGAGTAAGTTCGTAATGTGATAAAATGATAGATTTATTGATTTGGTACAATGGGATAGAAGGCGAAATAGTAGTAACATATCGTTATGGAATGTAAACATCAAGACAAGAGAGAAACTGTACCTAAATAGAATGGTTCTAATGACTGTAGATTTTCAATGTAACTGATCATTATTACAAGTAAGAATACTGAAGATCAAGCAAAGTCTCAACACCTACAGTTTCAAATCCACTCCTAAGAACAGTGGAACACAATAGACCCATTTGATGGTTGTCTCAGTTCAGTTGTTCAATGCCAGGATTATAAGAGCTGCTTTTAAATCATCAGGGATGTGAACAGAAGGAAAAAAAAAAAAAAAACAGCAACCACAAAACCAGTAATTGAACAGAAATTTGCCCTGTAGGAATGACAGGTCAGAGGGTAGAATAGAATTTAACTCTTTTTTCATAGCTAGGGGTCAGCAATTCTTTTATATCTAGGCCTTCATATAAAAAAGAAAAAGCATATATGGTTGTGAGTATGATAGTCTCATAGCCATGGATTTAGGCAAGGCTATAACTAGAGAAATTGCCTTAATAAGAATTTTATGAGTCGTGGATTTAAAAGGGACTTCTTCATTTTTTTTTTTTTTTCACTCTTCATAGAGCCTGTATTCTATCCTCCTCCAAGGATCATACCAGTGGCCAGTGTTGTATGGCTCTGTGGTTTCAGATAGTATTTTTTCCTATTTCATTTGAACATGGCACTTGTATTTTTCAGGTTATTTCACTCCCTCAGTATACACTTTAAGCTAAGCTTTAAAAAAAAAATGATACTGTGTTTCTTTGAAAGCCCTGGCAATATAGAATGAAAATAAAATTAGTATCTTCCTTTTTTTTCTTTTTTGAGTACCAATTCTGTCAATTAAAATTCAGATGCCTTAGGTTCCTTCTCTCTCAGGTTAACCCAGTGGGTCAGATACTTATTGATACGCCAACCAGAGTGAAAGTTACATGGCTCTGCCCTTGGCCTTTGTGAGGCGTTTCTACGGACTCTCAGAGCATTTGTTTTCACATTATGTATAAACCAAAGAATCATTGCAAGCAATTTGCAAACACAAACGTGCCAGAAGCATTGTCTGTAGACAGAATAAGAACATGCACAACTATAAGGACATGGCTGCTACTATGATTAATAAAACAAAAGTGACCGATTTCTAAACTAATTGATATAAAAAGTAAACAGCATTGAGTGTCTGTCAAATTTCTGTTGTTCAAATGAGGATTTATGCTTTAAAGAGCTGAAAATCTCTACATTACGGAGTGCTAAGAAGGAAGGGATCAAATGAGAGAATTTATATTATCTGTTAACTGGGTCAAGGACTCTTTCTAAATAGAAGAAATCATTCTCATTGTCTCCCCTTTCCTAATATGAACAGAGGGAGGCACAACTGCAGAAACACAATATTGATTCCTGTTAACCATTAGACAAATTAATATAGGTTAATTGAAGATTAACATTGGAACGTATCAGCCAAACAGAGTGAAGAGAAAAGAGGGTAAAGCAGATTATAGTTAAATATCCCAAGGAAGTAGCTTATATCCAGGCTGCTGTTGGTTATATATTTGCTCATGTAAATTCTCAAGAAAGGATAATTATAACATCAGATTTCTCAGCACTGCTCTTGTAAAAATATAATCTTTGAAATATTTTCATTATTAATCTGAGAACAGTTTGAAGACAATTAAGATATTCAACATAACAAATTCACAGATCCTTAAAGATCTTTTAAAGATCCTTTACTTGCCTGCCTCAAAGGCTAGAGCCCCATAATGTTAGGATATGATTTTTTGTCTCCAAATGAAATTAATGATGATGAAATTATAAAATTTTAAAGACTTAATTATCTAAAACAATATGTTTATTTCAACTAAGTTAGAAAAATAGGCATTGAAGTGAATTCGGTGACCATATTATATAGGATTTTTTTTTTTTTTTCTCCCAAAGTCAAGGGTAAAGCAATGCAACCAAGTATATTCATATGTGTACTATTGAAGTGGAAAACCTGGCAGCCTAGTGGTTAAGTGCTATGGCCGCTACCAAAAGGTCGCTTGTTCAAATCCACCACGTGCTCCTTGAAAACTCTATGGGGCAGTTCTACTGTGTCCTACAGGGTCAACTATGAGTTGTAATCGACTTGATGGTAACAGGTACTATTGAAGTAAAAAAAAATGGCATCAACACATTTCTGTTTAGGCATTTGTTTAAAGAAGGCAGGAGTATAAGAAATAAATATATGACTAGAAATGCAAAAATACATAGAATATCTGATGATACCAGTTACCATTCTGTTATTAGGGAGATATTTTTGGAGTGTTTTCATAAAAGTGATATATTAAAGAAAGCTGTATTTATAAAATGCAGTGACAAAGAGTCTGGCTTCTAAATTCTGTTGTATTTGAGATATTATAACCTGGGGCTGTGGGGTTCATACATTAGCTACACTTAAAGTATGCTTGTTACTACTTGGCACCATCAGTTTTAATGCAGCTTTTGTTGGCTTTAAACACTGAAACAAATAGAAAACAATCAGGCTCTAGTGGCTTGGAAACCTGGATCGCAGCCCAGCTTTCATTTATTAGGACCCTGGGAAAATGAATTTAAAAGGGGAAAATATTTGAATCTGCTTTAGAGTTAGCTTTAAGAAGTAAATTTTTTTTTTTTTTTTTTTAAGAAGTACTTCTCCCAAGGATTTCCAACCCCTTTTTACATGTGTTTATTCTGCTGGTTGATAATGTAAATTGGGATAGGAACTAACGCACTGCAAGGCCTTAAGTATGTGTTCAGATCCTTCTTGGGTCTGAATCGAGTACCAGTAGTTATGGTTGAAATCATAGGGCTCTCTCTATCAGCGTAGCCACTGCAGCTGGGTATGCGGCTATGTACCCCAAGGTTTACCTTTAGAAACCTTTGTATTATTTAAATTTATATTCAGTAGTGTACTTTGTCCACGGAAAATTATCCTGAAAATTCTAATATTGACCTATGGAAAAATATGCAAACAGCTAAAAAAACTATATTTGATGGGTGTATTATTTCCCTAATTTTACTGCACTGGGAATATCTTCCTCTTGCCATTTTGTGGGTGCTCTTAAGAGATTACTCATGCTTAGTAATGTGATTGTAACAATTAGCTACTATGAAACACTATGCTGTCTCCTTTCATGAATTTATACAGCACTCCTGCAAGGTAGGGGCAAATTATAAGAACTGTCCTACTTTAAACTCTCTAAATCCTGTATTATAATTATCCAATGTAACAGGAAGTTGGTGATAAAAATAAGATCTTCCTTTTTTTTTCCTATCAATTCCTAGTATCATTTTTTTTTTTTTTTATTCCAGCCTTGGCTAAAAAAGATTTTGAAAACAAAGATGATTTTTCTAGATGTGAAGAAAGTGGAAAGTCTCCTTGTACAAACCTCATATAGCTGTAGAATCTCCTCTGTCATGCCACCGAGGGGTCGTGTAATCTAAGTAGAACACTTTCTGGGACAGTTCACTGCATTTCATCTACAGATTTTGTGTCATAGTCTGGTAACATTCTCGCTCTACAACTGAATTATATATATACTTACTCATATAATGGCATATTTCAACAGAGCTATGTTTATCTTGTTTCTATTTTTAAAAAGCAATATTTATGTGCAATATGTTATAGATGCCTCATTCAATGAAAATATTAAATATCTACCTTCATTGATGAGATCATCAGGTATTTTTTTTTCTTTGGGCCAGGAGGCTCTAGTAGATGAAAAAATGTTCCCATCTCTGAAAAAATTGTATCAATTATTAAAGTAAATATTGAAAAGGGAAAGTGAGTTTATTATGTGTATTTTGTATTTCCTACACTGGACTTGGTTCTAGAAATCACCTCACCAAGTTCTCTCTTCCATTTTTTCTTCATCTTAAAGTAAATTTTGCTGCTGTTCAAATTAATTACTACATGATGGTCATGTGACCTTGTGTTTTGTTTTGGCATATTTATTTAATTATCTGAAAAATATATTTCATGCATTCTTGACCTATGCATGTATACCTTATTGGCTTATTTATATATTTTATTTTTCAGCCATCAAGGTCCAACTGAGAGCAACTTACTTGAACTCTTTACGAAACGAACTTGCCACCTTGATCTTAAGTTTATCACTAGGAAAATAATTGAATGATCTACAAAATCAAGTATGAAGTATTTTCAGTTAAATCCAGAATATAAATTGGGAATTTAATGTTAGGTAAATAAATACGTTTGAATAATAAATTTTTTAAAGAAAGATATTGATAAGAAAAAAAACATGAGTCACAAAAACCAGACCGAGGGGACATGCTTTCAAACACTGTGGCCTCAAACAAGATACTAAAAATAAGATATAGCAGAAAATGTCATGGGGGAAAGACTATGTCATTTCGTTTTTGACATACTTGTAGCTAGCTCTGAGTAGGCATACTATGACATTTGTAGAGTTATTAATGTATAAATAGATGTTTTGATGAAGTAATGATCACATTTAGTTCTTATGTAAAAAAATTCCAGGCTATAGTAAATCCATGGTTTTTAGGACTCTTTCTTCAGTCTAGACCACATCTCTGCTTTTCTGAAAATTGCTCTTAACTTTCAGGGTTGGACCTAACACATCGATCCTTTTAGTATTAAAATGTGTCTCCCTGGACGTGCCAATTGGACTTTGGTTTAAACGTCTGACCCGATTTGACCCATCTGATTCCCATCTTGGGCATTTGCTATCGTGGCTTAGAAATGGCCTATCATGTGGGTAAAATGGTTAAATGTGAAGTGGTCATGTTCTACCCTGTGAATGGAGAAGAAAACCTCTCTACTGAGAAAGAAGCAGAGGTGGAGCCCTGTAGCCCTGCAGGGCCTGACTCCAGGCTCTCCCTTCTCATACAAAGTTCAGCTGTGTTCATAAAACATTGGTATCTTTATGTGAAATTTCGCTTTTTTTCCTTCAAGTTAGGTTAGCTTGGTTTCTCTGAATTGAACCAAGCAAGTTTTCACTAATATGATGAGGCAGGAATATTTTTTTACATATCCATTTAATAGCTAAGGAGACTGGGTTTTAGAAAGGTGAAGCTTTGTACCTGCAACAGAAAGGTCAAAGATAATGTTAATGTCACACCTTCTGATCAATTCTTTTTATATTATACTATTTGTCTCTGGACAAAAAAAGTGACATAAACTGTTATTTAAAACAAGCATTTGAAAATATATAGAGAAATATTTAGACCAGTTCCAGTGAAGGGCAGAATAAGGAAGAATTGCTCTGTTTGGCTATTAAACCCAGCAAACAGGTCAAATAATTATTTGCTTTAATGGACAGTTTTAGGAAACACTTGTGGCATAGTGGCTAAGTGCTACGGCTGCTAACCAAAGGGTCAGCAGTTCGAATCCACCAGGCACTCCTCGGAAACTCTATGGGGCAGTTCTACTGCGTCCTATAAAGTTGCCATGAGTTGGAATCGACTCGATGGCACTGGGTTTGGTTTTTGGTTTTTGGACAGTTTTAAAAAGGCACACACTAAAGGAAAAAGCCAATCATGTACCTAACACTGAAGATTTAGGAAAAAAAAAAATGTTGTAAGCAAAATATCTTTAAAAAGGAAAACATTGAAGAAGTTCCTAGAACTATCTTATCCAATACAGTAGCCACTAGTCATGTGAGATATTTACATTTACATTCATTAAAATTAAATGAAAATAAAAACTGAGTCCCTCACTTGCACTAAGCACATTTTAAATGTTCAGTAATTTCACGTGGACTGTGGCTATCACATTGAACAAGGCAGGTTATACAACAGTTCCATCATCACAGAGAGTTCTAATGAACAGTGCTTACCTAGAACAAGGTGACTACTTCAGAGCAGAATTTTTCCAAAAGCATGATTTCAGATGATGAAGCATAAAAGAGTCAACTTCTAGTACACTAGCCAAAAATTAAATTAAAATTTACTAAATGTTCTTCAGTTGAATTGTTGTTGTTGTTATTAGGTGTCTTCAAGTTGGTTTCTTTTCATAGCAACTCCGTGTGACAGAATAGAACTGTGATCTTTACAGGCACAGATAGCCAGGTCTTTCTCCCGAGGAACCGCGGGGTGTGTTTGAACTGCCAATCTTTTAGTTAGCAGCTGGGTGCTTAACCACTGCACCACACTCCGTTTTCTGTGCCATACAAAATTAGAGGTAGGAGATATTTTTTTCATTATATATACATTTGTTTCCATTATGCCCACTTTGATTTATTCACCTATTGTTTGTACATATAAACTGGAATAGGCCAGAAGCTCCAAAAGATTTCTTTGCATATTAATCACATTTTTTTTATTGTCAAGAATGCTCCTGGTGTATAGACATTGTAACTTTTTGAGGAAGGGAGAAAAGAAAAGAAATAATTTATATGACATTTCTAAGAAGTGCACAAGATTGTCAAGAGATTAAAAACTGCTTTACACAAGAAGTAACTCAGGACAGGAAGCTTGTAAGACTATCAAATCCATACGGTACTGGAAAGGTTAGATATGATCTTAAGTCTACTTAGCACTACAGTAATTCTGTGCAATGATGCAAAATGACTGTCCTTCGATGTAGTTGTCTCGATAGGTGCATTTCTTAAATGCTGTTTATTAACACGATGCAGATGTCTATGTCTTTGCAACTCACATTTTTATGCTATATCCTACCTATATGCTTTATCTATGGAACAATGATGCTTTAGTCTCTAACTCTCCAGAGACTGCATGATAGAGGAAAACAAATTATCAAAGCATTTAAAATGTTTTCATACATACGGGAGTTAGAAATCCGTGCTTTTAAAATTAATTATTAGTTTCAACTCCTGAAATGTAGACAATGCTACAGGTTCTCAATCAAGCTGTTAGAATGTGCTGTTTTGACTCATAATGAAAGACATTTTTGTCAAAAGTATATCTTAATATGTGAAGCTGTCAGAAAGATTTTATGGGACATCAATATAATAACATTTAAAAACAGCCAGGTTGAATAGAAGGTTTTGTTTTTTTCCACTCTTTGAAAAAACAGTAAGTATCTAACCACTATCTTCCCAAACCTCAAATAAGAATACGTCTCAAAAAATATTTAATACTCCTTAAGATCATCTAACTTTTAGTTATTTTTTTTAGAAAATACATGTAAATGTTGAGAAACTTAAAACATTTACTTTAAAATACTTGGAGACATGGGAGTCTGAATGAATTAAAATCACAGATTATCTTTTTTTACTTCATTATGATCATTCCCCATAAAAGGTTATGCCACATCTTGATCAAGCCATGTTAGTCTCCTAGACTTGTTCTTCCAGGTGTCCGATACTCTCAAGTTAGAAGACAAGACAATGGCACTACTATATTATTGTTATTTATTAGGTGCCGTCAAATTGGTTCGGATTCATAGCAACCCTATGTAAAATAAAACTAAAACTCTGCCTGGTCCTGCAACACCCTCACAATCATTGCTATGTTTGAGCCCATTGCTGCAGACACTTTTTCAATCCATCTTGTTGAGGGTCTTCCTCTTTTGGTGACCCTCTGCTTTATCAAGCATGATGTCCTTCTCCAGAGACTAGTACCTCTTGATGACATATCCAAAGCCCATGAGACGAAATCTTGCCATCCTTGCTTCTAAGGAGGATTCTGGATGTACTTCTTCCAAGACAGATTTGTTCATTCTTCTGGCAGTCCATGGTATATTCTGTATTCTTTGCCAACAGCATAATTCCAAGGCATCAATTCTTCTTCAATTTTCCTTATTCATTGTTTTTGGCACGCATATGAGGTGATTGAAAATAATATGGCTTGGGTCCAGCACACCTTAGTCATCAAAGTGACATCTTTGCTTTTTAACACTATTACTGCTTTATCTCCCACCCCAAACATTGTGCTAGTAAAAAAATATACAAAGCATCAAATCACCAATTTGAAATATTCTTTATCAAGATGAAATCAGGACTCAACCTCAACTTTTAGGCTGGGTATTAAGCTTGGCTTACAAAATCTCATATACTTTCACATCAAGCCAAATACCAGATGAGAGTCCTAGATACTTGAAGTAGCCTACAGTTGACCTAAAGACACAACTCTTTCTCAGGCTGTTTCAGTATACTGGAATTTTTAGAACTAACAATATTTACAACTCCCATTTCTCCATTTTTTGTCAATGAACAGCTTTATCCTATCAATATATTCTACTTTATAACGTTTCAATATTACACGCAGGAAGTAAAATTCCATTAATTTTAACAATATTTTATTTTAAACGGAAAGCATTGATGTGTAATGAAAACAGCACTACTTTGATAATGCGAAGACGTAAAAGCCAACACTGGTTACAAGTCTATTTAATTGTGCCTTTCAAAAAGTATTTACTGACCGTCAACGTTGTGTTCTATGTGCTGAAAATAAGCAGAAAAATATGATTTAAAAATCCAGCATTTGATGAGTTTACATCCTAGTGCTTATCCTTATGAAAATTCCTTAACTTCTCTTTATACTCTTTCCCTCACCTGTAAGCTGATAGAAATTGACTGAATAATGTTCTAGAATTAAACTTCAAAATCCCTATAAGTGTTAGTGTATTGATGATAAATTTAATCCAAGTTCTTTAAAGTTTAAATATGTGATAGATTTAAAACACACACACATGTGTGTGTTGTTACTGCTAGTTGCTTTCAAGTAGATTCTGACTCCTGGAGACTCCATGTGTGTACAGTAGAGCTGCTACCTACGGTTTTCAAGGCTGCAACCCTTTTGGAAAAAGATAAACAGGCCTGTCCTTTGAGGCACCTTTTGGTGGGCTTGAACTACAAGCCATTTGGTTGGTAGCCTATGACTTAAACATTTGTACCACCCAGGGACTATATATATATATATATATGTATGTATATATTTATTTGTTTTCATCAAAAGATACACACACACACATTAAAAAAATACATATATATGTATGTATATATATACATACATATATATATAGTGGACTTTTATAATGTGCAAGGAAATGTCTACTTTATTTGCTGGATTTTAATAATCAAATCATTACAGATTTTTCAGAATTATATCATACTTCCTATTTCAACTGCTGAGTTGCACAAAGCAGGACTATTGTCTCCAGGCTTGCTGTTGTATACTCCACAATAGCGCTGACCTTTCTTTGCTGTCATATTGCACTTAGGGCAGACACCTGATTTGTCATCCACCTTAGAATCCTCTTAGCAATGTAACCTATTCATTTTCTTTTACCCTTCGGGTCCCTATCTTTTAGAATTACTTGTTATAAAAGTTATATTTGTTACAGAGCAAAGATTAGCAATTACTCCGACTAGAGGCCACCATTAGGACTTGGCTGTCTTTTCAAGGCTGAATTATAACATTATATTATGGTTGGAATTGCAGCCTTTTTACCTAGAATGGACCTTAAAGACCATCTAGTACTAAGCTATCATTTCACAAAGTGTTTAACCATCTAACATAAAGCCAAGAGAGAGTTGGTAGCACAGCTGGAACTCTGTCTCTAGTTCAGAGCTCTTTCTACATGCTTTGTGTCCTTAAAAAAAAATCTCATTGATATGCATTAACGTTTTCCTCCTTACATCTTTCTTCCTGTTCCAAATGTTAACAATAGACATTGTTTTGTCATAGCTTGCAATGACAAACTATTCGACCCCTACCACAATTTCCCGTCAAAATTATATTTCCTAAAAAAAATCACATCCTTTACGTATAGTCTTAGCAACATAATTGTTATCAGAATTGAAAATGTAAGATTCTTAATTGATTTTAGATGAACAGGAATATGCTCTTAAAGAACAGGAAAAACAATGACCACAAAAATTATGAATTATTTTAGGAAGATTGTAACTGGCACTTCAGTTATCTTTGTTTTAATACAGTGCAAACCAAAAAAATTAGCTGAACTTAACATAGAATAATAAAAATTGTATTTTTAGAAATGCCTAAATCTATATAGATTTTGAATTTATTGTTAAAAAGTCTGAAGATAACTCTGTAAATTATAAAGCTTGTGTCTTAGTTATCTAGTGGTGCTATAACAGAAATAGAACAGGTGAATGGTTTTAACAAACAGAAATTTATTTCCATCACAGTTTAGGAGGCTGGAAGCCTGAATTTAGGGCATCAGATCCAGTGGAAGCCTTTTTCTTGCAGTTGACTCTTGGGGAAGGTCCCTATCATCAACCTTCCCCTGGTCTTGGAGCTTCTCAGTGCAGGCATCCTGCATCCAAAGGATGTACTCTGCTCTTGGAACTTCTTTCTTGGTAGTATGAGGTCCCTCTCCTCTTTGCTTGCTTCTCTCTTTTATATCCCAAAAGTGATTGACTCAAGATACAACCTAATACTATAGATTGTGTCCTGCCTCATTTACATAACTGCCTTAATCCTGCCTCATTAACATCACAGAGGTTAGGATTCACAACACATAGGATAATCATATTAGATCACAAAATGCTGGACAACCACACAATACAGGGAATCATGGCATATTTCGGGGGAACACAATTCAATCCGTAACAGCTTAGTTATCTTTCCAAGTAGGATGAAATAGAAACAGCATATTCAAAAATACATCTGTACAACCTTAAAAATAATTGATGTATTTAAGCCTTGATACAGTTATATTGGACAGTAAAGATTATATGATAAAATATTTTGACTTTCAAATATTGATTCACATTATTGCATGATAGGGTGCTAATTTGTAATATCTTTTGCCACTTGAAGCGTATTTATAGGCTCAAAAGCCAGGAGGTAGCTGCTTCTCTACAGCAGTCATAAAATTCTAGACATGGAAGAAACTTTGACAATCATAGATTAACCTAGACATTTGCAAATCAGCTCTGTAAACTACCAGCTCTGTGCCTTGTGTTCCTGAAATAGAATAAAGTGCTCAAAATATGTTTCGTACATGACAGAATAAATTAGACCAATACCTAATGGTAAGATATCTAAAACCAATGCAAGAAAATATTTCATCTGCTCCCAAAGAGACTTGCTAGTAAGAATGCTTACACTTTTTATGTGTTTGAGATTTTCACATATTCCAACAAGAAACGGCATCCAGAAGGAATTGATCAGGAGGCAGTATAGAAAAGCAAGAAAGTTATCTAAGTTTTTGTGATTCACAGTATGCTTTTGAGTTTTTCTTTGAAAACACCATACATAATCAAATAAAAATACAGTACAAAAATGGCTTTTGAAGTCAGTATAAATTATTTTGAAAATTTTAATTTATCTTCCTCTCTATTGAACTTTATTATCATAGAATAGTTTGGGTTGGTTTTATTGAAATGTAGAGAATTAATTTTGGCAAACTTACTCAATTTACTTTAATAGAGACGAAATAGAGGGGTATTTAGATTAAGGAAGGATGAAACCGAAACACCAAACCCATTGCCATCGAGTCGATTCCAACTCATAGCGACCCTGCAGGACAGAGTAGAACTGCCCCATAGAGTTTCCACGGAGCACCTGGGGGATTTGAACTGCCAGCCTTTTCGTTAGCAGCCATAGCACTTAACCGCTACACCACCAAGGAGGGATAGCAATTGTAATATTACCTCTTGACTTTGTATCCAGTTTCATAGATGTTATCACTAAAATTAGAGGACATAGAGATATAGAGATAGAAACAGAGATAAAAGCCTTAGAAATTGCCTTCGTGTTTATATATGTATATAACCAACCAATTACCATCAAGTCGATTCTGACCCACAGAAACCCCACGTGTGTCAGAGTAGAACTGTGCTCAATAGGGTTTTCAATGGCTGATTTTTTCAGAAGTTGATCTCCAGGCCTTCCTTCTGAGACACTTCTGGGTGGATTTGAACCTCCAAACTTTTGGTTTGCAACCAAATGAGCTAACAGTTTGTACCATGAAATGACTTCTATACATATTTATAGGTATATATCTATTTATATCTATATCTATCTGCACATTTAGAGAAATGAATTTGTGTGACAATGATGTCTTTCTCTACTGCTTATTTGGGAATATTATTTTTGAAATATGATTACATATATAATATTAATTGTATATGCATTTATTTTCTCTTTGGCTGAAGATAGTTGTTTATCAGACATGTGTTCATATTGAAAATAATCCATTCTGTTGCAATCATGGCACATTAACTAATATATACTATCACTTATAATTTGTGAATGATGCAACAGAATAGGACATTTCTATTTTTATGAAGTGTTGTTTTTATTATTTGAATAATGCCAATTTCAGATCAACTTGTAGATCTTCACAATCCTCATATTTGTAGGCAATAAGTCTTAAGTATTTTCTTCTTTAGGTTAGTTTACACTAAGTTCTTAAACGTTACCCGAACCCAAACCCGTTGCCATCAATTCCAACTCATAGCAACCCTACAGGACAGAACAGAACTGCCCTATAGGATTTCCAAGGAGCAGCTGGTGAATTTGAACTGCCGACCTCTTGGTTAGCAGCTGAGCTCTTAACCACTGTGCCATCAGGACTCCTCCAGGTTATTGTGTGTTTGAATCTTTTGTTTTCTCTAAGGAAAGTCCCTGTGTTATTTCTCTACTTTTCTTTTAGAATTATTTACTTGTACTATTTAGTACGTGTGATCCTCAATGATATTCATGAGCCTCTTTTTCATCTTCCTTCACATTCTCTTTAATTGTGTCGATTTTTCCATTTCATTTTCTTTAGTTCTTATCCTCACATTTTCTATTTATGTATTTAAATTTATTGAAACAGAAGTGTGACTTAAAATTGATGCAACGTGTCCGGGAGAAATTCAAAGCAAGTCAAATTAAAACTGTCGGCAGGAAACAACTTCAAACATCCTTCTTTAAAATGACTGCTATTGTAATTCACACTTTTGCTTAAAATTAAAAGCAATTATGATTAAAGGCTTTCAATTTTGATTTTTCATTAAAATGTAGTAATGTAAGTCTGTTAATGTTACAAAGGTAAATTTGTTTAAGAGTGTACAGTTGGGGATTTAAATAAAATCTGCTTATTTAAAACCTTTTTAATGTATGTTCCTATGCTCCCTGCTGTAGAACCTACTTCAGAACTTAATTATCTTGATGACTACTATAAAATTCTGTGACAAATTACCTCAGGAACTCTAAGAACATAAGTTAGAACCAAAAAGCTTTAAATTAACTGGCTTTTGCTCTGTGGATTTCCGTCAGGCAACGTTTTTTTATAACCAAATATTGATTGAGAGAGAAATGGAAAAGATTAGAGGAATCTTCATCCGTTCTTGCAGAACAAGTTGTAGTCTCCACAGTCCGCAGCAGGCAACAAATCATGGAGCCATCTAAAAGCTCAAGGCATTAGCCTCTTCTAGATTTGCTGTTTTCTACAGAATGTTAGCTTATTTGTTCACTGAAGACAGAAAAGAACATGGATCTCTCTTAGTTGGCCTGCTGGGCATGTATTTAAAAAGACAGTATTTATAATCGAATGCTCATATTTGATTCTCATGGACCAAATTAATCTGAGTTCAATGATAGAACTATGAAAAATACCTTTGAGGAATGTGTCAGTAACACCAGCATCAAGATCAGCAAAGACTTTCAGATGTGACATTCTTGCAATTAATTTTGGCAAAGGTGTTCAGTCATATTATCCTTTCAGTAAAATTTGCATTTGACCCTTGGCAGTGCTGTCTCTCTTACATTTCAAATTCATTGTTTTTAGGAAATTTTCTTCTGAACCTCTGAGGTTTCTGGTCTTGCCGTTGCAGTGTTTCTTGATGGTCTTTTTATTAATTTGTACTGACTTATTCAAGGAGAGTTAAGCAAATCCTCCTTTATGCACCAGTTTATATTGTCTGTCATATTACTAATTAGGCTACTTCCATTATTTTGGTGACGTCCCTTCCCCTACTAGATGATAAGCTTCTTAACATCAAGCATAATGCTTTAGTTATGATTGTATTCTTAACATTTGGTGCAATGTCTGGCAATAATGATCTCAAATGTGTATTTAAATCCTGAATGAAGATTTATAAATGATGCAGTATAAGAGTTCTCCTACCCTTACTGAATCATGCTGAAACACAGTTCCCCATGCTGTATACCTTTTTCCAGTGGGACATTTCCAGTTCTTTCTTTTGGAGAGTATGGGAGACAAGGCCCCTAGTTTAAGTTGTTGGATAATTTTTCAGTTACTCAACTTTGTAAAAAAAAGGATTTTTAAATGACTAGTCTTTTTAATTTCTTCTATAATTCTCAGCTTATAAACCTTTGTTTTCAGCAATTCCAAAATAAACTTGAAGCACTCTATTAGCCCTTTAGGATAATTCCCTTAGGAACTTGCTTGCTATTGTTGAACTAAACATTTCGCCACTCCCACCTCCTGCTGAGGGAAACAGAGATGGTGCGCTGTTTTTTCCCTAACTTCTTTTTACTAGCTCAGCACCTGTATACCAAGAAAATCAATTTTAGTTTTATTAGTACTTTCTATGTGCTTTCCCTAGAAAGTACTAATAAAACTAGAGGAAACATGGGAAGTACTTTCTATGTTTCCTCTGGAAACCCTGGTGGCGTAGTGGTTAAGTGCTACAGTTGTTAACCAAAGGGTCAGCAGCTCAGATCTGCCAGACTCTATGGGGGCAGTTCTACTCTGTCCTGTAGGGTCGCTATGAGTCAGAATCAACTGAATGGCACTGGGTTTGGTTTTGGTTTTATGTTTCCTCTGTACTTTGTTGTGGTCTGGTTTCATTTCACCCTGAGCAGTTGAATTTTAAGCAGTGTACATAAAGATATATATCTATATCTATAAATTCCTGGATATTTTGAAATGGGTTTTCCAATTAATCGACACAACTAAAAACAGACTAGGCTTCTTAAGAACTTTCTTTACAACACAAAATCAACTAACTACTAATTGCTAATATCTTCATCTTCACATTTAAAAGGAAAATATGCCGTCTAAAGTATATTAAAGCTATCATTTGGTTTCTCTTTATTTTTGCCTTTTGAGTTATGAAAAGGTTGAGATTTAGAAACTACTTGCTCAACCATTTATGCATCTCCATTTAAAGAAATGAGAATTTATCTAGAAATTAGAATTTAACATTAGAACACTTTGTTTTATTTCTGCTTTTCCAATTTTCTTCCATTTACCTGATTATCATATGTACGAGAGAAAGAATAAATACCATACTCTTTCTGTACAGATAATTTGTTTAATACTTTACATTTATTATGTATTTCTCAATACAGTATTTCATTAAATCTTCATGGCTCCCAAGTGAAATAGGCTGAGCAGATGATAATATTTGCAGTGGAAGAGCCGATGCTCAGAGAGATCAGTGGCAGCAAATTTTGAGATGCCCGGCCTTGATCTCATCTGGTTTCACATCTATTGAATTTTCCTCTATCTGATAATGTATCTATTACACACTCTTTTTATTTCCTTTATTTATCCAGGGTCATTCCTAAAGACTAGCATTACAACATTTATGCTACAAATCATACATTAAGTATATAATGTATCAATCTATCAAATCTGTGAGTATGTCTGTATGTGCGTGTGTGTATGCACATGTGTGTGTAATACTTGGCAGTAATATAACATTTGAATCTTACAATCACTAGTTGACAATGAGCTGGTTGTCATTATTCAACTCAGATTAATGCTTGATCGTTTATGCTTTCAAGAAGTTTAGTGGATATCTTACCAACTCCTTGGATCAATCTCATATCATGGTAAGGATCAAAGCTAACATCCTTCTGTTGTGATGTTAATTAATTTCTGCTTAGATTCTACCATTCTCATACGTCCTCCTAAAGTAATCCATCATCATGTGAAGGCAAGGGGAATTCAATCCATCACTGCTGGATTCTGATAGAGGGCTTAGAGAGAATGCAAGTCATCTTCCCAGCAGTAATCAAACAGCTGTGATACATGCCACTTTACGCTTATATCATCATATAATAGATGGCTTACCTCTTCATGGAAGCTTGCCTCAAAATTTTCAGACAGATGGACTCTGAAGCAAAGGTTTCATTTTGTGGAATTTAAGGCTGTGAACTAGTTATTGACAAATACTACATCATCAGTTCCAGCTGAAGACACAGCCTAATAAGTAGAACATTGGCACTAATCCTTATTTAATCAGCCTTAAAATGGTAATTTCAAATTGATGAGGGCATAGGGAATAGATTTTGTACTCATAAAGTGCTTCTAAAAATACCAGTAATGTGTGTATACAACCCAAGAATGAAATTAAAGAGCCCCCAGCACGTATAATAAGAATAAAGTATAAAGGACATGACAAAAGTACGATTGAAGGACTTCACAGAAACCCAAACAGGTAAACTTCTAGTCTCACCAGTAACACATAATCATATTACATTCTCAAAATTTAATTCATGGAACATATATTCATAGGAATGAAACAGAAGAAATTTACGAATGTGAGTATAAGTTCCATTCCTAAGTTCTGTCATTTCTGAAGACAGAATAATCAGAGAGTGAACAAGCTTTAATATTGAAAGGGATTTTAGGACTTTTATGGTCCAAACCCACCATCTGATACATGAGGAATCAGGAAAAGTGAGGTGAAATGACACAGACAGCAAGATGCTGGGTGAAGTTTGGAATCCTGACCTCCAGGTGCTTGGTGTATTCTCTGCTCCTATGCTGCCTCTGCGAACACAAACCCATGAAGAAAGAGCTGGTTTGGATACGTCTGTGACGGCTCGTAGACGCAACACCAGTTCTACCACCCCTAACTCTGCCTACAGAAGAGATGCAGAGTCTTTTTTTTTTTTTTGCACATCATTGAAACTTCTCTTTCACCCCCATGGCCAGCTTTCTGGCACCTGTCATCCTCTCTCTCCTTATCTTCTTGCTAAACCTGATTTCTGTGAAGCTTCTATGTATAATAATGTATGGTTATCTCATGTATACTAACGAATAAATGCTTTCTGGAGTACAGAACCTCAGTGATAAAGCCTCCCGGCCGTGGAATGAGTCTATGAAATTGCGTTAAAGACTAGTTGGACAAGAAAGTTGTGAGGCAAACATGCCTTCGGTCATGTGTTTCATGTGACTTCCCAGAGGTACCTTCCTCTCAAGCCCAGTTGGAAATTTGTCTACAATAGTAATAACAGCAGCAACAAGTACCATTAGTGTTGACTGACGATATCTACGTGGCACTAAGTGTATTACAGACATCAGCACTTTCTTCTTTACACAACCTTTTTGGGGGAGATGTAAGTATGGTTATTTTCCAGAGCAGAAGAGAGTAGAGAGATTTTTAACTCACTAACTTCAAGCTAATCAGTATTGGAGTATGACTTGAACTTTCATCTATCTGGTTTCAAACATCCCTTCTAATGATTCTCATATACTTTTTACTCCACTCGGCTCCAACCACCCAAAAAAAAAAATGCCAGAATTCTCTGGTTCAGACTTGCTCCCAGTATTTGCTGTATTCCAACATTTGGAAGCTAATATGTGCAAATCAAAATCCTAGTACCTACAGCTTAGTTTCTGCACAATCATGGTTTTTAATATATCTCATTTTAAAAGTAATATATAATATACACATATGGATATTGAAATGTTGAAAAATTTAATAATGTTTTATGGTAAAGAATCACACCTAAATCTATGAATTAATAGAATTAGCCTCTCAATTTCATTATTATAATAATTACATAAATTATAAATAAATAATAATTATATAATATCTAGCAATATTTTAATGGCTTATGTATATGCACAGTATAACCCATTGCTGTCAAGTTGATTCTGACTCATAGTGACCCTATTGGACACAGTAGAACTGCCCCATAGAGTTTCCAAGGAGTGTCTGGTGGATTTGAACTGCTGACTCTTTGGTTAACAGCTGTAGCTCTTAAACACTACACCACCAGGGTTTCCATGCATAGTATGGGTTCATATATTCGACCCTATTTGGGGCATCTACTTTCTGCTAGCCATTGACTTAGGTCATATGAGGCATAAAAAAGGAACAAGTAAGATGTATTGAAGATTTCCAGAGCTAAAAGAAGATAGGATATCTACGATATGATGCAGGTTGTGGCAAAGTGTCTTGAGGGTATTTCAGAGTACAGTAGGCAATCAAAGGATGGAAAATACTCATTTCTTCCTTGTATGATCAATGAAGACTTCATGGAAGACTTCACTGTTTGGATTTTGAAGAGTTTAGGTGAAAGAAGTAAATTCCAAGCAAAAGCAAAGTAACAGAAGTGATTCGAAAGACATAGGGAGCAGCCTTTTTTCACTGATTGGGGCTTTGCTGATTTACTGGCAGGGAACTAGTATGTGCTTGAGCTAGAAAGAAAGATTGTATCTGCATGATTGAAAGCAGGGTATACTGAAGATATTTGAGCTAGAGGAAGTGTTTCCAAATTATTAACAGTAGGAAATTTTGATGACTAAGTAGGAGAGAGTTTATAGATGAATATGGCTGTTAGAAGATTATTATCACCTTTACCATTATGGAGCTCCTACCATTATTGAAATTATTTCAGTGGCTACTTTGAAAATGTTATTTTAGTTGGTTCTACAACACCCCTAAAAATTACTATCAAGTCTGTTTTTCAAGTAAAAACATTGAAGTTCATGGGAGTCAGATAGATTTTCCAAGGTCATGAGCATTTTTAAAAAAGGAGAAAGTTTTTCAAGAGTTTTAAGATGATGAAGACTGATTAAAGTTTGCTGATTAAGTGGTCCAAAACCAAACCCATTTCTGTAGAGTCGATTCTGACTCATAGTGACCCCCTAGGACAGGAAAGAACTGCCCCTCAGGGTTTCCAAGGGGCAGCTGGTGGATTCAAATTGCTGTCCTTTTAGTTAGCAACCATAGCCCTTAACTACTGTGCCACCAGGTCTCCATTAAATGGTCAGGGGTAAGCAATTTCTATACAGAGGTGAGGACTGAAGACAGATATCCAAGGATACAAGAATGGGTTTCTAATTTCAAAAATGAATTAATAAATAAAACGTATGATGATACGGTCACATTATAAACTAAAGGATTCCTGTGTGTTCATAAAGACATTATGGAGATGGCTGACTGAATTGCCGGGAGTAAAGGAGTGGGAAATAGCTAAAGTCGTAAAGGAAGTTAAAAGGAACTGAAAGATTAGGGGAGATACTCAGGGAACTCATGAAAGCATTACAAAATTAGTAAAACACAAAATCAGTTGCCATCGAGTCGTTCTGATTCACAGCGGATCCTATAGTAATTCACAATTAACTATCAATTTACTTGAAACTGATTCCTTTGCATTTTATGAACTCGTAGTAAAATTAATATTTACAAATGATAGATTGTAGAATTATTATCCTAGCTACTAAATATAAATCTGAGTAATATTTCAATATCCTTTTGTATGTTCAAACTGTGTGGGCATGCAATGTGTCTATTCATATGTTACACTTACTAATTTTAGTTTATAATTTCTCTTCAGCACCAGTTCTCTGGTGTACTTTTATTTTAAAATAATTCAGGTGTTACAATAGTAATATATAGTGTACTAATATGCTTAAGTCACTCATTAAGTCACTGTTGAATAGGTACATGTATCTTTACTTTGGGTCTGCAGTGGATCTCTGATCTCAGTGGGGTCAGATTGAATAACCAGGATGAAAAAGGCTTGATTTTGTTTATATTTTATTCATTTAAACTTTGTGACATATACTAAGAACAATATTGCTTGGCTTGTAAAACTCCAGTGCTCAGAAATAAGTCAATTAGAATTGCTGAATATATTTTGTTAACTCAGGGCAGGCGCAAATGAATGGCTTCGCAGAATATATGTTATAAAGGGACCCAAAACACACTGGCTATGTCAGCTTAAAAAGTCAAGGTAATTCAGCTGTAGGTTATTATTTAAGAGACTTCAAGGCTTATTTTGTGCTGATCAAACTAATTATACACTGTAGAATACTCTTTTGGATAATTGGAGTTCTATCTTATGTGAAGATTTCTCTTGTCCTGTGGTTTTGTTAGTAGTTAAATTTAATTTGAAGTTACTTTAGGTAAGTAATAACCTAGTAAACAAAAAGCCCCAAATGAGAAGGGGGAAAAAAAATCAAAAACCAAAACATACAGACATGCGTTTAAAAGCTTTATTGCTTTGCTTTAATTTTTCTCAGTATTCTGGAGCTTGCAAATAAGTAAAATTCAATTGATATCAACTCCATTTTTAGGAAATATTTATTTAAATCATGATTTTAAAAGTCTTATGTCCTTTTTTGTTTGTTTGAATTGAATTTTTATGTTTCATTGACGCTATGGCACCAAATTTTCTCCAAGTTTTAATTATCGGTTCTCTCTCAGCAACACTTTTCCACCTCCACTCTAGCAGAATGCCCAGTTTGTCACCAACCTGTATGAGGAGCCCTTTTCTTTGCTTACCAAATAGAGAAAATTCTCCATATTCTCCTCATAGAAAGGATGATTCCCTGGTATTCATTCCATAATGTACCAACTCTCTTTAATCCTGCGGTCTGAGAGTCATCAGGAGGTGACAAGCCCATGCAAGTGCCCAATAAATATTGTGAAATGCATGTTTACTACCAAAAGCATTATACTATATATAACTTTATTTTGTCTATTGAAATATCATATTTTATTCCAGTCCTTAAACAGGAAGAAAGGTACCAGATAGACTGAGGCAATAACTTTTGGTGTTTTGGTTAAATTTATGTACCTAGTATTTCTTTCCAGAATGGGAAACTGAATAAATGTCCCACAAAAATAAAATGATGATAATAAATACTCTCGATCTATTTAATAATTAAAAAACTAATATTTAATAGAATTTGGAAATATGTAAGAGGCTGTATAGTAGAAAAATATATAGTCCTGGAGAAATGAGTTTCTGCAGTGACCAGAATTATAGATTGCCCCAATAGTTCTTACAACAAATATATAGAAAGAAATAAAAGCTCCTAGTTTATGCCATTGTTTGAAATATTAAAGAATAGGTTGCAAAAAACTGTAGAATCGAAGAGGAGAGAAATATCCTCAAGTAGGTATGATAAAGAATGGGTAATCACTTCTAACATTTAAACATATTTTTGTGGACCTACCGCGATCCCATAGTGGTTAAGTGCTACGGCTGCCAACCAAAGGTTTAGCAGTTTGAATCCACCAGGCGCTCCTTGGAAACTCTATGGGGCATTTCTACTCTGTCCTTTAGGGTCGCTATGAGTCGGAATTGACTCGACAGCACTGGGTTTGGTTTTTTTGGTTTATCATGATCCCAGGATCTTGCTTGCTGGGTGTACAGTTTGCCCTACAAAAAATAACTCCATAGTTTCAGTGTTTACATCTATTGTTATTAATGCGCTGAATATAGCCAAAGTTAAAGTTCTGTTGATCTCTAAAAACCCAGCTCATTTTATAGCTTTATTTTCTCTTCTAGTGTTACTAATAAAAGATCCTGAATTCTTACAGTACCTGGCGGAATGATGGTATAGGATTGGTTTTGAATAAAGAAGTGTCAACTGATTGAATCAACATGCCTTCCATATAGATATAAAACCCAAATCAAAGAATATGCGGCTCCAGTGGTCCGTTTCCACCAAGCTTTTTACAAAGTAAATACAAACATATGTATAAATATATGTATAAGTAATACCTACTTTATATATGTATATAATTTACCAGCTGCCTAGTACATTATGCGAAGCCCCGGTGGTACAGTGGTTAAAGCACTTGAAAAGATTGGCAGTTCGAGCCCACCATCTGCTTTGCAGGAGAAAGGTGTGGCAGTCCGCTTCCATAAAGATTACAGCTTTGTAAACTCTACAGGACAGTTCTACTCTGTTCTACAGTGTCACTATGAGTTGCACAACTCCACAGCAACGGGGTCTAGTACATTATAATCATAAATAGAGAAAACATATTAAGCCCAGCAAAGAGATCAACTGTCTGCTGCATTTCTTAAACATATAAAGTGTATTGATGGAATTGAAAGACCAAAATCAATTTGAAATTACTTCTCATCATTCTGTGTACTTTGGGGAAAAAAAAAATCTCTTTTCTTTTCTAAAGGAAATAATTATCATTATAACAGCAACAACAACGACAGCTGCTAACATTTAGTGATCTATTTTAGTTTGTGAGGACTGTTATAATAAAACTCACCAAGTGGGTAGATTTAAAGAACAGACATTTACTTTCTCACAGGTCTAGATGCTGAAAGTCTGAATTCAGGGCATCAGTGGGGCTGTGCTCTATCACTGCCTGCTCTAGGGGAATCTCCTCCCTTGGTTCTTTCAGCTTCTGACAGCCTTGGGCATTTCTTGGCTTATGAATGGATTTGCACATATTGTTTCCCTTTTGTGTGTGTCTCCCTTTTTGTGAGGCACCACTCAGAAGCAATGAGTATTAGGACTCACCCTACTCAGGCATGACTTTGTTAACTGATAATAATATCTTCAAAGAAAGACCCTATTTCCCCAAACAAGGTTACATTCATTAGTGCAGGGGATAGGACTTCAACAGTTTTTTTTTGTTGTTTTTTTTTGTGGGGGTTGGTGCATGAATCAGTTGATAACATGATGCTTAACAAAGGTCAAACGCATACTTAGCCCTGTGGCCCTGTACTATGTTCTTTTCATGGATTTCCATGCATTGCAAAAGTTAACAGATTTACTAAATTACAGGGCTTGGAGGGAGCTCTAACTTTATTTTCCTTCAAAATAAGAATTGCAAAATCTATTTACATTTTGTTTTAAAAACTATTTACTGATACCACTAATGTTGATAATGGAAACTTAAACAAAGATGCTCTAATACTCTAAGTAACATTTGTACATTCGGAAATTCTTAGCCCATAATTTAGAAAATCAATTAGCCAGATTTATAAAATGAGTTATCAGATTTAATATTTAAAGATGATGATAGCAAACTTGAAACATTTTTGTAAAAATTAAAACATCAGCTATGGTAATCTGAAATCAACTTGTCCTGATTCTAATTAACAGTAACATAATAAGTTGATTATGAGGAACGTTTATTGAAGCATAATAACTATTGAATAGCAAGGCAGTAAAAAAAAAAAATAGCTGGATTGGTGGGGAAGTTTTATTGTTGTCTTGATAGTTGAATCTCAGTAAGAATATTAATCACATATTGATGTGTACTTACCATTAAATACCTTACTCATTAAATCAAAATCAAGCCATTTCTTTAACAATCTTTATTTGCACTGTGACCAGTCATTCCACTGATTACATGTTTAAGTACAGTCCTAATTGATCTTGGAGACTTTTGCTATAAATTACAGAGAGGGGATGACAGATTTCACAGGTTGGCTGTGGCTTTAATGACAAATTTCACAGTTTGAATAGAAAAAGGATATAAACACAAACAGGAATAAGGTAGTTATAGTTACTGGTGATGTGCAAAGTTCTTTTCTAACGCATAAAGACACACTGATAATTCAAACATGAGAATACAAAGAGAATATTAAGGGAACCAGGATACCAAAAACTATGCTATCAATTGCATTTGTTGGTACTTTTTTGTTTTAAATAGTAGACAGATATATAGGATTCAATGTTGAAAATCTACAACATATTAACTCATTAAATAAAAACGTACTGATATTTAAATGAAATAGTATTGTGTAAAATTTTTGAATTGCTTATAAACTTATACTAAATGTTCCTTATATTTATGTGGTACTTTACACCTTTGACTCTCCCTTCACTTCTGAAAAGAACCAATTTATTGCAAGAATGAAACACTTTACAAAAGTGTATCATCCCATCTTTCTATGCAACACTGTTAGGCTCGTAAATATCTGAGCATTAAAGAGAACTTCTGGTATGCTGGTCAAGTTTATAAGTTTTAATGATCAAGATACCATTGTCTAAGAGGTATACTTTTGATTCTTCCTCTTAGAGTTTGAAAGTAATATACAATTATACTATCTGATGTAATTTGTAATTTCATTTATTTTCTAGTTCTGTGGATGTTTAAATAAGAAAGTGTTGAACAGTTGTTACCTAAAAACTAAAGAATATGAGAAAAAAGATTCGAGGGAAAAAATGGCATCGTAGTGAAATCTAAGTTTTGCTTATACTTTGATGTATTGGATTAAGTGTTGGAAACTCTGGTGGCGTAGTGGCTAAGAGCTGTGGCTACCAACCAAAAAGTTCGTAGTTCGAATCTACCAGGCACTGCCTGGAAACCCTGTGGGGCAGTTCCATTCTGTCCTATAGCGTCACTGTGAGTCAGACTAGGTTAGACAGCAATGAGCTATTGGATTAAGTACGGTGTAGTGACTGTTTTCGCTCTGGAGCCACACATCCCATGGTTCAATATGTCCAAGGCTTGAAACCTTAGGCAAGATATATATCAATTCACTAAGACTTAGTTCATTTGTCTCTAAAATAGTGTGAAAATTTTATAAAAATTAATGGGGCACATAATAAATAAATGCTCATTAAATTAACTTATTTTCATTATGAGTAGTGGTAGAATTTGTATTCCTATTCCTAACAGACATATTTGCAAGGATGTTTGTTAAAAATTATTTATATTAGCCCAAACATTGGAAACAACTGACATATTTATAAATAAAATAATTTGCAATCATAAAAAAGAGGAAATAAATCTAAGCATATTGGCATGGGTATATGTTCACCATGTCCTGTTCAATATGAGGGAAGATATCTAACAGTGTGTGTAACATAATTCAATTGCTTAAAGAAATATAATTGCACATTAATATTTATCTGGAAAAATATTCACAAATAAGAGTAATCCTCTTTAAATGAGATTATAGAAGACTTTTACTTTTACTTTATATATCCCTTCATATCCTAGATTTGTATAATTAATACAAATAACTTTTATATTCAAAGTAAAATAATTATGTTATTTCAGTTAAAAAATAGCATAGTAAGTTGAAATTATTTTGTCTGCATTATAAATAAAGTGAAAGAGAAAAATAAATAAATAAATGGTTTGACTTCCATGATACACCCCTTTGTTTTAAAATGCCGTTCTGGGAAATTTGTGTGTTCTTTTCATTATCATCTTTAGAAACTGATGCTTATTTATACCAATAATTTTCAGGATAAATGCTACATTTCAATGACTTGTCGATTATTCCTTGCTTTGGTCAGTGTCTATATAAAACCAGATAGCTACAAACATACAAATCCATCTCATAAAAAAAGTCACTTTTTTTATTTATAAAACACAAAAATTAGTGTAAATTTACAGCTACATAGACACTTAAATTTTTGTTTTATTTGCTTTTATTTCAGATTGTGTTGGCATCGCTCAGGCTAGGTGTAACTGTGCCCTTTTTATTTCTAGAGAATTGAATGTATTTTTGGTAAAAATGTTAAAATGGATACTTTCCCTCTAAAGTATAGTCACAGCTACTTGTAGCCACCGGTATAGCTTTTCGTTGTTGTTGTTGTTAAATCAACTGTGCAGCATTGCTCTCAACACTTACTGTTGCCGGTAAAAAGTAAAATGAATGCACACATGCAAATACCATTAATTGCTTATTTATAGACATTTTTAGGACACATACAGTCTTTATTTACTTCAAATTTCATATTTGTTATTTCTTTCATTCTCGGGAGTAGATGTCTTTGTGCCTAAGATATTCCCTTTAACTGATACTTGTAAAAAGAAAATGAAGCCAATATTTTCCTAGAAAATTTTTCTGTTTCAGTCATTCCTTTGTGATATTATGAACCACTCAAAATCTTGCAGCATCTTTCCTTTCATATTACTAAATACAACTGACCTCAAATATCCAACATGCATTTAGAATAAAAATTATACATTCAGACCAAAACAAGATAAACTTGAAGAGAAAAATTGGATCAAATCAGTTCTAGATATTGCAAATGCTTATCGACTTTATTTCTTTTCTTCACTACATAGATTTTTTTTTTTCCTTTCTGAGGACAGGAAAAAATATGTGCAATGCAAACTATGCAAACTAGAAATAGAAATAATGATGGCACTTTTCTAGGCTAAGGTAATTCCGTTAAGCTCACGGGATTTTGTTTGAGACACCAATTCAGCAATTCACATGATATTACTCCATGGATCTTGAGTCCCCACAGACTCCAAATGTCCTTAATATTTGAAGGTAGCCACATGCTGAGAAGATTGACTTCATGTACTTTATACCTTTATAGAGCTTAAAATATAATTTGATTGCTCTGCAACTCATTTCAGACCATATAAAAAGAGACAGCACTCTCAATAACAATTGCAAGGAAATCATTGACTCAGCAGATTTATTGAAGTCTAGGAATAAATTATATTGTGGTGGTTCTGAGCTTCCATTCAGGAGAGGACTGCCTGATTTTACTTACAATAAAATGAATCAGAGTGACTGTGCAAAGTCATATTGAATGGAAAAACTCATGACATAAACTGAGGTTTGTTGGGCATTTTTATTCTATACATTAAAAAAATTAGCAAGATTTGATAATCACCAGGAATGGAGACCCTGGTAGTGCAAATGGTTATACACTGCGCTACTAGCTGAAAGTTTGGTGGTTCGAACCCACCGAGAGTTGCCTCTGAAGACAGGCCTGGCAATTTGCTTCTGAAAGGTCACAACCTTGAAAACCCTGTGGAACAGTTCTACTCTGCACACACGGGGTTTCCATGAGTCAGAATAGACCTAATGGCAACTAACAACAAGTAAAAATACATAGCAAGATCTGATATGTTGTTATTTTTAGCTACCATAAACTCAACCCCAACTCATGGTGACCCCATGCACTACGGATCATACCTTTGTGATCCATAATGTTTTCATTGGCTGATTTTTTTGAAAGTACATTCCCAGGCCTTTCTTTTTTAGTCTGTCTTAGTCTGGAAACTCCCTTGAAACCTCTTTAGCATCACAACATGCAAGTCTTCATTGGTAGACAAGTGGTGAATGCTATACTAAGTTAGTATTGAGCAAAATCAATTCAGAAAAACAAATGTCTAATTTGTTAGACATATTCTACTCTACCCTATAGGTCACTATGAGCCCTGATGGTGCAGTGGTTAAGAAATTGGCTGCTAACCAAAAGGTTGGCAGTTCGAATCCACCAGCTGTTCCTTGAAAACCCTATGGGGCAGTTCTAATCTGTCCTGTAGGGTTGCTATGAGTCAGAAAGACACTCAATGGCAATGTTTTTTTTTTTATTTTTTATACCAAAGTTATGTGCAGAGCACAATAGGAATACAGAGAGAGTGCTGAAATTTCAGACAATATCACTGCAAATTGTTGCTTGAGCATGTGAAAGCACTGTGAGGACTGATGTTTGGTGAATGAAAATATAAATAAACATAATTTCAGGAAGTAAACCTTGTTCCTTGAAATTAGAAAAAAAAAAAAAAAGGATGTATCATCAATGCTTAGATTTATAGATACTTTCTCTGAGGAAACAAATTTTCTTAAAAAAGATGTTATCGGACTTTAAACAGTCAACAAGAAAACAAGAAGCCATAGGGAGGAAATGAAGACGAAAAGAAGGAAGGAAATAATTCCTTCAAACCAACTACAGTGTTTTCCTCACCTTACCAGGACACTTGCCAATTCTCTCAGGAAATCTTCTGTTCCAGGGAGAACACTGCATATCAGTTAGAACCACCACTTCCCAGTGGCTATCGTATTTGAACTCACTTTGGGTCTTTTGACTATAAGCTCTCTGAGGGAAAAGCCTGGTTTATCTTAATCTGACCCATCATGTTATTTCAAATTTGGTACCAAAGGTCTTTTGAGGATTAAGATACTGGGAGGATCACTATCATTCCTTTTCATTGCCTTTTTAGAAATTTATTCCTTTTTACACAGGAAGAGGCTTTTAAAAGTCTTTATATTTCTCAGAAAGAGAGATTTAGATAGTGTGTTTATGCATCTTATCTTTAAGGAAGAATTTTCCCCCCTTCTATTCTCAGTGCTTGTCAGTGAGCAACAGAAAATCAACATTGCTTACATAAGAGCAAAGAGAATTTGTAAGTAAATCTCCTAAATCTCAGAGTGTCAGAAAATCTAAAGAGACAAACATAAACCAAACCATCAACTGATAAAAATCATTTTACAATGCATTATACCAAACCAAATAAAAAGTGCGATTAAATGTCTTTTCATGAAAGTGATAGTTACGCTCAAACGTGTGAACAGACACTCTGGATATGATGCCAAAGCTTAAAGCTATTGGCAAGCAGAATTGACTCTTGTCCGATAGCCCAGTAGCCTCGCTTTTGTCAAATCCTTGAGTATTAGAGTGATGAATTCACATGGAATGGAATTAACACTGAAGAGATGATATTAGAATGAACAATTAGAAATACTTACATCATGTGCTTTTTAAAACACAAAGTAGTCTATTTAATTAAATAAACATGAGGGCTTTATTATCTGATCTCTACTTCACTGGAAAAGTGTGTATAGTATAATTTAATGTTAAAATAACAGAATTTATTGTATAAAATTCTTAGAACAACTGATAAACACACATAAACACATGCTCATGCATAAAGATCATGTTTACATACAGATATATAGATAAATGGTGGATTTACAGATGGATGGATGTATGGATGGTTGGATGGATGGATGGATGGATGGATGGATGGATGGATGGATGGATGGATGGATGGATGGATCCATGGATAGATAAACACTGCATCTATTCTAAAGAATATAACAAAATTTATGAAACTTCCTATAAGAAATATCCATAATATCAGCTGTAAAATTCTGAGTTTTGATTTTTCGTTTCATTGCTAATAGTTCATTGTATCAATTCCAGCCAGCCTTTTTGTACAGATATTAAATAAACATAAGAAAATTATCTTTAGTAAATCATATTTTCATTTTAGACATTTGTGCAATCCTCAAAACAACTTTTCAATAACAATTTGATATAATCTGAATCATTTTACAATATATTAATTCCAGGATTTACTGGAATTAAAAATTTTAGAGATCTTAAAATTTATCATGCCCCTCCTCTTCCCAGGGCTGTCACGTTTTTATAGGACAGTTTTCATGGATAATTTCTAACTTGAGTCAAATTTCTCTAAAATTTGGAAGAATATAGTTCATGGGAAGCCTATTTCTTTGAGTCAGCTCTAGTTATTAACAGATATTTTACGGTGAAATTCACCTCCCAGCAACTTCCATTATTAAATAAGATGAACTTTGTTTTTGTTTTTAAGGAAATAAAGCTCAAAGGGTGCTTTTAAAAATAATGTTCTTCAGTTTCAACAATGAGTGGTGTCCTCTAACAATGTAATTGTAGCATAAAGTGACCTCTGTTGTAACACAGCTATACGAAGAAGGTTTTCTAGTTAGGTTATCATGAAACCAAATACATGACTAGCATTTGTCATATGAAAAATTGTTTTGCAATTAGATATTGAGAAAAAAAAACAACATACAAGTGAGATAATGAATTGTGTTTCAGAGATGTATTATATTAACCAATGTACAGAAACTGCTTATAAATTCTAGTAATTGTTAAAAAAAATGAAACTGATTTTAAAGTAAATGAAATAATAATTCTAAAGGGAATTCATATTCCACTTTAATAGTATTTAATGCACTATTTATTAAAAACAACTGAAAATTTAAATTAAATTCTTATCAGATTTATTTTGCTAAATATGTCTAATAGGAAATAATGTATACATAAAATATATTATGACTGTATACATCTTTTCTTATATCAGTGAACTCTGCTTTTTTTTAATTTATTTTGTTGTGGTTAATAATATACACAGCAGAACAGATACCAATTCAACAGTTTGTACATGTACAATTCAGTGACATTGACTACATTCTTCAAGTTGTACATTTTCACCCTCCTTTCTGAGTTGTTCCTCCCTGGCAACATAAACTCACTACCCCCTAAGTTGCTTATCTACTCTTAAGAATTGCTGTTGTCCATTTGATCCCATATAGCTAGATCTTAAAAGAGCGTAATGCTCAAGGCATTCATTCTTTACAAGTCAAGTTAAACTATCGTTTGGTTTTAAGAAGACTTCGGGGATATTTTTGTTTTAAGATTTAAAGATTATCTCAGGACGATAGTCTTGGGGGCTCATCCAACCTCCATGGCTCCAAAAAGATTGGATTCCATAAGAATTAGAAATTCTGGTCTGCATTTCCCCCCTTTTGTCAGGATTCTTCTAAATATTCAGTAATGACAGCCAGGCACCATCCAGTTCTTCTGGTTTCATGGCAAAGGAGGCAGTTGTTCATAGAGGCATTAATCACACTTTCCATTTCCTTCTGCTATTCCTGACTCCCCTTCTGTTGCTCCAGGTGCTGTAGGGAGAAGGAGAGGGGAGGGGTTATTGCTTATGGAGTACCGAGGTTCAGGTTACAGTGATGAAAAAATCACATTAAGAGTAGGGTTGCATAAACAACTGATGTAATTCCTCTCAATATGTTGTATACATGTGAAAAGTTGAAACAAACAAGCAAACAAAAACAAAAAAGTAGCCATTGAAGCTACTTATGTATAACCAAACACCTCATGGGATTTGGTCCCTCGATTTGGAGGTTTGGGGTCATGGTTTCTTGGGGCATCCCAGTTAACTGGCCTAATAAAATATTTAGTGCTTCTGTTCTACTTTCTGGTTCATTGTGTAGTGCTTGGGGTCTTAAAACCTTGCAAGCGGCTATCCAAGTTACAATAATTTGCCTCTATTCGTCTACTCTATTTTAACAGTGAAAACCGGTAATAAGTAGACTCAGGTTTATTCTAGACAGACTCATATCTACTTAATTGTCCTGTTTCAAAGCTTCTGATTTTCCTTTCCTTTGGGAATCTGAAAAAAATCCTATGATTTGGACAATGAACACAGTTTTCAAATTTTTTTTTTTTTTAATCCATTGAAATGCTTTGACATCAAAAAAAAAACAAAGCAGTCACCAAATTGGCACTGGCCTTAGTACTATGTCAGACTGACGTGTAGTGCCTACCTAGGCATTTCCACATTCTGGTAATAGGAAGGTGAAACCTGAGAAAACACTACAGAATAAGAGCATAAAAGAATTCCCCATTTGCTTTCCATTGCCTACATCTTCTCCAAGGGTTTAGTTTTACAAAATAAAACTACCATATTTTATGCAAACAATGTTCTTGCTGTAAAAAAAAAAAAAATCAGCATAGCAGCACTCAGGAAGATACTTCATGAGGGAAGGGTGTGGTTGGCAAACGTAGAAGGCATACATTATTTGCATAAAAATATGGTACACGTTTAGGTCCAAAACTGGCTAACAAAAGATGTGAATACACATAAAACTGTAAATTTAGAGAATTAGAAATTCAAACAATATTTACTTTATGTAATACATGGTGTCTTAGTCATCTAGTGCTGCCATAACAGAAATACCACAAGTGGATGGCTTTAACAAAGAGAAATTTCTTTTCTCACAGTCTAGTAGGTTACAAGTCCAAATTCAGGGCGTCGGCTCCAGGGGAAGACTTTCTTTCTCTGTCAGCTCTGGAGGAAAGTCCTTGTTCTCAATCTTCCCCTGGTCAAGGAGCTTCTCAGGTGCAGGAACCCCGTGTCCAAAAGAGGTACTCTGCTCTTGGTGCTGCTTTCTTGGTGGTATGAGGTCCCCCATCTCTCTGCTTGCTTCTATCCTTTATGTCTTAAGAGACTGCCTCAAGACACAATCTGATCCTGAGTCCTGCCTCACTAACACAATTGCCATCCATCCTCCCTCATTAACATCATAGAGGCAGGATTTACAACATTAGGGAAATCACACAACACCAATACTGGGAATCCTGGCCCAGCCCAATTGATACAGACATTTTTGGGGGGACATAATTCAATCTATGACACATGGTCTACTGTTTTCATATGGAGAGACCAAAGTATAAATTCTTAGAAATAGATTATATAGATAGAAGTGCTCCCTTCGCCACAGTGTTTTTGTTTTTTAAAGGAGAGTATCATGACAATAGTTTACTGTAGAAGCAAGAAAACATCTTTCTGCCATTAAAGAGAAAAGTTTCTAGGCAGTATTTTCTTATGAAATATATAATACAAATCCTAGATACAGTTCTTATTTTATTTTTTGCACTAAACTAATTTATCATCCCCAAATTAAAGGACAGTTCTCAATCTAGGTTAAATTCTAAGAATGGGATATGGAAAGAATCTACACCCCCTCCTCACTTAGCAACATGGTTAGGTTCCAAAGCCAGGTTGTTATGTGAAAATTGGTGTTATATGAATATGTGGGATGACTGCATCACATCAGAAAATGGAGGATAACTACATCATTATATAACTGCCAAATTACATCATTTCATAACTGTCAAACCACTAACGCTAACCACTAGCCAAGTTAACACATGACTTTAACCATCATAGCCAGTGTTACTCACACCTCCCACCTTGGTGTTCATTATTGCCAGACATGCTGTGTTGGTAATGTGCAAAATAGTTGGACAGCAGATTTTTTTTTTTACTACCATCATAATGTGAAGTGTTGGATAATAAGACAGTCGATAAGTGAGGAGTGGGTGTACTTATCTTTATGAACTTGTAATAGCAGTTTGGCAGCCTGGATGGCACGGATGGTTAAGCATTCAACTATCTAGAAGAAAGGTTGGCAGTTTGAACACACCCAAAGCCACCTTGGAAGACAGGCATGGTGATCTGCTTCTGAAAGGTCATAGCCTAGAAAACTTTACGGAGCAGCTCTGCTCTGTATATATGGGGTCACCACGAGCAGGACGAAAACTGACAACAACATTAGTAATTTAGTTCATTTAAACTTTCTTGTAAACTGTGTTCATTTTCTCTTGCTTTATTTTCATTTGTTCTACATAAAGTTATCATGTATGATTTTCTGCAAGACTTTTTAGTGGATTATTGTGTTTGATTCTTCCTCTGGAGACTTAACTATTTTTTAATCATATTTTTCTTTAAAAAAAACTTGGCCTACTCCTGCTTGACTTTATTACTGTTCTTTCATTATTCAAATTTGCATACTTATTATGGTGATCTTAATCATTAAAAGCTTCCTTCTTTTAATCTTCATTGGGTTTAAAAACCTCAACATATTTGTTCATAGTCACTGTTGGTCAGCTATTGAATAATAATTTTGTGTTACAAACAGTCCCAAAATTTAGGGGCCTGCAACAATAAGTGTTTGTTCCCATTTATGTGTGTATGTGCAGGCTTGCTGTGGTTCCCCTGGACTCGGCTGGTGTGAGCTTCAGGGTGTGGGTCAAGGTCAGGTCCAATACACCTGTCCCTCAATGTTGGGTCCAGCCAAAGGGACAGTGGATAACTGAAGCAAACGCATCTCATGGTGAATGGCAAGAGTGAGAAAGGTCACTACACATTATACGAGCACATTTAAAGTCTCTGGTCTGGCAGCATAGCTTATTTCCGCCCACACTCCAATGGGCAAAACAAATCACATAGTCACACCCAAAATCAGTGGGGAAGTGAAGTATACTCTACAAACAAAGAAGCCATGGAAAGTACTAAGAAATAATTGTGGACAAAATGCTGTCTACCAAAGTTAGCAAGAAGGGATCTTATTTATTTTCAGTGCCCTTATAAGCTACATACAACTTCTTCTGCTCAACATTTAGCACCATTATTCCTAAATTGTGAGGTGACTTAATCTCACTGCATTGGGTACTATCCTTGTTGAGGTGGAACATATATGCCTTTTTAGTTTTACAAAGTTAATTATAATACTTTTTGGTAATTAAAATGATATATCTTCACTTTAAATATGTTTACTAAAGAACCTGGTGAATTTTATTGAAATAAAGAGGTTATTTGGACTAAAAAAGGGTCAACATCAATACTGGATAACCTTCTCTTGACAGAAAGAAGCAGAATGCAAGAACAGAAACTGAATGATGCAGGAATTATCAGTAGAGGTGTGAGATCCCAGGGCTGAGAGTAGACAAAGAGTACTTAGCTGAGAGAAGACAGGGTGGGATCAGAAAGTCGCCATGGCATGGCTGGAGAGACCCCATGTTCCTCTTATGTTGAGTTCCTTGAAACATATTCATGAACTCTAGAATTTTTTGAAAATAAAACACATACAATTGATTTCAATTTCAATAGCATTAATTTCCTAGTTACTTTAACTTACAGACAACATCATCATTCACAGTACTCTGTTCAACAGTTTTTTTAAGAGTATTATATTTTTTATTATATTTTATGAGTAGTTCAAAGATGAATAGATGGAGGTTTCATAGTAAGTTCTTTTTTGTCTAAGATAACTATAGAAATATTGAGGGTCATCTAGAAGCACACTCTCTAGTAAAGAAAGAGTTAACCATATTGCTTTACTTTGATACTGGTTTTCCCTGTCACTTACAAGAGTGGCTTCAAAAGGCAACTGTATCGAGTATTAGCAAACAACTGTCAAAAATATTAGCTCAACGTCAGCTACTTTAAACCCTAAATATACATACGTTGCATAATTGTGCAGTATTTAATTGGTATATCTGAACATGCTAAATAATAGGCTAATTAGTTCATAAAGGAATTTATTTTGTAACAAATTTTCACGGTAGTTTAAATGGGAAGTTTCTTTGCTTAAACATAGACAATGAGTGTATAGACGTAATACCTACACATAGGTTTTTAACAAAAATTATTTCAAACTTGAAATAGTTTTTCAAAAACCCAGTTTTTTTTTTAAATTATACTTATAATGATCTTAACTTTACATGAATAATAAACTCTTATCCTATCCTGCGACCTGGAGACAGCTTACGATGAATGCAAATACTGTGACAAATTTCAGAACAAAATTTCTCCTTTGCTTTTCTCTAATTAAAAATATAAAATTAATTTAAAATGTTTTTCATATTTAAAATATTATAAACCGACAGATACTTTGATCCTATCTTATATCTATCCACATGCCTGTCATTCATTTTAGAAAATTGTATATAAAGCAAAATTCTTTTATATTATGTAAAAATTATAAAACCAAAACCAAACCCACTGCCGTCGAGTCGATTCCGACTCATAGCGACCCTATAGGACAGAGTAGAACTGCCCCGTAGAGTTTCCAAGGAGTGCCTGGTGGATTCGAACTGCTGACCTTTTGCTTAGCAGCTGTAGCACTTAACCACTACCTCACCAGGGTTTTCAAAAATTATAAAGCTGTATTATCATTCTAGATATATGCATATCATTGCATTATTAATAAAACTAAATCTTTTTTTAGATCTGCAACTGATGCTTAGAAAATAAAACTATATTGCTAATTGATTAGGAATATCTGAATAGGAGATTTTGGAATTGCAGTATGTTTTCTGGTTAACATGAAAGGTCATATGAAAGGCAAAGGATCAAATAATGTCAAAGAGACAGCTCGCCTTGTGATAATAATTACAAATATCCTATTTAATATGAATACGGATGATGTATCAACTCTCTCTTAGTTATCACAGATGCCCCTTCAGTAGCAGGTAGTATTGAAAATGTTGAATTAAACAGTTTAATTTACAATGAAATGAAATGAATCTCAGTAGAATAAATCAAATGTCTCACCCATGAAGGGTAATTATCTTTCTTTTTCTCAAAAAAGGACAACCATGACTGAGTTATGTCTTTTCACATTTACAAAGTCATAGAAGCTATTTCGAGGTAGATATTATAGTCTATCAGTGAATTTTAATATTTTGTTATAATTTGACCTAATTTTATAAAAGCATTGTCAATAAAATAGTAGTTAATTTTGCAGTTAATATTGATGGCAGAAAATTTTTTTTTTCTTGTGGTTGAAAAATATCAATTATTAACTAAAAATCTGTAAATTGTAGGAACCATAATTATTACTATGAATCTATTTTATTCTAAATTTCAACATTGTGAATTCTATTGTTAATTATCCCCCAAGCCCCCTACCCATTTCTTTTCTTAAAACCAGTTAGATGTACATGAAAGAGAAGTTGAAATAGCCTGCTGGCATGGAAAATCAATGCATAGCTTGCTTCAATCACTGAGGGCAGAAATGAAACCTGTTACCGTGGACTAATATTTAACTGTCAAAGCTAAAGGCCCTAGCCCTTTGAATAGTTCTCAGAGACTGCAGGGTCAAACTGGAGAAGTTTTAACTGAACAGTTGAATAGGAATTTTAGTTAAATTGCCTTCATTAGCAATAGTAAAAGGCTTATAGAGCAGCCTGTCCAGCACTTTGAAATAGTAGCAAAAAACTTCCATTAGATTGTTTTTAGTAAATATTCTTTCATTATTGTGTGTGTGTCTTTCAAAACTTTGTGAGTGGCACAGAATATGCGGTCAACATATCCAAAAGGTCATTAAAATGGCCTTCTTATTACTGAATGTAACTAAGAAGTCCCAAGAACAGTGACGTTTCCTCCCAGATGCTTGGCTTTGTAATTCTTTCTGCCTCCTTTCCAAGGCCATCTCACCTTCCCTTCGGAGCTACACTCGTTTGTACTGGACCTTGATTGTTATCCTTTAAGGTTCTGAATATGTGTGTTATATGAATATAGACATGAATATACAACTGAATATGAATTGTGTTCAGGAACTATATGCATATATTTAAAAATCACATTTCTCATTAAAACAACAAAAACAAAAAACAAACCAATTGCGTCAAGTTAATTCTGACTCATAAAAACCCAATTTTGACTCATAGTGACCCTATAAGACAGTAGAACTGCCCCACAGAGTTTCCAAGGAGTGACTGGTGGAATCAAACTGCCAACCTTTTGGTTAGCAGTCATAGCCCTTAACCACTATCCCACCAGGGTTTCCATATTTGTCATAGTGAATGTTAATATACATATAAGAGAATACACCAAATAGCCACATAAGAGAACAGAACAGGCCTGTTTTGAATCAAAATGAAACACTTGAGTGTTCTATATTGTGAGTCTATGGAATGACCTATTGTGTACCTACAGCATATGATAGGTATATTTTCTCCAGAGGTGCTCAAATGAAGATAGTGATGACTTTTTTATGAAGTAAAATTCTAACCTGTTGTTACTTTAAATTTGACACACACAAAAGAAAAAGTGATAAAAATTCAACAATAAAACAAAAACTCTAAAGCAAACAAACAAAAAACTCCGGAATGTCAGCGCTCCAACAGTTCATATCACATTTAAGTTGGTAAGGAACTTTAAAATTTTTCTGTAAGGTGTAAGCTAATTAGAGAATTGGACAATGGTGTGTAATCAAATCTGGGACAGGTACAGCAAACTAGCTGGTTCAACTCTTACTGGATTCCCCAGGTTTCCTCATTTTGATGTGACTCTCTGCTCTTTTTCAAAATAAACCACTTGCAAACACTTCCCCAAGCACTGGAGCTGTTTGAGTGTTGGGCCGAACAGTACGAATGAGTAGTAATAAAGGCATCAGCAGGATTCATTGGCAGCCTCCTGCCGGGAGACACTTTACCTTAGCAGCTCAGATTATATTGAATCGTAATGAATGAAGAAGTGGATCCCTGCCAGGGAATAGTTTGTAACTTGGAAAAGTACATATAATTACATAATAATTCTGTCTGCCTTTGCAGAAGGTGGCTCTGCTTTAGGAGTACCTGATGTTATTTACAGCTGTTACTTGCAGCTCTGTTTAGTCATCATGTTGGTATATCAATCAAACCCAAGAATTTTATGTTCTTTTTATTTCTACTTTACTGCCAAACAACAACAACAACAACAAAATGTAGTGGGATCTATTTCACTGCTGCAATCTATCCGGGCTTTGAACATCTTAACCCTTAACACTCTGTTGCAGGTTTCATTTACTGCTCATTGGTATCTATAATAAGGAGGTATTTTTTATAGTCAGTCGTTCTCTCTTGGAGCCCTGGTGGCACAACGGTTAATAGCTACGGCTGTTAACCAAAAGGTTTGCAGTTCAAAACCGCCAACCACTCCTTGGAAATCCTGTGGGGCAGTTCTACTCTACTCTATTGGGTCGCTATGAGTCGGAATCGACTTAATAGCAATGGTATGGTTTTTGGTTTTGCTATTTCTCTGTCTCTCTATCTACGTGTGTGTGCGTATAGTATAGGATTTACCTACATAATTTACCTGCAATATTTATATGTTTATTTATATATTTAACTTATGCAGGTAAATCCTATAGCAAAAAATAGTAAAAACTGAGCAGATGGTTAAATTGGAACATCTTAACTGAATTCACAGTGCTCTTTAAAGGTATCTCCAAGTTTTTGTTTGTTTTCTGACTTCCACAATTTTTCTCTAAGTATTCCAAAAAGTAAAGACCACAGAGGTTGTATGTATTTAATACTCTAGAATTGTCATAGTCACTAATCTTGGCATAACATTTTATTAATTAAGCTCAAAACATAGTAAAGGGGATGTATTTGAAATAAGATCTTGCTCTATTTCAGACATAAGGAAATGTAATTTTTAAATAATTTTCTTTCTGCAGTTGGTTCTAATAACATGCACAAATACATATGGAAGTTTACATACATATAATAGCACTCTATATGCACTTCAGATAGTATATCATGGATACAACTAATAGATATAATTATGTTTGTGAATTTTAAGTAAAAACTTAAAGATAATTTGGAAAACCCATAGAATTTTACTGATAGTACAAAGGATGATAGAATTAAACTGCCATTCAGTGTTTAAAGGTGAAACATTTCTGCTTCAGAAACATAACATGGTCAGCAAACCTGTGGGCAAGTCTCTGCTAAAAGAAAGAGAGGCTAAGGTGAAGCAAAACGGATGGAAAACCAGCAAATATGATGAGAAAGAGAACCTAATAGCAAAACTGAAAACAGTGTTTCAGTTGGCTAAACTATATAAATGAGTTGACGTAAATTGTTACAAATGAATGATAAATGTTTTATTAAAAGCAGTTGGGGAGCGAAAAGCAATGGCTATTATATGTAGTCTCTTAGGTGCCAGGCATATTTGATGATTTGTACATACTTTATCATTAATTTTATAATAAAACTGTGAATTTAACATTTTACAAGGGAAGTTCTTGGGAGAGGGAGAGGATTAAAAATTTCCTAGGGCAGACATCCAAACAGCGGGTTCGCCTGCTAACCAGAAGGTCAGAGGTTGGAACCCACCAGCTGCTCTGCAGGAGAAAGATATGACAGTCTGCTTCCATAAAGATTTACAGTCTTGGAAACCCTTTGGGGCAGTTCTATTTACTCTGTCCTATAGAGTCGCTATGAGTCGGCATCCACTGGACAGCAACTTTTATTTATTTATTTATTTTGGTAGTTAATGCTAGCAAAAAAAAAAAAAAAAAACCAAACCCATTGTCTTTGAATCATGTGACTCATAGCCAAACCCAGTGCCGTCGAGTCAATTCCGACTCATAGCAACCCAATAGGAAATGTAGAACTGCCCCACAAGGTTTCCAAGAAGTGGCTGCTGGATGTGAACTGCCGACCTTTTGGTTAGCACCCTAGACGTGGCTAATATGCAAGCCCACCACTCTATACATTCCTTCGGTGTACCAGAAAATTGCATAGGCAAACTGATTAGAGATGAACAGATCACCATACAACTATTTCATTAAATTTCTCAACGTATGCATTGATAAAATGGCAATAATGACAGCATCTTCATCATAGCGTTTTTATAAAGTTTAAATGGTCAGTTTGTGAGAAACACAAAAACCCGTTGCTGTCGAGTCGATTCCGACTCAAAGCAACCCTCAGGGCAGAGCAGAACTGCCCTATGAGGTTTTCAAGAAGTGACTGGATGATTCCAACTGCAGAGCATTTGGCTAGCAGCCTAGCTCTTAACAATTATGCCGCCAGGATTTAAGTGCTTATTAAATATTTGTTTATTTGTGTTTGGTTTATTTGCTTTTCTCTACCTCCTGGTCTCACAGGAATTTAACTTTACTACCTGTGATGTAAATAATGGATGCAAGTAAAACATACATAATGTTCTTTATTCATTTTTAGATGTTTTCAGCATACTTTTCCGTATGCTCTTTTATGCTCTTTTACCCAGGAGCCGTGATTATGTGAGAATCTAGGACCTGACCCTTTGCTCTTCTGCAAATTCATGACTTTTGAGGACTCTCAGTTCAGCTTATTAAGGACCAATGTTGAAATTAATCAATATTATAGCTAACTATAATCCAAATGTCCCAATTTTTTTTTTTTTTCTTTTTGCATTTTCTCTCTAGAGCCTCCCAGAGTGAAAGGAGGCATCTCTAGCAGGATTTCTGTATATATCTTTCTCTTCCACTAATGGGTAGAAAAAGGTGATTTCCAACCCTTAAAAACTACTTTATTGACAGGATTTTTGTTGTTGTTGTTTGTTTCCTTAAAATGTCATATCGAGGGAATAAATGTCCTTTGCTATGTCTTGTGTCTCTCCAGGCAAATTAATATTGGGTAGTAGTGCCTTTCTTTCATCTCCCAAAGAATAGCAAGCTGCAGACTTCTTTATATTAACTCTGTCAGCACTATCAGTACAAACCATGTTCTGATCTAAGAAAAACCCACTGGGAAGTCAGTGGGTTTTTATTTTATTTTTTAACTTCATGCCCCCGACAGCACCACCAGAAGTACACAAACACAGTGAGAAAGGAAAGAAGGGAGGAAAGAAGGAGGGAGAAAGGAAAGGAGAGATGGAGAGAGGGAGGTAGGGAGGGAAAGAAGGAGGGAGGAAGGGAGGGTGGAAGGAAGAAAAGAAAGAAGGAAGGAAGAGAAGAAGAGGAGGAAGAAATGAGCAAGTTATTTAGAGTAAATATTATCTTAAAACCTGTGTTTATTTATATGTGTTTGTATATAAATATAAACTGGTAAATATACAAGCAAAAGTCATATTTATAGAGATTCTGAAGAAAGTATAAAGGAAATACACCTTTAATTGTACTGCCTATGACACTCACTTCCACTTTTCCAAATAAGGAGGCTTAAAGAATGAACAATTTCTTCTTTGGTCTTACTGGTTCTACTCCTGCCATATTTGCCGAGGAAGCTATGAAAATGGCTGACTACCCCTGAAAGCTACCTTGTCTCTCTCTCTGGACTATCTCCTGCTTTATTCCAAGTCTACATTACTATTGATGTTTTGCTCAGTAACATTTCTTTCGTAATAATTGCCCTTTTATGTTTAAAACTTTGGTTTAGCACTCTCAGTATGGATTAAAACCTATCATCATTCCCTCCATGCTCCCGTTGTCTTTCATGTCAAAAACCACATCCCTCTCATGAATTATCCCTGTTCTGAACTATTACATTGTTGTTGCTGTGTATCATCCAGTCAGTTCCAACTCACAGCGATTTTATATGAGCGGAACTGACAAACAGAGTTTTCTAGGTTGTAATCTTTACGGTAGTCGATCACCCGGTCTTTTCTCCTGTGGAGCCACTGAATGGGTTCGATCCATTGAACTTTCAGTTAGTATCCAAGTGCTTAACTGTTTTGCCACCAGGGCACCTTGAACTATTACAACAGCCTCCAAATTGGCCTCTCCACTTTCCATCTGCCTTCTGCAGTCCACCGTCCATATAGCTCTTAGAGATGCTTTTGCAAAAAGTCTACTTCTGAATTAGGACACTCAAATCTTCATTGTGCTGGTCTCTTTCTCCTCTGCCTAATTTTCTCATATCCTGAAGTCCAATCATTGTGAATTACCATTCTGTCTAATGCCTCATAATCTTGACTCATGCGTCTTGTAGCACAGAAACGACTCCACCCCCAACACCATCCCCACAGCCACTCCCTTTCACTTGGTACATATGGAACCTCATTCAAACTCAAGGTTCTTCTTCTGTGAGAAGCTTTACCTGGCATTACTGCTACCTTGACCGTCATTCAGAGCAGTGATCCTTGACATTTCATATACATAAAAATCACCTGAATAGCTCATTAAAATTCATATATTCTCAAGTTTTACATAAAGACACTAATATAGAAAGTATGTAATGAGATCAAATAATCTGCGTTTTTTAACTAACAATGCAAATTATTTCCTTATAGTCCTAAGATCACACTTTGAAAAACCTATTTTGGAAGGAAATATGTTTATATTAAAAATTAGAATAACTCAGTAGGCACACTGTTTGTGGCATTAAAAGTAGATATGCTAAGAAATAAAATTAGGCATTTACCTTTTGAAATCTCTAAATGCCAATTAGGTTTTCATCATTAATCACATTTTCCCATATACGTACCATATTTTTATGCAAATAACATTTTGTTTGCCAACTATGCTCTCCTCTAGAAAGGTATTTTTGGAAATGTGCAATGCTAATATTTTTACAAAGACATGTAAAAAAAAAAAAAAAAATTGGCATACCAGGTCTTTTGAAAATACCTCCAAGAGAAAGGGGTGGTTGGCAAACATACGTAGAAGATATGTGTTATTTGCATAAACCCACTGCCGTCGAGTCAATTCCAACTCATAGCGACCCTATAGGACAGAGTAGAACTGTTTAATCTCCTCTTCACAGAGCCATCTGAGAGATATTTTAAAATATCAACCAGAATCAAAAATAAACCTGTTGCTGTCAACTGAGAGTGACCCTATCAGATGTACTGCCCTGTAGGGTTTCCAAGGCTGTAAATCTTTACGGAAGCAGACTGCCACATCTTTCTCCCATGGAGTGGCTGGTGAGTTTCAACCACCGAGTTTTCCATTAGCAGCCAAGCACTTAACCACTGCCCCAGCAGGGCTCCTTACCCCCACCCTATTTCTAGCACCAAGGGCAGCACCTGGCATACAGAGGCTCAGTAAACAGGTATTGAATAAATTAACTGCATGTGATAGAAACTCTATTAATGTTCTTATTCCCTTAGATTGCAACATGTTAGGGTTAAAACTTACATTTGTGTACTGAAAAAAGAAATTGAAGCAGGGCAAACTAAGCTACAGAAGCTTCTATAGTTTGGAAAAATCGTTCTTTAGAACTAGCTAGCAGATAAAGTCATACAAAAATTCAGATAAGGGAAATCAGGATGGAGAGAGGAAATTAACACAACACTTATTCTCCCCTCAAAATTAATTTGTCATTGAGAGAGTTACTTTCCTAATATAAGGTATGCTTAAATATTTTAAATTAATACAATTCTTACAATCATTTTGAATTTTAGTGCATTTAAATAATTTTGTTGTATTTTCTTCACAGTAGAAATTGTTTTTTTAAAGTAAAACACCAATATGGAGGTTGTGAACAATTCATATTTTTCAAACTATATATCTTCATTAAAATGTTGTCCAGTTTAACTCTCAAAAGTTGATGGTGGTATTTCAGCTACTGGTAAACTCCTGTTTTTATTCTATCAATAAATGCCAAATACCACCAAATTAACTGGAGCTTAGTGCTTTAGTTCAAAGTCTTGAAAATGCCTGTTATATATTTGATTATACTTTGCTTTGTTTGATTTTTCTCTACCAAACTTAAATGACTCCCAATAAGGATGAAGCAAATGAGCAATAATACCAAAGCCAGAATTAGGTATCATTAGATGAGCTGTTTTGTGACCAGAAATTTTTATGGAAGAGATGTTTTTTGGCTGAAATAAGTGAAGCTTTTTGGATGGTTCTTTAAAATATGGCTAATTTTCTCTATCAACATATGGTTTATAACTTCAGCCGTAAGTGTAGAAATTACAAAAGTCTAAATTTAGACTATGCCCATGACAGCAACACATTCAGAAACCCCCACAAGGTAAAATGTCTTAATTTCCATTACTCCTATTATAGTACACTTGGGTGAGTATTTTGGAAATTTTCCAGAGCCTGAGAAAGACCCCAAATTGTTATTTTTTTTCTTCCTCTTCTTCTTTTTTTTTTTGTGTCACAGTAGGGACAAAATTTTTCTTTATGAATGATCGACTTGAAATTATGTCTCTTCAGAAAATAATGTGTTGATATTTATATGGAAATTTAATGTGAACTGCCATATCCTTTTATATTAAAACCAGATAGGAAATGGAAAAAAATGTTAACGTTGTCTTTCTCGAAAGATTTTTAATTCAAATGGTAACGCTCAGAAATCCAACGAAGAACTTTAGCAAATCAGTATAGTAAACTATTGTCTTGTGCGCGTGCTAGTCATCAGATCTACTAACAACAGCTATAGGAATTTCCATAACCAAGAACAATATCAATAAAGTGCAGTTTACTCAGTTTCTTTTGAGAATTGAATCTTGATTAATCATGATGCTTATGGTTGTGCAATATGTGTGTCCAAGTATTACCATTACTTACATTTTTGTTAGTTATGACTTACATAAACTTTTTTTTGCCTGCAGTCTTATACTCCTATATCACTGTCACATTCTTCTTTAGCAAATCTACTATGCTGAAGATAGTGCATCTTTCCCTGGTGGCATTTGCATTTTCTAAACCAGACACTGCTACTTTCTGACTACATGACCTGGAGTGATGATCTAGCCATTTAAATCTCTATATACCCGTATCTCCTAATTTATAAAATGAGACACCAATGCTTATCTCAGAATAAATACTATGAACTACAATGGAGAAGAAAATGAGTTAATTTATTAGTCTGAACCATACGAAATTGCCAGTGAATATGTCAGCGATGATCAAGTTTATGTATTAAATTCACCAGGGACATATTGAAGCAATTCTAACATGCATACCTGACTACAGATCAGTTAGGCTGGAATCTGTAAAGATGAAGCAAGGGCAGCAGTATTTTCTTAATTTCCACAGGTAATTTTAATATGCATGTAATCCATGTTCCATAGATTCTCAAAGTCTCCGTTTCCATAGGACAATCACTATATGGACAGATAACCATGAATACAAAAGGAGAAATCAAAGATTAAAAAAAAAAGAAGGCTCTTTTTAATGAGACAGAAGTTGGAGTATTTTGAAATGTGTTCAAATTCAATCTTGCGCAGTGTAAGAGCCAAGCGAGAACCTTCAGAAGTGCGGAGGCGATAAAGCAGCTAACAGTGGTCGTTAGAGTGTCTCCAAGTCTGTCTGATTTTTGACAACAGGGGATGAGAATAAATTTTAATTAAGTACGAGCCCCAACAAAGCCAACTGTAGGTGGGTATGGTCAGAGTTTTGGACTTAAAAAAAAAAAAAAAGTAAATAAAAAGCAGAGCTCTTTTAGCCAAAATTTCATGGCTTTTTAGGTGGGAGGTTATAATACATGAATGTAAGGAACTGCCTAAAATCATGACAGATGAGGATCCGGCTCAGCACAAAGCTGGTTCCCGTGAGGTCTAGATCAAACACATCCGCTTTCCAACTTCTTCACCATTTCTTATGTGAGCCGTCCCCATCCGTATCACTCTCTACTTCCCTTTTAGGCTCAGTCGCTTGTTGCAATGGGCACACGGAACTTACAGATCATACTCACAGTTCTGTGGTATATTAGGAAAGAAAAAGCTCCAACTTGTCATCATGATCATCTTGGGAGTAACAGAAACAACTTGAGATCAGGATCAGGAAACATACAGTCAGGGTCGGGAAGCTCCCCCTGAAGTGGCGAGCACATCCCGCACTTCAGAGCAAGACAGCTTCCTACCAGAACGCCCTCAGCTGCTCTCAGCCATCAGGCTTCTCTGCCATCAAGCCTCTCTGTGACCAGCCTCTCTGTTGCTACTTCAGCTGTAGCAGCCTGCTCAAACGTACAGGCCTTCTCAGTTGTACAAGCCCTCTCAGCTACCAGCTCTGCCCCTTCCAGGCCTCTCAGTGCCAGCTCTGTCACTGGTCCCCTTCCAGGCCTCTTGTTGTCTTCAGCATTATTGCTCTTGAACCATATTACAGCACTTTTAGGAGCTTCCTCATGCAGGAATCCCACGTCCAAACCACTTTATCCCAGGCTTTTCTTGGTTTTGAGGTTTCCTCTTCCACTTCTAAAAACCTCTGTGGGGTTGGCCACTTCTATAAGGTAAGTCCATGTCAATTTCAAGATGTGGCCCTCCCAGCAGGACCACAGACAGACCAATCCCTTTGGTGGACCACAAGTCACTCAATCCTATTAGGTTGCTTTACACATCACTTTTCCAACTAGTAAACTGACCCAGGTGAATAAAATAGACCAATCACATGACAAACTGTGGCCCCATCAATCATTTTTGGCAGAATTACAAACCCATATGTAAGAGAAATTCATCTCACTGTAGAAGTTATGCTTTCCTTATCTGAGACTGCTCATATGGGTTTTGGGCACACAGATAAGATTCTAAATGAAGCAGAGAAGACAGGAAGTAAGAAATAAGATGAACATATGATAAAGTAGCTGGTATAAACCCACTATATTCAAGGAAGTAATAAAAATATGCTACTGTTCTACTCACATGATCCAGTTGCTTATAAAGAGAGCATTTGACTTTGTATATTAAAGAAATTTGAAACTTGTGAATGCCAAAGTTTTATTGTTTCATATAGGTGGATATTTTATGAAATTAGTGGACTGAACTACGCACTGAACTCAAAACAATGCCTGGATTTTTTTTTAATTGTTTTCAATCTTATTATAAATGAAGTACACATTATTGCATTTAATTGTAGGCTCTAATTTATAAGAATTTTATTGACCTTCCCAAGAAGAAAAAGCTTTGGTGTAGCATCATACCTCAGAAAGACCACCAAATTGCTGTCAAACCAGAACTGGATTAGTGCACAATTACATTCTTTGGCCATTTTCAAGCCATGTTTCATAGAAGTAATTAAAATATGGACTCCTGAAATATTCTGTGCATGTGTGAATATATGCGTGTATTAAGTCAATCATGTTGCATATAAATTTATAATTTCAATTTGCTATTTTTTCTAAAACAAAGGCAGATATCTGGACAGAAAGTACATAGGAAATTTTAAAAACTCCATAGATACTCTATTTGTATATTTTCATGGGTTTTTTATACATTTTTGTTTATTTGTTTAATTTTGAAGCAAAAGATTAAAACTTTTAAAAATATGATTTGATGTATATGCATATATATGTACTTAATAAATTATTCCAAGAACTTATGGCTCATATTTCTCAATCTGTAATACAGGAGTTAACACAGTTTCTATGTCATAGAAGTATTGTGAAAATAAATATTTTATCCATGAAAAATACTTAGCATAGTACTGGTCCTGTAGTAATAGTGTAAGTAAATTCTAGTTGAAAAAACGAAGGAGATTCGTAGATACCTCTTAAAGTCTCTTCCTTTGTAACTTGTTCTAAAATTCCATTGCTATATTGATTTATTATTATACAATCTCTTTAAAATGGTAGGAATCATGTCATACTTGATGCTAGAGAATTTCTTAGGGACGCAGTATTCAGGAACAGAACCTAAATAGTCTTCTTGCCAATTTTTGATATCACTGCTATATCACACTGCTGCCACTTTTGCACATGTTGCTATTGTTGTTAGGTGCTACCGAGTGGATTCCAACTCACAGGGACCTTATGTACAACACAAAGAAACACTGCCTGCTCCTGTGCCATCCTAACAACCGTTACTATGTATGAATCTATTGTTGCAACAACCGTGTCAGTTCATCTCTTTGAGGGTTTTCTCTTTGCCTCTGACCCTCTACTGAGCATGATGTCCTTCTCCGGCAATTGGTACCTCCTGATAACATGTCCAAAGTATGTGAGATGAAGTCGCACCATCCTCCCTTCTAAGGTGCATTCTGGCTGTACTTCTTCCAGGACAGATTTGTTTGTTCTTCTGGCCACCCGTGGTGTATTTAATACTCTTCACCAACACCATAATTCAAAGGCATCAATTCTTTTTCGGTCTTGCTTATTCATTGTCCAGCTTTCACGTGCATATAGGTGATTGTAAATATCATGGCTTGGGGCAGGTGCACCTTAGTCCTCAAGAAGACTTCTTTGCTTTTAACACTTTGAAGAAGTCTTTTTCAGCAGATTTGCCCAATGCAATATGTTGTATGACTTCTTGACTGCTGCTTCAATGAGTGTTGATCATGGATCCAAGTAAAATGAAATCCTTGACAACTTCAGTATTTTCTCCATTTGTCAGGATATTATTTATTGGTCCAGTTGTGAGGATTTTTTTTTCTTTACATGAGGTGTAATCCATACCGAAGGCTGTAGTCTTTGATCTTCATCAGTAAATGCTTCAAGTCCTCTTTGCTTTCAGCAAGCAAGATTATATCATCTGCATATCACAGGTTAATGAGTCTACCTCCAATCCTCATGCTGCATTCTTCTTCATGTAGTGTATTTTTTTTTTACAAATAATGTGACTGTGTAAATAACATCCCCACAGATATAACACACATAGCCAGCCTCAGGAAATAATGCTCAGGGGGGTTGTGCAGATGGCAAAAAACATATAACGCACATGTTACTTGTGTAAAAATATGGTAGTTCAGCTTCTTGGATTATTTGCTCAGCCTACAGATTGAATAAATATGGTGAAAGAGTACAACCCTGACACACACCTTTTCTAATTTTAAGCCACTCAGTGTCCTCTTGTTCTGTTTGAACACCTGCCTCTTGGTCTGTGTACAGGTTCTGAGTGACTCCGAGTGAGCACAATTAAGGGACTGTGAATTTCCACATGGGAAGCTTATCTATAAATGAGTAAAAAAAAAAATGTTATTACTGAATTCAGTGGAAATGTTCCAAATGCTAGCTACATGTAAGAAGTTTTTTTTAAACAATTTATAGTGTTTCTAAAATGTTGCATACTGAAAGACATTTTTAAAGAAGTATTTTCTTTAATCTTTGTTCATCATTTTACATGTTCCAAGCTTACATTAAAGGGGAAAATGGTCTTAGAATTAAGGATTTTATTTTCACTCTTACATTGGTCTAATAATGAACTAATTTGTTATGCGAAATCTATTTTAGAATGTCACAAAAATTTTAAGAGTATACAATGTTACAAATAATATATGTACTAATCTAAGTGTAACTTAATAGTTAAAATGATTTGAATCAGGAATAAGGAATATTTAAGTAAGAAATATATGCATTTATTAGCTAACTTAATAGGTAATTGTTGAATGTCTGTGACATGCCAATAAATACTTTATTTAACAAGCAGAGTAATGAACAAGTCACCGAAAGGTAAATATTAACCTTAAACCCTCTCTTTTTTGGTAACTGTTTCAATGCCGAATTATCTGGCCACGACTGTGATCACATATGCTATCTCTTCACCAAGACATGCACACATATGTATAAAGGCTGTATATCTTCCGAAAGGAAGAAATGGAAAGTTAAATCATCATGTTGATGCTAAATCACATTCCGGAAACTATGCTTTAATATCAGTGAAAATCACCGTTGTTGGTAGTTGTCATCGAGTCAGCTCTGCTCGTGGTGGACACTGCCCGGTCCTGTGCTAACTTTGGAAAGTTTGAGTCCATCGTTGCAGCTATTGTGCCAAGCTGGCTCACTGAGGGTTTCATTCACTTTTGCTGGTCCTGCATTTTACCAAACACAAAGTCCTTCTTCAGCAATCAGTCCCTCCTGATAACGCGTCCAAAGGAAGCAAGCCAAAGTCTTGGATAATATTCTATAATTCATAGGGTAATGGCAATGACAATGACTACTTAATTTAATGCAAATCAGTTTTTTTGCATTTAATACGTTTGATGTCTTGAATTAAGTCATTTTGCATTTAAGTCTTAAAAAATCCATATGAGAAGGATATTGTTAAACTTATTTTTTTTCAGAGTAGGAAACCAAATTTCCAAAAATATCTATAATTTGCCCAAAAACACCTTATCAATGAATGCAGTACCAGGCACTCAAATTCATTTCTTCTGATATCAAAGCCCCACCATTCAAGACTTTCTCCCTTAGGAAAGTTTCATATGGGGAAAGAGGAATTGAACATAAACCTTCAGGTGAACATAAGGTCAGAATAGCCAGATTAGACCAAAGTAATCAAATCTAATCAAAGATACCAAAGGTTCTCACAGCTTTTTTTTTTTTTTTTTTTTTTTACCCCAGCTACATTCTGTTGCTACCTATATATGAACTAGGGAGCATAATATCTTATAAATAGAATTCATAAAGAGAATAATTTTTGTGGGGAAAAAAAAATGGCCATTGGAAGTAACAACCTCCCTTAACACACCAAGATTTTTCAGAAAATGCTTATTTACAACCATCACTATAATTTATTAATTGAATTTGTACATATTACAGATGTTTGCTGAACACTTAAATTAAGCCAGATGAAATATTCTTTGGAAGATTTAAAGTTGAAAGAAAAACTGTAATTTAAAAATCTATATAAAATGCACGCTCTGCAAAGGATATTGAAAGAGTGTCTTACTATGAATAAAGATGTTTAATCCTGGACTTTTTCCAGAAGTATATTTCATTTCTGTATTTCCTACCAAATAACTATTTCCACAAAATAGATACAATTAAATTTATGGAAACATCCAAAATATATTTTCAAACACTGTATGTTAGGTATTTGGGCAGTTATGATGTTCGAGAGGAGAAGAGATTTTTTCTTTTTAAACAGAGTTTTTACACGTTCAAGTGAAACTCATTATAGGCTATATATTCAGAAATTCACAAACTATCAGTGTTTTAAATTTACTGCATATCGAATATCCTTATAAAGTGCATAGAACAGAGATATTTTCCAGAATATTTTTACTTAATTTTTTTCTACCTTCCCTCTTAAAAATGTTGTTTAATAGTTAAAATTTGAAAATGCTATTGGATGCTTCTTAAATTTTGCTTTGAGGACTTTAAGAAAACCAAATCTTTTTTTTCCCTCCATCTGAATTTTTTTTTTTTTTCACTCTAAAGGGCAGTGTTTTTTGTTTTGTTTTGTTTTATTTAATCTCAAAACAACTTATCAGCAACTAACAAGGATGGATATGAAAATTAACATAAAAAGATAGATATTAAGATTTTTTTTCCCCTGTGGTAATTTTCCAGCTACTTTTCCCCATATGTAAATTTTAAAATATTAAAAAAAAAAAAAAAGAGAAGAGAAAAAGAACAACACTTATTAAAGAAACATTATTTATTATTATAAAGATAGAGGTTACAGAGTTCAGGTAAAAGGGTGAATAAGAAGCAAAAATTATTTTAAATTTATGATTTTGAAAACAGAGTCATAGTTTGCTTTAAGCAGATATGATGTGTCAAAGATGTTACAAATCATTTTTTGTTAGTTTTTCCATTTGAAGTCTGATACAATATCATAGAAGACAATAGGTGGATGCCCTTGAAGCATTCATAAGTAGATGTGTAAAAACAGTTTACAATAACCAGAAATCATAGGAGGGTTACACATCAGTGTTAACCTACATGGCATTACACTCTAGGCTGTGAATATTAGAACCAACCTTGTAACACAGGGAAGAGTGTTGGCTCCCTGAGATAATTTGTTTCTACAACATACCATTGATTTTTGTAGGCATCCAGCTCTGTTACCTTGTAGAATGTCCCACATCATGGATTTGTTTCATTTTTGCTCCATGTTATCATTCAATGTGTTCTTCTATCTCTGTGTCTTCTAGAAACTGGCAAATAAGTCTATAATTTGCCTTCTAATTTGTTTTTTTATTCAAAGAGAAGTATTTTTCATATTGTTTTAGTGGTCTTTTGGAGTACACAAGTTTTTTCTGGTTTGAGAGTGGATTTGGATGGGGAATGGAGAGAGAGGGTGCCATCCAAAGGAAAAAAGATTCAGAGAAGAAGTGGAGGGTGTCAGACTTTTTTTTTTTTTTACCCTACCTAGCAGTCTTGACTTAGCCTTACCTGAAATAAATCATGAATTATTTGGAGGGTGATAAACTGTCTTAATTGACCTAGCTCTGAATCATTGGTATAAAGACCATAATAAATATCTCCGAACTTAGAAAGCAAAAGTGACACAGGAAAATGATAAGATATTGAAAAGAAAATCTTTCTGCCTGAACTACAAACTGTTTTATGATCCTGAAGCTTGAAAAAGCAAGACAGTTGACATAAAATAAAAATGCAGCATTCAGATTAACAGTTCGCAATTAATTAATTAATTCAAATCATGTTTAATAAGCACCTATGAGTTGCCAACCAGTGTGTTAGCTGGTCTGGGAGCACCTAGTTCTGAGCCTTTACTATGTGTGCCCATGGCCTCCTGTGCCTTTCATTATCATAGTTCCTATCTCCAGGTATTGTAGTCTGTCACTTCTATTTTTCCTGTTAGACTGCACATTCCAAGTCTAATTTTTGTCCTTGCTGTACTAAATATAATGCCCTACTACTCAAAGGTCCTCAAAAAGTTGTTGAATGAATGAGCAAAGCACAATCCTAGTTTTAGAAGTGATCACAGGCTCATATAACCTTGTAGGTTCAAAGCCCAAACAAAGTCGATGACCATATCATGGCAGATTTGGTGATGTTATATAGAGGGGGTGACATTTAGCTGATACTTAACTCATGATCGGGTATCCCTGAGCTGGGGGTGGGGAGGAGGACTCAGTATGCCATGCACTGGTATGGAGGCTGCAGGATATAAGAGAGTATGGCACTTTTAGAGAAGAGCAAGATACTTGTTGTATTTAGAGCACAGGACTGGTGGGCTGGGAAAGCAGATTGGGGCCAGATTTTGAAGGGACCCAGACAAACTTTTAAGGGGTCCGTATGTTTTCCTGAATGTAGCAAGGTGTCACAAGGTTTACTGAAGTCAGGAAAAACATCAATCTTATGGTACTTTAGATGATAAATGAGAGTGCAAAGTAAAGTTGGCAAAGAAATCAGTTTAGAGTTTATGGCAGTAATTCAGAAGATAATTAAGGTCTGAACCAAGGTTTTGCTGTGGGTTCAATATAGAGACTCTGAAATCTAAGGAAATCTTCTTTGAGCAAGATGGCTGTTTGTTTTTAGAAGCTGGGTCTGTACCATTTTAGTCTTTGCATAATCTCCACTTTATTATACTTATATTCTCAGCCCAACTAAATGTCATTTGAACAGTCAAACTAAGGAGTTAACATAACCTGAGATCAGAACCCTAATACCCACTCAGGCTCCTAAGGCCTAGCTTTATAATTTACACTATTTTAGAATTTAAACCAGGGCCTCCACCACAGTATTAAATGTCATGAACATGTTATTGTTTTAATGTGTAGCATTAATGCACTTCTACTTCTAGCTCTGGCTCTTTTTCTTTTATTCTTCCCTCCCTCTCCACCCCCCTTTCTTTCTTTTTCTTTCTTTCATTGAAAATGAGTGATAGAAATGTTATGTCTGTCCAGGTCAGTTAATCATTATATGCAACTTTCTAATACTCTTATCTCTAGCATCACAAAGCACCTAGGACTTCAGTGAGAAAAATTCATAAAATTTTGACTTCAAGAATAAGCTCAGTAATGCCATGTCTTGCATGTGAAGGAGGGAATAATTAGAGCTGAGCATTTTCTAACCAAACTAAAATCAGATTGAAGCATCCTGCATTCTTAGTCTTGATATCTCAAATTTTCCAAAATTCTGTTATTTGGAGAGAAAATAAATGGGACATGAAATAATACAGCAGAATTATAGCTAATATTTTAAACCTTTTATTTTATTTCATTTATTTTGTTTTTTGTTGAGAATATATAAAACAAAACATATACCAATTCAACCATTTCTACATGAAAAAAATCAGTGACATTGATTACATTCCTTGAGTTGTGCAACTGACCATTCACACCCTCCTTTTCTGAGTTGTTCTTCTTCCATTAACATAAACTCGCTGCCCCTAAGTTTCCTGTCTAATCTTTCGAGTTGTTTTTTGTCAGTTTGATCCCATATAGATAGTTCCTAAAAGAGCATAATACTCGAGACTGAGTTTTTTTTTTACTAGCTAAGCTAAACAAGTGTTTGGTTTTAAGACTTCAGGAAATATTTTTGATTTAAGGTTTAAAGTTAGTTTCAGAGGTTTGTCCAGCCTCCATGGCTTTAAAGCACTGATGGATGGAGGTATCAGTTATGATGGCTGGAGTGTAGGTACCAGTGAGGTATGTGCACTCAGCACAGTCCTGGCACTCTAGATGTCTTTGACCTTGACAAGAGAACTTTGGAATTCACTACACAGGGCTCAGATGGAAATGGATACATGAAAAAGGAGAAGTAAGTCATCCATGCATTTGGCAATGATTAATGGAAGGCCACTACTGTTTGCATGGCAGAGTTGTGTGGATACTGTCTCCTCATACCTTAATGCAGAGTATTTTCTAATATTACTTCCTGATTTCTGGTTAAACATGAAAATTCACAGGGAATTTACTCAAGACAGAAAATGGAATAAGGCTGAAATTTGAACATAATAAAGATATAACTTTAGCTTTAAACCTAAGAGTTACTGATTTACTACTAAAATTAGCAACTGAAACATTCAAATATTGCATAAGGAAAACAATACAACCAAAAAGACTGACAATTGAAGCAAATTAAACGTATCAATCTCATAGCCAGGAGGAAAATTGAACGAAGAGTTAAAAAAATAAATAATCTGTTGACACTTTTCCTTGAACATAGATTCAAATGAGAAAAAAAGATTTAAGCAACTCTGATGGTAAAATTTTGGGGAAAAAATGAAATGTTTACTGTTATTCACATAACCTAGCTTTGCAGTATAATTGTCCAAACTTCCATGTAACTTTACCTTGAAGACACTGCTTGAAAATGCTATGAATGAGGCGATAGTAATAATGAAATACCCCATAGAAAAGATGACTCATTATTCAGTACAGCCAAGCAAGTTCCAAGTTGTGTAATTGTCATAGAAGCAGAAAGTGACAAAGATAGAAGAAACTTCGTTACAGGGTACAATTTAAATATAGTTTTTGGGAAATGACTGTGAAAGACATTTCCTCCTGAAATTAGAACCACCTCATCTGTCTCGGTTTCTTATTCACTGTGTTTCATCATAATATTTGTTGAAATTAAATGACTGTGACTTATTTTTTCCACCTTGGCACATTTTTCAAGGAGATATTGTCTTAGGTCTATTAATAATTCTTAAGTACATTTTAAACGGTTGGCTTTAATTGAAAAAACAATTATAATATTGATTGTTCATGGTTCAATTTCTTCTGGCAGATTTCTTTTTTTTTCCTGCAAACTGCTGTTGACCATAAAAATGGAATTGTGATTTTAAATTGTATTGTTCTTGTTTAATGTAGCATGTACACTTTCTTGGCTCAATGTGTGCTGCTTCGCAAAACTGTGTAAAACTGGCTTACCTTTTTTTTTTTTTCTCCACCACAGGATGGTACACTGCATGCATTATTCAGCTTGTTGAAACAGCCTAGAAAATGTTTCTTTCTTTTTAAAATTGTAGCAATAAGTAGAAATTAATGATTTGTTATAACACAAAGAACTTTTATGTTATACTCTCAATTTTGTTTTCCACTGAAGTCCTGATTTGCAAACGTGAGTGAAAGATTGACTTTAAATTTTCAGAGATGATTAGTTGCCAGCTCTAATCAAATTGAGAAGTAATTAGCAAATCAAAACTTGATTAGCTCTTTGCTTGATTTACTAAAATTATAGTTTATGCAGTTTAAATAATGGGGGAGGGGACTTGTCTATACTTAAATACAGTAGCATCTACTGCTTTGTGGCAGGAGGGGAGCCCGTGGCTTTACGTATGTTCTAAACGCAGCAACTCTTTATTGTTTTTTTGCTTTTGTTCTTTTTTTTTTTTTTGTGAGACTACATTACTACATATCAATATTTTACTTTTTCTTTTCTGAAAAGAAATATTTCTGTTATTTGTATAACTTTTCTAAGTTATTTATAATTTCACTTTTATAATCATAACTAAGGCAGATATTTCCAGGATTTTTTCAATTTGCTAATAAAAAAATTTTAAGACAGCCATTGTAATGAAACCCTTGCAAGGTGTGCCAATCTTGACCTATGACTAAGCCATTAGATTTTCAAGATTCAGGAAAAGGAAACCATTATCCCATTCATCAGTGTCTCTATACAAAACAGGCATTTTGGAACAAGGGAATAATACAAGAGAGGAAAACATTTGTTGCCCAGTAACCAACATTGCCCAGCCATCTACAGGTACAGTGGATACGTAGCAGCAGGATTCAGAACCTGAATGAAGTGTCCCCAAACCCTTAAACAACAGGGCTGTATAGACCTTCTCTAGAGTTCAACCTCAATGAGTAGACATTGTAGTCGCAGATATCAAAACTTTGATCAGAATTAAGCATGGAAGACCTTAGCCAAAACTAGATGTGGAATTAAGTGATTCTCCTTCCTTCTCTAAACAGATGTTTCTATATCTTTGAAGTGTCTAGAATTGCCAAACCAACAGTTTACTATGTTCTATCAACTATTTGTTTGATGGCTCAATCATTTATCCCTTCCTAGGCAAGCCCAGAAGGTTTAAAATATTGTCTATACCAAGAAAATCTTTCTCTGGCTCCCCAGGAACATAAGCACAATTAAATGAGGATTTTTTCTTATGAAGGATTTTTTTTTTTTAAATAATTCTCTTTTGGAATGGCATAATAAATAACCTTAATTGTTGCAAGACTAATTCTGGTTTTTCAAAATATAGATTATGAACATATTCTCTATCTCTCATCTAGAAAGTATGCTGTGGGGCTTATTCAGGCATCATTTGTAGAGTTGTGTTTGAATTCTGATTTCTGGAAAATTAAAATTATATTCTATCACACGTCTGTCAGCTTTTCCTGCTGTGGTAGCCAGAACTCGGAGAAGGGTCATCTTGCTTGGTAAGGGAGAGGGTCAGTGAAAAAGAGGAAGATCCTCAATGAGTTGGATTGTCACAGTAGCTGCAACAATGAGCTCAAACACAACAATGATTGTGAGGACGGTGCTGGACCCAGCAGTGTTTCATTCTGTCATATGTGCAGTCACTATGAGTCAAAACTGACTCAACAGTACCTAACAACAACAATAAAATTATATTTCATTTTTATTTGTTATTTAAGGATTTTACTTTTTCCCTTCTCATTTATTTTTAGACTCTTTCAAATAAGTGATTGAAAACACAAATCGCTTCTGGAACTGTGACAAAGCTGCTGATCTGTTATTAGAGCAGCTGAATTTTAAATTAAATTTAAACAGCTGTCTTTATTTGACATAAAATAAAGTAATAAAATTACAGAAACAACTACCTACCGAAGATATTTTCAGAAAAATTACATTTTATATGCATTAGGCTTTTGAGTTAAATATATTGGGCTTTTGACTGTTATTTTAGATAACCACCTTCTAGGTTTTTTTTTTTTTTCTCACATTGTTCTTCAATATAAAAACAAATAGAAGCTTGCTCCTGTGACTTCTCTTAGTAAGAATATTAATTCTGAATGTGTATTTACTTAGAAAATAAAACATTGTTTGAAAAAAAGTTTCTATATCAAACTTTTTCTTTGTAAATATTCACTTTATAAAAAATATTCTTGGAAATAATAATAAATGTTTGTTGACTTGAACTTTAAAAAATTTAAAGATAATAAAAAGTAGATTAAAGAGTATCTCCACAGTATGGACATTGTATTTTTTTTTTTTTCTTTAAGAAAGATGCATTGCACAATACAATTTTAAATGAGTGTATTCAGAAAGGAACACAGAGAACAAAAGAAAAAAACTTATTTTGAACTTTTGTGAAAAAAGAAGAAAATAGGTTAGAAAAATAATCCTCAACGTGGAACAGCATTTTTAACTCTAAATGTCCTTCCCGTGGTGTTTTAACTAGATTCACCTTAACAAGTTAGAGAAGTGAGGTATCTATGCCAGGGCCAGAAAATATATTTATTTTGTAGACTTCTCTGATCAATAAAGGCATGTTAGCTCAGACTGAATTCTAGTCATTGAACTTAGCACCTGAGATAAAAAGTATATCCAATGACAGACCTAATCCCAAATATTTAAGCCTTCGATATTCCTTCTTCTTTCCAGAAACTTATTACCTTCCCAGAAGCTTCTATATCAGCTGATAACAAAAGCCCAAACAATTCTCCACCCTGCACCCATGGCAGACACAGATAAATTATTCAGCCTTGTACTCGTTCTTGACTAAATCCTGGGATATTTCTCAATAAATGCGCCACATAGCCATTGCAAACCCCTTGGCTTTAGAAAGGAGAGTAAAAGCTTTTTACATACCAATATCAAGATTATCTCAAACTCTTCTTTTTAGCTCAAAAAACATTATTGTGCCTAGAACAGTGCCTCATACGCAGTAAAAAAAAAAAAATTTTTTTTTTTTAGATGCTCAGAAATTTGTTGAATACCTACATTTGTGGAATCGATTTCAAATTCTGAAAAATACTAAGATAAATTTATCTTTCACCCTTATCATGCCCTCAGTCAGCACAACATACTCTCAAGTGTGTCCATTTTGTAAAGCTGAGAAATTTTTTTGTAAAGTGAATGTTTTTGTGATTTTGAACATTTGAGGGAGCACTTCAGGTTACTAAGTGATTTTTAGGAACTGTTGTTTAAAAACGGTATGTATTAGAGTCCTACCTAGTACAAATGCAAAAAAAAAAAAAAAGTTGAGATGTAGTTTTAGTTGCTAATTATCTTCAAATATTTCTATGACAATCATGTTTTTAAAAAACGAGAACTACAGAGTCAGAGTCAAGTAGATGTATATTCAGTTATTGTGTTTCATCTACATTTGATAGTTTACCAAATTAAAACAAGGGAATTGATCTGCGGTCAGTCTTTTAGTGGTTTTCCACTAATGGGTCCATCCTGAGCTCAATTCAATCTGCTCGTTTTCTTAACGTCTCATACACATTTACTCCTTTATTTTTTTTTTTTCTGTCTTTCCATTAATTTTCATTTATTTACCTCCATAATGCACAATTGAAATGATGTAACTTCTGCCCCTCAAGGAATTGTTCCCTTGAGCCTCTGGTCTGAACTTGAATACAGATTTTTGCCCATGTTTCTATAATGTAATTTAGGTAATTGACAGAGACAAAGCCAGTTCACAAAGTTAATTAAAATTTTCCATCTCTTCACTTTCAATTAGTTTCATGGATATGACACATTTTTTCCTATTTAGTGTCTTACCGTTATCACTAGGCGGTACGTAGGTTATGCTACTCTGTCAAATAAATAGTGATTATTAAAATAATCTTTTATGTACACACTATTTTGATGTTTTAATTGTCCTCTTGTCTTTGAAGAGATGAATGTTGTAATTAGTATTTACTTCATTTATGTAGCAATTTTGATTTGTTTTTGAAGTTTTATTTATTTATTTTCTCCCTATCTGGGAACCAGAAACGATTCAATGGCATGTGAAGGAAGTAACGTATAGTCAGTAGTCTAACCAAAACAAAAACCCAGTGCCGTCGAGTCGAATAATATCTCTAATTAAAGTGTGATAAATTAAGCACTCGTGTAAGACTCTAGAATCTATAGGACACAAGAAACTCTGATTCTGTGTGCTACTCTATTGTGTAAAGATTATTTGTGAAGTGAGACTGATAACCATGTTGAATTCTATTTAAACTCAAAGGAACCCTTATAAATGTACTGTTATGGACATATTTGCAGATTAGTGTTATATTCACTCTGAGGAAAAGTCTAACCACTAAAATTTTCCCCCAGTACAGAAATTTCATCTGGATGGCTAAGATTTTTTAATCTGTCCACACAATCACACTGAGAACCCTGGTGGCACAGTAGTTAAAGTGCTTGTCTGCTAACCAGAGGGTCAGCAGTTTGAATCCACCAGCTGCTCTTTGGAAGTCCAACGGAGCAGTTCTACTCTGTCCTATAGGGTCACTATGAGTCAGAATCAGCTTGATGGCAACAGGTTTGGTGTTTTGGTTTGACACACACACACACACACACAGAGGACTTAGTTATATATTCATATTATATATTATATTACACAAACACACACAGACATTACAAGAAAATCAGCATCTTTTGGTGTGTTTTTGAAGTTTGCTATTTTGAAAGTTATTAATATTCATGGAAATGAATAATCTGTCAAGAATAGTAGCTTAGATTCTTATATTTTCCATCAAAATATCAGACTCATTAAAAGCCCCCTCTTGTTTCTCTCCCAGAATGGATTTCATGTCATGTAAGAAGAAGGAAACAAGCTGTTGTTTTGGTGATTTATGTTTCTGCATATTCCACTTGCCCGCTCTTCAGAAAGAGGAGTGAAGCAGGCTGGGCGGAAGAATGATTTTTACAGTATAACATCCTGCTCTATGGAAATTGAGACCGTTTTAAATAAAGTCTGCATGTTTTATAGTGATAACAAAACAATTTAGACAAAACATACATTGCAAAAAATGTGATTTGAACTTAAAATACTTCACCAACTCCTAAGAGATTAATTTTACTTTTGTTTTATAAGGACTATCTCAACAGTAACCTCGATTTTCTAATGAAAGCACCTCTGTCTCTTAAGAGCTTATTCTGTTTATTTATTTTAAGAATAAATAATTGTATGTATTCATTGGATAGTGGAATGTTTTTGTAGGTTCCTTGAAATAGTCATTGTAAGTTAATTACGTTATACAGAACAAAAACAGTAAGTAGCCACAAAATATGGCTGAGATACCCATTGCTTCTGAATTTTTATTTTCTGTTTCCCAGGAAACATGTTTTGAAATCTCTGAAGAAAATGTGTTTTAAAAATAAGTGACATTTAGTTCTTGTCGTGTTCTCTAACCAGCCCTGCTCTGGATATCATTGTCTTAGGAAACCTTTAGTTACAAAAATCAGAAACCTCTCCAAGTTATATCAAGAAGAAAGGAATTTACTCTGATGACATAGATCTCATGGGATTAAAGGAAAAGTTTACCAATGGACTGCACACAGGGCAAGGATTAGAGCAGCTCTTAGACCTTAAAGACTTCATGATTCTGCAGTCTTCATTTCTGCCATTGGTGCGGCTCCCCATTCTCCATCTTATTTTGCTAAGAATTAATTACCTCAGCCTAGTGACTGGAGTCCCTGGGTTGTGCAAACTGTTAATGCGCTGAACTTCTAAGTGAAAGGTTGGAATTTCCTGTCCACCCAGAGGCACCCAGGAAAACCCTAAGGAGCACAGTTCTACACTGACACACATAGGGCCTCCATGAGTTGGAGTCAACTCATGTGACCAGAAAGGTCTAGTGACATTATTCAATAAGATAACAGGCCTATGGGGTACGATATTTTCTCACAGTGTAGGAAGCTAGAAGTCTGAGTTCCAGGCATCAGCTCTAGGGAAGCTTCCCTTTTCATCTCTTCAGGAAGATCTCTTTCAGTTTCTGTAGACCCTGCATTCCTTGGGAGCCCTGGTGGCTCAGCGGTTAAGGTTATCTCCACTTGGCATGTTTTTTTTTCCCTACCTTTGTGATTGTGTCTCTGTGCCTGATCTGTTCTTTATATATCTCAAAAGTCACATATTTTGGACATGTTATCAGGAAGGATCTGTCCCCAGAGAAGGACATCATGCTTGGTAAAGTAGAGGGTCGGCAAAAAAGAGGAAGATCCTCCATGAGATGGATGGACACAGTGACGGCAACAATGGGCTCGAGCATAACGGTGCCCAGCAATTTGAGTTTTGACAAGCCCACAAGCGCTCCAGGTGATTCTGTTGGGCACTAAAATTTCAGAACCAGTACTCTAGTCTAGATGATGTGATTACTGGTGATTTTGTATTGCTGGTTAATGCATAAGTATTGTGTTTCAATTTTTAAATCAAAATATATTTTAATTTTCTAAAGGAGGCTCTGTTCTGAAAAGTCACACTGTATACTTCTGTGTATTTCTAGCAGCTCTTGTGGCATTTGTTTGCATATACTAAACCAAAAAACTAAACCGATTGGCGTCCAGTCAATTCCAACTCATAGCAACGCTGTAAGACAGAGTAAAATTGTCCTGTAGCATTTCCAAGAAGCGACTGGTAGATTCAAACTGTCAACTTTTTGGTTATCGGTGGAGTTCTTTACCACTGTGCCACCAGTACTAAACCAAAAGACCAAACCGTTGCTGTCCGGTCAATCCGGACTCATAAAGACCCTATAGTGACCCTATAGGACAGAACAGAACTGCCACACAGTTTTCAAGGAACCCTTGGTGGATTCGAACTGCTGACCTTTTGGTTAGCAGCCGTAGCTCTTAACCACTATGACACCAGGGTTTCCTGACTAGTAGTAGATAAAATAAATTCATGTTGTGCCTTGACTAAAATTAACATCAAAGTATACCTTTGTCTCTGCTCATTTCAGAGCCAAAGGAATATATTCAGTATGGGCCATCAAGATCAAGGTTCATGGTTTGAATAATTTTTCATAATGAAGTGTGAAATAATATATTTTAATATACTTTTCATGGTTACATCAGTAAAATTTTCTCTTGTGTAAATTTTACCATAGCACAAGAATATAAATATTTATTTCAACAATTTAAAAGGTAACTAATTAAATAAATTTTAAAAAGGCAAGAAACATTTTCTGTTGAGCTAGAAGTCAAAATAAATGTCCCATTGCTATTTTTCAGTTTATTGATGCCTGTAGGTCAAATTAAAGGTCACTTAACAAGACCAATGACAAGGAAGCAAGCAGGTTGCAAATTAATCTTGTCTTTGGGGATTTGTATTTTAGCCACTTAGTTTTTTCAGCCTTTAAAAATTTATAACAGGTTTTTTTTTTTTTTCTTCTATACTGTATACTCTGGGAGATACAAACTCATAGTCAGTTAACAAGAAGAAATTTGACAAAAGGAAAGCTTGATAGAAATGATTCTTAGGAGGAAAACAAAGACTATTCCAACAAGACTGAAAAGAAGAGTGAGGTAAAGAAAGAAAACTAGTGATTCTAGTTGTAGCCAAACTATTGAAAGATGAATTATAATACTTCGAATTGTTTTTTCTTATTTAGAGATTATTTAAATTTCTACCCAATCTTACCCATTCTTCAAGGGAAATGCAGGATGTACTGCATCCATGGTAGGTTTCTCAAACCTCATTAATCTTCCTATTTATAAACTCTGACCACACTCATGATTTTTATTACACAATCTTAACACTTGGTTATATGCGGTCTAAAGACTAAATTAGAAAAAAAAAGATTTAAGATTATCACTATTATTTACCCAATTAAACAGTAAGCACCCTAAAAGTCAAGAGATGTTATCAGCATGCTCTTAATAATTATTCAAAACTTATATTAATTGATAGGGTCATAAGATTTCTAGAAGCAGGAGTCAGCATATGATATCTGTATTAAAAGCATCCATTGCAGCATAACAAATCATTCAAAATTTATTGGTTTAAACAATGCACATTTATTATCTCACATTTTATTTGGGTTACGAATCAAGGCTTGACTTACTTGGCCCTCTGATTCAGAGCCCCTCAGAAAGCTAAAATTAAGGCTTTGAGCAGGCTGCAGTCACCAAGGTTAGACTGGAAAAGGGTCTGTTGTAAACTCACCCTAAGTGTGCTGGTGTGGTTGTTGACAAGATTGAGCTCTTCCCAGACTGTTGGACTGGGGGCCTCAGGCCACTGCCACAGGGCAAATGTAAATGCCATAACATATTCATGGAAGAGCAAAGAGATCACTTGCTGGAACAGAGGGATGAAAGTAGTAGAAAACGAAAATCAAAGAAGAGAGAGGTTGTCAGTTCTTTTCAAATGTCAATGTGCATGCAAATAACTGAGGGATCTTTTAAATTAAGGATGTCTGGATGGAGCCTGAGATTCCACATGTCTGATAAAGTGACGTGGATGTTGCTGGACTAAGGACCACATTTCGAGTAACAAAAATCGAGGGTATTAGAGATCATTATGCAGGTGGTTGGCTTTTATTGAGGATGAGATGGGGTTTGGGCAGAGGTGTGATGTGATCACCTTCCTGGCTGGTGTGCTGGGAGTCGACTTTCAGTGGTCAAGGCTAGAAAGAGAGAGGCCAATAAAAAGGTTATTTAAGTAGGCAGATGAGAGGTAATCATGACAGAGACAAAAGGAGTAGCAGTGGAGGGTAAGAAGTGCAGCTATTATTCGAGGTATATTTTGAAGATGGGACCCACCAGATTAGTTAATGGCTTGACTTTTGTATGTGAGTTAAAAAGAATGAAGGCTGACCTCAAGATTTTTCACCTAAGTATCTAAAAAAATGTGTTGTTTTTTTTGACTGGGGAAGAATCTGGGAGTACCAGGTTTGGAAGAAGAAAGATAATGAGGTGTTTTTTGTTTGTTTGTTTGTTTTTCACATTTTAGATTTGTGATGCTTATTAGATATCAAGTGGAGTTCAGGAACTGGGTCTTTACTGGAAACATAAATTTGGAAATCATCAGCATATTGATGGCTTATAAATTTATAAGAGTAGATGGCATCACCTAAAAAGTGATTTCAGATAGATATTCCATCCAAATGCTGGAACACCACAACTTTAGGAGATTTATCAGATGAACGTAAACCAGTAAATAAGACTTGAAAAGAGCCACCACTCCAGGAGCCAAGCGAAGAAAGTATTTCAAGTATAGGGAAGGCTCAATTTTGTCAAATGCTTTTAGTCACTCAAGGAAGAACAGGACGGAGAAAAGACTATCAGATGTAGCAACTTATAAGCCACTGATAAACTTGACAAAAGAAGTTCAGTGTATTGTGGGAGCAGAAGCCTGACTAGAGCTGGTTTAAGAGGATGGAAGTGGAGAAATTAAAGACTGTAACAATAGACAATTTTTTGAGGATGTTTGCAGCAAATGGAAACAGAGAAGCTGGGAGATCACTGGAGAGAAAAGTAGGTCAAGAAAGGAATTCATTAAAAGGAAAAATAAGATCTTGGTTGTATGCTGATAGGACATGTCCAATAGAGAGGAAAAAATTGATGACGTAGTGGTAGAGAGGGACAGTAATAGCCTTGAATAGGCATAAGGGGATTGGAACAAGTACACAAGTGGCACACAAGCCTTGGAAAAGAATATGGAGAGTTCATGCATGCTAACATCTTAACAGAAGGGAAGACAGTAGGCTGATAGGAGGGTGGGTAGACGTGTTGGTAAGAATTTATGAAAGTTCTTTTCTGAATATTTATTTTTTTTGTTTAGTTTTCATTTTTCCCTCAGTGAAATTAAGGTGCACATTATCGGCTGTTTTTGTTAGTTGTGATTGAGTCGATTCCAACTCATGGAGACCCCATGTGTACAGAGCAGAACTGCTTCATAGGGTTTTCAAAGCTCTGTTCTTTCAGAAGGAGATTGTAAGGCCTGTCTTCTGAGGCACCTCTGGGTAGGTTCAAACCTCCAGCTTTTCAGCTAGTAGTCAGGTGCTTAATTGTTTGTGCCACCAGCAGCTAAGAAAGAGTAGAAAAAGTGATAAAGGTTTGGAGGGAGAGTAGAAGGAGCAAAGCTTTACTAGTCTGTGGTAAAATTAATTTATCAGAGAAAAATAGGAATGCATGGTAGAAGTGAGGACACACTTGAGATCAGTGGTCATGAATTTAAAGTAAGATTAGCAGCTTTGGCTGTTCATTTCCCCAGCTATATTTTGTGTCACTCCCTTGCAATACCATATATGGCTTTTAGAGTTAATTTTTCATGTGCCTATCCCAAGCCTAATTATGATACGCATTTAATAATTCTTGTATTCTCTACATCATTGACCACAATGTTTTCAACTTAACTGTTAATTGAATGATGGATTTAGTGATAAATGAGAGACAACCATAGAATACAGATTTTGAAAAAACCTGAGACATCATTCAGTCTATTCACTTCATTTCAGCATTGAAAATGTTTAGAACTAAATGGGTGAATGAAGTGACCCAAGGGCACAGCTAATTAGACTGACTAAGGATCATAAGGTGGTGAAGAAATTCCTATGCTTTATTTTGGAATTAGTTCATTTCACAGAACTGCCTTATGGCTCCTTTAGCTAAAACCAAAGATGTTCTGAGCACACAAACTGAAAAATATGAATCTATTTTTGGCAATTCTGTAATCCAAGCCACCTCTGGCTAGCAAAAACAGATCAACATACACACACACACACACACACACACAAAATTAAAGAAACTGTGAATATTTACAAGAAAAATGTTTTAGGAAGGCATGCTTTTGGTACTTGTCTTTCCTGCCCTCTTTTAGCTCAAAATTTCAGATAAAGCTCTCTAAATATCCTTTTCTAGTGTTTATATTTACTAATAAATTCAGTGTAGGAATTAGAAAGAAAACTGGTGACAGGTCACAAAGATGTGGCCAGAGCAATGCTTCTCAAACATCATGTTAAAACACAGATTTTGTTTCTCTAGGCCTGGGGTAAGAACTAAAATTTGGTATTTCAAACTAGTTTCAGGATGAAACTTAACGCAGCTCGTGTGTAGATCACGCTTTGAGTAGCAGTGATTTACAAGAGAGTACAAAGCGCGGATCACATCTAGCCTGTGGACAGGTTTCAACTGTTTAGAACCATTTTAAATGACTGGAAGATTCTGATTTGGGTTCCAACTTTGCTACTTTAAAACCTATGATTAAATGAATTTAAATTGTCATCTTGCCACCAGTGAATATTTGAGGTGTTCATAGATCCTCTTCGTTCAGAGGTTCCCTCCATCCATACTAAATGATCCCAGTGACTCATCGGAATATTGCCTGAGAGGCCCCGGGTGGGAGGTGTTCTCTTTGGTACCGCAAATGGGTGAGGTAGGGTGGGTGCTTTCCTGTATTCTTGGTCAAAATATTTGAGCAGGTTTAGAGCTTACTCTGTTAATTTCTGGTAGTTCCTATTCTTCCTAAAATTGATGGGATACAGCGTATGTTGGGGTAAGCATTGGGAAAGTGAGGCAATGGCTTGCTGGATTTTAATTTTAGAAAACAGCAGTCTGCAACCTTTTGGACTTTCTCTTTAAGAACTTGCCATGTCCAGATCAAAGGAATTTATTAGGCTTTTAGCTCTCCTGTTTTTTTATAGCTCAAAATGAACAAATTTTCAAGTACAAAAGAAAGGCTTTAAAAGAGTTCTTTTACTCTTCATTTGAAATCTCCTGCTCTCCTTCAGTTCACTGATGCGTCCTACGCTGAATGGAGGAATCAGACTACTATACTTTGATCATTTCACTATCTTGTTTGATTAGTGTTTTCAAACTACGGAGTTTATCAGCAGGGGGCAGGATGATCCCTGTGGCTTATAATGGGCAAAGTATGGGGGGAAAATAGGTTTTTAGAAATCGTTTAAGATCAATCAGTTTCCTCCTTCTTCAAGGTTTAAAAATAACATCACGGACAGGTAGACTTTGACACAGAATAAGATCAGACATTTCCAAAGAGAAAATTGACCAGCATGTATGGTACACTTTTTTCCCTCCCTCTTTCTCTCTTTAAAATTATGACTTCTCGTCTGTAGCTTATTACAAGCTATAATCAAATTCCTCAAAAAAAAAAAAAAAAAATCAAGCAAGAGGTACAACTGCTCAATTTTAACTTTCATTTACTGAGCAAACACCGCTTTCAGAATGAAGGTTAGGGTTGTTAAATGAGATTTTAAGACTTCATCTCTTTAGGGGAAGTGTATTGAATTGTGTTGTGTGAGGCATTTTTAACTATTGCTGTGAACTCGAGTTATTCATTCTCCTCTTAGGAATCATTAATTTGCAGTTCCGTAGCTCTAATTCAGGAGAAATAGCTTTGCCTCTGATTTAATAAATTAGCACTGACACTTGGGCTTTCTTCTTTAGTACTTCAGAGGTATCCTGAGTGGTGACGCTGTGCAGGTTGTCAGCTGGTGACCTTTCACAATGGTTGGCAACATAATAGCTCAAGGACCAGCTTGCTTTGTAGGTCTGGGGGATGGTGTCTGCTAATGGCTTTTTAACTTTTGGGGTAAATGAGATCATGTGGGACTTTCCAGTTGCAATAAATTAATCAGTTTTCAATTTATGATGTGATTATGGGCACAGGGGACAAAAAAAAAAAAAAACCTAGTCACTCCAGTTTCTCTATGTTCTTCCTGTTTTCTCATGGTCCTGTGCTGTGTGCTGAGGCATCCAGTGGGGTTGATTATCTCCTAGCATTGTTCATAATACAAAGTGTGTATGATCTCTTCTTAACTCTAGTTTACATTCAAAAACTTTTTCCTCCTCATTATTTTCAATTTCTTTGTGGATGAAGAATGGGGAGGGAGGGATTCTGGCTATACTATTTCATTCTAAAATGTAAATGACTACCTACTGAGATAACCAAATGGATTTCTAATGAAGAGAATTTCAGTCAGTTTGACAAAATAAAATGGAGAAGTTCCCCCAAAGCTTGTAGGAGAAAATTTCATATATTATGGACCTTCCAATGGAGCCCTGGTGGTGCAGTGCTTAAGAGCTTGGCTACTAACCAAAAGGTTGGCAGTTCAGATTTACCAGCTGCTCACTGGTAACGTTATGGGGCAGTTCTACTCTGTCCTATAGGGTTGCTATGAGTTGAAATCTACTCTGCAACAATGGGTTTGGTTTTGGGTGTTGGATTTTTTATAGACGTTCCAATTTTTTTTTTTTTTAAGGTTTATCAAAATAGTCAATACCAATTTTAAGTTTTAATTGGAGGTAGAGATACTGAATATACATACAGTGAATATATATATTGTCTTTACCTTAAAGTAAATGCCACTATATTTGTTATTTCTTCCACGTAGCTCAAGAAAAAGTAGAAGGATTTATATTTGTGTTTATTTGTATATTTGTATCTTACCTTGATTCAAAAAGGGTTTGAGATAGTTTAGTTCTTTTGGAACATTTCAAAGTTTGATAGGATAAATCTGTACTGTCTACTTTAGTTAAGTCTTTGAAATGAGATTGCTAACTACATCACATATACTACTTTGATAAAGGTGTTTGATATCTGTGTATGTGTGGATTCATTAAACAATCACTTTGTGTCATTTATTAGCCATTGAAATGTTAAGAATTGGTGATAATTTTTTTTGTACTAGTTATATCAAGAATAGGATGATTCCAGCAGTGTGTCAAAAACTGAAACATAATTTCAAGAAATTCCTACTAGTCAATCCATTTCCTATAGATTTCTCAATTCCTTTGTTTTTCTTCATCCTGACAATTGATGTCTTACTCCCAGTTACTAGGCAGCTGCAGGAATCAGTAAAATGGCCTCTTGGTCTCAAGTCATCCCTCCCACTCCTTCTCCAAGATATTCTTCGCATTGAGTCCAGCATTTTCTTCATAAAATGCAAATTTTCTCACATCACTCCCTTTACTCTGATTTTTATATATCTCTCCAGCTGTTCCCGGCCCACCTTTCCTGTGTATCTTCCTACTCTTCCACTGTTCCTCCCAGATGGAGCTTCTTCAGGCCCCTGCAAATGTTACTTCTTTTTTCATGCCTGTGCGCACACTGTTCTTTGCCTGGGGACTTTCCGTGCATTCTTCGAGGATCTGCCTCAACATGGTGCCGTCTGGGAAGGTTCATTGACACCTTTTTTTCCCATCTCCCTGAAAAATGGTTAACACTTCTATAATTTCACTGAACATCAAATAACACTTATCAGAGTACACTGTGATTGTTTTATTGCCTGTTTCTCTACTGAAATATGAATATTGTGAGAGCCAGGACCATGCTCTATTTCTGGAAAATCCACAGACACATCCTACTCTACAAGTAAAGAGCTTTGAGGACTGTTGATTTCCCTTATCCCCACACTTGAAACCTTCTTCTCTTCCTGCAATCCATATCTTATGTAATGGCACTAAGATCACCTAGTTGCCCTAACCCAAAGCTTAGTGTATTCATAGAATATGCAATTCATGAGAACAGTACAATATAGTGATAAATGGTGCAAGCTACATGTGGATTAGAATCCAGAGCCCAAACCTTACTAACTCTATGATCGTGAGCAATTTCTTGAACCTCTCTCTGTTCCTACATTTCTTCAATGCTGCAATTGAATGGTAAAAGTATCTACCTGATAGGGTTGTTGCGAAGATTACTTAATACTCCCTGGGAAGCTGACAAAGCTCAAAGAGAGCACACAAACATGCTGACTGGACTCCTTTTAAATAGAGGCTCGTTAACCTTGATGGTGCAATCATACTGTATTTCCTAGTCTGTTCACTTTTTCAGGTACCTAGGTTATCATGGAGCCCCAAGAGCACAGTAGTTAAGAGCTACTGCTGCTAACCAAAAAGGTCAGCAGATCAAATCCACCAGCTATTCCTTGGAAACCCTATGGGGCAGTCGTACTCTGTCCTATACTGTTGCTGACTCGGAAATTGACTTGACAGCAACGGGTTACCACAACAGAGAAAATACTGAAGTTGTCAAGGATTTTATTTTACTTAGATCCACAATCAATGCCCGTGGAAGCAGTAGTCAAGAAATAAAATGACATATTGCATTGGGCAAATCTGCTGCGAAAGATCTCTTTAAAGTGTTAAATAGCAAAGGTGCCACCTTGAGAACTAAGGTGCACCTGACCCAAGCCGTGGTATTGTTAATCACTTTACATGCATGTGAAAGCTGGGCAATGAATAAGGAAGACAGAAGAAAAATTGATGTATTTGAGTTATGAAGTTGGCAAAAAATATTGACTGTACCATGGACTGTCAGAAAAATGAATAAATCTATCTTGGAAGAAGAACAGCAGCCAGAATGCTCCGTAGAAGTGAGGATGCTGAGATTTTGTCTCACGTACTTTAGCCATGTTATCAGGAGGAACCAGTCATTGGAGAATGACATCATGCTTGGTAAACCAGAGAGTCTTTGAAAAAGAGGAAGACCCCTAATGGAATGGATTAACACAGTGGCTGCAACAATGGGCTCAAACATAGCAACAATTGTGATGATGGCACAGGACCGGTCAATGTTTTCTTTTGTTGTACATGAACCAACTCAATGCCACCTAACAACAACAAGAGTTGTTGTTATACCTCTCCCTTCTCCTCATCTTCAGCACCTTTCACATTCCATGTTATACCTCTCCCTTCTCATCTTCAGCACCATTCACATTCTCACTTTCACCTGGTGATTCTGCTTCCTATTTTATTGAGAAAAATAGCAGCAACCAGAATTGAATTTCGCGTATCATACCACCACCACTCTCTCCCACCTATTGACCTCTGTGTTGTGAGCACCGCGTTTTCTGTTACTGCTGCCTGCTACTACTAATGAAGACCAATACCTCCATTTGTGTTAAGACCCCATCTTCTCTCATCTGAGGCTGCTTCAGAAATGGCCTCCTCACTTTCCTCCATTGGAAGTTTTTGCATCTCCACTGGATCTTACCTGCCAGAATAAAGGCATGCTGTTTTTCTTTTCTAAAAGGGAATTCTTGGTCCCACTTCCCCTGTACCTACAGGTCCACCCCCACTTTCATCTTAACAGAAAAACTCACAGGAATTGTCAATACTCTAACTCCTGTGCTCACCCCCATGCTCCCTTAAACTCGCTGCCATCAGCCTTCTACATCCCCCACTCTTATCAAAAGTGCTATCAAGGTCAGGGGTCAATTCTGAGTTCTCATCTACCTAATTAAACAGAAGCATTTTACACAACCAATCACTGAGTCCTACTGGAAATATCTTCATTTGCCTGCCAGAACCACCTCCCACCCCTTCTGATTTTTGCTCCTCTCAATCTTCTTGGGTGATTCGTCCTCATTTGCCCAACTCGTAGACTTTGGCTGGAGGGCAGTGGTTGTTCAGCGGTAGAATTTTCTCCTTCCATGCAGGAAACCTGAGTTCAATTCCCGGGCAACACACTTCAAGTGCAGCTTGGGGCTTGTATGTTGCAATGATGCTGAACAGATTTCAGTAGAGCTTCCAGGCTAAGACAGATTAAGAAGAAAGAAGTGGTGATCTCCTTCCAAAAATCATTTAGCTTGGACAAACTTTATTTACATTATTTATTTATTTGTTTGTTTGTTTATTTATTTATTTATTTTTTTGGTCGTTTGTCTCTTTCCTCTAATTAGAATGTAAGCTTCATAAGAATGAGGGTTTTTGTCTTTTTTTTTTTTAACTGCTAAATCGGCAGAACCTTAAATGGTAGCTAGCATGTTATAGTGTCTCATTAAATATTTTTGAATAATTAAATGAAGTAGGAGCTGTTATGCATAGTTGCAACTGGCTTTTCCATATTCTCAGAAATTAACCAGAAATATTTTAATCTCAAAGTTGCTTAGCAGCATCTGACATAATACAGAAAGTCTTCACTGTATCATTTGTGGAATGGTCATTTCTATTATTAGAAAATACTTGCAACTTTGCTAAATATGGTGTTTGATAATTCTAAAAATATTTTGAACGCTGTAATGATTTAAAATCATTATTGACATTGTCCCGGGGAAAATGGGAAAATGGGTAGAAGTTTGCTCTTAATCTTTGTTGGTGCTTTATTGTACACTGGAAGTTAGTTGCTATTTAAAATAGATTTCTAATACCAGTTGATTTGGCTTTAAATATGCTTCTTTCTAATGAACATGGACAGCAGAAATTTAACTCTGAGGTCTGAGCTGTGCTACTCGTTACATTGTTGCATTCCCAGACCCAGCGCGGTCCAGTCGATTCCGACTTATAGTGACCCTGTAGGACAGAGTAGAACAGCCCCGTAGTTAGCTGCTGTTAATAAGAACAGAAGCATTCTTTTGCCAAGTGATTTTATTTTTTACAGGAAAGTATTTTGTGCCTTTAAAAGTGTCCTTTGTCTTTCTTGTATTCGATCATTTCCCATTATTTGAGTAGCAGTAACAACGTATTTCACTTCAAACTTTCAGTTATATTGAATATCTTTTCTCTAGTTCTTTAATTTCCATTTTTTTTAGTTCTTTAATTTCCATAGTTCTCATTCTTATCAGCTGTAATTGATTCTCAGTTTCCCAGTTATTCCCAAATCTTCTCAACTAATTTCAAAGAAGGGATCCTGACCCCCCAAAATTAGTGGTAGGGAAGTTTTGCTTTTGTAATTTCTTTGAGGAAAGGAAATCAGTGCATCTCAGTGTTAAATCTTTGTAACATTGTTCGGTCCATGATGATGTCATAGAACCACAATACTCAGCCCTCAAATCTCTTATCAGATTCAGACATGCTACATGGGTTCTCTTTTCTATCTTGCACCAACTCAAAGGTCATATCTGCTCCTCTCCACTGTGTACACCTGGTTATGGAAGGTGGCATAGTTTTCCACTTTATCAATATCGTTCTAGATGGCAACCCTAAAAATCATTTTTGTCCTAAGTGTTTTACTGCCAATTATAATAAGTAAATAAATAGGCAGGAGATTAGAGATGAGCAATGGAGGTTACAAGACCCCTCACATTTTTAGAGCTAAAGAATCTGGTCTAGACTTCCATTTCTCTCCCAAAATCATTATAATAGGAGCAGACAAAGAATTTAGTTCACAAATCTCTCCTTCTTGGAAAGATGCACTTTAGATTAGCACTGTGCAATAAAAACATAGGAAGCCCTGGGCATGCAATGATTAAGTGCTCACCAGTGAACTGAAGGGTTGGTGGTTTGAACCCACCCATTGGCTCTACAGGAGAAAGACCTGGTAACCTGCTTCCATGAAGATTATAGCCATGAAAACCATATGGTGGCAGTTCTACTCTGTTATATGGGACTACCATGAGTTGGAATTGACTTGATGGCACCCAACATCAATAGTAGCCATATCTAAAGAAACATTTTTAAAATGTGACATTGCTTATAATAATATTTTATTTAACTCAATGTTTCAGCAATGTTATCTATTCCCTATATAATGTAGTGCTAAATTGTTGAAATTAGTGTGTGTTTTCTATTCAATTCAATGCAGACTGTCCACATGTTCAGTTGCCACACTAAAAAAAAAACCCACTGCTGTTACCACGGTAGTGGATGCTATACTGAACAGCGTAACTCTAGATAAAATAGAAATTAGCAAAGCGAATTCTTCTTTGACTGAGGAAGAAAATTTACATACCTGGAGACTACTCTAGGCTAACTTTCAGGAGACTCCGACCAAATCCAGATCTCTATCCAGGAACTTTCTCTTAATAGGGAAAAGTAACTGCTCAAGGAGTATTCTGAATTTAGAAAGGGCTAATCTTCTTGTCCCAAAAGCCTTAAATCTACTCTGGCAGGCAAAAGAGCCTGACCTTAAATTTAACTCTCTAAATATCTGTTTCCTAAGACATAAAATGGGATTCATATTATTATCTTCCTTATAGAATTGAAGTGGAATTAAATGACATGTTGAAGTTAAGAGATAAGCAAAGCACCTTGGTAAATAATTATCATTCAATAAATGTTAGATCTTATTATCTGTTCTTCTATATTTCAAAGCTAATTTAATTTAAGTATATATTAACAATGTTGGCTCATAGTAGACTTTCAACAAACTTCTGCTGATAGATAGACAGACAGACACAGGTAGATAGATAAGGTCCATCAAGTCAAGTCCAAATTATGGAAACCATATGTACAACAGTATAAAATGTTGCCAGGTCCTATGTCATCCTCACAGTCTCTGGCATGTTCGCGGCCGTAATTGTGGCTGTTGTGCTAATCCACCTCACCAGGGGTCTCTCTCATCTTTTCTGGCTGCATACTTTGCCAAACATGTTGTCCTCCTCCTGCAATTTATCTATTCTGATCACATGCCCAAAGCAAGCAAGTTGGACAATGTTCTATTGTGATTCACAAGGTTTTCCTTGGATAATTTTCAAAAGCAGATTGCCAAGCCTTTCTTCCTACTCTTAGCCTGGATGCTCCATTGAAACCTGTTCACCATGGGTAACCCTGCTAATATTTGACATACTGATAGCGCAGCTTCCAGCATCATAGCAGCATGCAAACAGCACCTTTAGACAAATTGACAGATGAGTGGTGGTTGCTTAAAGAAATGCCTATGAATTAAATGTCATGTTCCTTGTATTCAACATTTTGAAATTTTAAGAATATTAGAAAATCACCACTAACATGGTAACGGTGGGTAGTGGTTGTGTCCCCTCTATGGCTTCTTGCTCATCCTCTTCTGATATCACAATTAGAAAATGACAAAGATATCAAGCATCCATTGTTACCATTATCTGTGCCCAAGCAAAAAATTATAACAAATCTAGTGTTCAGACATAAATCAATTAGATTATTGCTTTTTTAAATGAACAAGCTGGTTTGTAGCTCATCTCTTTGAACGTAAGTGCACATGACATGATTTATATACTTTCGATTCTGTGCAACACCTCTGGTTATTCTCGTTGTTGTAATAGTCAAATACACTTCTTTCCCCACGAAGAAATGAATGTGGATTTCATAGATGATAGACTTGACTTAACATTTACCCCTGATAGTAAAATTCAATTTTCCTTTGTATTGTTTTAAAGGCAGAAATGATTTCACCTGATAAAATGTAAATGTGGTTAACATGTTCCCTATCTCATTCATTAAAGGGCTGGTTGCCTTCAAACTTGTTTACTGTACTGGTTCCTACCCTCAACTTTATTTCCCATCATTTTATCTTGACATTTTTAGTATTCTCTTTGTGCTAAGGAAAGTTTCTTTCTTCAATAATTGATAAGATAAAGAAATCTAAGACTTCAGGACTAGTTCATTTTTTACTTAGATGGTTCTGCAGCCATCATTTGCAGCAGAAAGCACATTCTTTCCCCGAGGCCAAAACAATTATCTCTGACATCACAAAGAAGTAAAACTGGCACCTGTGAAAAATGCTTGATTCATTTCACTCAGTGGAAAGAGCAGGGAAAGGTTAAAGGTCTTTTCATAAGTGGTGTTGGGAGGTATTAGCATAAAGAATACACAGCTACAATGAAAAGATATTGTTTTGTTTTTAAATGAACACCCTTTTATTTGTGTTCTTGAAATTTGAGCAGTGGTCAGCCAGCATGCATTTGTGATTGTCAAAGAATGAAGGGCAATGTGTGATTTCTGCACAATATGAATGACAGTCTTCTTAGGGGAATTTCAAAGAACAGAAAGGCATGTAATCTACAGTAATACATAAAAGACATATAATAGTATAAAAGTATAGGGCATCTTTGTTTCACACATTCCTAGAATAACAAATCTCCAAACCTAAGGAAAATACAACCAACTTATATACAAATAGCAGAAGATAGGTAGATACATGGATGGATGGGTGGAAGGATGGGTGGATGGATGGATGATAGATAGATGATAGATAGATAGATAGACGGATGGTAGGTAGATAGGTAGGTAGATAGATGATAGATAGATAGATGTATATATAAGGAGCATCAATTGAGCATAGTACCACTTAACATAGGAGAAAAAAACACAAACTACTTCTTTTAAAAATACATAGATTATTTTATTTATTTTTAAAGCCTATACTGTTATAATGAAGGGGAGGCAGCATGGTGTAATGGAAATTTACCCTGGAAGAGATGAATTCTTGATCCTTTTCTCAGCTGTGCTACTGATTGTGATCTCAATAAACTCAATTTCTCTCCTTGGGTTTCAGTTTCCTCATCTGTAAAATGAAAGAATTGGATTAGATGCTCTCTAAGGTCTTTTCCAGCACAAACATTCCTGAATTCTAATTCTATTTAACAAAGCAATTTCAGCTCCCAGTGGAGAGCAAACAGGACTCCCAGATCTGGCCTGAGTACACAGTGGGAAATAAATGTGAAATACAGCTCAAGTGCTTTCTCCCATTCCTGTTCACATGTGAATTACTTTCTAAAATTAAAAATGAATCTTTATTGTTTTGTTGTTCACCTTGCTGGAGAAAATTAAGTGGAAATGAATCAGACAGTAACATATACTCTATTTATTCTATCAACACATAGGGACATGCCTTCAATTTTCTTGCTGTTTCCAATCTCACATAACCTAATACAGCTTTTGTTCTATGATGCTGTCTTACTCAGTGTTCAATAAGCATGATTTCCAAATTTGCGCTTTTTCTGCTGAGGACATTTCAGTATCCCATTATTCCAACCCCCCAAGTACAACCAATCCACAGCCTTTCGTCATTCCTTCATAGCTCAGTTCAGATCCAAACCAATCAAATTTATTTTCTCAGCAGTTTGCACAAAAAAGGGCCCAGACTATAAAGCAATGGTGATAAAAGCTAAACAAGAAAATGTCCTGTAAAAAAAAAAAAAGAGTATAATGTGATTTCCAGATATGATCTGAATTTGTGTGGCAGTGTTAACTCAGATGCAGAGATACACGGTGTAAAGAATAGACAGGAGGAAGCTACTCAGCAAGAGAGCAGAGGCTTGAAGAGAGTTGCCGTTCATAGCAAAATACTAGAGTCCTGGATAGGGTCGCTATGGGTCGGAATCGACTCGACAGCACTGGGTCTGGGTTCTGGGTATATGGTGCTTGGAGCCCTTATGGTACAGTGGTTAAGAGTTTGGCTGCTAACCAAAAGGTCAGCAGTTCGAATCCACCAGCTGCTCCTTGGAAACCCTGTGGGGCAGTTCTACTCTGTCCCTAGAGGGTCGCTATGAGTTAGAATCGACTCGATGGCAATGAACATATATTGTGTTCACTTCTATTTTGGGCCCTGCTTTTCTGAATTCTTGCTCTGCTTCTGCCCTTCTCAAGCTAAGTTGCATGAGCCCTTTTCACCCAAGAACTGATAGCCTCTCTCCTTTTCCTCCCAGTCTGCCAAAACAAAATCAGAATGCCTCTTCTTCCTTTATATGGCAGTGTGATTCGGTGATCTTTTTGCCCAGAGGGCCCCATTTAGACTATGCCTCTGGGGCATCTGGCCTTTCTTAGCCAAAGTGGGCCTTAAGGTGTTCTGTTGTACAAAAGAACTGTCAGCTCCCGGAAGTGAATTATGCTTCTCCCATAGAGGGAAGTGTCTGCCACAGTCAGTGTTTCTACTAAATTGCACGACAGCACCGAGTAGTTCTGAGTTCACTTAAAATAATCTCCCATCACTTGACACATCATAAATGAATCTCTGTAGCTTGCAACCAGAAAAAGCAACTAAAATAATAAATAATTGTTGCTTGGTTTAAGAGCTTGTGTAGGTGGGGAGAAATGGACTTCATGGTATTCCTTTCTCTGATAGTTCTCCCTGCTTGATCATTACAGGAGGGCAAAGAAGCTACTTTCTAACAGTGCATCAATTTAATCACTAATGCTCTATGATTGAATATTGCTCTTTTATTTCTACCTCAGTTACTTCTAGTCACATACTGAAGAGTTGGCAGATTACTAAAGTTAGAAGTGGAAACTTAGTGATCAAATTTCTGGTGCTGTTTCCACTTCACCCATTGCCTTTAAGCCTGTAAGACCCCACATGCTCTGACATCATTTTCTATATCTCTCTTCTTGTCCTCCCCCAACTCCATGCCTGTCACCATGAATTTTTTCTTGTTTCTTGAAGACATCAAAAATTCTTCTACCTCAGGGCCTTTGCACTTGCTGTCTCCTGTGTCTGTAGAAATCTTCCCTCAGATGTATATATAGTTCAGTCTCAAGTTACATGAGTCTCTGGTTAAACATCATCACACATGCATTCTTTAATAATACATGCTAAATTAACACCACTGTCCTGGGTAAAATCACCACAAAGTTATAGTAAAGCAAAAAGAAAGGTTTTATTCAACATATGTTCATAGAGGCAAAAGTGGGAAACGGACAAGCATGCTGCCAAAGCTATGTCTGCCCAAGTCCAAGGAAATATTACAGAATAAGCAAAACTGGGAACACTGACAAGCATGCTGCCAGAACCATGTCTGTCTGAGTCTGAGGAATGTTACAAAATCATCAGTAGTTATTAACATTACCAATGGGTGAAATCTTGGAAAGCTTCACCTTTTCACACATTGACTAAAAATTGCCAAATCACAGTGATTGTACATTTTGAATTGTTTTTCTGAATAAGCACTGGTACAGGTTTCAGTAACGACAGTTAGGAGGGTCGTTATTGGTCCAACAAATCATACTATTTACTAAATGCTAATAGAAAAGTAGGAAACCCTGGTGGCGTAGTGGCTGAGTGCTACAGCTGCTAACCAAAGGGTCGGCAGTTTGAATCCACCAAGTGCTCCTTGGAAACTCTATGGGGCAGTTCTATTCTGTCCTATAGGGTCTCTATGAGTCGGAATCGACTCGATGGCACTGGGTTTGGTTTTTTTTTTGGGTAATAGAAAAATATGAAAGTGGAAAATAGGTGGTTTTTTTGTGCTCTGTTTGATTAGTTTATGTGAAAGCTTCCCTAAAAGATGTTCCGAGATTGTCCTAGCTAGTATTTGTATACCTTAGGGCCCCTTTGGTGTGTCCTTGTGAGTCCAGCTCCAGCTGGGTCACATGCAAAGACAGGGAATAGTGGCTCCAAAGTTATCTTCTAAATCTCCACCTATTTCTCTCTATTCCCTAGTATTTCCTTTTTGTTTTTTTTATAGTCTTTAACACTACCTAACATTGTCTTATGTATTGATTGGTTTGCTGTTTAAAATATATACTATCTGTCTCCCTCACTGGAAGGTAAGCTTCATGACACCCAGTTTTGTCACTTCTGTTCACTGCAGCATCCCTAGCACCAACTATGGAATCTGCCACAGAATATACCCAAATGGTTATTGAATGAATGAAGACAAAAAAAAATTAGTATAAGTTGGAAATGTCATAAAGTTCATCTGAAATAAGAGATCAGTGAATAGGCAAGTAAAATCTCTATATTTTAAAATTTACTTATAGGTTTCTTAGTGATATAAGCTAAAGGTTCCCAACCCCACAACAGTGATTCTCTGGAGCTAGGTCAGATAAGCCTCTGCCTCCACTGTCTAGTTATTTAAATAGTAATTATTTCTTAATGTGGCATATCTTCTAGATCAGTAATCCTTTGGAGAGAAAAGAAAATTACTCCCTTGTATTTCTGATAATTTTTATGAATCAAAAATATTACGATTGAAAACAGCCATTTAGCAGATAATTCAATTGATTTTTACATTCTTTGAAATCCTGCCGTAAACCTAAAAATGCTACAAGATACCTTCCCCTTTTGATGTGTTAACGGAAATGGTTATGCATATAAAGAAATGTTTAAGATATTATAGTCCTTTTTTTTTAAATACACAGATTTTCCTTTTTTATTTAATCTTTGAAATAGAATTAGATTTTGCAAGTCAGCACTAATGGAAGTTTAAAAGCCTCGTAAAATGCGGAATGAGTATGTTGTTGTTAGGTGCTGTGAGTCAGATCCAAATCCTAGTGACCCAACAGAAGGAAACACTGCCCAGTCCTGCGCCATCCTCACAATCATTGTTATGCTTGAGCTCATCATTGCAGCCACTGTGTGAAAATACCTTGTGTTTCTGTAGTTTCCCCTTGACTGTCTATATGAACTCTGTTAATGCAATATCCCTGCCTGTTTGTTTATCAAACCACATTAGGGTCAGGCTTTCTGGGACTAAACCCATAGCCTTTGGGTATGAAGATTGTCAGGTAAATGGATATAAATTGTTGGTCTCCGGACCTGAGGACTCAGCCATAGCATCTGGGGACAAGTGTTCCACAGACCCAGCCCATTAACCAAGAAAGTCCTCTGTCTGTGTACAGAGACAGAAGGTTACCAATAGCATGCCAAGGGAAAACCTCACTGTCACTTAGTAACAATTTCTCTTCCAAGTGTAAAAGAATGCACTCTGTGAGACAACATTACTCAGCTTGCAAATTCTGTCTACTCAGTTCTAAGACACTGACTATCCACCTAAAGGTCTGATCAGGAAGAAAAAATAGGATAGTCTCCAGGGACATACTAATTTTAAGCTTATGTGAGTGTTGCCACAAATAAATTCACGGAGGTTACAATGTGCTTGCTTGGCAATTTATCTAGATTACTGAGAGGAGAGCACTGTAAAAAAAAAAAAAAAAGTAATCTTTTTTGTTAGGTGTGAAGAGGAAGTATCTAAAGAAGTTCTAGCACCAACAGAACTATTGAATTATAAAGATAACAATACTTCTCTCTCTGAATGGCCCATACTAAGGCTCTTAATAAGAAGGAAGGAAGGAAAAGAGAAAAGAAGGAGAGCAAAAAAAAAAAAAAAAGAAAGAAAGAAAAGGTGGTATAACTCCTCCTCTAGTTTATTAGCACCTTTAAATCCAAATTAATTTTACTGAACCTTAGTGCTTTTTCTGAAGATGTGTGGGATATGGAAAAACTAAAAAAACCAAACCCGTTGCCATCGAGTAGATTCCAACTCATAACGACCCTACAGGACAGAGTAGAACTGCCCCATCCATGGTGTTTCCAAGGCGGCTCTCTTTGTGGAAGCAGATTGACACATCTTTCTCCGTGGAGCCCTTGGTGGTTTGAACCAGTGATATTTCAGTTAGCAGGTGAGCGCTTTAACCACACGCTAAATCAGAGCTTCTCAGTTTTATATCCGAGTTAAGGTCTTTATGTTAGTATTATCGTTCATTAAACAAAACACATTTGAGGCTAATTGAGTTTACTGAAAACATTTACAAGTAAAGAGATCCTGGGATGCTTTCCACCTAAGATTCACTCAGACACTTTCATACAACTCAGGATTCTTCTGTGTTTCTTATTATGTAATGAACTTCTAACATTGCAGTACTGTGCTAAGCTCTAGGAATGCAACCGGTTCCCCCCATGCCCCCTCCCCCCCAAAAAAGAAAAAACAGAAAGCTTTGCGCACTCGTGAAGATTACATTTTACTAAGGGAGACAGACATTAATAAAAATAGAACACAAAATTAATGTAGAAAATAAGCGTGATGAAGAAAAGTTTACTCGATGCTCTGACAGGCATACGGTGAGTCTTGAGGATCAAGGAACTATATTGTAAAGATGTGAAATTTGAAGAGGGAGTAAAAGGATGTACAGAAGAAGGCAGAGGGAGCAGTGAGTGTAGAGATCCAGGGGTAGGAGGTTCGAGCTTTCACACCAGAAAGAGGCTTCCATCCCAAAGGGAAGGAAGCCCTAGGGAGGAATGAAGGTGGAGCAATAACAGGGGCCGGGTCATTCAGGGCTTTTTCTTTCCCTTTGGTTACAAAAGCCTTGAAGAGGAATGCAGAAGAAAATATAAAAATTACATATATGTATAATATATATTATGTATATTTATATATAATAAATATTGCAGATGTTTCCCAGAGTCTTATTTAAAGTTACATGACATTTTAAGAATATTACAGCCTCAAGTACCTAAAACAAATGGTGTTCTTTCATCAAAAACCAATGATTTGCCTATATTGATTTGGAACAGAATATTCTACATTTTTAAAATATTTACTGAGATAAAAGATGAAAACACTCAAATGACTTACAAAAAAATAAGTTTAATGAATAAAAATGTTACATTTTAATTACTACACCCAAGTTATTATTTTGTGTTATATTCTGAGACTTTTGGGTTCAAATGATCGCAAAGAAATTGTTGCTTTTACTTTGTGTTTTGACTGTCTACGTAATGAATTATTCCCATAAAACCCACTGTTAGATTTAAAATTTAAATTATAGCTATAAATAAACATTTAGGTTTTAATTATGAGGTCTCCGTAAGTCAGAGTCAACTCAAAATCAATTAACAACAACAACAAATTTGAGCTGTGGTACAACTAGTCCAGTAGTAAAAAGCTCTTAAAATTTCCAAGGTATCTTGCAAAGAAGTCACTAGGAATATAAATAAAGCAGAGAAGAAAAATTGATATAGAAATGTTCGGTCTCTAGAGAGCTCTTTCCCCCTTTGATATTTAATTTAGCTCCCTTACGGTGACTTCTCAGTTTTTGAAATATTAAAATTAGATCATTTAAATAGATGAAGGCAAAATCATTAATTTGTTTGTGATAAACATAGTTCTCATCATCTGTCGGCAATAAATATGTCCAAGTATGATACCACTAGGATTTTTAATGGGATTTCATTGAATGATTTGTATTGATTTGCCTGAAATGTTGATCATAAAATCCTTCTAACCACATTAATACCCTTCCTAGTGAAGGGCAGCTCTGCTTTGGTGTCATTCATGTGAACAGAATTTATGAGCCTCATTAGGGACACTGGGGCTTTTCATATTTAAATATTAAATTTCTGTTTATAAAAAGATGCTTACCCTTTATACCTATAGTAAAATGATTTCTTTTTTGGGTGGGGAGGGGGCCTGTCTTGACTTAGATAACCAATCTCAAGTTTTTCACTGAGTACAGCAAAAAAATACAAATATTAGACAATTGATTTTATTTACTAAATATTTACTATTATTTGTTTAAGATTGAGTGATTTATCTTGGGGAAGACAGGCCTGGTGATCTGCTTCCAAAAGGTCACACACAGCCTTAAAAACCCTATGGAGCTGTTTGACTCGGCACATATGGGGTCAACTTGAATCCGAATAGACTCAATGGTAACTAACGACACCTATTAAAATAATGAAAAAGTATTTATATACTAGTTTTCCCTTTGTATTATTAGGACATATAAAACTTAACAAATCTGGTACTGATAATGAAGAGAGTTACCCAGATTTGAACGTTCCAAGTTTCCATTTTCTAAGGTTATTTTTGACTCCCATACCTCAGATTGTTAATGAGTCTTCCTCCAGTCCTGATGCCATGTTCTTCATCATATAGTCCAGCTTCTCAAATTATTTGCTCAGCATACAGATGGAACAAGTATGGTGAGAGAATATAACCCTGAAACACACTTTTTCTGATTTTAAACCTTGCAGTATCCCCTTGCTCTGTTTGAATGACTACCTCTGGGTATATACACAGGTTCCTCATGAGCACAGTTGAGTGTTCTGGAATTCCCACTCTGCAATGTTATCCATAATTTGTTACGATCCGCACAGTCGAATGCTTTTGCATAGTCAATAAAACACAGATATAACATCTTTCTGGTATTCTCTGCTTTCAGCCAAGATCCATCTGACATCAACAATGATATCCCTTGTTCCACATCCTCTTGTGAACCTGACCTGAATTTCTGGCAGTTCCCTGTCCATGTACTGCTGCAACAATTTTTGAATTATCTTCAGCAAAATTTTACTTGCGTGTGATATTAATGATATTGTTTGATAATTTCTGCATTCTGTTGGATAACCTTACTTTGGAGTGGGCACAGATATGGATCTCTTCCAGTTGGTTGGCCAAGTGGCTATCTTCCAAATTTCTTGGCATAAATGAGTATTTGGAATAGCAAGTATTTGGTATTTTATCCAGTTGTGAGAATTTGTTTCCTTTATGTTGAGGTGTAATCCATACTGAAGGCTGTAGTTTCCACCCATAAAATCTAGTGAAACCAGTTACAGCCTATTCATACAGAGAATATTTAATACCTCTTCAACATGACAGGCCTTCCAATATTTGGTAACTGCATTTCCTATTCAATTACCTTCTGTCTCCAAGTCAGACATCCCCTGTTGCTTTAATACTTTCTTGACATCCTGTATATTGTTCCTTGAACATTCCCCCTTCAAAAGTGTGGCATCTGAGATTACATGCAATTCTCAGGGCTGTCAACACAGTGCACAGTGGAGTAGGATTGTCACCAACTGGGCCCACACAAAATACTTCCAATAACATAGCCTAAAGTTGAGCTACCTTTTCCAGCTTCAACACTGTTCAAATACAAGTAGTCTCCAACTTATAATGGAGTTCCATTCCAAAGACTTCAGTGTAAGTTGGTTCTGATGTAAGTCAAATATCTTTTTTTTTTCCTTCAGATTTTCAGATTGCCTCTTATTATCAGTATCTTTACGAATCCATTCTTGGTCTTTGAATGCTTGAGAATGATAACATCAGCAAATGCCACGTTGCAACTTCTGTATATAGTACATACCACTAACAATAACATGTACAAAAAAAGAAAGACGGTAATCAGTGTGGTTCACGGTAACTCCTATATGTCATAAGTCAGGGACTATTTGTATATGAACTGTATTGCTAATTAAAATATCTGTGCAAAAATGCCTTAAAAAAACCCACTACCATCGAGTCAGTTCTGACTCATAGCGACCATACAGGACAAAGATCTGTTCCATAGTGTTTCCAAGGCTGTAACCTTTAGGGGAGCAGACTGCCACACCTTTATCCTGCAGTGGCTAATGGATTCCAATGGCCAAACTTGCTTAGCAGCCAAGCACTTAACCACTTAGCTACCAGGGCTCCTGCAAAAGTGCCTACAGTGTATCTATCTACAGCATATATTTGTATAGTTGCTTTTTGTTGTTTGTTTTGTTTTTTTCCAAGAAATGATTTTACAGATTTGTGGGATATTTGTCATCTGCTAGATTCAACCAAACAACCCATAAACTAAGAATTTGAAGATCTTTTCTGCTTCTTTTCTTTTTCCTTACATATTCCAAATTTATATCATTCATGGTATTTACCCACATGCTTTAATTTCTGTCTTTCCTCATTCTGATTATTAATGGATGTTTGCAACTGTTTCTTCTTATTTTGAGTCATGCCACATTAGCAAATGAAGGTCCCAAAAGTTTTACTTTTATCTGCCTCGTTAAGATCGAGTCTACTTTGAGGAGGCAGCTCTTTCCTGGTCATCTTTTGAGTGACTTCCAGCCTGAGGGTCTCATCTTCAGGCACTATATCAGACAATTTTCCCCTGCTATTCATAAGGTTTTCCCTGGCCGATTTTTTCAGAAGTAGACTGCCAGCTCCTTCATCCTAGCCTATCTTAGCCTGGAAGCTTCACTGAAGCCTGTCCACCATGAGTGATGCTGTTGGTGTTTGAAATACTGGTGACTTTGCTTTTAGCATCACAGCAGCACGTAAGTCACCATGGGAAGACACACTGACAGACAAGTAGTGGACCAACAACATAGAAAGCATATAGTCTATTTTCACAGGAATTTACAAAAAAGGAAACAATTATGGTACAATGTTACATTAAGCAATGACTTGGAGTGACAGTGAGACATCACATTACTGAGAAAGCCATAAGGGCCAATAATATCAGAGGAGGTTTTTGAACTCAGGAAATTGAGCTGTGCTTTGAAGGCTGTGGATAAAATGTGATGGATGTTCCAAAGCAGACATTCAGCAGGCATGAGCCAGGGGAACGAGAAGGAAGAGGAGGGCGAAAGAGATTTGGAAGGTCATCTTCATTGGCACCTCGCTCTAGTTTAGGACCTTATCTGTGCAGTCCAAGATATTTGGCTCCCTTAGAATTTGCCATGGTATTAGGCTACCTTAGAGCAGTATATTTCAAATAGTTTGGGGTCACATTTTCAAATTTATGCTTATCGCTAACTGGTCTTCATACTTTTAGTCTTCAGCTGATTTCAGTCCTTGTGATCCTCACTCTCTAATCATCTTATGTACCATGTCAGATCAATCTTTTAAATATCTTTCTTTCCTACATCACTCCTCTGCTTAAGAATCTGTAAGGATGGACATGGTCAACTGTCCATGTCTTTTCCATATAGCCTGGTAGAAATGTCCATAATACCAGTAATTGCTAATCTTTATTTACGGAGGATTTACCATGTACCAAGAATTCAACTAAATATTTTTCATGCATATCTCATTTAATCACCATAAAATTTACATGAGATAGGCAAACTAGCATCAGTACAGTCTAGCACTTGATTGTATGATGCCTTGTATCAGTTGTTCATTCAATTATTTATTCTACAAATACTTATTAATTGCATATTACGTACTGGTGTCTTAGTTATCTAGTGCTGCTACAATATAACAGAAATACCACAAGTGGATGGCTTCAACGAACAAAAGTTTATTCTCTCATAGTCTAGTAGGCTACAGGTCCAAATTCAGGGCATCACCTCCAGGGGAAGGCTTTCTCTTTGTCAGCTCTGGAGGAAGGTTGTCATCAACCTTCCCTTGGACTAGGAGTTTCTCTGCGTACAACCCTCGGTCCGAAGGACTCACTGTGCTGTCAGTGCTGCTTCTAGGTTGTATGAGGTCCCCCTGTCTTTCTGCTCACTTCTCTCTTTTATATCTCAAAAGAGATTGGCTTAAGACACTATCTAATCTCTTAGATATCAATATAACTGCCTCTAATCCATCTCGTTAACATCATATTGATAGGATTTGCAAAACATAGGGAAAACTCATCAGATGACGAAATGGTAGACAATCATACAATACTGAGAATCATGACCTAGCCTAGTTGACAGACATTTTGGGGGAACACAATTCAACCCATAACAACTGGTCATCTGTGTTGTATAGTGAATCACAACTGGTGACAATTGGAATGTTTTTCCTCTAGGGGACATATGACAATGCCTAGAGAAATTTTGTTTGCCACACCTCAGAAGGTAGGTGGTTACTCGCATCTTGTGGGTAGAGGTCAGTGATGCTAATAAACATCCTACCACACACAGGGACCAAAAAAACCAATCCCATTGCCATCAAGTAGATTCTGACTCGTAGCAACTCTATAGGACAGGGTAAAACTGCCTCATAGAGTTTCCAGGGAGCAGCTAGTGGATTTGAATTGCCGACATTTTGGTTAGCAGCCAAGCTCATAGCCACTGTGCCACCAGAGCCCCATGCACAGGAAAGCCCACCACAATAAAGGATTTTTTGATACCAAATGTCAGTAGTGCCAAGAGTAAATCAAAAGTTAGTTTGAAAGCTGTAATGCCTAGCAAATCAGACATAGTTTCTGCCTTGTTAGAGCTTATGTTATTATTTGGGGAGTTAGTTATGAAATCTTTAGCTGCTAAACTAAACACATGCATACTAATTGTGTAAATAGAAACCAAGAAACCAAACCTGTTGCTGTCGAGTCAATTCCAACTCATAGTGACCCTATAGGGCAGAACAGAACTGCCCCATAGTGTTTCCAAGGAGCACCTGGTAGATTTGAACTGCTGACCTTTTAGTTAACAGCCATAGAACTTAACCACTACACCACAAGGTAAACTGTAGGGTGGTATGAAAGAATAAAACAAGAAGGCTTCGTTTAGATACTGTTGGAGGGAAATGTCAAGGAAGCCTCTTTGTGAAAGCAGGGCTTAAACTGGAAGCTAATGGAGAAATAGAGTTTACAGGGCTAAGCATGTGCAGAGGATCTGCAAAGGGAAAGGGCATTGCATACGCCAAGACAAGGAGAAGAGGCCAGTGGGAGCAGACCAAAGTGAACTGGGGAGTGTGTTGGTGAGAGATGATGCTGGTCTCTGACAGTCTTATGTATGTAAGTCTTTTCTTTCTAATAAGATTACAGACTCCCATGAGAAGAACATGACAAATACAGTATTTATTTTCTATCTCATGGAGCACTTTGAGCAATTTTGGAACATAATAGGTACACAATAACTTCTTGCTAACTTGACTTCTGCTTTTTTCTCGAGGAATCCAATTTCTAGATTGTATTATGCCTGTTTCTACTTTAGGGGGATGTTAGTTACGGTAGCACATTTGACAATCTTTCCGATTAATTCAAGGATTGCCTCCAATGGCAAAGCCAGCCTTAGTGCTGCCATTTGTCAGGCAGTCACCGTGTCTGCAGACTGCCCAGGGCTGTACTGAGCTTTCTGTAACCACTATTACTAAATCATCTGTTGTCAGCTGGCCTTATTTTGCAATTTGAATAAAAACCTTAGGTTTTGTTAGTCTTGCTGAGGCATTCTTGCTGAATATCATTTTTTTTTTTCTTTCTATTGGGTATTTGTAAATTGTTTAAACAGTAGAGTAAATAGTCACTTTGCTCATGTAAAAAGTCAGATGATTTATAACACATCGAACTATCATAATCTGTTTAATACCAGGAAAAATCCAACACAAATACTCATAAAACATCTTAATGTATTATAAAGAAAAACCCTTTGGAGTCAGATTTTGTTTGGAAAACATTTTGATTGTTATTACCGGAATGAATGCTTAAAAATCCCTTGTTACTGAGAGGGAAATTCCCTATAAAGAATACTTTTGATTCATTTCATATCCTCCCTGAATTTATATTATATTTTATAAAGTGAAATGAACGTGCCAGTTTAGATCACTGAAATTGCAAAAATTCTTCACTTCTAAGAGTTTATGATTAATTTATACTTTTTATCATTTTGAATAAAGTTAACAGAATCATCTTGGTCTGAACTGGTAGAATTTTGATTAAGTTTGCTCTAGAGAAAAGATAAAGAACGAATAACAACCAACATTCACAAAAGGACAAACTTGTTTATACTGGAATAAAAAAAAAAAAAAACCTGTTGTCGTTGAGTAGATTCTGACTCATAGTGACCCTGTAGGACAGAGTAGAACTAAATGCGCCTCTTTAAACAACTATGATGAGCCCTGGATGTGCAGAGGTTAAAGTTCTCGGCTGCTAAACAAAAGGTCCATGGTTCTAACCGAACAGCAGCGCTGTGGGAGAAAGATGTGGCAGTAAAGATTTACACCCACCTACAGATATAGAATAGATTTGATGCACTGAACACTAGTAACCGCAGACCAGACGAGTTGTGGAATGAAATCAAGGACAACATCCATGAAGAAAGCAAGAGGTCACTGAAAAGACAAGAAAGAAAGAAAAGACCAAGATGGATGTCAGAGGAGACTCTGAAACTTGCTCCTGAGTGTCGAGCAGCTAAAGCAAAAGGAAGCACTGATGAAGTAAAAGAACTGAACAGAAGATTTCAAAGGGCCTCTCAAGAAGACAAAGTAAAGTATTATAATGACATGTGCAAAGAGCTAGAGATGGAAAACCAAAAGGGAAGAAGACACTCGGTTTTTCTCAAGCTGAAAGAACTGAAGAAAAAATTCAAGCCTTGAGTTGCAATAGTGAAGGATTCCATGGGGAAAATATTAAGTGACGCAGGAAACATCAAAAGAAGATGGAAGGAATACACAGAGCCATTATACCAAAAAGAATTAGTCAATATTCAACCATTTCAAGTGGTGGCATATGATCAGGAACTGATGGTACTGAAGGAAGAACTCCAAGCTGCTCTGAAGGCATTGGTGAAAAACAAGGCTACAAGAATTGATGGAATATCAATTGAGATGTTTCAATAAACAGATGCAGTGCTGGAGGTGCTCATTCATCTATGCCAAGAAATATGGAAGACAGCTTCCTGGACAACTGACTGGGAGAGATCCATATTTATGCCTATTCCCAAGAAAGGTGATCCAACCGAATGTGGAAATTATAGGACAATATCGTTAGTATCACACACAAGCAAAATTCTGCTGAAGATCATTCAAAAATGGGTGCAGCAATATATCGACAGGGAACTGCCAGAAATTCAGTCTGGTTTCAGAAGAGGATGTGGAACCAGGGATATCATTGCTGATGTCAGATGGATCCTGGCTGAAAGCAGAGAATACCAGAAGGATGTTTACCTGTGTTTTATTGACTATGCAAAGGCATTCGACTGTGTGGATCATAACAAACTATGGATAACACTGCGAAGAATGGGAACTCCTAAACACTTAATTGTGCTCATGAGGAACCTTTACATGGATCAAGAGGCAGTAGTTCGGACGAACAAGGGGTTACTGATTGGTTTAAAGTAAGGAAAGATGTGCATCAGGGTTGTATTCTTTCACACTACCTATTTAATCTGTATGCTGAACAAATAATACGAGAAGCTGGACTATATGAAGAAGAACGGGGGCAACAGGATTGGAGGAAAACTCATTAACAACCTGCATTATGCAGATGACACAACCTTGCTTGCTGAAAGTGAAGAGGACTTGAAGCACTTACTAATGAAGATCAAAGACCACAGCCTTCAGTATGGATTACACCTCAACATAAAGGAAACAAAAATCCTCACAACTGGACCAACGAGCAACGTCATGATAAATGGAGAAAAGATTGAAGTTGTCAAGGATTTCATTTTACTTGGGTCCACAGTCAACAGCCATGGAAGCAGCAGTCAAGAAATCAAAAGACGCGTTGCATTGGGCAAATCTGCTGCAAAGGACCTCTTCAAAGTGTTGAAGAGCAAAGATGTCACCCTGAAGACTAAGGTGCGTCTGACCCAAGCAATGGTATTTTCAATCGCATCATATGCATGTGAAAGCTGGACAATGAATAAGGAAGACCAAAAAAGAGTTGACGCCTTTGAATTGTGGTGTTGGCAAAGAATATTGAATATACCATGGACTACCAAAAGAACGAACAAATCTGTCTTGGAAGAAGTGTGGCCAGAATGCTCCTTGGAGGCAAGGATGGCGAGACTGCGTCTTACATACTTTGGACATGTTGTCAGGAGGGATGAGTCCCTGGAGAAGGACATCATACTTGGCAGAGTACAGGTTCAGCGGAAAAGAGGAAGACCCTCAACAAGGTGGATTGACACGGTGGCTGCAACAATGACCTCAAGCATAACAACGATTGTGAGGATGGTGCAGGACCCGGCAGTGTTTCATTCTGTTATGCATAGGGTCACTATGAGTCGGAACCGACTCGATGGCACCTAACAACAACAACACAACAACAGATATAGGCTTGGTGGTGGATAATTTCACAACTGTAGGTGGTGTTTATGTATTAATATAGACAATAGAGTACCCAAGGGCCACAATCAGGACAACTTCTTTGATGTAACTGAACACCTCATGGGACAAAGTTCCTAGGGTGAACGGCCAAGGAACATAGCTTCAGGGAACATCTATGTCAATTGGCACAACATTTCCTAAAGACAAAGTTCTGCATCCTACTTTATGAGTAGCTTCTGGGATCTTAAAAACTTGCAAGTGGCCATCTAAGATACAACTATTGGTCTCTTTCCTTCTGGAGCAAAAGTCAATGAAGAAAACCAAAGATTCACGGGAGTAATTAGTCCAAAGGACTGATGGACCACGTGAACCAGAACCTACACAACACTGAAACCAGAAGAACTGGTGGCGTTCAGCTACCACTACTGGTTGGGATTACAACAGAGAGTCCCAGGCAGAGCAGGAGAGAAAATTGTAGAACAAAAATCAAATTCACAAAAAAGACCAGACTTACTGATCTAACAGAGACTGGAGGAACCTTTGAGACTATGGCCATAAGATACCCTTCTGACCTGGAACTGAAGCCATTCCTGTAGACCACCTTTTGGACAAACCATAGAAAGGCCCATAAAATAAAAAATAACACCTGGGAGGACCGTGCTCCTCAGGACAATCATACGAGCTCAAAAGGACATTTGCCCAAAACCAAAAATGAGAAGGCAAGAAGGGGTTCAAAATCAGGACATAGGAAATGGGGAAGCCAGAATGGAAATGGGGAGAGTGCTGACACATCGTGGGAAATGAAACCAAGGTCGTGGAACACTATGTATAAACTATCAAATGGGAAACTAATTCACTTCGTAAACTTTCACCTAATTCACAATAAAAAATTAAAAAAAAAAAAAAAAAAAGATTTACAGCCTTGGAAACCTTATGAGGCAGTTCGATCCTAAGGGTCACTCTGAGTCGGGATTGACTCTGCGGCCGTGGATTTTGGTTTTTGACCTTCAGTGGCTTAAGTATACTGAGTTTAATATTTGTCAGTCTCCTTTCCTCAGTGTTTCTTAGTGTGCTTAACACATAGTGGGTGTTCCATGTGAGCCATAAATGGTTATTGAATGACAGGATGAATAAATGAGTATTAAAAACCTAATTGTGTCATCCACTCTGCAATATAAGTTGACAAATTGTGTATATATATAGCCTTTTTCATATTATTTTAGTAGAACTCCGCTTTAGGCAATATTTAAATTTAGGAGAATTCAAAAATATCTCTCTAATTAGCACTTTGCTCTTTCTCTGTCCTCTTGATTCATGAATTGCTTGCTTTCTGGAGTTAGCCTGATATTTTTCCTTTAAGGCTGCGAAAATGGTACAAAGTTCTCAAAAGGCCAGTTCAAGCTCATGTTCCTTTGGCCTCTTGCCACCCAGAAAATGAAGTCCCTGGTAGAGAGCTGTATAATCACTTCAGTGCATATTGGTATTTGGAGGAGTGAAAAGGAACAAAATATATGAAAAATTCATGGTCCTTCATTGGCATGCACACTGTTATTCGATTTTCATCAAACAGTAAATGAGAAGAACCTGAAGTCTTGTTTGTGTTAACAGAGCTCTTTTAGAGGCTGGACAGCCCTTGTAAATAAATGCTCAGCATGTTATGAAAAATTCTACCACTGCATACAAGAATAGACTTTGTCATATTGGGGCCTAAATATAGGCAGTGATTTTCACAACTGGTCACTATTAACAAATAATTGACGTTAATAACAAAATGCACCACAGAGAAGATGCATCATGAGATGACGTTACCATCTAGGATACAGAGGCAGGTGTGAGATTTCCAGTTCATTAGGCATGCTGATTACATCTGCATTAAATTAATAGAGAAAGATAAGGAGGAGAATATCAGTTAGTGCAAGCAGATTTTGGAAAGCACTTCCCGCTTAATCTCTAAGCTAAGTGCTGCTGGTGAGATGGAAGAATTTCCCATCTATAACGAAATGTAATGAACATAGTGAATTGCAGGGCAGAGTTAGGGACATGCGTTAAATATGCAATTTTCCCCAGATGATAGTCATCCTTAAGTCATATATGTGTGAATGAGAGCAGTTCGTAGATTTATGATATTAGACTGGCAAAGGAGAGTAGAGCTGAAAGAGCTGAGAGTGACCGGAGAATCACCTAAAACTGCTTCATTTTGTAGGTGATGAAACTGACATCGATGGAGTAAAATGATTGCTCAGATTCTTATGATAACTATCTCAAAGTTTTTTCCACAATTTTTCCCACTCTACCAACACGCGTAGCTTCTTATTATCACAGAAAAACAAAACAACAACAACAAAATCATACTTTTGCCTGTACAACTCAAAATTACGCTTTGGAGCATTGCTTCATACTAACTATACAGTAAGTAATTTCATGCTGCAAAAAATATAGCAACGGGTTTATGTAAATAAATGATATATTTTCTACAGCTAGCTTGCTTTGGAGGTAAGAAAAATGTGCAAAAGGACTCCACGTGCATTTTGCAATATGTATGAGACCGGCATTTTTATTTAGCAGTTGATCTGTTGCTTTTAGCCATGAAAGAAGGAATACACTTCGGTTTGCTTTTCTCACAGCTTCATTCCTCATGTTTCTCACAATGACAGAAATAGACAGGCTGACAACAGATTTATTACCTAAAGCTCAGCTGAAAAATTAAATGATACAGCTAAAAGTCATAGTCCACCTGAGCGCCCCTTGCCATTACAGAAGCGACTGAACACTAGAACACCCAGAATAATAGAGTGGTTAGATATTTGTGGGAAAAAGATTTTCTGAATAAATCACTAATTTGATCAGTCTTGACTGACTGACCAAAAGAGGGAAATAATTCTTTAAAAAATCTATCCTGTCTATAAATCCTTTAAACCCATTGCCTGTTACCATTGAGTCAATTCCGACTCACAGCGACCCATTTCTAAAGAGAGAGGGGAGGCTACTCCTTTCCAATAGTCTATTAGGTTATCTCTCCGTGTTATCACAACGTGATCAAATTCTTTAACAGAAATTTTCCATATTTCCTCAGATTATCTGTTGAGTATTAAAGAGAGCTCATTTCCACAGATGGTATGGAGAGGCTAGAAGAATGTTCGATTTACATATTTTCAGGTGACGTCACATAGCACATATATGTGAGTAAATAATTAAAGGCAGTTAAAAATGATTATTACAGAATAAAAATTGTTAGGACACTGTATTTTCTTTTTTAAAATATAATAATGTTTTCTAACAATTTCTGAAATGAAATTGACCCCAATGGTTCATTTGAAAAATAAAATCGAAATTAACAGTCTGCATGTAATACAAAAACGGTCCTGAATTTCACTTTATTAAATGTATTTTTGCATGTTTTTCTCTCATATTGTTTTGAGAGTACTATATAATGACTCTTATGCTATTTACTTACTTAGTTTTGATTTTCACAATCAAGGTAGAATTATAAGGAAATAAATGCATTTTTGGAGTCTAGAAGCGTTTGGTGTGAATAACATGCCCAAAGTTAAAATTACTCTCATGTCTCATCGAATATGTGCCAACACTTTCTCCTCTTTGTAATTACCTAAAGAAGTTATTTCAACAGAGCTGCACGGTTTATTATTATAATACACTTACACAGTTTGGGTAAAATAATACGAAAGGAATAAAAACATTTTTACTGTGAGCGCCACTTAGATAATAAGTGTATGTGATAGGAGGAGCTACATCTTAAATCATTTACTTTTTCTACTTTTTCAGGGGATAAAATGGTGGCAGTTGGAGGGACAAAATAGATTTGGCAGGTCACTATCCCACCTAAAAGCCTCAAATTTCCCTGATGTGTTTATTCAAAATTATCCTAACACGATATTGTTCTTCATGGTTGTCTGATTTGCTTATATGATGCTCTCCCTGACTTAGAATGTTAAAAGCAGAACAGCTGCAATAGAGCCGTGTGAGTCTTTTTTGATGAATAGAATCCTTGGTAGAAATCTAATAACTTCAAACATAAAATATTGATCCTGCTCTACTTATTCTCATGAATTATTTTAATATTATAACATATTTTCACAATTATAAGAAAAGCAAATTGTAAGGCCAAAATTTGTACTCCAAAGTATGACTGATTTTTCCTTTGTAACATTAAAGGTTGAATTCTTTTTACTGAATAATTATAGCAACATTTAACATGGCAAAATGGTTAAATTAGCCGGGGTAATAATGAACCAACCCTGGTGCTGGTGGAGAAATTGCCATTTTTATACCTGCAACCTGATTTTGCTACCCTCAGGTACACAGTAAACAGTGTAAAAGTAGAATCTAGATATCCTAATTTGTCTTTTTTTTCCTACTATTCCTATAATATGACTCTTAGGGGATAAACCTTTAAATAAGTAATTTGATATGAGAAACTATCTGTCGGTCCAGATCCACCTGCCCCTCTGTGTGTTTGGGTATCTATGTGCTAGAGCAGAGAGCTGCCTTCCTCAGCACCTCCTAGGAGTCCCTTCTGGATTCCTTCGAACCACATGATGTAACATGATCACACTCACTGGCCGCCCATGCCTAACATCTATAAGGTTTTGAACAGGAAAACAAATGGAAATCCACATACCATATGGTGTAACATTTAAAAGCCATAAATCATGCTTGTAAACTGTTAATTAAAATACATTCTAGCCTTCTAACTTGACAAATACATTTCCTTAGTGACCTGGAGGAAATCCTAGGTGGTGCGAACCATTAATGCACTCAACTCCTAACTTAAAGGTTGGAGATTTTCATTCATCCAGTTGCCTTGGAAGAAAGGCCTGGTGATCTACTTCTCAAAAATCAGCCACTGAAAATCTTACGGAACACAGTTCTGTTCTCACACGCATGGGGTCATCATGAGTTAGAATCAATTCAATGGCAACTTATTAACTGGGTAATGGCCTGCAAGGGTTGGTTTAAGTTTAGAATTCTTAAATTCCTTTTAATTTCTCACTAAACAAGGTGATGCAGATAGAACTGGTACCTGGCCCCTGTCCACTCCCCTTCCACCCCAGATTCCATGTTATTACGCAAAAGGAGTCTTTGTTCGCAAGAATGGGCATGCCAGATCATATGTCATAGGGCATCTACATCCCTAAAGATAGAAACCTATTGGTTTAGCTGTGGGCAAACTGGGACCCTCAGGAGGAAAGACACAGACAGGCCATGAAGTGGGTCAAAAACATTTGTACAGAGTGTTCTAGGGTTGTGTATACTTGAACTATGGTCTATAGCTTTGCTAATCAAAGTGGCCCCAAAACATCTGAAATCTTGTTAGAAATGCAGAATCTCAAGGCCTACCCCACGTACTGAATCAGAATTTGTATTTTAAAAAGATCCTTCAGTGCTTCATGTGGGCACCAAGGTTTGAGACCCAGTGAAACTGAAAAGATTAAAGAGTTTCTGTGGGGAAATGCAAAAGAATGAAAAAGAAAGGAGATATAAAAAAAAAAAAAAAAGAGGTAAACATTTAACAATTGGTAAAATTTCAGAGTTTAATACTTTGGAAATCAATGAGATGGGCTGACCCAATAGCCGCTCTAATGGGCTCTAACATACCAAGGCTCATGAAGACGGTGCAGGACTTGGCAGCATTTTGTTCTGAATACATAGCATTACCATGAGCCAGAGCTGACTCAACAGCAAGCAGCCAACAGTAACGTATTCAAGGACTTCTATCTAGAGTGCATGAAAAGCACTCAAAGCTCGATAGTAAGACAAACGTCTCATCTTAAAAATACCTAAAAGATTCTAATAAATACTTCACCAAAGATGGAGGGCCAAAAGCACATGAATAAATGCTTCGCATCATTAGCCATTAGGAAAATGCAAATTAAAGCCACAATGAAATATCATTCGATAGCTGTTGTGGTGGTTGTTGCTGTGTGCCATTGAATCAGTTTCAGCTCATAGTGATCCTACTGCCGGAGGGAGGTTTCCAAGGCTTCAATCTTTACAGAAGGAGATTGCCAAATCTTTTTCTTGCTAGACTATCTTAAATGAAAGAGACTGATCATACCAAGTGTTGGATGTTGAGTAACTGGGGCTTTCATAAACTCTTGCTGGAAATGTAAAATTTTATAATGACTGTCAAAATCAATTTTGCAGTTTCTTTTTTTTTATTATTTTAACAATTAAACATACCCCTAGCATATGACCTAGTTGTGTCACCCTTAGATATTGACCCAAGAGAAACAAAAGCATATATTCATACAAAGACTCACCTGAGAATGCTCATAGCAACTTTGCTTTTAACAGCCAAACACAGGAAACAACCCAGATGTCCATTAACAGGTGAAAGGAGAAAGAAACTATGGGATAGACATACAATGAAATATTCTGCGGCAGTAAAAAAAATAATGAACTATCAAAGCCTGCAAAAACATGGATGAATGTCAAAATTATTAAGTTGAATGAATGAAGCCAGACACAGAGAATTTATATTGTATGATTTTATTTATAAAATTTTAGAAAATTAAGACTAATCCATAGATTGGTTGTGCCTAGGCATGAGAATAAAGGTAAGGAGAAACTAGAGGGAGGGATCAAATTGCACATTTTAAATATGTGCAGTTTGTTGTATGTTGTTTATATTTCAATAAAACTCTTTTCAAAAATATTGAAAAAATAAAACAATGAAAAACTAGACACCAATCTAAGAAAAATTAAGCCTAGAGTTTAGATATGTAGTCATTACATTTCAATAAGCATATATAAGCAATATAGAATGCCTGTTTTTTTTATATAATGGGATATATATATATATATATATATATATGGCTTTTTGGCAATGTCTGACCTTATATATATCAGTGATACCATATGGTTTTGATAGAGCTCAGAAATCCTGACTGGAAAACAGACAGGACTCAGAAGGGATACGTAGACATAGCTAACACAACAGCTTCGTGCATGCAACAAGTATATCTCTTGTCCTTTGTATACAAAGCAATTGTGCTGCCAGGTGTATTCAACTCAAATTTTTTATATAATAGGCTTTATGGTCAGTCTGTTCTTAAGTACGAGTTGTCCGTTAAGTTGGACATTTGTAACCCGAAGACTACTTGTAATGTGGTGTTTGCACAATGTCCAAATCACGTAACATACTCTTTCCTAGAATATATAGTGGATGTTACGTGACTCATGACTAAGTGAATCATCACACATAGAGTGGATTTGCTTATTTACATATGTATTTTTATGTACATTTTAACATGAAATGCATATGTGTTAGGACAGAGGCTTCATAGAGGACAAATTAAAAGTTCTGGGTATTATTGGCTGAGGGAGAGGTTGTTGAGGGGTAGATTAAACAGGTGTGGAAAGACAGATTGAAGCTGGATCAGAAAATAATTTGGATTTTAGATTGCAAATAAGAAGAGATTTTTGGCTTGTGGCATGTTTAATGCTATTCTTTAGGAATTCTTCAAGTATGCAGCTTATATCTGATAAGGAAGAGGTTGGAAATGGGTAGATGGTTTACGAGGCAATTATAAAGGTGCAGGAAGAGCTAATAATATCATACTGTGCTTAATGGCAGGGCCTGTGGAGAATATGGAGATGAATAAGGCATGATCCTCCTCCCCAGAAGACACTGAGAAAATACAAGCACAATGTCAATTATGAAATAGTGAGAAGCTTGATAGAATGAGGAAAACAGGAATAGAAAAACAGAGCAGGTTACAATAATGAATAAGGAAAAATTACAGCATTTGACTAACGATTGGATGTGGGGAAAAAAGCCAAGGATGACCTTGTGGTTCCAAGTTGAGGGTCACTGAATAATGACACAAAGGGAAATACAATAGACAGTTGGTTATAAATGAATGGATTTACTATTTCTACTATGGGAGAAAAGAAACCCTGGTGACACAGTGATTAAAGCACTTGGCTGCTAACCGAAAAGAAGGTAGTTGGAACCCACCAACTGTTCCGAGGGAGAAAGATGTGGCAGTCTGCTCCCCTAAAGATGACAGACTTGAAAACCCTATGGAGCAGTTCTACTCTGTCCTTTAGGGTCATTATGAGTTGGAAATGACTGGAAGGCAATGAGTTTTTGATCCTGGGAGAAAGAAGATAGTAGAACTTTCTCAGGGTTGGGTCTGAGGAATTAGTTACGGAGAGAAGAACTAGGACCTAATTAAGATCTCAGTGGTTTGCCCAGAAGGATGTAACACTCCACATTCAGATGTTTCTCTCTGTTTGCTGGAGCTGTTACTGAGTCTTTAAATGTCCTCCCACCCCATTTCTGCTAATTTAGATACTATTTATTTCTCAAATTTGAACTCAAATACCATCATCCTTCTCAAAGGCAGCCCCCCACCATCACAGTAAAAATATTTGCTCTTCACTTTTAATCCAATCCTTTCTGGTTTATAACTGTCTTATAGGCCTTATATACTATACTACATTGCAAATTATGGCTTCTTTGAAGAAGTTAAATTTCAAGGTCTTCCTTGTTTTCTATGGAATAATGGTAGGAATTGGATTATATATGTTTGGTAAATTGACCTGAAGTTATAAAATAATTTGTATTTTAAAGAATAACACTGCACATAAAATAATTGAAGTGTAGATTAATACGGAAAAATAAGGCTGCCTTAGTTATCTAGTGCTGCTATAACAGAAATACCATAAATGGATGGCTTTAACAAAAAGAAATTTATTCTTTCACAATCTAGGGGGCTAGAAGTCCAAATTCAGGGTTTGAACTCCACAGGAAGGCTTTCTCTCTGTCAGCTCTGGGTATAAGTGCTTGTTATCAGCCTTCCCTGGTTAAGGAAATTCTCAGCACAGGGACCCCTGGTCCAAAGGCTGCGCTATTCTCCCGGTTCCTGTTTCTTGGTGGTATGAGGTCCCCCTTGTCTCCCTGTTTCCTTCTCTTTTTCATATGTTAACAGAGATTGGTTTAAAACACAACCTAATCTTGCAGATTGAGTCCTGCCGCATTGACATAACTGCCTCTAGTCCTGCCTCATTAATATCGTGTTCTTGTTGTTATTGTCGTTAGGTGTCAGTCCACCTCATCTAGGGTCTTCCTCTTTTTTGCTGGTCCTCTACTTTACCAAGCATGATGTCCTTCTCCAGGGACTGATCCCTCCTGAAACATGTCCAAAGTAATGTGAGATGAAGTCACACCATCCTCCCTTCTAAGGCACATTTTGGCTGTACTTCTTCCAAGACAGATTTGCTTGTTCTTTTGGCAGTTCATGGTATATTCCAGATTCTTTGCCAACACAATTCAAAGGCATCAATTCAGTATTCCTTATTCATCCTCCAGCTTTCGCATACATATAAGGCATGCATATGAGGTGATTGAAAACACTGCGGTGTTTTCAATTAACATCTTATAGGTAGGATTTACAATACATAAGATAATCACATCAGATGACAAAGTGGTGGACAATCACACAACACTGGAAATCATGGTCTAGCCAAGTTGACAGATATTTTGGGGGGACAAAATTCAATCCATAACAAAGGCTAAATGTTATATATATATTTTATAACAACATATTAAAAACATACAGTTTGCTGCATTTTTAGTGATTAAAATTCTAAGAAGTTAATATGTATGTAACATATTTTTATTAGTTAGTCAATACATTCTTTTTATTCTTGTTATGTATTAAAAGCTAAAAAAATGTATTCAACCTTTGGGTGGTGAAAACAGTTAATGTGCTTGGCTATTAAAAGAAAGGTTGGAGGTTTAAGTCTACCTAGAGGTACTTCAGAAGAAAGGACTAGTAGTCTACTTCCGAAAAATCAGCCATTGAAAACCATATGAATCACAGTTCTACTCTGACACTCTGACACACATGGGGTTGCCATGAGTCGGAATTGACTGAAGGGCAACTATTTTATATATAACCCACTCCACTGCCATTGAGTCGATTCCAACTCATAGCGACCCTACGGGACAGAGTAGAACTTCCCGGTAGAGTTTCCAAGGAGCGCCTGTGGATTTGAACTGCCAACCCTTGGGTTAGCAGCTGTAGCACTTAACCACTATGCCACCATGGTTTCCTATATATTTTTTTAATATATATTTATTTATATATAGAGAGAGTTGTCTTTAGTTTTATTCTAAGTTTACTGTCTACCTAAAAATCTATTACTATTCAATAAAGATTATAATATTTTGTGCATGACCGTGTCTGAATTGAGCTATGTTTCCACATATGTATCAGATGATAGCTGTAAAATCTAGACTAAAGGCTGAACAGTGTTTCATCTCATTTTAAAACATAAAGAAATAGTCTTTGTGTTGTAGTTTTATGTCCATAAAATGTTTTCATAAACAGAATAGTATTATTTAGGTCTGTGTGGCTACATTACATGTTGGATATTTGAAACTCTAACTAAACATGATAGCGCTCTATTTATTACCACGGGCACTGCTTTATTGTTTGAGCTTTGGGTGGCAGGTAGGAAGCAGCTCCATTTAGCCGCTCTGAACAGTATTGCAGCTAGATTATATCTGTCATAGAAGAAAGTGATATATAATTCACTGATAGTTTTCTGGATCCATAATCCCCCAGGCAGTGCCATGAATCCACATAATGCTTCCAAATACTAGATATTGCATTTATATTATATGTGTGATTTTACGGACAGATGTGTAAAAACACGGAGCTAGACAACCTCTCAATGACTGTGCAGCTGGGAACCCTGAAAAATGCATTGAGGCGGAAGTATACAATAATCAAAATATCCCAACTTCGGTTTATTCTCCCGTTTTGATTGCATGTATGTAACAGTAAAAACAAACGTCCTGTCTTTGAATATTATAAAATAATACAAAGAAGCAATAACTAGAGATAAAGATGATTTTCTTTTTTTGTATTTCTTTAGTAGAGACTAGAAACTGTACAATTGTTATACTGTAGCAATTATTTGTCTGTATGATAGTCAGTAGATATTAACATAGCCTTCCCCTTTCCCTAATGGTATAAAAGGAAACTGGAATATAGAAGAGAATATAGAATTCTAAATAGAATACAGAATAGGTGAAATATGGGTTAGATGCAAATTATTGGTAGCATTCTATTTCTTGGATTGCTGATATATTACCATTGTTTGTTATACTTTATAACTGATGTGTGTGTGTATACATATGTGTAATTTTGTAAAGCTTAAATATTGTACTTAAAAATGTATTTAAGGAAAAAAATAGGGAAACAGTGATTGGTTTGCTCTTCTACTCTGCAATAAATAATCACTGAACTCAATGTGTATTTTGCTGAGCAACTATGGAGGCGGTGTAAAGCTGCATCCCCCAGTCGTTTTCACCTTTGCATTATTTATTTGCTCACTCAAAATTAACTTAAAGTGAGAGCAACTTAAGACAGATTTGACTCATCATTCTTACCAGTCAGACCTCTTGATCCTGCCTAGCTTAATTATCTACCACAAAACTTTGTAGCTTGAAATAATAGTCATTTTATTTTGTCTCATAATTTTGAGGATCAAGAATTTCAGCAGGTCATGCTGGGCAATTCTTCTGCTTCTTTTGGCATCAATGCCAGTCATTACTGGTATTCAGATGGTGGAAGAGGTAGTCTGTAGAATTCAAGAAAGTTTTACTCACACTCACATATCTGGTGCCTTGTGGCCTCTTGTAGCATGAGGGGCTCAGGGTTATCAGACTTCTTCCACGAAGATCTGAGATTCCAAGAGCAAGTTTTCTAGTTAGAAAGATGGAAGTCGAATGGCTTTCCCAGCCTCAAGACATATAACATCTCTTTGGTAGTATTCTATTTGGACAAAGCAATACTCAAATCCTTCCAAGTTTCAAAGAGAGGGGGCATAGACGTACGTCTCAATGTGAGGAACGTGAGAGAATTTGTGAGCTTGTTTTAAAACCACCACATTCGTACACACATTATATTCCATCTTGTGCCGTCGTTTTGTAGAGTCCACATATCCATCTAATTTTTTCAGTCTTTTTTTCCTAGAGGTTCCTGCAAATCAGACCCTAAACTGATAAATTCTTCCAGGGTTCATGTACTGCTTCTATTAGAGGTGTCCTTTATTTTCATATATTCATTCTGTTTACATATATTGCCACTCCCCAACACTCATATAGTTGGTAAATTGGCCTATTGCACAATACCAGATACATATGTCAGTCCACATATATTGAACATCTCCAGCTCTCATTTGGCATAGCTGCTCCTGAAAAAGAAATCCTGGCCTAAGTTGAGGTGGACTTTACGCTTTCTGTCGCACTGAGTTGTCCTAAGTTCTTACTCTCTGTCCTCTTAAGCAAATGTGACTTTATTCTTCTTGAAATTCCTCTCCTGATGCACAGGCATCTCTTACTTTACTCTGTCTTTGTTATTCACCCATCTCCATAGAACTCCACCAGGAAATACCTAGAAACCTGGGTTGCAGTCAGGAAGGGAGCTAGTTTACTCTCTGGACATTTCCTTCTTTTTCTTTCTCATACATTTTATAGCTGGCTCCTTCTATGTGGCTGTTCTTGCTCAGCCCCTTGTTCTCATTCTCACTCTCTTCCTCTCTATATACTCCACTACTGTTCTTGTTATTGTTGGGTGCCATCGAGTCAATTTTGACTCATATCAACCCCATGTGACAGAGTAGAACTGCGCCATAGGGTTTTCTAGGCTGCAGCGTTTATGGGAGCAGATGACCATGTCTTTCTCCTGCAGAGCTACTGGGTGGGTTCTAACCAATGACCTTTAAGATAACAACCAAGCGCTTAACCTGTTGTGTCACTAGGGCTCCTTTTACTCACTGCTAGAAGGCTTATGGAGCCCTCGTGGTGTGGTGGTTTAAGAACTACAGCGAGCTACTGCTGCTAACCAAAAGGTCAGCGGTTCAAATCCACAAGCCGCTCCTTAGAAACCTTATGGGGAAGTTCTACTCTGTCCTACAGGGTTGTTATGAGTTGGAATCAACTCAGCAGCAATTTTTTTTTGTTTGTTTGTTTCATTTCCTGTTCTACTACTTTAAAAGTAAAATTAAAGATGTTCTCAATGGTATCATACCTATTTTATAATTGAGGAGTTTTTGTTATCTTGCCAAACAAAATAAAATTATTAGGTAAATTGAAAAACTTTCCTAGATATTTATATCATTTAGTTTAGAGCACTTTAGTTTGCTGATTTTTTTTTTAATGTTCTATAAGCAGATACAAAGGGCAAAGAATATACAAAATAACAACATCATTGTGTAGTAAAAAAAAAAATCACAGTTATCTTGTTCTTTTCATCTTTTATTTCTTTTAAGTGCAGTTTTTGATACATAGCAGGTGTTTGATGTTAGGTCCCATCAGTTAGTTCTGACTCAAAGTGACCCTGTGTACAATGGAGTGAAACACTGTCTGGTCCAGCACCATCCTCATGATCGTCGTTATGCTCGAGCATAACTGTGTCGGTTGTTGAGCACTGTGTCAATCCGTCTAGTTGAGGGTCTTCCTATTTTTTGCTGACCCTCCTCTTTATCACGCATGATGCCCTTCTCCAGGGACTGGTCCCTCCTGATAACATGTCCAAAGTACGTGAGATGGGGTGTCATCATCCTCGCTTCTCAGGAGCGTGCTGGCTGTACTTCCTCCAAGACAGATTTGTTTATTCTTTTGGCAATCTATGGTATATTTAAAATTCTTTGCCAACACCATGACTCAAAGGTATCAATTCTTCTTCAGTCTTCCTTATTCCTTGCCCAGCATTCGCATGCATATGAAACGATTGGAAATACCTTGGCTTGGGTCAGGTGCACCTTAGTCCTTAAAATGACATCTTTGCTTTTTAACACTTTAAAGAGGTCTTTTGCAGGAGATTTGCCACAATGGGTCATTTGATTTCTTGGCTACTGCTTCCATAAGTGTTGATATTATGAGTTAGGTTCTAATATTACCAGCCTATGTTGGACGTAAGGCGTTTGCAGCACAGAGAGATGACATAATTTTTTCAAGTTCATTTCAGTAAATAACAATGGCTGGTGTTCTAAACTCGCTGTTGAGTGCTTATGGTGAAAAGATGTGTTACGTGAACATGACAACAGACTCTGTGTAGACAATTTTGGTGAAAGTAAACAGATCATCTGGCAAAAGCTTACTTCTATATTCTCATTGTTTCCATAAAGGTTCCTCAATGTATAATATGAAGAATGAGCTCCCGAACATAAGCTTTGCAGGGCCTTCATTATATGTTCTCTTGAACTTCACATGTTGAAACATTTAACTAGAACTTGTTCCACAGATCCTCCTGCCATTAGTGAGCTTGGCTCATTAAATGGTTTTTAACAGGCTGAGAAGGCCAGTACCTGACCCCCAGAACTTCACGTTTAAAAAGGCTAAGAAAAAAGAAGCTAATTGAACACTAATTTAAATTCTGAAAAATGTATGGTATAGTTGCATATGGATTTTCCCCTCACATTTTATATTTGATTATTTATAGTGAATCCCTTTACTTCATATGATTTGCTCCTTATAGCATAAAATCTAGAAAAAGTGTCCATGAATAAAGTAACCATTAGTATGACCTCAGATTTGTCTCTTAAAAAAGGTTTCTGGAACTATGTTCACAGAAATAAGTTCTTTTATCAGTTCTTTGTCACTTTATTTTTCTTAATAAATCTAATAATATGATTAGAGTTGCTCAGATAGTCTTCCCTCTCAAGGTTTTATTCATTTCTTATTCATTGTGTCTATTATTAAGCCCAGCTGTTGATGTTTTTGAACAAACTGATTTCTGAATTAACTCTACATTGTGTTCCCTAATAACCCCACTTCAGTATTATCATGGGCTGCTCCCAATTTACTTTTAGATAATTAAAGCCTCTCTTTATTTCTATCCCAGTTGCTTGTTTTATTTCCCAGAACACAGGGATGTGATTTCATTCATGTTGCTCTAGGGGTCTAAAGTTGATAATCATTTTCCCACATCTGCCCTCATCAGTGTCTGCTTGCAATATACGTTTTTGCCATACCCCCATCCCGTGCCTTCCGCTCATTAGCATTCACGTTCCCACTGATACATTTTGTTTTTCTGCCACAAGCCATTCCTTCTTGTTTTTGTGTAAATTCAGTACCTTTGCATCAGAATTGTTCCAATTTCCCTAGCATATTAGATATTTTTCCTTATATTGACTTGTTTACGATGATTATTTACATATGAATGCATCTGCTTCAGAACTGATGACATCTATTACTGAACAATGAAAAATATATACATTTCTCAACATTTGAATAAGCAATTCACAAGTTGATATAGGGAGAGGAGAAAATCTAGGTCATCATTAAAAGAGCCTTGCTTATTTCTTTTATTTTCATGATGAAAACTTGAAACCTGTGAAAACTTATTATATTATTTTTGAATCAGAGCAAAGAAAAGGTGGTTTAAATAATTGTCATATCTTATATTCTTTTTGTTGTTTTATATTCTGGCAGAGATTCATTTTAGAAGGGCATAGCTATAAATACATGTATCTATCTGAATGTGTCATTATATAAGTACATGTATGCACTTACATGCTCATATATATGTATATGTATATATGTACATATATATAACTTTATCAAATATCTTTCCCTAAAATGGCAAAATAAAATAATAAAATTTTCAAACAGTTTGTGGAATTGCTACTCCTCCGTGGCTGGGATTTAGAATAGAGGTCTCCAGTGTGAGCTTATCGAATTGATAAAATTCCTTATATATATATCGAATTGATAAAATTCCTTATATAGAACCCCATTATTTTCTTGGATCACCAAAATGCAAAAACCCTAGGAAAAAAAAAAAAAAAGCAGTTGATATAAATTGGAAATTTCCATAAAGGTAAAATCACTATCCTTATTAAATATCTGTGTTTTTTTTTATTTAGTAACTTTCTTCATTGCTCTTTCTTGACCTAAAAAGTAATTTCTATATGGAAAACTCAATATTCCCAGAAAACAAGGAGGCACATTCTGAGATTGTACAGGTTAATTTAATGCTATGTGTAGTCATTTAAAAAACACTTTAAATTTATCTCTTGGAGACACTCAAACCTCTACACTTTCCCACAATTTTTATCGAGCAAAACTACTGTTCCTTTAGCTTAGCATCTTTAAAAAATATATCTTAGTATGATTTACCTTTTAAAGAATAAGATTTTTTCATTCTTATTTTAATCTAACAGTGTGTACTTGAAAATAATTAGATTTAAAATACCAGTAGTCCAGGTGTTCCTCTTACTTCGTGATACTCCTCACTGTGTAGAATGTATCAAATGTATCATAAGAACCCCCATTAACGGATATGAAGGATATTTGGCAAAATGCTTCTCTTTTTCAAAGGTAGAAGCCAGAAAATAATTTCATAAACTTTCAGGCTTCCTATCACTTGCCAGTAAGGGGATGAGATAGTTTTAGGAGTTTTGCTGCTTTTGGAATTTCAGACACTTGATCGTAAGTATAAGAATAGGGTATGGGTTCTAATATCTGACATCTAGAGTTGTTTAAGTGAAGAAGTTGTGGGATCATATATCTCCTATATTGTAAGCATCCCAAATCTTTTTTTAGGACATAGGAAAGGTATCGCTACAAAAATAAAGTTTCACAGCCAACATGAAGATATTTTACTGCGAAAGTACACTCTCATAATGTTTTTTTTTTAATTTATTGAGGGCACCCGAGTGACGATGAACTTGTTTTGTGCAGGGGAAAATTAAATGGACCCATTCAAAATATATTCAGAGGTTACAAATTGGGGAATTAAAAAACAAAACAAAAAGTTGAATGTATGGGGACAGGTTAGATTATGTGAATTCTGTGTTTTGCTTCTCTTCGTTTATGTTTTTTCTGCACCTCTCACTGGCCTTCTGAGTCTAGGCTTTCTCCTAAAACAGTTACTGATTTTTACATAAAAGTCTCTCAGTATGTGAATAACAAGGGTCTTTTAGTTAATGAAAACTAGAAAATTAGTCATAAACTCTGTCTCATAATCATTTTAAAATGTGAGGTCACCCAGGTCTTGATAAGTATATAGTAACCTTTTCAAGCACTGGAGATTTTTAAACTCAATTTTGGTGTTTAAGTTTATAATTTCACCCATGTTTCTAGTTCTTGCTGTCCAAATCCAATAATTACGCTGATGAGTTAAAGCCATTTGCTCTAAACTAAATGGCAATCACCTATTTCCTAAACATGAATTTTTGTTTAAATTTTAAACAAGGAGTTACTTTTTGACAGTATCTGTTGGCATTCGTGCAGGTTTAAAATGTTACTTATTCCTTTCTGTAAATGCCAGTGAAAAATGTCAACTCTGAACCTGTGACACTATATTACACACTTTGTTTGTGTGTTTTGTTGCTTTACATACAAGGTTTTCCTTATAGTTTATTTCTCCCTTAGAGGTGGCACTGTGTTAATACGGCTGTGTACAATTTTCTGACAAGTGCTGAACCTACGCTAACAAAAAATGGTTCGTATTTATGATGTGTCAAATTACTGTTCTGAAAGTAGACCTTTTAGGTTGCATTCAGCCTTTAATTTGAGTGAATTTAAATGGCATAAAATGCCTTTTAGTTGGGCCTTGGCTGGCATATTATATATCTCATTTCAATGAAAAACATTCAGATGCAAATACGGTTTGTTTGGAGTGAGGACAAATGCGACTATCATGGCTGATGAAGGCTTTTGATCACAGTTTTACAAACTGAAACCTTGAAAAAAGAGGAGGCTATTTGGACTGGCATCTGCAATCCCATGAATTATTTAGTTCACATTATTCATAAATCTCTTTGAAGAGGAGGTTTTTATGAGGTTTTAAGGAGTAGTCATAGTTATGTTGGCAGCTTCAATATATGCTGTAAGTACGTGCCTGCGTACGAATCCTTCCTTGAAATGTTAAGTGCTCTATGGCATGTAAAATGTGTTACCCGAGCACTCTAGCAAGTTAGGCTCTCAGCTCTTAGGGAATGGAATCTGATGCCTATCCCTATCTTTCCCATTTACCATGAGGGCACTTGGAAAGTGGTTGAACATAATTTGAAGCATTTCGCATAGACTATGAATAGACATACATAAAGCACATCTAGAGAACACACCTTTTCTATTCCAGCTCAGAGCAAGCTAAGAGCTCCCCTTTCTTCCAAAACCACGTTCCTCCTCTTCTCTGTGCCTTTGCACCAAGGCCACTGTCTTGCAAGACCTCTTGCCATAGACCTCCAACCAACTTTGTTGAAGTGTTGATCTTTCTAAAATTTGCTCCCACTGCTAATAACATAGTCCAAGCTTCACACTTATGTTCTATTTTCACTACTTCTTTATATATTTGACTGCTCTTCTAAAAGAGAACATCTTCGAGGATTGGGATCACCTCTTAAGTAACATTATCGCTGGGATTTATAGTACTTGTTCAACAAATAACTCAGATTATCTTGACTGGAATTATCTGCAAAATACACCTTCTGAAGAAAGCAATGAGTGTATTTTACATTATTTCCAGTTTATATAACAGGATTGCAACTTCAAAAGGATTTCCACATCTGAGGGAAGTTAAACACTGAGTGAAGTTAAATATTGATCACACTTTAGGAAAACTTCCACGTTTCCTTAATATAGGTGTCTTCTGTTGGCTTCAGCTGGCACAGAGGAATGACACATGTTCAGACCTAGTTTTCAGAAAGGGAGTCGGAACACTCAATTGCAATTTGCTCACTTAAATTTTTAAGTAATGCTTTAGAGTTTTTAAATTAATGAACAGTTACACTTTATGCTGTTGAATAGCTGTTTCTGCCTGGCTCCTTAGAGTGCACGGTCTTTGATAATGAACCCTGGGAGTGAGGTTAGACAGATAATCTAGCATGGTACCTTCGAACTCGGAGATTCTGTGAAATCATCCCATGTGGGATTTTAGGCTTAACAGGAGATTCAAATGCAAACAAGCTGAATAAATTTGGTTACAGTTTGACTCTTTGAAAATGCTGAGAACTGATTATATTTTCCTTTCTCTCAAAAATACATTTTCCTGTGAACTGCTGGGATTTCTCAACATGTTTATTAATATGTACATATAAAATGATTTGTAAAATTATGAAAAACAGCATGATGACACAGACATTTTGTTGCCTGGTTAGATGGATTATTGCTCAATAGATGCAATAAACCAGTACATGGCTACTGAAAGTCAGGAAGTATGGTGTGAGGAAAAGAACCCTGTCCTGGGACTTGGAAGACTTGAAACCTTCTAGAGTCTTCTCCTAGTATCTACATAATACTGGGCAAATCTCTTACTGTCCTCACGCCTTGGTTTCAACATATACAATTTGAGATTAACAAATTGAGTATCTGACCACATAGAGTCTCTTTGAAAAAATAATAGATATGAAAACATTGAAAATTATATATTTTTTTTAACTGTGAGCTTTACTTATATCACCCCTACAAAATTTAGGGTAGAACATTTCCTGGAATGGAAGTTTCCTTATATGAAGAATTCATTTTCAATTTGATTTAGTGAAGTGACTGCTTGTAGTAGTTTATCATCTTTTCAGATTTGCATTCTAGTCCAGGTTGGCGTGTTTGAATATATCTTTCACTTAAGATGATCACAGAAGAGATATAGCTAATTTTTTTTTTCATTGTGAATGTGATTATTACAGAGATTCTACCTCAAATTAGAGTACACTAGTGAAAAAACAACAAACAACACCAAAAATAATAACCTAAAATCATCTTTAAGATTGAGTATTTTATTTTAAAGTGTGTCATTGGCTCCCCCATACATCTGTCAGTATGTCCTACTGTGGGGGCTTGTGTGTTACAGCGACGCTGGAAGCTATGCCACCCATATTCAAATACCAGCAGGGTCAGCCATGGCAGACAGGTTTTAGCTGAGCTTCCAGACTAAGACAGACTAAGAAGAAGGACTCAGAAGTCTACTTGTGGAAAGACTTAGCAAGTGAGAACCTTAGGAATAGCAGCAGAACATTGTCTAATATAGTGCCAGAAGATGAGCCCCTCAGGTTGGAAGGCACTCAAAATACGACTGGGGAAGAGCTGCCTCCTCAAAGTAGAGTCAACCTTAATAACATGGATGGAATCAAGATTTTGAGACTCTATTTTCATTTGCTGATGTGGCATGACTCAAAATGAGAAGAAACAGCTGCAAACATCCATTAATAATTGGAACCTGGAATGGACGAAGTATGAGTATAGGAAAATTGGAAATTGTCAAAAATGAAATGGAAAGCATAAAGATGGATATCCTAGGCATTAGTGAGCTCAAATGGACTGGTGTTGGCCATTTTGAATCAGACAATCATATGGTCTACTATGCCAGGAATGACAACTTGAAGAGGAATGGTGTTGTACACATCTTCCAAAAGAACATTACAAGATCTATCCTGAAGTACAATGCTGTCAGTGATAGGATAATATTCATATGCCTACAAGGAAGACCAGTTAATATGACTACTATTCAAATTTATGCACCAACCACTGAGGCCAAAGATTAAGAAATTGAAGATTTATACCAACTTCTACAGTCTGAAATTGACTGAACAAGCATTCAGGATGCACTGATAATAACTGGTGATTGGAATGTGAAAGTTGGAAACAAAGAAGATTGGTAGTTGGAAAATATGGCCTTGGTGATAGAAACAATGCCGGAGATCAGGTGATTGAATTTTGCAAGATCAACGACTTCTTCATTGCGAATACCTTTTTTCAACAACATAAATGTCTACTATACACATGGACCTCACCAGATGAAATACACAAATCAAATTGACTACATCTGTGGAAAGAGAAAATGGAAACGCTCAGTATCATCAGTCAGAAAAAGGCCTGGGGCTGACTGTAGGTCAGATCATTAATTACTCATAGGCAAGTTCAAGTTGAAACTGAAGAAAATCAGAACAAATCCACGAGAGCCAAAGTACGACCTTCAGTATATCCCACCTGAATTTCGAGACCATCACAAGAATAGATTTGGTAAGTTGAACACTAATGACCCAAGACCAGTTGAGTTGTGGAACGACATAAAGGACATCACACGTTAAGAAAGTAAGAGGTCGTTAAAAAGACCGGAGAGAAAGAAAAGATGTCAGAAGAGACCCTGAAACTTGCTCTTGAAGGTCGAGTAGCTAAAGGAAAAGGAAAGAAATGACGAGTTAAAAGAGCTGAATAGAAGATTTCAAAGGGTGGCTCAAGAAGACAAAATGAGGTATTATGATGACATGCACAAAGATCTAGAGATAGAAAACCAAAGGGAAGAACACGCCCGGCATTTCTCAAGCTGAAAAAACTGAAGAAAAAATTCAAGTCTCCGGTTGCAACACTAAAGGATTCTATGGGGAAAATATTAAACGATGCAGGAAGCATTAAAAGACCATGCAAGGAATACACAGAGTCACTATACCAAAAACGCAGCACTGGAAGCACTAACTCATTGTGTCAAGAAATTTGGAAGACATCTGCCTGGTCAACTGACTGGAAGAGATCCGTATTTATGTCTATTCCCAGGAAAGGTGATCCAACTGAATGCAGAAATTATCAAACAATATCATTAATATCACATGGAAATAAAATTTTGCAAAGAACTTTCCAAAGCAGCTGCAACAGTATATCGACAGGGAAATTCCAAAAAATTCAAGCTGATTTAGAAAAGGATGTGGAACCAGGTATATCATTGCTGATGCCAGATAGATCCTGATTGAAAGCAGAGAATATCAGAAAGATATTACATATGTTTTATTGACTATGCTAATGCATTCAACTGTGTGGATCATAACAAATTATGGATAACATTATGGAGAATGGGAATTCCAGAACACTTAATTGTGCTCATAAAGAATCTGTGCATCGATCAAGAGGCAGGTGTTTGAACAGCACAAGGGGACGCTGCATGTTTTAAAGTCAGGAAAGGCGTGTGTCAGGGTTGTGTCCTTTCACCATACCTACCCATCTGTATGCTGAGCAAATAATCCAAGAACCTGGATTATATGAAGAAGAACGAGGCATCAGGATTCGAAAAAGAGTCATTAACATCATGCTGATGACACAACCTTGCTTGCTGAAAACGAAGAGGACTTGAAGCACTTACTGATGAAGATCAAAGACCACAGCCTTCAGTATGGATTACGCCTCAACATAAAGAAAACAAAATCCTCACAACAGGACCAATAAGCAACATCATGATAAATGGATAAAAAATTGTTATTTTCAAAGATTTCATTTTACTTAGATCCACAATCAACACCCATGGAAGCAGCAGTCAAGAAATCAAAACACGCAGTGCATTGGGCAAATTCTCTGCAAAAGACCTCTTTAAGTGTTGAAAAGTAAAGATGTCACCGTGAGGACTAAGGTGTGCCTCACCCAAGCCATGATGTATTCAATCGCCTCATATGCATGTGAAAGCTGGTCAATGAGTAAGGAAGATCAAAGAAGAATTGACACATTTGCATTGTGTATTGGTGAAGAATATAGAATATACCATGGACTGCCAAAAGAATGAACAAATCCATTTTGGAGGAAGCACAACCAGAATGCTCCTTAGAAGCAAGGACGGTGAGACTACACTTCATAGACTTTGGACATGTTATCAGGAGGGATCACTCCCTGAAGAGGGACATCATGCTTGGTAAAATGGAGGCTCAGCTAGGAACAGGAAGACCCTAAGTGAGACGGATTGATGTAGTGGCTGCAGCAATAGGTTCAAGCATAGCAACAATTGTGAGAATGGTGCAGGACCACATGGTGTTTCATTCTGTTGTGATAGGGTTGCTGTGAGTAGGAAATGACTTTATGGCACCTAACAAAAACAATATCATTGAGTATCATTACAATTATCTACAAGTATATATTTACCATCTAGCAATATACATTATTTGATGTATAATTATAAACATAATGCTTACCAGTGCAGCATTATCTTTCAGGCCAAAACTAATAGCTAACTTACCTGTAGCTTCGCATGGAGAAATCTTCCTACCTGCTATTAGTAATAAACCAAGGTATTGAGAAAACTAGGATCCAGAATATATTTCTGCACTATTTACTTGACTTGATCAAAAAGTATTTTGTACCTCTCCTCAATTATGAAGCTCATTCGAAAGGTATGCTTTTGACTGTGATGGAAATAGAAAATAATGATACTCGTTATCTCGAGCAGATCATGAAATCTAGTTTATTAGTTTGTATTTATAATTGTTTTCACCTAGTCTTTTTCCTGAAATATTTGCAATATATTTGTACTAGAGATGGAAACAATTTGTGACATTCTAAGATATTTGAAACCTAATCTGTGTCCACACGTGAACTACACAGTGGCTTGTTTAGTGTGTTGTAATTGTATATTTATGGAATTTTTCATCTCTCTCTGTCGTTTTGTTATCATGTTATTCTGGGCAGAGTTAACGATAGATTTCTAGTTTTCCACAAATCCGGTATGCAGAAAATGCTGCAAGCACACTAAATAGATTTTCTGAAAATGAACTCCTGACCATTTTCCCATTCTATCACTTTATGACCCTATTAACATTACCCGTGGAGCTCTGCACAATGGTTAAGAACTACGGTGTGCTACAGCTGCTAATCAGAAGGTCAGCAGTTCGAATCCACCAGCTGCTCCTTCAAAACCCTATGGAGCAATTCTACTCTGTCTTATAGGGTCTCTATGAGTCAGAATTGACTTGATAGCAGTGGTTTGGTTTGGTTTGTTAATCTACTGGGACAGACTATGTTTGACTCGCTTACCTTGGACATGTCATCAGGAAAGACCAATTGCAAGAAAAGGACATCATATTTGGTAGAGTGCCAACAAAAATGAAGGAAACTCTCACTGAGATGAATTGACACAACAGCCGTAACAATGAACTCAAACATATAGCTGCTCATGAAGATGATGCAGGACCAGGCAGCATTTTATCCTGCTCTACATAAGGTCGCCATGAGTCAGAGCCAACTTGAAGGTAACTAACAACAACATGTTTGGAAGCTGCTTCCATTCAAATACTGAATTAATGGTAAGATGATACTCCACTTAGAAAGTATTTAACTCGGGAAAATATGTAACGTCCACACTATATTAATTTTTCCCAATTATTATTCATGTTTATTAAGACTGTATTTGACACATAAGTTTGAGTCATTTATTCATTTATATAGTACTTTTTTTAAGGCTAATGTCCCTGAAGTTATTTAGTCTGCATTATTCCTGTGTCTTAAAATACAGTTGTGATCCTCGTTGTGTCTCTCAGAGAAGTTACCTATATTTCTTTTGCTTTTTCTTGATTTTAAATCAAGATGTAGTCATGTTAAATCCTCCATTGCCTAACTTTTGTTAATATGCCTTTAATAAAACGTTAATCATGTCTCTTGAACCACAATCTACACCCTGAATTCATGTTATGTTTAGCAGTAATATATCTTTCAGAATAGGGTAATAATCCCAGTTGATCCAGAAAGTTACATAGCCCCAATGGATTCTTCCAGATAATAAATTATACAAAAAGCATTGACTATAAAATTAAAATGTTAAATAGATGACAGAGAAACAGGAAATGAAGAGTAAGACAAAGAAGATGCCACTGAGGTTCTCCATGAGACAATCAATCATCCACTGGAAAGACAGTATCAATCAAAAGAAAACATCAGTACCTAGCCACCGACTTACAATTGAATTAGTAATTTCTTCTGCTGTCACTTACTAAGACTTAAAGTGAAATAGCATCTATGTGTCAGGAAGCCTTAATTCTATTACATTACAGTAAAAACTATTCTAGACCATGTCTGAAGAATTTGAAAATGACGTATCCAAATGATTCTGTTCCTGTTTTTTAATTGTCTTACTATAAATAGACATCTAAATGCTTTTTAAATCAGCATGTCTTAAATACTGAATGTACGTTAACTGGGTGCATTCTGGACCTGAGCCCTTTTTGGTGTGGATCAATCAGTTTTATGGACTCATGAACCTATCTGAAGTGTAAGTCAAGAGGATGTCAGAAAAGCAACAGTGGGGGGCATTCAACACAGTGGCTGATGCACAACATTCTGGAGGTCATGTTTCACCTTGCTGAGGCTCCTCCCTGGGGTGAGCCACTGGAAGGCAAAATTAAGCAGTCGTTTATCATATGCCCATGTGCGGAGGAGATTGACCTTGCCAGCCAAGCTAAAATGACTGCCTTTTGGATGCCCTGGGAACTGAACTAGTTACCTGAAACCACACTGAAGCAGATCAGACAGAATCCTTTAAGTTATTCCTAGCCATGTTTTCCACTGGCACAGCTATTCCAGAATTAAAAATTATCTAATAATGAGGAGTTAGGGAACATTGAGTTTATGTTTATTTCATGACTATTTGCTTGAATGGTATAGGCCAAAACACCACATGATCTTGAGTTTCACATCTCTCACTATTTAGTTGCATCTCCCATATGCTAAGGACTTTCCTTATGAAAACATTTGGCTATTTCTGACAACTGATTCTGTTTATGTATTTTCATTTGACCTTATTTCTACTTCTTTTCCCACCTCCTGTCACTACTCTCCTTGAGCTAGAGGTTAAACCCTCGATGCCTTAGAAGCCCCAGGTGAAAACGATTCTTATCCTTCGTATCAGCAAAACTCAGTCATCCATTATAATGATTGCAAAACACTCATTAGTCAATAAATGTCTTTAATAGCTGATACTTTAGTGATCTAATGGAAAACTATCCTCACCACTAACACACAGTCCAGAAGTTATTCTTTCTAGATGAAAATAAAAAGTAACACATTATCAATGATATAATTTGATAAAATTACTTAAAATATTTTAAATATATGTGCATATGATTATACAAAATGATTTTATGTTATTTCATTATGTAGATGTATATACTATATACATATATATATAGTTGTTGTTAGATGCCATGGAGTTAATTTCAATTCACAGTAACCCATTTGACAGAGTAGAACTTCTCAGAAGAGTTTTTTAGGCTTAATCTTTGTGGCAACAGATTGCGAGGTCTTTCTTCTGTGGAGCAGCTTGGTGGGTTATACCGCTAAACTTTCAGTGAGTAGCTGTCAGCTTAACCATCGTGCAGCCAGGGCTCCATATATATACATATACATACGCATGTATACATACATATACATACATACGTATAAAAAAAATACGTATACATATACACATATATGTATATACATATGCAAAGAATAGTTATATTTTTCCTGTATCACCTTTTGCCTTACAATGTGAATTCTTATTGGTAGAAGGTATCTCACTGTTGTTTCTACATAAAAATTGGAGAAATTTGGTAGGTTTAAACGTATTCAAACAAACATATATAATTGCTTGCCTGTTTTACCAATACTAATTACAGGCATAAAAATATCATTTAATTTGCATATATTTAGATTAATGAAATAATTGAATATATTTTAAAATAAATTAGTGAGTATACAATTTCTAATTAGGGTAGCAATTCAGTAGGGGAAATAAAAGCAGACAACATAATTATAGCATCTAGCCAATAGGAATTGTGTCCAACTTTCTTGGTTTTGTTATTTTGGTAGTGAGTTGTCTAAGTATTTCTTTACAAAATATTTAATAAATCTACTAGTGCTCATGTAATTGACAACATATTCTAATGTATATGTATTAAGTTTATCCACCATAATTAGCCACTGAGATAAAAAAAGGTCTGGGGAATAATATAAAATGAGACTACTCTTCCATGCTATATTTTATTCCAATTATAGATTCAGAATATTTCTAAAATATCTACTTGGTTTAGTAATATACACATAAAATATAACTTCAGAGGATGCCCGTGTACTTTATTTATTGAGAACTTTTTATTTTTTTAGTGCCTGAAGCCTTTCATAATGATAAATGACAGAGACATCTAAGGCTTTGTATTTATTTTATAGTCTCTTCTAGAAGCATGAGTTTGAGTCCAATTTTTGACAAAGCCTTGAAGACCTCTCTCAATATCTAGTGGGGTCAAAACCATAACCCTACGGGGAAGTGTGAAATATAGCACAAGAAAAATAAATTTAGAATTTGGTGGTTACTCTTGAAGTTTAAAGAGATTTTTGAGATCAAAAGAAATAAGTATAGAATAAGATAGTGTGAATATTTTATATGTAAACTATCAAAGCTAGGAGCATAAAAACAGTAGAGAGAGAAAAAAAGTTCTTGAAGAAAACAACAGCTATTTTGATATATACAATTAATTCATGAAGCGTAGAATAAGGAACCAGCGAGAAGGAATAATTGCATATATTGCTTAGATTTTAAAGTGTACTTGAAGTAAAGTAGCTAGAGATTAAAATAAAGTTCCATTTCATCTTTCTAGAAAGGAAAATGGTTATCTCTTGGTGGAAAATATAATATCTTATTTTTTGGACACAATTTCATAAATAAAATTTGTTTCAGTAGTGCCTGTTTGCCTTGAACATAAGGAATTTACACACATGACAAAATTGACTTCATTTATATAAATCACAGTATTCGCCAACACTGCTGCTTTGTATACAAACCCATATTTAGTCATATTATAGGAAAAGTGGTGTCAAGACGTGGTGATAATTAAAAACAGGAAAAAACTTAGTTTTAATTGATTGTTTAAAATATGTCTAAGGTTTTTTTCATTGTAGGAAATTTCAAGCATACACAATAATAGAGGAAAAAGTGTAAAAACCATCCCACATCCCAAGGTTATTTAGAAACTAATCTCAGACAATAAATAATTTTTCATATATATTTCATTATGTATAGCTTAAATGTAATGATTTAAAAAGCGTATAATCGTAATATAATTTTCTACCTAAAGATTAACAAGTATTTCTTAACCTCATAAAATACCTTTTGCTCAAATCAGAATCCGAAGGAGTCTGAATATGGGAATTGGTTGTTAGGGGTCTTAGGATTCCCTTCCAGTTGGTATTTTTTTCCTTGTTGAAATTTATTTGCTAAAGAAGCCAGATGTCAAAATCGTTTGTCATAGGGTATCCCACATTTATTTGACTACTTGCATTGATGGAGTTGCATTTAACATATTTTCTGTTCCTTGTATTTCTTGGACACTGGAATTTCAGTGCAGATGAATGATCATATCCAGGCTTGAATATTTTGACAGGAATACTTTGGTGAAGTTGTGGCCTTCCATGAAGAGGCACATAATGTCTGCTTGTCTCTCTTTTAATGATGTTAGCAGGAACGGTGACTGCTTCCTCAGTGTAATAGTTTTTAGGGTTACAGATGGTGATTTTCTAATTCTATTATTTCTGCTTTATTTATTAGTTGGAATATTTATGTAAAGATAAATTTCTGCTCATCAAATATTTATTATCCTGGGTTATAACTCCTATAGAAAATGTTTCTTTGTGAAATGTTTTTTAATCATGTAAAACATAAAATTTCACACTTTTTTCTAGTGTGATATTTGCCTGGTTATGAAGAAAGAAAAACTAATGAAAGAAATTAGACAAAGTCATATTTTTCAGGGTCTTCCAAATTCTAATGAGCCTAAGAAAAAAATTCTAATGTATAGGTGATTTTAGTCGATGGCTAAGAAAGATGCTATTTAAAATAAGTCTCAGGCAATCAGTGAAAAAATGTGTTTAAGTCTGTTTCAGATGATTAAAAAAAGAAAGGGGTTGTAGATATTTATCTGATTCTGCAATGAAATTATTTTAATTTCTGTATCCTGAAAGATCATAATAACATAGAAAGTATCCAATAAATTAATTATAATACTACTTCTACTTTTCCCATTAGTGTTACTTTATGTAAAGGGGAATCAAATCTCTTAGTATAGTCTGGCACATTAGATACTATAATGATTACATTTAGACTTAGGGAGTTTTAAAATATATATGATGATATATGTAGGTAACCCACCATTTGTCTGTCAGTTTGTCATAATGTGGTGGCTTACGTGTTGCTGTGATGCTGGAAGCTATGCCGCCGGTATTTCAAATGCCTGCAGTGACCCCCATGGTGGACATATTTCAGCAGAAATTCCACATTAAAACAGACTAGGGAGAAAGATCTGCCAGCCTGCTTCTTAAAAAAACAAAGGAAAGAAAAATTAGCCAGTGAAACCCTTATAAATAGGAGCAGAACCTTGTCTGATATAGTGCCAGAAGGTAAGCCCCTCAGGTTGGAAGGCATTCAAAATATGACTGGGAAAGAGCTGTCTCCTCAAATTAAGGTCCATCTAAATGGAGTGGATGGAGTCGAGCTTTAGGGACCTTCATTTGCTGATGTGACACAACTCAAAATGAGAAAAAAACAAGTGCAAACATCCATTAGTAATTGGAAGGTAGAATGTATGAGGTATGAATCTAGGAAATTGGAAGTTGTCAAAAATGAAGTGGATTGCATAAACATTGATAGCCTAGGCATTACTGAGCTGAAATGTACTGGTAGTGGCTATTTTGAATCGGAAAATCATATGGTCTGCTATGCCAGGAATGACAAATTGAAGAGGAATAGTGTTGCATTCATTGTCAAAAAGAACATTTTGAGATCTATCATGAACTACAATGCTGTCAGTGGTAGGATAATATCTATATGCCTATAAAGAAGACCAATCAATACGACTATTATTCAAATTTACGTAACAACCAAATAAGGCCAAATATGAAGAAATTTAAGATTTGTACCAACTTCTGCAGTCTTAAATTGATCAAACATGCAATCAAGTTGCATAGATAATTACTGGTTATTGGAATGCAAAAATTGGAAACAAAGAAGAATCTGTAGTAGGAAAACATGGCCTTATTGATAGAAATGACACCAGAGTTCACATGAGAGAATTTTGCAAGACCAAAGACTTATTCACTGCAAATACCTTTTTTCAACAAAAAGTGGAGATTATACACGTGCACCTCACTGGGTGGAATGCAGAGAAATCAAATTGACTACATTTGTGGAAAGAGACAATGGAGAAGTTCAATATCATCCGTCAGAACAAGGCCAGGTGTGGACTGTGGAACAGACCATCGGTTGCTCATATGCAAGTTCAAGTTGAAGCTGAAGAAAATTAGAACAAGTCTACAAGAGCCAAAATATGACCTTGAGTATAAAAACCAAACCAATTGCCATAGAGTCAATTCCGACTCATAGCAACCTAAAGGACAGAATAGGACTGCCCCATGGGGTTTCCAAGGAGCGGCTGGTGGATTTGAACTGCCAGCCTTTTGGTTAGCAGCCATAGGTCTTAACCACTACACCACCAGGGTTTTCAACTTTGAGTACATCTCACCTGAATTTAGAGACCATTTCAAAAATAGATACGACAACTGAACACTAATGATCAAAGACCAGACGAGTCGTGGGATGACATCAAGGATGTCATGGAGGAAGAAACAAAAAGTCAATAAAAAGACAGGAAACTTGCTCTTGAACATAGAGTAGCTAAAGGGAAAGGAAGAAATGATGAAGTTAAAGAGCTGAACAGAAGAATTCAAAGGCTGGCTCACGATGACTAAGTCTTATAATGATACTTGCAAAGACCTGGAGTGAGAAAACAAAAAGGGGAGAACTCACTGGGCATTTCTCAAGCTGAAAGAACTGAAGAAAAAAATCAAGCCTCAAGTTGTAATATTGAAGGACTTTTCAGCAAAATACTCAACAAAACAGGGAGCATCAAAAGAAGATGAAAGGAGTACACAGAATTACTGTACCAAAAAGAATTGGTTGACATTCAACCATTTGAGGAGGTAGCATTTGATCAAGGGCCAATGGTCTGAAGAAAGAACTTCAAGCTGCACTGGAGGCACTGGTAAAAAAAAAAAAAACAAGCTTCTAGGAATTGACACCACACTAACTGAATTGTCTCAACAAATAGATGCAACTTGGGAAGCACTCACTAGTCTATGCCAAGAAATTTGGAAGACAGCTACCTGGTGAACCGCCTGGAAAAGACTCATATTTGTGGCATTCCAGAGAAAGGTGATCCAACAGAATGTAGAAATTATCAAACAATGTAATAATATCATGCACAAGTAAAATTTTACTGAAGATAATTCAAAAACAATTTTAATAGTACATCAACAGGGAACTGCCAGATATTCAAACTGGGCTCAGAAGAGGACGTGGAACGAGGGATATCATTGCTGATGTCAGATAGATGTTGGCTGAAAGGATAGAATACCAGAAAGATATTTATCCGTGTTTTATTGACTATGCAAAGACATTCGAATGTGTGGATCATAGTATATTATGAACAGCATTGCAAAGAATGGAAATTACAGAACACCTAATTGTGCTCATGCAGAGCCTGTACATAGACCAAGAGGCAATCGTTAGAACAGAATGAGGTGATACTACCTGGTTTAAAATCAGGAAAAGTGTGCATCAGGGTTGTGTCCTTTTGTCATATTTATTCAGTCAGTATGCTGAGCAAATAATCCAAGAGGCTGGACTATATGAAGAAGAACGTGGCATCAGAATTGGAGGAAGACTTCTCATTAACAGCCTGTGATATGCAGATGACACAACTTGGCTTGCTGAAAGCAAAGAGGACTTGAAGCTTTACTGATGAAGGTCAAAGATTACAGCCTTCAGTATGGATTACCCCTCAACATAAAGAAAACAAAAATCCTCACAACTGAACCAATAAGCAACATCATGATAAAAGAAGAAAATATTGAAGTTATCAAGATTTCATTTTACTTGTATCCACAATCAATCCACGTGGAAGTAGCAGTCAAGACATCAAATGGCGTGTGCATTGGGCAAATCTGCTGCAAAAGACCTTGTCAAAGTGTTAAAAAGCAAAGACCTCACTTTGAGAACTAAGATGCGCCTGACCCAAGCTGTGTTTCTTTTTCAGTTGCCTTATATGCATGTGAAAGTTGGACAATTAACAAGGAAGACTGAACAAGAATTGTTGCCTTTGAATTGTGGTGTTGGAGAAGAATATTGCATATACCACGGACTGCCAGAAGAATGAACAGACTTTTCTTGGAAGAAGGGTGGTGAGACTTTGTTTCACATACCTTGGACATGTTATCAAGAGGGACCAGTCCCTGGAGAAGGGCATCATGCTTGGTAAAGTAGAAGGTCAATGAAAGAGAGGAAAACTCTCAACCAGATGGATTGACACAGTGGCTGCAACAACGGGCTCAAATATAGCAATGATAGTGAGGATGGTGTAGGGACTGGTTATGTTTTCTTCTGTTGTACATAGGGTGGCTATAATTGGAACAGACTCAAGGGCATCTAACAAAAACAATATAGATGACATGTCTAAGTGCCCAGAGACCCAAGTTTTACATGTAACTTTGCCGCTGAATAGCTTTGTGGCCTAGACATATTCACTTATACTCTCTGGACTATGGTCTTACAATGTTTTGCATCTGTTAGTTTTCATTGTCATTTCTTCTGGGAAGTATTGGCAATGCCAGTCCCTTTTATTTTTATATTTTACACTGTGTACTCTTAAGATTATTTTTTTCATATTTAAAAAATACAAATTGCACAGATTCCATCAATGACTTTTTGTTTTATTTCATTGCAGACATATTTGAGACAAATGAAACATCTAATATATCTGAATATCTCAAGTCATGTATGTCAGCAGTCTGTCTCTTTGCTATATAAAGTCTGAGCACTGTCTAAGTTTATTATTTCCCTTTAAGAAACAATAGTCCCTTGTATTTTTGTTTTCTTATGGTGGGAAAGATAAAATGACAAACACTAGGTTAAAATATCTAAATATTTCAACAAAATTCAGTATCGTCTTAAAAAAGATCCACAGTACTTTAGCATGGGCTTTTTCTACATAAATACTAGCAGTGTCTTTGCTAGGAGTCCTGGTGGTGCAATGGTAAGAGCTCAGCAGCTAACCAAAAGGTCTGCAAGAAGTTCAAATCCACCAGGCACTCCTTGGAAATGCTATCTATTGGGGCCATTCCACTCTGTCGTATAGAGTTGCTGTGAGTTGGAATTAACTCAACAGCAATGAGTTTTTGGTTTTTTAATGTCTTTGCTAACTCTGTACCATATTTTTCACTGCTAAATAACTTCTCAGCAAATACTTATAAGGGTGACCACAAATCCAATAAATTCTACATTATCCACATATTACAAATAGGAATCAATAAATATATATCACCGTTTGTTGTCACAGTGAATTTTAAAAGCCAGTAAGTAAGAAGTAAAAGAGTAGGGAAAAATATGAGTAGGTCATATCAGTTTAGAGGCAGGTAAAATTTGTCTAACCTCCCCTGAGATTTCTCCCATGCCCTGTTTAGAAGCCATTACTCCATTCTGAGAAATACTCTTTTAGATACTCCAATTCTTTGCAAAATTATTAGTTAAATAGGGTTGCCTTTTCCAAACAACCAAACACATTCTTAATTTGATGGGAATCATAACCAAAATGGTAACATAATGAATTCATTGTATTTTTACTTTTTGATGATTGCATTGTAGTTTTTAGAGATAAACTTAATTAATGTAATAACAAATATTCTCTATGTATTCAATATTCAGTAGTAAATAACTATTGTGATTCTCTTATTATTCACGTTTTTTCTTCTAAAATTGTATCCATACATTTTTACATTATTAATATTATTATAATTATTGCCATTAAAAATCTCTGGGGGAAAAAGTGATCAACTATGATAATATAGTTACAACTTGCTGCTTTTATTATAAAAAAAATTTTTTTTTTTTTCATAGTATTATAAAGGTGAAGAAATGTTGATGTGATATCTAAAACTTTTCTCTGGCCAAAAGTACCTTTGTTTCCTCTCTTTTCGTTTTAATGAAGAACAGTAAGAACTGCATTTTTTAAGGTAATTTCCAGTCACTTTTAGGTGTTGTGCAATGTGCACTTTACAATTGACTTATAATTGGACTGCGCTGACAAAGGAAAATCTTACAAGTATTGAACATGACATTTATGACAGTATTGTTGTCATCTTGGCTTCTTTTATTGAATATGCAGAGAATTATAATTGGGCTAACAAGCCTGGTAGCCTGGCCCCTTTCCAAGTATATTAACCAGCCTACTTTTTTTTTACTCTAGTATTAGCTGGCTGAACACACACAGAAACAGGCGTTGAGCTTTTGTTTTTCTTTCTATTTTGTTTTGGTACTTACCCAGTAACCTAAGAATGAAATCATCTGTCTTCATGTAATGTTTGAGAATTTTCAACAATTTATTTCTACTCCAAAGAAGAATACAAAGATTTGCCTTTTTTATCTTTATTTTGCTAATTTTTAATAAAAAGGTGAACTTTTATAAAGATTGTATCTGTTACATAGTGAATGCTAATTGATTCTTACTATTTCAAAAAAAACTATAAGGTTTTTGAAAATTTTTCTTTGAATTTGTGTTGCAAATTTTTAAATGAAAAATCTGGGTTTGAAGTGAAATTTCTCTTGTTTATATGTATAAAGAATTCAACATATTGATGTATAAATACACCTTTTGAAATTGAGGTAAGTTATTTTTTAGCTCAATCTAAAAACAAGTAATTCAGTTTTTTGTGGTCTTTAAAACAATACTAAAGAAGTCATGAATAGATGAAAATACTTCCTAATGATTACAATTCTAAAATCTACTAAAATATTGCCAGGACGTTTTTTAAAAAAACAAATTTTTAATAGAAAAATAGCAAGGAATTTGTATTAAATAGTTCATGGTGTAAAAGATTCAAGAAATTTGTAGTGTATCAATTATTTGGATCAATGGATTCTCTTCGTTTTCTTTTCCTCTCTCTCTTTTCCTGGCTTCCTCTCATTTTAGTGCTTTCAATATATTTGCATATTCCCCCTTGTGAATATTCCCAACCCTCCATCTGCAGTATCTGAGGTCTTCATCTTTGTTTTTTGGCTAGAAAAAAGAAAACAACCTGAAAATCTGTTCTGCAAAATTAAAACAAAACTATAAAGCAGAAGAAGTATGCCATAAGGATGTGTATTGCAGCATTGTTGGTATTAGCTTAGCTAAAAAACAAACAACAACAAAAAAACCCTGAAACTAAAACAAACAAAACACACTCACAAAAACAAAAAACAAAACAAAAAAAACCTACAGACGATCTGCTTTTCTATCAATAGGAAAATAGTCCCATATGTTTTATACACTACAGAAACACATGCAACTATTTAGTGAATTAGAACTCTATGTATTGACCTTGAAAATGCAGAAAAAGCACACTGCACAGTAATGCATATGATTCACACTAAATGCAGGTTGTGTAGGTTCGTATAAGAACTGCAATTTTTTTTTTTTAATATTAACAGACTATTAACATTGATTATCTCTGAAGTTGAAAATGGAGAGGGAGATAGGGATATTATTTGCTTTTCTCTATCACCTCTAACTTTTTGTCATGTATTACTTTTGTATTTATCACCTCTAAGTTTTTGTCATGTATTACTTTTGTAATTAAAAATAAACCATGAATTAAAAACATTCAAAGAAATCTATTTCTTGGTAAAATGTCTTGGTAAATTAAATTTCTAATATTAACTTTTTAAATATTGATTCTGACTTATAGTGACCCTCTAGGACAGAGTAGAGCTGCCCCATAAGGTTTCCAAGGCCGTAAATCTCTACAGAAGCCGACTGCCACATCTTTGTCATGTGGAGTGTCTGGTGGGTTTGAACTGCTAACCTTTTGGTTAGAAGCTGAGTGCTTTAATCACTGCACCACCAGGGCTCTTTTAGAGACTCTAATGGGCATTAAATTTTATTATGAATTCCTATGTCACAATTAGTAACAATATCCAAAATAGCTAGTAGTTTTATTTTAGATCTTCGGCTTTTTAGTTAGTTTTACATTTTATCTTCACAACAATATTGCCATCATTCTCCCTCTCAGCCTACCCTACCCTACCTCCCCTTTAAAGCTGTGGGAATAAACAGTTTACATGGGTTTAAGGCAAGGGTTTAGCCCAGGTTTCTGGAAATAATTTTGCTTTGAAGATATTTTTGTCTGAAAAATAATTATTAATTGTTTTCGAAATGCAATCAATGTACATTTTCTTTTCTATGACGTAACTGAAAGATAAATGTCAAAAAAATAAGATAGGGTTTGTGAATTTGGATCAAAAATGAAATTCTCTGTAAGTAGTCTGGCATGTAACTAGGCTTTCTAGAATTTTCTTACCTCTAAACAATTTGAGTCAAGTGTCAATTAAAAGTTTCCATATGCACTTTACAGGTTCTTCACCTAAAATCTAAAATTAAGCCTCACTGATAGTAAGAACAATCAGAGACTAGATATTTTGCAATTCGTGGGTGTGGAAGATCATCTTTAACACCTTTTAGAGACTAAAAAAAGACACTCTTTCCTCTATTAGTCTTGTTAAATAGTACCCACACTGAAGAAGATTATATCACTTCTGAAGTATTTACATGTTACTTTTGGGTCAATTCTGACTCATGGTGATCCCACGTGTTACAGAATAGAACTGCTACATAGAGTTTTCTTAGCTGTAGTCCTATAGAAGCAGATTGCCCAGCCTTTCTTCCCTGACATCACTGGTGTGTTTGAACTGCCAATGTTTAGGTTAGTACTAAACCAAAAAAAAAAAAAAACTTATTGCCTTTGAGTCGATGCTGACTCATAGTGACCCTATAGGGCAGGGTAGAATTGCCCCATAGGGTTTCCAAGGAGCGGCTGGAGGATTCGAACTGCTGACCTTTTGGTTAGCATCCTAGTTCTTAACCTCTATGCCACCAAGGCTCCGTTTGCACCACCTAGGGACCTCACAAAAGTGTTTAGAGGCATCTTGACTGCAAGTCTTCCTTTGAGTAAGGAACTGTCCAGTAGAGCTCATCTAATTTCCTCATTAAGTTTACTTCTGCCCCAAGCAGTGTTTACCACTAGATATAATTAGGCATAATTTCTACTCCTTGATGGAAAGTAGAAAGTAATGAAGTTTTCTAATTCCGTAGCTATGTAGTCATACCAAAATAGTTGAAGTTTAATGAATTATGTTTTGATTTGTTTTTCTAGGCCTGATTATTGCAATTTAGTTGGTGACTTAATTCCTTATATCCAAACAGCATAAATCTTCGAGTTTACATTCTGGAGCCAGACACACCTAGAATCAAATCCCAAATTTACTTCTTTCTAGGAACCGACTCTACGGCAGTGGGGTGGTATATGTGATCTTCAGCATATAACTGGAGCTTTCTAAGTCCCAGTTTCCACATCTGTAAGGCAATGATAGCAAAACTTGGTGAAGCTGTAGTTATTAAATGGAAAGTGTAGGGTACGCGCTCAGACTCAGTTTCTGGCACGTAATAAACATTCAACAAATGAAAGTGACTTGCCCTTGTGACTTATTCAACCTTTATGGGCTGTATTTTTAACTTTGAAGTAGTATTTAATATATTTAAGTTACATATGAGGAGTATTTCCTTAATTGAATTAGAAACTAAAGTTTAGAAACAAAAAGGATATAGAGAAAGACATACAGTCCTTAAAAGGAATTTGGGGCTTTATGGTAGTTATGATTTCACTAGGTGGATCCTGTCTATTTTACTTTTTCCTATTCAAGGACTTTAATCATACTAACAAAATATCACCAATTGTTATTTTCTTTGTTATAGGTCTTATTTATCTAACATGTGTTGATCATGTAATCATAAATATATCTCTTTAAACTTTAGCTAATAGTAATAACATCTCTGTTTTCTTACTAATTACGGACTGTTTCTAATATCTAATATGTTCTCTTCTTCTTGTGCAACCTTTCCTTGGTACCAGCGGCTGCTTCCAAGAATAAAGCTAAAGGTGAGCTTCTTTCCTTTTTGCATGATCAACCAAGATTTATTTTTCTGCTCAATCTTCTAAGTCTTCCTAAATAACAGAGTAGATTCTGTGGGTGATACCAATAATTCAGTGTATCGATATTTTTTCATATATTCTAACAAATACAAAATATATGTTATTTCCATTATTCAATTTCTGATATATGTCTATGTTTGCATGGTTGTTCAAGCAGGTTTATTTGTTGTTTGTCTGTTTGTGTTATTTCCTACCTTATTCCAAAATGGAATAAGTGCTTTTGTACATTCACATTTTGCCTGTCGACCTCAGTTTTCCTGATATAATTCAGGATTGGAAAAAATACAGAAGAAAGTAAAGCTGATGGAAAGTCACAAATTGAACATGCCCTCATAGAATTATGTGAAAAGAAAATTTTATCCTTAAAAAACTGAATATTAAAAACTGTTGTTTTCTATTTATGACCTTTCTCCTATTTCCTAGTTGTATTAAGTTGGCATTTTTTAGAAACCTGGAAATATATTTTCATGAGAGAAGATGCACTTGTCCAACACTTGAGTGTCTCCCTGAATGGAAAAGACTTGACTCAATGCGTCTAAGTCTTTATATTTTTGAAATAATTCAAATATATGTATGATGCTGTATCTTTGGCTTATAGTTTATGTATTTCAATTTCAAATTCTCTAGCAATGATATCTAGGGAGCCCTGGTGGTGCAATGATTAAGCACTCAGCTGCTAACTAAACGGACAATGGTTCAAACGGACTAACTGCTACGTGTGAAAAAGGACTGGTAACATCTGCAAAGAAAACATATTTCTGTGACCAATTTAGGGCTTTCCACATCTTCATCCCAACTACTTTCCACCCAAACATTTTACTGAATCTGTTCTGTGAACTTGTGTACAAGCCTGGAGAGTGGCAGGGGATGGCTTTAGGGCATAGTTTATCCTATGCTTATTCATTTGCATCTACAGAAAAATGGAGGCAGAAAAATGGCACTTTCTAAAATAAAATGTTCCTCAAATTTAAATTTTATTTCTAACCATTGTTTGAGAAAGATGTATATTATGTAGAGATAATAGAATTACTCAGTATTGTCACTGACCATTTGTCAAGGCAAATGGTCTTCCAACTGGAAAAAATAATGTGGACAGAAGGAAACAAAGCTCAACATAATGTAAGAGCAGGTGGCTGCTTAAAAATAGCTTCTTTCTACTGGCCCCCAAAAAAGTACAACCTAGGGAAGTTTTGGATGGTATCATATCCCATTAATTTACCCTATGGACTCATGGAAACTTGAGGGAGCTTCTGGAAGACTGGAGAAAGGAAAGTGTCTTTTTTTTTTTTTTTTTAAGGAGTAAGGATTTTATTCCAGAAACCATAGACTGGTGAATTTGATATCAATCCCCAATAATTTTTGTAAAAGATTATTAAATAACAGTTTGTGAGTGCTTAGATTAAAACAGAGCTCATTACTAGTCAGTATTTATTGGTAATGGCCTAGGTGGACTAGAAACTACTGTAATTTTCTCCCCTGCCTTTTGTTCTTTTTTCTTAATGTTGATTTTTATGCGAGTTTTTTTTTTTTTTAATCTGAAGAGTAGTAATATAAACATATTTGAGTTTTATCAAAGTATGTGGCAACTACCTCTTTATCTCTGCAAAAAAAAACGTCTTTTAAAAATCACCAACTAGCCTCCAAGGGTCAAATGCAATGATTGTTTCTCAGTCCTCATATAACTCATTTTTTCTACTGAATGCATCTTATTTCTTTTCCCTTCTTTTCAGTGTCTCTGTACAGACCTGATTTCCGTAAACTATTCTTTGTCATTTTTTTCTCTCTTCTTCTGTATCTTGTCCCTGCAATGTGTTTCATCCAGATTATGCTTTTGATTGTTGAAGGCACCTGTTGTTTTGTTGGTTCAGCTCTCCACATTACTACTGAAAGATAAACCTGACTCCCTAAAATATAAAGAAAGCAGCCATTTTCCAGACAATGGTGTACCTGTAACCAACCACACTCACTATTGCTTACTGTCAAGAGGAAGACAAATGGCTCAATCAAGTTTTTTCCTGAAAACTTTGAAATGGAAAGGAGGAAAGGGTTTGAGATACAATCTCGTTAGAGGAGAATAAGTATTTCAACTTCCTGGATTTGGTAAATAATACTCATGCATATATATTGTTAATGAAATGATTTATTCAGGTGTGAATATAAAAAAGTCTGCTATTTAACCCAAATATTGCAGGTACCCCATCACATGTTCGACTCAGACCTTTTGGGATGAAGTAAAAGACACACAAGGAGTTTAGGTTCAGACATCACTTCAAACTATTCTGCAGTTTTATCTGAAGTGGAATACCTATATTTTGGATTATACTACATAGTATATCTATATATTAAAATATTCAGCTTTGTAGTCAGACAGACTTAGGTCGAATCTGATTTTGCAACCCCTCGATTATACCTGGACAATTTAATTAATCTTGTTGCATTTTTGAGTACTTAACTGAAAATGGGTATTATAATAGAATCCAACCCTATTCAGTTTTTGTGACATTTATGTAGATAATGCATAAAAAGTTACTTAGGACAAGACAATTAGTGATATTCAGCAAATATTACCTATTATTATCATCGAATAATGACTTATTGTTTAAATGATGTTTGTGTGGGAAAAAAAGAAGTGTAGCCCAAGACATGCCAAAAAAACTAAAATTTTTCTATGAATATCAGGTATCTTTCATCTTAAAGATGGTATTCATATGTTCATATTCAATATAAAGTGAAAATAAACACTGAAAATATAATACATAAATGAACTACTGGCTATATATATATTTTTGTCTTCATTTTTAATATTAAAAACTAAAGTGCATAAGTGATACCATTAAGGAATATCAAGCCAATATCAATAGAGAGGAAAAAAAGTTTTTAAATTATGTTGCAGAAAGGTGGAGCCGTGGTGGCGCAGTGGGTAAGAACTACGACTGCCAACCAAAAGGTTGACAGTTTGAATCCCCCAGCCTCTCCTTGGAAACTCTGTGGGGCAGTTTTACTCTGCCTTTCACGGTCACTATGAGTCGGAATTGACTGCAAGAAGTTTGGTTTGGTGCAGAAAGGTTTATGTAATACCAAAAATGTAAAAATAACTTACATTTATGATCAAGAAAAAAGTTAAGGAATAAGATTATAATATAATTTCTTTTGAAAACATAATTCCTTTTTTGAAGCTATGTTTAGATTTTAATTTAAAAATTGTCTGGAATTATTCAAACTCTTGGATAACAACTACAAACCCTGCATCAACAATAACTCATCAGGAAACAATTTTCGGAGCTTATGTTTATTTATTTTTCACAAGACTGGTCTGGGAAATAAGTTGGGTTCTATTTACAACCATGTTTCTATAACACATGATTTCTTGCATATTCAGCATATTCACTACGGGTTCCAAGTAGAAGGCCCTGAGATGGTACATTTTAAAAGACTGCTTTCATAATCTACTTTCTAGTTATCTCCCTTCTCTAGGAAAATTGCTAATAATTTGCAATACGCAATAGTACAATGATGGTTATAAACACATAATTTATTACTGCAACCCTGTTCTAATTTTTATAAAAATGAGTAAACGAAACCCAAACCCATTGCCATTGAGTTGGTTCTGACTCATAGCGGCCTTGTAGAGCTGCCCCTGTAAGTGTTTCCAAGGAGCAGCTTGTGGGTTATAGTTGCTGACCTTTTGGTTAGCAGCCGCACTCTTAATCACTGTATCACCAGGGTCCCAAAAGTGAATAACAATAATAATTATAACAGCTAAATGATAAGCATTACACTATGTGTTTTCTTATTCAATCCTCACAAAAACCTTTGAGGTAGTTATTATTGTTATTATTATTTAAAAATGACAACAGTGAAGCAAAGAGTTAAGAAATTTGCCTAAATTCACACAGTGAGTTAAACGCCAAGCAACAATTCAAAACCAGACCTTCTGACTCCTGATTTCAAACTTTTAATCTACCTAAAGACACCCGATTAATGAATATTACAGTTTGCCTAAACTTTAATCATTTATTTAAATGCATTTGCCTTGGTCCCATACACCTAGGTAGAAGAGGTGGAGAGAGGGTGGTCCAAAACCAAACACTGATTGTTGTCAGGTTGATTCCGACTCATAGCAATCTTATGGAACAGAGTAGAGCTGGCCCATAGGGTTTCCAGGGCTGTAATCTTTGTGGAAGCAGACTGCCACTTCTTTCTCCCCACAGTTCCAACAAACAACCTTTTGGTTAGCAGAGGAGTGCTTAACCACTGCACCACTAAGGCCTTTTTTTTGGAGGGGGGCAGGGTAGAGAGGAAAATACGATGGATTGTCAACTGGGAAAAATTAATGGGATCCTACAGAAACACATTTCACTAACTTATTTCCTTCTTAAAGTATTTTTCAAAAAGTGAGGGTATCTTAGTCATCTAGTGCTGCTATAACAGAAATACCACAAATGGATGGCTTTAACAAAGAAAAGTTTATTCTCTCACAGTCCAGTAGGCTAGAAGTCCGAATTCAGGGTGCCAGCTCCAGGGGAAGGCCTTCTCTCTCTGTCAGCTCTGGAGGGAAGTCCTCATCATCAGTCTTCCCTTGGTCTAGGAGCATCTCAGCACAGGAACCTCAGGTACAAAAGACACGCTCTGCTCCCGGCACTGCTTTCTTGGTACTGTGAGGTACCCAACTCTCTGCTTGCTTCCCTTTCCTTTTATCTCTTAAGAGATAAAAGAGTGCAAGCCATACCCCAGGGAAACTCCTTTTACATTGAATCAGGGATGTGACCTGGTAAGGGAGTTACAATCCTACCCTAATCCTCTCTAACATAAAATTACAATCAAAAAATGGAGGACAATACTGGGAGTCATGGCCTAACCAAGTTGATACATTTTTTGGGAGACATAATTCGATCTATGACAGAAGATGATAGATAAATATATGCAGTGAAGGATGGAGGGATGAAAGGAGAGAGGGAAGGCAGAAGGGAGGTAGGAAGAGAGAGAGAGGAGGGTGGCAGAGGAATTGGCATCCTGCTACAATCTGTTGTGGGGTGTTTGATTATTTCATACTTCTCCACATATAGTCTAGATGTCTCCCTCCATCTATGAATTCCTAATAGGATACCCACTGCCACTGAGGCAATTCCTACTCACAGCGACCCTATAGGACAGAGTAGAACTCCCCCGTAGGGTTGCCAAGGAGTGGCTGGTGGATTCGAACTGCTGGCCTTTTGTGCCACCAGGGCTCCCCCAGAAGGATAGAATATTGGAAAATATCCTCTAAGTAGTCTTGTTATTTCTTATTCAATTTTTATTCTCTTCCTTCTGGGCCTTTCATTCATCTACCCTATGTTAACCCCATTTATTCCTTCTTGGGAAAGTGGAGAAGTGATTAGTTTCTCAGTAAAAGGAGCAATATTTTATTACATTACCTATGCCTAAAAATGCTTTAGGCGGGCATAGGTAATATGAAATTCTAAACTCCTAGGAGGGGAACAGGGTTAAGAAAGGTGCTCATGAAAATTTTATTGTAAGATGATTGACTAAATCAAAATATAGATGTTATGGGTTGAATTGTATTCCCGAAAAATATGTGTCATAAATTCTAACATCTATGCCTGTAGTTATAATCCCAATGGGATGTTTTATTATGTTAATATGGCAGGATTAGTATGTGGTGTATCTTGGGTCAACCTGTTTTGAAACTCATCCCTAGCCATCCAAGCTAGGTCATAATTGGTAGTAATCTTAGGGTCGAGAGTTCATGCACACCTCTGAGCACTTCAGACGACCCCTTCACACTCATCCCTAGCCCCCTTGGGCTAGGTCAACAGGAGTCCACACAACTCCCTTTACTTCTAACCAGCCAGCCCTTCCTCTTTCTCTCATCCCTAGCCACCGTGGACTTTGTCAACGAGTGCCGAAAAACCTGTCCAAACTCAGCCTGTCTCTTCACTGTTGCACTTCCCCCACTTCCACTCATTGAGTGGACCCAGGTAGTCACCGTAAGCAAGCAGACCAAGCTGTCTGCTCACCAGCTTCCTTTACCTTTCAGTCCTGGAAGGGGGCTCCTTCTGATGGACACTGACTTTTCCTGCCTCATTGCTCCAACAGCAAACCACCTGCTCAAAATTAAAAAAGCAAAACAGTCATTTTTTTTTTTTTCCCTGAGGTCCTTCATTCAAATGCAAATCTCTAGTTCTCTCAGCAATTCTGGGTTGTTCTACACGTCTTTTCAAATTCAGATCTGGTGGGACTCAGATTTTCAACCTAAACCCCCACTCTACACACAGGGCTACTGCATTCAAACCGACAACCTGTGTTTCCCTCAGGCAAATCCTGGTTACCCTTTTAGCACAACCAGTCAAGCATTGGCTGAAGTTGGACTTACATGCTCTTTGTAATCTATAATACTCAATATTCATTTCTATCATACTTTTAGGTCTGTTTTACAACACTAGGTAGGAGAAACATTCAATATCCATATTACATTCAAATAAACACATAATCCTAAACACATAATCGCTTCTAAAACATTCCAGTTTCATCTTCTATTCTCCACACCTTAACTATCTCCCCATTCATATGCTTATGGCCTCGGGCCTCTGGCTGGGTGGAACCAGAAGACCCTGGCTACCTATTGATCATCCCTTTTATCTGTCCTGGCTTTTGCCCCAGGCCACTTCACATGCAGCATAATCTTCTTTTCAGCCATTATGGGTAACAACCACCAGAACAGCCATCCAAGAATCAAAAGTTTCACTTCCCAAGCCCCTTCATTCTTTTTCTTATAAAGTCTTGTGCTTTCATAAGCCTGGGGCCATTGCAAAGAATCCCACTTCTGATACCAACTGTAAAAACAGGGGGAGGGTAGTGTCTGACCTCCTCTAACTTCACAAGGGGGAAGGAAATTCAAAATCAACAGCCCAAGGCTGATTCCTATAAGGTGAAGGTCAGATATGCTTCCTCTCTCTACCGTCTTTACCAGTTCTGACACCAACCATCCCTCCAACGGCACTCTCTACTTCTCTGTTTGGTTTGATAATTCAGTGCAGTGGCCACACAGAACTTACAGACCACACTCACAATTATGGGGTTTATTAGGGAAGTAACAGGTTACAATTCAGGCTTAGAAACACTCAAGGATACAGTTCTTCCATCAGGACAGCTTCTTCCCAGCTGTGCTCACAGGCACGCCTCTCCCTAGCCCTAGACCTCTGCCCAAAGACACTCAGCATTCTCTCTCCATGGGCGGGGAAGCCCACTGTGCCATCTCCTGCTGCCAGGCCTTTGCTACTGCTTCAGGAGCTGTCTGGTTCCAGGAACTTCTCAGCACAGGGATCCTGAGTCCAAAGGACACTGTGGCTCTTCTTCCTTGGTGGTGGCGGGGTCCTTTCTTTTTCACCTCTGGGGTGGCTCATTTCAAGTCCAGCAGGATGGCAAAACTGACCAATCCCTTTCATGAGCCACAATTACCATATCTACACAGTCCCACCCAATCACTTGGGTGGTAGTTCCAAGACCATGGCTAGAAAGGCCACACAAAAGTGATCAATCACACTGCACTCTCCCACAGGCCTGGAAGGCAAAGCTGAAGCCCGGGACTGAGGGGCCTCCACCCAGAATTCAGAGAGTGTGGCCAACACCCAGAATCTGGAGGGAAGGGCCATTGCCTAGATGGTCTCAGAGAACAGAGGATTATTTTCAAGCACTGAGAGCTAATGTAATTTATTTTGCCAGGTTTTGGAATTCCTTGGTGCTCATTATCCCTTATTTTCCTCCAATTTCTCCCATGTGTAATAGAAATGTCTATCTTGTGCGTGTTCCAGCATTGTACTATGGAAACAGATCACTTGTAGTCTAGATTTCACGTGGTATATTCAGCCATTTTGAATCAGGCAATCATATGGTCTACTATGCTGGGAATGACAATTGAAGAAGAATGGTGTCACAATATACCGCAGACTGCCAGAAGAATGAACAAGTCTATCTTGGAAGAAGTACAGCCAGAGTGTTTCTTGGAAGCGAGGATGGTGAGACTTCCTCTCATGTACTTTGGACATATTTTCAGAAGGGACCAGTCCCTAGAGAAGGACGTCATGCTTGGTGTCTAGTGCTTCTATAACAACAAGTGGTTGGCTTTAACAAAGAGAAATTTATTCTCTCAGCCCAGTAGGCTACAAGTCCAAATTCAAGGCATTAGCTCCAGAGGAAGGCTTTCTCTCTCTGTCGGCTCTGGAGGAAGGTCCTTGTCATCAATTTTCCCCCGGACTAGGAGCTTCTCTGTGCGGGAACTCCAGGTCCAAAGGATGCGCTCTACTCCTGGAGCTGCTTTCTTGGTGTTATGAGGTCCTTCTCTCTGCTAGCTTCCTTTTCCTTTCATCTTTTGTAAGATAAAACGTGATGCAGGCCACACCCCAGGGAAACTGCCTTTACATTGGATCAGGGAGGTGACCTGAGTAGGGGTGTTACATCCCACCCTAATCCTCTTTAACATAATCTGGTCTTGCCTCATTAACCAGGCAGAAATCAGGATTTACAACACGTAGGAGAATTAATCAGTCACAAAATGGAGGACAACCAGACAATACTGGGAATCATGGCCTAACCAATTTGACAGATATTTTGGGGAGAAACAATTCAGTCTGTGACACTTGGCAAGGGGGAGGTTCAGCAAAAAAGAGGAAGGCCCTCAGTGAGATGGATTGACACAGTGGCTGTAACAATAGGCTCAAATGTAACAAAAGTTGTGAGGACGGTGCAGGACTGAGCAGTGTTTCCTTCTTTTTCACACAGGGTCTCTATGAGTCAGAACCAACTTGACGGTAATAACAACAACAGATTTCACAGGTTCACAAATGAGAGAAATTTTGTCCCAGGATGGACTACACCTAAAGCCTAACCCATATTTGATTTAGATGACTCAGTATGAGATGGGCTTGGAGTTGATTTAAGACTTTTGGGATGATGTGATGGGGTGAATTGGTTTTGCATGTGGCAAAGACATGAATTTGGGAGGACCAAAGGGTAGAATGTTATGGATTGAATTGTGTCCTCCAAAAATATGTGTTGTAAACCCTAGCCTCTATGCCTGTGGTTGAGCCCTGGTGGCGTAGTGGTTAAGAGCTCAGCTGCAGTTTGAATCTGCCAACTGTTCCTTGGAAACGCTATGGGCCACTTTTACTCTCTCCTGTAGGGTCACTATGAGTTGGAACCCACTCTATGGCAATGGCTTATGCCTGTTGTTATGATCCCTTTTGGGAATGGCTTGTCTGTGTTATGATGATGAGGCAGAAAGTATGTAGGGTGTATCTTGAGTCAGTCTCTTCTGAGATGTAAAAGAGATTAAATACAAACTAGCAAGCTGAGATAAGGGAAGAGAGATGCCAGACCACAGGAAGATTGCCTAGGAACAGAAGCTCAGAAGAGACAAAGACCTTCCTCCAATGCCAACAGAGAAAGAAAGCCTTCCCCATGAGCTGGTGGTCTGAATTCAGACTTCTAGCCTACTATATTTAAAAAAAAATAAATTTCTGTTTCCTTAAAGCCACTCATTTGAGATATTTCTGTTATAGCAGTGCTAGATAACTAAGACAATATCTAACTGGCATTGTTTCTAAAATGCAACTTCATTCTATGTGATTTCTATTTTATTTATTTATTTAGTTTATTTCTTACTGTACAGAGGCTTTAACATGTATTTGCTCTAAAGAGCATCTCATTACTTGCTGTTTTGTAATTGACTCCCTTTATGTTGCACAGTGCAAACTAGTCAGGGTCAGGATGGAAGGACTCTTCTAGATAATATATTTACAAATCTGAAAGAATATTATTTTTCACTTGATTTAGTGGAGCTGCTTTTTCCCTTATTTCTCTTTTCTTGTTGAAAAACAGATACAGGCTTGTGTTTTTTTGTGGACATTTGGATAAACACAACTAATTTGCCACCAAAACAGGATAGAACTGTGTATAGTAATTAGAAATTAGTTTAAGCATTGCTACTTTGTTTATACTCTCATTTCCTCCATAAATAAATCATTATAATACTTTTTATTCTGTTTAAACACATCTCATCCAAAAGGCAAGATCTTCTGGGACTCAATTCATTCATTTGGTTCATGTCATTCTATTATGCTAATAAAACTGATATTTGCTTATTCTATAGCTGCTGTGTGAGGGTTTAGAAAAGTCTGTAATTAAAACCCCAAGGTCTGTGGCTTCTCACAAACTTCTAAAAAAAAGTCTATAATAAGGAGAAACACAGTGATCAATGTATAACGAACAGTTAGTTGGATATTTAGGGGCTTTGTCAAAATGAGTGCTAAAAGGTCAACAGTTAAATTACACTGAAAATAATGCTACTGTATATTTCAAATCAGAGACAGTAATTAATGCTTACATGGAAACCCTGGCGGTGTAGTGGTTAAGTGCTATGGCTGCTAACCAAAAGGTTGGCAGTTCAAATCCGCCAGGCGCTCCTTGGAAACTCTATGGGGCAGTTCTACTCTGTCCTATAGGGTCGCTATGAGTCAGAATCAACTCGATGGCACCGGGTTTGTTTTTTGTTTTAATGCTTATATATTTTTAATGGAGGAGATTCTTTGACAAAGTATGCAAATATAAAATAGCACCCACTAACAAAAGGTGCTGTTACAACCCTGGAGAAGGTATGAGTGTACCTGGGCTCTATTGTCTGCTCTACTATTTATTTGCCCTTTAGTCTTCCCATTAGCAAAATGGAAATAGAAATATCAGTACTATCTACCTCATAGAATTATAATAACAATCAAAAGAATATGTATTTCTGTGGTGCTGAACAGGTTGCATCAGAGTTACAGACTAAGACAGACTAGGTAGAAAGGCCTGGCAAACTATTTCTGAAAATCAGCCATTGAAAACCCTGTGAATCACAATCATCCAATCTGTAACCAATCATGGTGCTGGCTCAGGACTGGACAGTATTTCATCCTGTGCTCTTAACCACTGCACCACCAAGGCTCCAAAGTCAGTACTCTGTGTGGCTTGAGAAGCACATGCCTGGGAAAGTCAAGAAGAGAGAAGGTCATAGAAAGAATGAGGATCTAGGTAATGTGAGGATTTTTCCTTTCTTCTATGGAAAATGGAGAGCCGCTAGAATTTTGAGCCAGAAAGAAACATGGCTGATATAGTTTTAAGGAGATCTGTTTGAATGCTGTATTGATAACAGACTGCAATGAAAGCTGTTAGGAGTTTTTTTTTTCAAGAATCCAAGAGCCAGATGAGTCAGAGTAGAGCAGTAGCAATGAAGCTGGTGAGAAGTAGTCTCAATCTGGATACTCTTTTTTTAAGTTACATTCAGTAGTATTTGCTGACTAGAATTAGGTCATGATAGAAAGGGAAAAGTGTAGGATGATTTCAAGTTTTTGTTTGTTTTAGTCCCAGAAAACTTGAAAGGCAAAGTTACAGTTACATGATAGAGAAAATTTGAGGAAGAACATAGTAAAATACTGGGAATTCAGTTTTGAACATGTGAAGTTGGAGATTCCTATTAGACATCCAAGTGAAGATGGCTAATAGAAGTTGGTTATATTAATGTGAAATTCAGGAGAAAGGTCTAGACTGTAGATAAAACACCTGGAAATTGTCATTCTATGGATAGTATATAAAGCCATGAGATTGGACGAGCTCATTAAAGGCCTAAGTATAGCTAGACAAGAGAACAAACATCTAAGGACTGAGTTCTGAGGTACCCACACCTTAGAGATACCAGATGATGACATACAAGTAAAGGCACTAGAAAAGAAGAAAAGCAAACAGAAAATATTTTAAAGAGGAAGTGGTGATTCACTGTATTAAATGGTCTTGATGAGTCAAGGTAGATGAGAACTGAAAATTTACCACTGGATTTAATAATGGGGACCTTGGTAATAGCCATTCAGTATAAAATATAGACATTAATCAAACACTTACCTGAAGAAATGTAAATTTACTACTGTGGAAAAATGGTTCAACAGTACAGCGAGATACTATTAAAAGTTCATTTCCCTTAGTAAAAGGTGATGGGCATGAATTCTTGGTGGAAGTGATAGGCTGAGAGCGAAAAGCTAGTCAGAACTAACTAGATGAACAGGAGAGGGAAGACCTTACCAAGTCAAGGGAACATGAGCAAAGTGACTAGAAGAAAACCAGTGTAGTTTCAGTGTTAGAATCAGTGGGAGCCAGGGTTAAAATAAGAGTGGATAGCTAGCCAGATCATGTAGTGCCTTGAATTAGGTTCTGCTACAGTTTTTGTTTTGTTTGTTTCATTGTTTTTATTCTAAGAACAATGGGTTTTTAAAGGGTATAAGGATGGGTTTTAAAGGGGTATAAGGATGGGTTTTAAAGGGGTATAAGGATGGGAGGGAGTTCTGGTAGTGCAATGGGGAGCCTTGATAGCACGGTGGTTTAAGAGCTCAGCTGCTAATCGAAAAGTTAGTAGTTTGAATCCACCAGCTACTCCTTGGAAATCCTATGGGGCAGTTCTACTCTGTCCTATACGGCTGCTGTGAGTCAACATTGTTGAAGCTATCCACTTGTGGTATTTCTGTTGTAGAAGCACTAGATGACTAAGACAAGTAGTAATCTGCCACCTTAGCCCTAAGTCATCTTGGGAAAGATTGCCAAATTGCTTGGCCTCTTAACCACAGTTTGAGAACCCAGTAATGTATATTCACAGTGGCATAGGCAACTAGTGGGTAATAACATATTCAAATAAAAAAATGTATGTAGGGAGCAAGTATCTGCGTGTATCAGGCAAAAAACTGTCTCTAGAAATAGTGACAGATGCTTCAATGTAATCTGAAATTTGATTCATTGAAGATTTGAAATTTGTTTATACACAATTAAAAAGTAACTTCATGTATGAAATATTTTCTTCCTTATAAAAACGGGGGAATGATTTAGATTTAGTTGAAACATAGCTAAAATGCAAGATAGATTTAAAATCCCTTGCAAGCCTTTAGAGCAGAGCTTATAAATACTCGGATTTTTCACCTTCAAATGTTATTTAATGCATCTGGTACCACAGGTGGCACGGCCAAGTGGAACCAGAGAGCATTTCAGCATGATAATTTCACTTCATATATATTAGAGCAAAATAGGTGTCTAATGAGTATTTTTCCTATCTCTACTTCAATCATCATTATTCACCTCCCTCTCTTCCCCCCCTTCTTTAAATAGAAAATACAGATTGGAAGAACTCAAGTTTTAAAAAGCCCTAGTCATTTTAAGAAATTATTTCCTAAAATAAAATGAAAACAAACAAACATGTATACTTATAGCCTAATAAGAGATATCCTGAAATAAGCCATTCCTCATAAACTGTAATCTTCCTATTTTAAAATTCTGCAGCTGAAATTATAATTAGTGGCACTTTAATTATTTCATATTTCCTTATTCATTTATTCATTTTCCAAATATGTATTGATTTCATGTGCAAGGCACCAGTCAAAAGTAGTGGTATTATGTATTTTAAAATAAAATCCCAAAATTTAACAGATGTATCAGCCTTAAAGATTTAAAGTGATTTTTTTAAATGTGGATGCAAATGTACGATTTTGCAAAAAATTACCCGAAGAAAAAGAGACACCACCATTCTGACATAGATCATGCAATTTATCATTGACTGCCTATTGGCATAATGGAATGGAAGGTTGTATCCCAGCAGTGGCGTCACTAGGGTTGGAGTTACCCAGTGCGGTAGGTCATGGGGTCGTGGACTTCCTCCTGTACCAGACCATACAGAATCCTTAGTGTTGTTTTTTGTGTTCATAAATTCTAATTCCCCTACATCACTTATTGCTTTCCTTAATTACTACTTCATTCTCAAAAAAGTTATTGACTATAGGTTCACAAATACTAATTACCAAAATACTGTAGTTAAAACACCACCAGATAATTTGACAAAATCAGCGACTACAAAGACAGTGGCAACAATGAAAACAATTTTTACATGCTTGTAGCACACGCAGATGAAACCACGTGATGTGAAGCATGATTGCAATTGGGTAATAATGACTGTTCTGAATGGGGTGCATTAGAAGGTTAAAAAGTAAATTAGCATAGAGATTTAGCTTTGTAGGTATATTGATACATATAACCTGGGTTTATGCAAAATGTTTTTGTTGTTGTAACTACAGGGCTATTTTTATAAAAAAATAATTTCTGCTGAAATACTGCTGCACAAAAATTTGATAAACAGTCATTTTGGTGTCACCCCCTCTGACAGTGTCACCCTGTGCAGTCCACACCCCTCACAAAGCCCTGGCGATGCCACTAATTACCAGTCTATATGTTTGTATTATTAAATTTGACTAGTACCAATTTATATACCAAAACGCATTTTGAGGAAATAGAATCACGTTGTTTTTGTTGTTGAGAAGTTCTTCACAGCATTATAGGAAACTGTTATCTTGTCAGTAATATTTCATAGGTAGGTTCATTGTAGAATTGACAGAGTTTTAAGATGTCAACCATATTATTACTAGTTCTCTTAACACTGGTACCCATTGTCGTTCAGTTCATTTCCAGTCATAACAAACCTATACGAGAGGGTAGAACTGTCCTATTGGGTTTCCAAGGCTGTAGGAAGCCTAGTACCACATCTTTGTCCCTTGAGGAGGTAGGTGCGTTCAAACTGTCGACCTTTTAGCTGCTGAGCACTTAAACATTGTACTGTCAGGGCTCCTTTCTAACACTGGTAGCGATATAAATGCATTAAAACAAAACCAAAACCAAACCCAGTGCCGTCGAGTCAATTCCGACTCATTGCGACCCTATAGGGCAGAGTAGAACTGCCCCGTAGAGTTTCCAAGGAGCACCTGGCGGATTCAAACTGCTGACCCTTTGGTTAGCAGCCGCAGCACTTAACCACTACACCACCAGGGCTTCCACAAATATATTAACATATATTATATGCTGGTGAGATTTAAATAAATAAGACAGTATTTTTTTTTCTTTTAAAATCACATAATGGTCTCAGCTTCACCAGTAATTTGTGCAAATATAAATGACAGATCCAAAATTAACTGAGACAGGTAATTGGAAAAGAGAAAAAAAAGCAATTTAAGAAAAAAAATGAAGTGTCTGGGAAACGAATAGGATGACAAAAATTACTGAAAATCCGTATAAAATACAAGTCACATTATAGGGAACACAATGTCTGAAGGTGCTCTTATTTTGAAAGATAACAAAACCATTTCATTTTAAACATCAAAGTATTTATAGTTATAGGTGAGAAAGCATTGGAAATAGGTAAAGTTTTAACAATTGTCTGAGTAAAAGATTTTGGCTACTACATGAGACATAAAATCTACTATCAGTAAGTTAAATCACACCAAATGGAATGTCAGAAAATCAAAAATTAAAAAATGAGAATTCTTATTATCAGATCCCATGACATGTGACAACTAAATCTGGGTTCAAAACAATTTATTTTTATTTTTTCAGTAATTGAAAGTCATATGCAAAGTGCAGGTCTGATCCTTGATCTAAGATGAAAGCATTTAATTCTTTTCCTTGCAAGTGGATATAGCTTAATCAGCTAGTTTTACCTTGGAAACAAACCTGTCAGGAAAAATGATACTAGATGTTGAAGAGTACCTGAATGCAACTAATATCAAGGTCATAGGAAATAAATGACATACACATTTGGTGGATCTAGTTGGAATAAATGACCAAGTTGGTAACATTTCATTTTCTTAGGAATTAGGTAGACTAGTCTTAAATTCTTTTGATATCTGCAGGTACAGTATGTTATTCCTACTCATTTTATCTTTTCTAATGGTTTAGGATTCCAATAGATAAACTGATTTTATGCCCTATTTGAATGTCTTGTCCCAATGAGGACTGTAATAGCACTCGGTCCAGTAGCTTCAGTAATAGATCAGGTATAATGAACTCTTCCTAACAGTGAGAATCAAATGACTCACACTTTTCAACACTAATTCCAAAGGTTTGCTTAAGTGACTCTTACTTCGATCTATAAAGCCAATGCCTGACTATTCTTCAGGTTTATTACTTGAGAGCCTTTAATGTTTGTTTTGCTTTGGCATTTATATTATCATCACCAGTCTTGCTGTCTTCTTATGCTCTGTCTTCTCTTTTTGTTCTTTTTCTTTTTACAACTCTTAGGAATATAAGGCCCTAATCATCCTCTTCTTGTATCAGAATAGCAGTTTACTTCCCTAGGTTGTTCAAATTACCATAAAATTCATGTCCGTATTTAAGGGTTTCACATACCTACATCTGCTGGCTCCCTTCAATCAGCTGTTCTTTTCTTGCACAAGAAATCTGTCTACACAACACACCTTAATGTACTTGGAACCAACTTCTTTCTGGCTGTCTGTAGCAGCTCTGAAATTTCCCAGTTCTGATTCATTCCTCATATTTGGTATTAATCTGCTTCCCTCTCATATATTCACTTTGAAATCATATTCTCTACATTCAGAGCTTGGCTCTCTACTTACCTGATCTTGCAGCTTTTTCCAGAAGAGTCCAAACAGATATCCTTAAGTCTTGTCCAGGACAGAAGTTATCTTTCCCCTTTATCCTAATAGAGAGGCATTTTCACATTTCCATTGCCTCTCAAATACTTAGTTACTGAGATACCTAGAGGAACCCTGGTGGCTCAGAGGTTCAAGTGTTTGCTTGCTAACCGAAATGTCAGTGATTCCAAACCACTAACCTCTGTGGGAGAAAGATGTGACAGTCTGCTTCTGTAAAGATTTCAGCCTTGGAAATCCTATGGGGCAATTCTGCTCTCTCCTATAGTGGCACTATGAATCAGAATCAACTGGACAGCAATGGGTTTGGTTTTTTGGTTTGAGATACCCTAGTATCAGTTAACATCGTTTAATTTGACTATGCTATGAACTTTGTTCAGGCCTGGTTATAGGAATTAATAGAGCCCTTTTTTTAGACAGAGAAGTGGTTGAAATACTTCAAACACTTGACCTGAGCACCTAAGATATTTAGGTATTATCTCCTATTTCATTAAAAGAGGTAAAATTTCAGCCAATCACTACCCTGTTTATATTTTTAAAACCTTTCTATGTGATTGGAAAGTATATTAGGGCAAAGTCACTTTTTCCTGTCTTAGATGATTTATTTCCCCCCAGGAGAAAAAAAAGAATGACTCATGTTATTTGTTTGACAATTAAAATATCTCACGTATGGAAAATTCCCTATCTGTGGCACTCCCATCTTGCATTGTTCACAATGAGATTTAAAAGTCAAACATACTTGTCACTCTACCCATTTGAGCTGTATGTTACTCTTTCCTGCACATAGAACATAAATTGGAATTAAAGTACATATAATTTACCTTCATAAAAAAAAAAAAAAGAAAAAAACCTGTAGCTCATAAAAAAAAGTAGCTCATAGACAATTGGAAATTACTATTTCTTAAATCATTCGAATTATAGAGCATCATCTAGTGAATTTCTGAATCCCAAATGCTTATTTTTACAAAATTATTACTTCCTTAGAAGTTCTTGCGGGATGTAAGTTATCTGTTTCTTCAGTGACTTGACTACCTACTACGTGTTAGGTGCTGGTCTAGCAGCTAGGAATATAAAGGGCTTTATCCAGCAGTGTTTAACCCTTTCTCGTTTCCTAATATCAGGTTAAAGAATATAAGAGCACACACTGACAATTTCATGAATAGTCTTAAAAAGAAGTATATTGTTATTTTATTTCTTTGTTAGAGGTTTTGGCTATTGATCAGCACTAGCATTATAATAGTGTCATCTAGTGGTTCCTGATGGCAAAGTTGTTGAAAGCTCAGGCTGCTAATCAAAAGGTTCACAGTTCAAATTCACCAGCTGCTCCTGGGAAACCCTATGGGGCAGTTCTGCTCTGTCCTATTGGGTCGCTAGTAGTTGGAATCAACAGGATGGCACACAACAACAACTATACTATACCGGCCTGTAGGCATTTGTCTTTAGAGGTATTCTTCTACATTCAATGGGTGAATTCCACCTAATAGAAAGTATGATAGTATAGAAACTTATCTGTCTCCATAAGTTATCCTTTCCTGAGACCTTGAGCTGAAACCCAGTATAAAGAATTATTTTAAATAGGTCACTGCCTCTAGTGATCTGGTTGTGTCTGTCTGTCCAGGTTGTATATCTATCATCTAAAAGCACATGATAGGCTTTTAAGAAACAGGTGACAGGTTAAGATGAATTGACATTTTTAAATGAACTCTCATTGACTTAAACTGAAAATTATATTTATATTGTTGTTTTTTTATAGCATTCTAGGAAGTAATTGATTTGAAACAAAAATTTATAAAAATCGATACCTGAGAAATCTTGAAAACATCTTTGTGAAATAGATTGTTTGAAACTAGCTTGTTTCAATAGCAATCATGACATGTCTGAAATTTTTTACCCTTATTTTGTATTTTCCACCTTAAAAAACGCTCCACTATTTAGTGTTTCGACTGGCACTCTTGTTTCACTCCCCTTGTCGAAGATGAATTCTATGTAGAGAACCAAGTGAAAACTTCCTGATAGAACATTCCCCCAGTTCCTCTCCAGCACCATCATCCTGCAATCTGTTTTCTTTAAAACCATGTATTTTCATCCAAGCTTCTTCTCCCCTCTGGCTGCTTGTTATATAACTACTTCATTGATTTAGCTCTTTCTACTATGTGATTGCATTTTTCTTTTCCTGCATCTACTAATTTCTGCAAAGTTATGGACTGAGCCTCTCACATACACTCTGGGTGGTTTATGTAAATAACAGTAATAAAACCCCCTGAAGCCTCAACCCTGTTCTCAGTGGTATCCCACTGACCTCTTTTCAGCTTGAAAAGGTTCTATTGCATTTTTTTTCCTTCCCACTGGCAATTTTCAGCCTACTGTGCTTCTTCATCTGATTTCTTGACTCTTTCTTGACTTAAGAATTAATTATTGAAATGTATCAGATGCACTCTGAAAATGTCAGTGTATTTGGTTGGATTTGCTAAGAAGCACAGCTTTTCAGACAACATGATATTGAAACTGAATTTCAAGTAGTGCCTTTCTCCACACATCCTTTTCACAGGCAAGACAAAAACGTAATGCAGATGATCTATACCGGCTCTGAAAAGGGCTGTGCTGGGTAAGGCCGTTTGTCTCTATCACTTTGAAGCAGAATGTTTACCTTTGCATTTTAGTGCCTTTTTTGTTGTTGTTGTTGTTTCTTATTGCGTCTTTAGCAAACACTTTGTATAGAACTACAAGAGACTCACAAAAGCTGTCCATCTATCCCTTCTGCCTCAAACTGACCTGTGGCTAATTTAATCTGTCCAGTTCAGATTTTTAATTCAGATAGTTATTGATCATGGTATGAAAGGAATTCACAACCTCCCTTGTGTTTTGTGGAATATTCTACAAACCTTATTCTCACCAACTCAAACACAGGAATTCATACAGTGAACAGTGCAATTTAAACACAAAAATTAAGACCGCCTGAAAAGAGAGTTAAAGTCATTTATGAAAACACTCCAAGTTTAAGCTTAAAAAGGGAAGAGATGCTTTAGGTCACTAGACATAATTTTAAAACAATAGTAATTAAAAATATTTTTAAGAAGCTTAAGCTCCATGTAGTACATATGTCAACAGCTACCAGATATTACTGACATTATTCATATATACATGTATACCCAATGCCGTCAAGGCGATTCCAACTCATAGTGACTCTATAGGACAGAGTAGAACACCGTCCCGTAGAATATCCATGGAGCATCTGGTGGATTCGAACATATATATATACATATATATATATATACACACACACATACAGCTTGTAAAATAAGTATTAGGTACCTACTGTAAGCCAGGCTTTGCTAGGGTTTTCTTGGCTGTAAGCCAGGCTTTGCTAGGGTTTTCTTGGCTGTAATCTTTACAGAAGCAGGTTGTCAGGCTTTTCTTCTGTGGCACTCCTTTGTGGGTTCTAATCGCCAACCTTTGGGCTACTTGTTGAGTCGTAACCCCTATCCTTATAGAACATACAGCCTAATGGGCAGAGACACGTGACAACAATAGCAAAACAAGTAAACAATATAGCATGTTTGAATGTAATCAGTATTATGAAGAAAACTCAGATAAGGGAATTGGGACATTTCTGGATGTGGGGAAATTGCTGGTGTGAGTGGAACACACTGAATTGAAATAGAGCCTAAAAAAAGGATGAAATAGGGAGAGAAAAAGATGAAATAAGTCAGAGGGCAACAGGATCTGATTGTGCACGGCCAGGAAGGTCAGCTTACGGAACCCAGTTTTTACTCCGAGTGTGTTGGAAAGGCATTGGAGGATTTCCAGCAGAGGGAGTGATGTATCTGCATTATGCAGCAAAAGGATTGTTCTGGCTGCTATGTTGTAGGGGATCAGGAAAGAAAAAGAAGAAATATAATAACATGTCAAACGTATCCCACCACAGCACAATCACTACCAGAAGTACTACTAACAACATATTATACTGATGTGACCCCTTAAATATTTACCGATTTTTAATGTTACTTTCGTGTAACATTAAACAAACTAAAAAAAAAAGAATATGTATATGTATATATTCAACCTTATGAGATAGCTTTGTAGATGATCAATGTGTTACTAAAAAACTTTAAGTAATTTTTTTTTAGGATTACCTAGGAATGAATAGTTGACACATTACTGAAACCCAGATCTTCGTATTGCATGACAAATAATTTTTCTACTTTACACTTCTTTAAAAGTTGGTATTTTAATAGTAGTGCATCGCTCACCCTCCACTTCAAATAAAAGAGTGGATAAGACATATTTTTCTAAGTGATGAGCGATTTATAGAGTTTTGAAGAAAACAAGAAAAATATCTGTGGGAGGGATGGGAGTGAGGGGTGTGGGATAAACTCATCCTGACTGAGCTGCTTGGAGGGTGAGATAAAGTTTTAGTTGGCTTCTGTGGTGTTCTAGTGCCATGTAACTGAAAAGAGAATATTATATACATATGACAACAGCAGTATAATAAAGAATATAAATCAGTTGTCCTGGAGGTAAACGCAGAGTTTTTCAGTGTTTGAAATTGCATGAAAACTGCAAATTTATGAAATTTCTAAATCTTGTTGGTTCCCTAAATGACCAATATCTCAGTAAGATCACCAAAATTGCTAACACAACCAGTTTTGTGTTTGTTTTTATGTATTATCTATTTTTTTAAGGTTTGGAGATGTTTCCTATCACATCATTTGGTATTGAAGGGAGTTGAATGGAAAGTCAAACTACTATGAGCTCAGTAAGGCCATCTAGGTATTTATGTGTCAGATTCACTCAGTGGCAACTGGTTGCTTAATAATTGACGTATTAAAAGTCTTTGGTATTCTACCAAAAGCCATCTATACATACAATGCACTTCCGATCCAAATTCCAATGTCATTTTTTAAGGTGATAGAGAAACAAATCACCAACTTCATATGGAAGGGAAAGAAGCCTCGGATAAGCAAAGCATTACTGAAAAAGAAGAAGAAAGTGGGAGGCCTCACTCTACCTGATTTCAGAACCTATTATACAGCCACAGTAGTCAAAACAGCCTGGTATTGGTACAACAACAGGCACATAGACCAATGGAACAGAATTGAGAACCCAGATATAAATCCATCTATATACAAGCAGCTGATATTTGACAAAGGCTCAGAGTCAGTTAATTGGGGAAAAGATAATCTTTTTAACAAATGGTGCTGGCATAACTGGATATCCATTTGCAAAAAAATGAAAACAGGATCCATACCTCACACCAAGCACAAAAACTAACTCCAAGTGGATCAAAGACCTAAACATAAAGACTAAAACTATAAAGATCATGGAAGAAAAAATAGGGACAACCCTAGGAGCCCTAATACAAGGCATAAACAGAATACAAAACATTACCAAAAATGACGAAGAGAAACCAGATAACTGGGAGCTCCTAAAAATCAAACACCTATGCTCATCTAAAGACTTCTCCAAAAGAGTAAAAAGACCACCTACAGACTGGGAAAGAATTTTCAGCTATGACAGCTCTGACCAGCGCCTGATCTCTAAAATCTACATGATTCTGTCAAAACTCAACCACAAAAAGACAAGCAACCCAATTAAGAAGTGGGCAAAGGATATGAACACACACTTCACTAAAGAAGATACTCAGGTAGCTAACAGATACATGAGAAAATGCTCTCGATCATTAGCCATTAGAGAAATGTAAATTAAAACCACGATGAGATTCCATCTCACTCCAACAAGGCTGGCACTAATCCGAAAAACGCAAAATAATAAATGTTGGAGAGGCTGCGGAGAGATTGGAACTCTTATACACTGCTGGTGGGAATGTCAAATGGTACAACCACTTTGGAAATCTATCTGGCGATATCTTAAACAGAAATAGAACTACCATACAACCCAGAAATCCCACTCCTGGGAATATACCCTAGAGAAATAAGAGCCTTCACACAAACAGATATATGCACACCCATGTTTATTGCAGCTCTGTTTACAATAGCAAAAAGCTGGAAGCAACCAAGGTGTCCATCAAAGGACGAATGGTTAAATAAATTGTGGTATATTCACACAATGGAATACTACGCATCGATAAAGAACAGTGACGAATCTGTGAAACATTTCATAACATGGAGGAACCTGGAAGGCATCAGGCTGAGCGAAATTAGAGGCAAAAGGACAAATATTGTATAAGACCACTATTATAAGATGTTGAGAAATAGCATAAACTGAGAAGAACACATACTTTTGTGGTTATGAGGGGGGGAGGGAGGGAGGGTGGGAGAGGGTTTTTTACTGATTAATTAGTAGATAAGAACTGCTTTAGGTGAAGGGAAGGACAATACTCAATACATGGAAGGTCAGCTCAACTGGACTGGACCAAAAGCAAAGAAGTTTCCGGGATAAAATGAATGCTTCAAAGGTCAGCGGAGCAAGGGCGGGGGTTTGGGAACCATGGTTTAAGGGGACTTCTAAGTCAATTGGCAAAATAATTCTATTATGAAAACATTCTGCATCCCACTTTGAAATGTGGCGTCTGGGATCTTAAATGCTAACAAGCGGCCATCTAAGATGCATCAATTGGTCTCAACCCACCTGGAGCAAAGGAGAATGAAGAACACCAAGGTCACATGACAACTAAGAGCCCAAGAGACAGAAAGGGCCACATGAACCAGAGACCGACATCATCCTGAGACCAGAAGAACTAGTTGGTGCCTGGCCACAATCGAAGACTGCCCTGACAGGGAGCGCAACAGAGAACCCCTGAGGGAGCAGGAGATCAGTGGGATGCAGACCCCAAATTCTCATAAAAAGACCATACTTAATGGTCTGGATGTGACTAGAGGAATCCCGGCGGTCATGGTCCCCAAACCTTCTGTTGGCACAGGACAGGAACCATCCCCGAAGACAACTCATCAGACATGAAAGGGACTGGACAGGGGGTAGGTGAGAGATGCTGATGAAGAGTGAGCTAATTATATCAAGTGGTCACTTGAGACTGTGTTGGCATCTCCTGTCTGGTGGGGGGATGGGAGGATAGAGAGAGTTGGAAGCTGGCAAAATTGTCACGAAAGGAGAGACTGGAAGGGCTGACTCATTAGGGGGAGAGCAAGTGGGAGTACGGAGTAAGGTGTATATAAACTTATATGTGACAGTCTGACTTGATTTGTAAACGTTCACTTGAAGCTCAATAAAAGTTAATAAAAAAAAAAAAGACTTTGGTATAAATGCGCTTCTTCTATTTGTTTTTTTTTTTAAAGACTTTGGTATAAATGAGCTTCTTCTATAAGCTGGATTGTATTGAAATTAAAGAGATATGGTTAATTTTTAACATTTTACTAGAGTATCATCAGTTATCTTTTCAATGTGTTTAAAAAATTCATGTGTATGAAATGGTTTTATAATTGGGCGATTCTTTTGTTGTAGTCGTTGAAGCATAAGCTCCATTAGTGGAAAAAAGAGACTTTCTGTGTGAATTTTTCTCTACGAAAATCTCTGGAATATTCCTCTTCTACACATCAAAGCCATCTCTTGTGATGCTATTGTTAATAGGTCTCAATATTGTTAGCTTTTAAAACAAAATGGCTGAAAAAAATTTATTTGTATTCTTATAATCATCTTTATCTTATTTATGTCTAGACAAGCCATTTTAAAAAAAGTGCAGGCGTTGCCAAAAGAAATGGAAGCAAGCAAAATAGGCTAAATTGTCCTTGTGAACTCTTTCTAGCCAATTTATTTCTCTACCCAGGGTTCTGATGGGTATCTGGTGTTCGTTCAGGAACTCAGACTGTATCTACTCCAACTGAGTGCTCACTTATCTGTGTCTAATGATATCAGGGCTCTAGATGAGTACGGGATGGAGAAAACTAGGAGAGCAGAGAGAGATTGTATTTATCTCACTGCACATGGCTCAGTTTCGCTTAGTCAGAAAAAACCTTCACTACCTGGCTTACTGCCCTTTTCAGAGCTGCCTTTATTCCATCCCCGTTTGGGTGGCTTTCCTCTCTGTGCTTTCATGGTGCTCTGTGCCCTCTTTCTTAGTGCTGACCACACTTTATTTCAATATTTCTATGTCTATCTTTATAGTCTATAAGGAATTTTAGTAGTTCCTAGGAGAATGCCAGGCAATCCATAGTTGTTCATTGTATGGCTACTGAATAAATCAATTATAACAGTATTCTAGTGGCGCACGTGGATGAAGCATCCCAGTGTTGTGGCTGTTACCTACCCTTGAGTCCCAACTCATTGGCGCCTCATCCACATTGGGATTGGACCATTGTGATTCATAGAGTTTTCACTGGCTAATTTTTTGGAAGTAGGTCACCAGGCTTTTCTTCCTAGTCTGTCTTAGCCCGGAAGCTCTGCTGAAACCTCTCGAGAGTCAGAGCAACAGGCAAGACTCCACTGACAAAAGGGTCATAGCTGTGCTTGGGGTGATTGGCCAGAAATGGAACCAGTGTCTCCCTCATGGAAGGCAAGAATTTTACCACCCTTCCACCAGCCCAGTAGGTGGTAGTTGTAAGAATAACATGAGAATATGGGAAATATGAGAATAATGATAACAATGATGAAAACAACAATGGTTAAGTCTTCACATTGAGCACTAAGTACAAATGCTTTTCTAAGCTCTTTTCACTCATAATCTTGCTTCACCCTCATTACAACCCTAGAAGAAATAGGATTGTTATGGAATTCATTGTTACAAAATAATTGCATGATAATTATTCTTTTGCTATCTCCACTTTCCTGGTATAACTTATTATTAAGGCTTTAACGAAGTGCAGATCAATTTTGTTATAATTTGGCAATTTATATTGAGCATTTTTAAAAAAGAGCATCGTTTACTTTCAAATGGATACAATATGGAATATATTTGTATTTTGCAACCTATCATAGAATATTACATAGAAAAGTTGCTGGCAGGGATGTCCATGCTGTGAGTCAAGGCATAGAAATGTTTTGTGTATTTATGTTGTTTAATTATGCACAAAGAAGACACATGTGGTAGCAACACCACTATCATCAGGCCCAGAATACTTTTATATTTGAATGTTCATGAATCCACTTGGGACTAAAATCAAGTAAATGTGTCATGATTCCACCATTCTTTTTTTTTTAAGTTTCAATTGCTAATATTTGTTCCTATTTAAATAACTTTCTTGTTTTGTTCAGTTAGAATGATTTAGAAATACATTTGAAATCATTTTTATTTGTTTATTTTGTTATTATTTAGTTAAATACTTTTTGTTTTAGCTGTATACATCTGTTTTGACATTTTCTAGCTACTAATGATCAGAGGTATGGAGAAAATCTGTTTTTTTAAGGCAATATTATTTTTTCCATGAATTACTCTTGTCATTCTGCATTACAGATGAATTCCAATGCTAATAAAGATACACTTTGAGGAGTTTGCTGAACTATCTTAAGACACTTTTTATATACTCCTTCTGTTAGATAACAGAAACTCAACCTTTAATCATGTATCTTCATTTTGGTGAAAACGTTCAATAATTTTCTTATCGATGCCACCCCTTTGGGAACATGTTTAAATCTTGAATGAATTTACTTTGCAGGTTAACATTTGCTGAAATGTGAATGGTGAGTTCTTGGCTACTGAATCTTCGTAGTTGTTCCCTCACCCTTCTAAAAAATATCCTGTTTATCTACCAGTCTTAATCCTCCATTTGGAAATTTAGGAACAAAGCTAAGTTGCTAGAGTTGGCAAGACTATTTATGAAGACACAAATATCCCTCATTATGATCTCTTGCCATTTTTGAAATTTTCTGTGATTCACTGAGATTTCTACTTTGAGTTACAGCATCAGACATTATGTATTTAATATTCAACCTCTGTGTTCTTTAAACGTGGTTGAAATATGTATGAATATATGATGAAGAAAGTATTTTTATCATTTCTTTTTACTGTTATAAGAGTACTTAAATTCGTCATTGGAATAATTCATTAAAATAGGCTGAAAAAATATCAAATGCCATGGTGCAGGTTTATTACTGTTTGAAATTTCTGCTGGTGCTCTGGCATTAAAGGAGAAAATCTGAAGTATTATTTTATTAAGTAATATACAAAGGTAGGGTCCTTTATGCTCTAAGTGTGCTTATACATAAAGACACAAATATGGCTTCAAACAGGATACTATATGCCATATTTATAATTTTTTAAGCTTAGTAAGAACTTGGTTCATGAAATGTAAATGCTCATAACTTTCTCAGAAGCCTCATTTCAAAACTGAATATAAGTAATGGGTTTGCAATTTAGATAACAAAGAAATTCAATATTAACTAACAAAAACATAAAAGTTCTTTATAAAATGTAATCATCTACCCAGGAGTCTTGAGCAGAAGAAAGAAAAGATGTAGGCTGAGCATAGGTGGTGAATCACCGGGAGCCGATACGCTGGGGAAAAGGCCCAGAGCTGAGGCCACAAGGGCCAGTGGTGGTGATGGTGGAGGACCTCAAGGGTAAAAGTCTAGTCAGTCTGCCTAGGGAGTTTTGTTTGTGGGAAGAAAGGATCTGCCTGTACCTGAACATAAACAGTACCAATTATAAATTGATATTTATTTTCCCAATGGAAAATACTTTTCAAATCTTTTCAGAATTTTAAGCAAACTCTTAAAAACATACTTAGCATAGTTACACGTCATCTTGCAACATTTTTATGAGTTTCATAATCTATGCTTTTATTTAGTGTATTATATAAATATTTTAGTTGATAAATGGTACTTTATTTCTATTTGAAAAGCTCATAGAAGTTTTATTCAAACTTCTTACATGTATCTTTAATATATTGGTCATGCCATCAGTAAAGCCACTTGTTGAGCCATTTAACATGAGTTTCCCAGAGCACATCTTCACCTTTATTTGAGATACTGCAGTACTTTCTTGATTCATTTATAATGCTGGCACTGGAAATTTTAATCCAAGTCCAATTACTCACTTGCTTTCAAAACTGCACAGGGTAACCACTTAATACATGTCTTAAAGGTTGTGTAAAAAACTTGACATCCAATAGTTGCAATTATGAAGGCATATGCTATGACCAAGTCTATGTCGAATATTGTCTGATTTTATTTTTCTCTTTGTGAAATTGTATCAGGAGACCTTTATAAACACTCCAGACTAGTACTAAATGAGGTCTGTCTTGGTTTCTTTGTGCTGCTATAACACAAATACCACAAGCGGGTGGTTTTAAAGAACAGAACTCTATTTTCTCACAGTTGAGGAGGCTAGGAGTCCAAATTCAGGGCACTGGCTCTGGGGGAAGTCTCTGTCAGCTCTGAGGGAAAATTCTTGCCTCAGCTTCCCTAGTGGCCTTCTTGACATTCTTTGGCGATCTCTAACTTTACCTCCCTTTGTGCTTGCTCCTCTATACCTGATCTGCTTTTTTTATATCTCAGAAATGATTGGCTTAAAAGCACATCCTATACTGATATGACCTCATTAACATAACAAATAAAATTCTATTCCCAATTAGGATTACATCCACAGGTATAGGGGTTAGGATTTATAGCACGTATTTTGGGGGAGACATAATTTAATCCATAAAAAGGTCATTTGGCAAATAGGTCTCCCGGCAGTAATAGTCTGAGAGAATTTATAGCCTTATAAGGGCTAATATCTGTAGTAACTTTTCTTAGAAATAATTTTAGATGGAATTAATCGGTCAGGATTCTAGCAGGAAATACTCAAGAAAATTTGAACAGAATTTAACAATAAGGCTATTAATGCAGGAGTGGGCTGGGGTATGAAAATCACAAGGAAGTACATACTGCCACATAGTTGGTAACATAGAAGCTGCTGCCAACCCTCAGCCTGAAGGTTCAAGAGAAAATGATGCCAAAATGAGTAGGAGAGAGTAGTGTAGAGACGGTCACCTTCAAAGGATGGACCCAGTCAGCTCAATGTGACTCTGCAGGGAAGTGAGATTCTGGTCTTTTTCCCCTTTCTTCATCTGATCTGCAGGAGCTCTGCATTTGTCTAGCCCAACCAGAAGCCAAACCAAGAAAGCCCATTGTGTCAGTCAGCCTCCCAGGACAGAAACAAAGTGGGGAAGGGTAGAGAATGGGTCTGGTCAAGCAAATGAAAAATACACAGAACAGAAAAAACTTTAATCTCTCTCTCTTTGTCTCCTCTCTCTCTCTTATCCTCTCCTCTGCTTTCCCAATTTTACTCCGACACACACACAGGTATAACCAAGTGTATTTGTCAAAGGTGATAAAAAGTAATTTAGGCTTTTCCAAAATCAGTTGACATGTGGGATTTGGCTTCTGGCTGTATTAAAGACGAGTCTCTGAGTGGAACAAATACTTAAGTGTTCAACTACCAGCTCTCAGAGGCATCTCAGGAGACAGGCCTGGTGATCTGCTTCTGAAATGTCACAAAAGTGAAAATCCCATGAAACAGTTCTCCTCTGGGGTCACCATGAGTTGGAATTAACCCCTCGGCAACTACCAACGACAGTGTACTATAGCCCAAACTCAAACACCAATAGCCAGATCCCCCTATATGTGGAAAAGAAAGGAGTCCTGGTGTTTTTCTCTCCACAATTAAACATGGAAGTTTCATCATATAATCGTAGAGTTGAGATAACGAAAATTGTTTTCAGAAAGAGTTTAATCATTCATTGCAGGTAAATAATCTGAAGGATGCTGGTCAACTAAGGCAGGGCTGAGCAGAGGAAAAAGGATGTCTAAAGCAAAGGCTAGAAACCAAACCAACTTGAAAAACATAATGCAAAGTAGACTTCTGAGGTTTTTCTAGGTAGATTCCTCCCTTACTAGGTGGGTACAAATATAAAGGCGTATGCTGAGATATTTTTGTTATACAGCAGCAAAGTAGGCAGATTTGCTTCCTCTGATTGATGATATTGTTTTGTTTTGTTTTAATATGACAGACTTTGTTTAAAAAAAAACAAACTGTGCTCCCAGGGGGATTAGGAAACTACGCTGTATACTGCAGATGTATGGTTTGTATATAGTCTTCAAACACAAACACGTTAAAACACTTTGCAAACGTTACAGCGTTATGAGGAACCTGACAAAACAATCCTAGCTTTGACGAGGCCAAGTAAAATAGTATGTTTTAAAGGGAAGTTGAAGAAAATAAAAGGAGGAAACAGAAAGTGAGAGGGCATGAGAGAGAAAATAATTATAAGAAGGTGATTTTGAGAGTGTTAATGGAGACGCAGAAAAAAATAAAATTGTGATTAGAAGTTGAAAGAGACAAAGAGTAGACCCCCTGGAGTGCTGCAAATAATTCTAACGAGACGGTTGCATTTTTTTCCCTTTCTTAACCATCAGTACTTACGACATACATACACACACACCTGAGTAATTTTTGCCATTCTGTAAACAGTTGGTTTCTTTCTAGACTATCTTCTCAAGTGTTGACCCTTGCCTCTTTGGGCAGGTGATCCGAGTCTAGCAACGGACAACTCCAGCAGAGAAACTAGGAACTGGAACAGGCTACGCACAAAGTGTGTAGAAAGGTCTAGTGAAAATTGAGATGATAGCATTGTGTGCGGTTTCCGTACTTTCTCCATCCATCACTACCTCTTGTGAAACTCACAGCAACCGTGCAAGGCCGGTCGATCATTCTTTGACGTAGCCTGCACGATGCCTCACATTTACTTTATTCATATGCTTATGTTTTTCATGTAGATCATTACACATATAAACCAATCAACCCAACTGTTTGAGTATTTATTCCACTTAAATTCTAAGTAGTGGAAGTCAGGATCCCCAAACAAGATCATGCGAACATAAAAATCAAAAACAAAGCAACAACAACAGAAACATGTTATTGATGCTTATTCATTTTTTCTCAACACATTCCTTATAAAGTAGTTATAACTACACATTTCTATCAAAATTTTTAAAGGGAAAATGAACTTTTTAACAATTTCTTTAAAATATTACTTCAGAGCATTTTCTTTTTAAATTGTATGCAATTCAAAGGGGATCTAGTCTTACAGAAGGATGAAATAGAAATAACTTTAGGAGGTGGAACACACAGATTTAAATTAGCAGTAAGATATGATCAAGATCAGATCTTTTCAGTTCCAAGTGACAGATACTCAGCTCTAATAGCTTAAGCATTAGAGGGAATTTAGAGACTTCTTGTTATTAGGTGCCATTGAGCCAGTTCCCTCTCATAGCAACACCATGTATAACAGAACGGAATGCCACCTGGTCCTGTGCTATCCTCACAATAGTAGATATGTTTGAGCCCATTGTTGCAGCCACTATGTCAATCCATCTCATTGAGAGTCTTCCTCTTTTGTATCCACCCTGTACTTTACCAAGCATGATATCCTTCTCCAGGGATTGGTCCCTCCTGATAACGAGTCCAAAGCAAGCGAGACAAAGTCAAAGAGACAAAGGAGCATTCTGGATGTACTTCTTCCAAGACAGATTTGTTGGTTCTTCTGGCAGTCCATGGTATATTTAGTATTCAAATGCATCAATTCTTCTTTGGACTTCCTTTTTCATTGTCTAGCTTTTGCATGCATACGAGGTGATCGAACATACCATGGTTTGAATCAGGTGCATCTTAGTCATCAAATGCTTTTTAGCATTTTAAAGAGACTTAGGTGCCTGGAAAGTCAGGGTGAAGTTGGCTTCACACACAATTGGATACAAAGGCTCAAGTAAAGCCATCATCATTATATCTTGTTCTGAACATCTATTCTTATACGGTCTCTGACTGTGACAGGCAATGGTAGATTCTCATGGCTCCAAGTGCTACGTGATCATTGACACTCACCCCTCACAATGATCTCCATCTTTGCTTCTTTTTTCTCTTGCTGTATGTGTGTTTACATCAGTCTCTGAAACAAACTTTGATTCACCAGTTTGGGTCATATACCTGTTCTAGAGTAATCACCATTTGAGCAGAATTGGACACTCCAAGTAGTTGGTATGAATCTCGTGTTCATCTCTATGAAAAAGGAATTAGTATCAAGTGATTGACTGTCTCCCCAGGTGAGAGGAAGCCAATTGCTGCAAGTGAAAGATGCTAGGGCGACCAGTAAGAAATAGATGTCCACCTACAGGCCTTTTGGAAATATTTTCTCAACTATTACTTTTAATGAAAGAGAGAGGGTAATGATAAGAGCATGGACACAGTGTAGACGTCAAACAATTAAAGAAATAAAGAATAAAGCCTGAGGAGTGTTAGAGTTAGTCATTAAATATTAGTGAAAATAAATATTTCAGTAAATCTCTCATAGTTATTTTTATTAAAAGCTACAAAAGTATGTTATGAAACCTCTAACAGTCATTCTCTGTTCAGGATTTTGTAAATGTCTTTGAAGAAATAAACTTCTGACAATCAGTATCCATTCATTTCAACTTCTGAAGATGTAGTCAATGTTTTGAATTCAAACTTAGCTTTAATTTTTTTTTAAACCCTCAAAGGTACTATTACTTTACTGTAATTGTTAAACAAACTGTGGATTCTGTCTCAACTCAACATGTGGCATTTTTTACTTATCAGTATATTTTCTGAGATTTGAAGAAGTTGCTTAATTCTGATAAAATCTGATAAGCCTTTAAAGGTATCAAGATGAGTCTTTCTTTCCTTCCATGAATCCTTTCATTTCTTATTTTGGAGTAAAATGACATATATTTATGTTTCTAATTGATTAGAGTTTCCTTTAAAAATAGATTTCAATGGCATTTGTTTAATGAGTGGAAAATAGAAAACTATGCTATTATACTCATTATGGTTTGCCAATAAGAAACTGTAAGTAACTTCTAAATAATAAGTTTGTTATAACATATGGTTATAATGTCTGAAAACATTACACATTGAGTAGACATGTAATTAAAAGTTATTTCTCTGCACTGGTCATGCCAGTTCTACTTCGTGTTGCATTTATGCCAAGAATGATTTTTATAAAAGACAAATTCTGTGGTTACTGATTGAGAATGTTGATCTTGACATTGTATGTATTACATTTATTCTTCACATAGATAGGTACTATGTTGTTAAGTACTGAGCCCCTTTATCAGACTGATGCCAAATAGTCTTCTTTTAAATTATCCTATTAGGATTCTGTTACCGATTTATTAGTCTTCTCTTATTTTTATTCAGTTTTAACATTATGAATATTTCTCTTTGATGGAAAATAGACTACAGTTTTATTTTCAACTTCTTTAACTCTGTGATTTTTAGAAATCCTGATTTGGTTATTCCTGAAAGTCGAAAATTTAAGATATAGAACTGGATGTCCTACACACTAGAAAGAGTAGGACAATAGCAAAGTGGTTTTAATAATAATATCATTCTTTTTTTTTTTTTTTTTCCCCCAGAGAAGTTGAAATTTCAGATAATTCATTGGTCTCCATTTTGGTTGTCAGTGCTCAGGAGAAAGAAAACATCCTAAGTGGAAATTGCTGAATACTATCTGTATGTGGACTCATAAAGAAAAATAAAGAAAGAAAAGACTCCACTGATAACATTCACCATTCACCTGGACTTAAATACCACAATGGCAATTTGGAGAATATATTAATATTTGTAATGCACTTGGAGGATTACAGGAAAGGGACTAAAGAAAAATTTGGCTTGTCGATACATACTTGTTCATCCTTTATTCATAGAGGCAAATATTTAAACGAGCATCTGCTATGGGAAAGGCAGGCCCTGTTAAGTGCTAAGGTTGCAGAAATAAATAAACATAATCCACATCTTTAAGTAGTTTAAAATTGGGTAGCTACAAAGACTTGATCCCAACTGCAAGAAGCCTATAATCTGCTGGGGGAAAGTAGATAGATAAATGAATAATTCTAAGAAAACGTGATAAATTTTAGGCATATATAGTCACTGAAAGGAGCCCTGGTGGCCAGTGGTTAAGAGTGCAGATGCTAACCAAAAGGTTGGCGGTTAGAACCCACCAGTCCCTCCACAGGAAAAAGTTGTGACAGTCTGGTTTCGTAAAGACTACAGCCTTGGAAACCCTATGGGGCAGTTCTACTCTGTCCTGTAGGGTCACTATGAGTCAGAATCCCCTCAAGGGCAACTATTTTGTTTTGTTTTGTTCTTTTTATAGTCACTGAATGTTATAGGAACATAAGGAGAGTTTTTTTTTTTTTTTTGTAAACTGGATTAAGGGCTTGAATGGAAGACTGACAAAAATTGTGTTTTGAAAGTTTAATAGACAGTGATTCAGATACTGAAGGGAAGGGTTAACCCACACAAATGCAGAGAGTGTTGTATGCCTTCAATGTAGACACAGAGAATGTATTGATGGGAGGTATAGCTGAAGATTAGGAGGTTATTCAGATATTAAGGGAGGATTTTGAATGTATTCTTTGTGATCCATTGAAGAATCCTTAATTAATGAGTGACATGTTCAAATTTCTTTTTTAGGGTTTTTTTTTTTTTTTCTTTGTAGTTGTATGGGAGTGAGTTTGAACCTCTGATCTCTTGGTTAGCAGCCAAGTACTTAACCTGCTTAACCACTTTGTCACCAGGGCTCCTTTAGGGGATTACTTGACCCTAGGCAGCTGAATTTAATAATCAAGCAGAAGTTTTATAGGTCTCGCCAGGATGTGGAAGGATGCAAACTACCACAGATCAACAGATGGAAAAGTGTAAAGTTGAGTTACTTTATTTGTTTTTAATTACTCCGGATATATTATTAGCTTGGCAGTACTCACTTAGAGACAAAGGGAGGTCGAAAAACAATAATGGGCAGCGGTATATATAAATGGGGAAGCGGTTTGTTGGTTGCAGAGAGTTCAGTAAATTAACACCAGGTTGGTATTGTCACATATTTTGCCGGTAGGAGCACAACAGAGCAGCTTGTTAGAACAGATGAGCCAGGGCACAAATACAGCCATGAACATAAATCAGAGAAAGTTAATTTAGCATTGGACATCTAGATGGCAGTCAGCGGTGCCGATCATTATTACCGTTTTGCCATGCATGGAGGAGACTCAAAAAAGTGTTTTTTGATGATATTTCTGAACTCAACAAAAAGCACAACTAGCTTTTTTTTTTTTTTCTGTTTAGATCACTTTTGTCCAGAAAACATTTAGATGTTCATCACGATTAGTCAAAGAGACCTTGTGGAGACATCTTTTTAAACATTTTCTGGACATTAACATTCTCCTAATTATTATGAGTTTCTCTCTAAAATAGAGCCAAATGTATCACACACTGTATTCTGTTTCCAGTAGAATGTCTCATCTGTCAGTGTGCCCGATGATTCAATATTTAGTTTGGTTTTATTTGAAACAGAGATTTAAGTATGTAATCCATTAAATTTAAAGGCAAACATTACTAAATATGACTGAGATTTTTCAATAGAGCAGTAATCTCACCCAAGATAAATCTCATTGGCTATTGTGTTACCAATTTTACTTGAACTTGTCAGTGTCACATAATTTCCTTCTTTTTTTATTACACTAAAAGTCTCAATGTTCTTGCCTGAATGTTTAAAAGTTTGCTGATATATTTCTATATTTTGCCAAGAAGAGAAAAACATAAATACTATATTAAAGCATGGTCCTGGGCTTCAGAATGGGTGGAGTGCAAAACCTAAAATAGCTTATTCACATATGGTAAAATCAAACCCAATAAAATCCACTCCGACAATGAGAAATAAAGAACACATAGATAGCTCAGGTCGTCAATTGGAACAGGTTTTCACTTACCTGTTCAGACTTTGAGTTGGGACTCAAAACAGGCTGATTTTACTTTGGGGGAAAAAAAGTGCTTAAAAGTTATTATATTTGTTATACTATAAATGTTCTGAATTGGTCTTACCTTTTTTTTTTAATGTTTGGAAATTTTTACCTAAATAAAGGGTTCTATTTGAATCCCTCCATCAGAGTTGCTCATTCCTGCTTAGCTCTCTTCTGCAACTGTCCCTGTTTTAATCAAATATACCTATTCAAAGAATTTAAAATTCAGCTGGGGAAAGAAAAGTCAAAACAGTATTAAAATGTATTTGTGGCATGAAAATGAACCAGCGTTGTTGTTATTAGGTGCCACGAGTCAGTTTTGACTCATATCAATGCTACGTACAACAGAATGAAACACTGCTCGATCCTGTGTTAGCCTCACAATCTGCTATGTTTGAGCCCCTGGTTGCAGCTGTGTCGATTCACCTCGTTGAGGATCTCCCTCTTTTCCCTGACCTTACCAAGCATGATATCTTTCTCCAGGAACTGGTCCCTCCTGGTAACATGTCCCAAGTATGTGAGACATAGTCTCGCTATCCTTGCTTCCAAGGAGCATTCTGGCTTTACTTCTTCCAAGACAGATTTGCTCATTCTTCTGGCAGTCCATGGCATATTCAACATTCTTCACCAACACCATAATTCAAAGGCATCAATTCTTCTTCGGTCTTCCGTATTCATTGCCCAACTTTCACATATGAGGTGATTGAAAAGCCAGTAAACCAGTAGATATGCATTTTACTGCAGTAAATTATCATGTCTTTTTCTTATTGTGCTTTAGGTGAAAGTTTACAGAGCAAATTGGTTTCACATTAAACAGTTAATACACAAATTGTTTTGTGACATTGGTTGCCAGCCCCTGGATGTGTCAACACTCTCCCCTTCTCCACCCCAGTTTCCTTGTTTCCATTTGTCTAGTTTTCCTGTCCCTGCCTGCCTCATCATCTTTGCTTTTGGACTAGTGTGTTCAGTCTAATACACATGTTTGAATTACGAACCACGTTCCTCACATGTGCTATTGTCGGCCCTATGTTGTTGTTGTTAGGTGCCGTCGAGTCGGTTCCAACTCACAGCGACCCTATAGACCTGTGCAATCTTTGACTGAAGGGTGAACCTCAAGAATGACTTCAGTACTGAATTAAAACGGTGTCCAGGGGCCATACTTTCGGGTTTCTCCAGTCTCTTTGACACCAGCAAGCCTGGTCTTTTTTTTGTGTGTGTGTGAATTTGAATTTTGTTCTACACTTTTCTCCCGCTCTGTCTGGGACCCACTATTGTGATTCCTGTCAGAGCAGTCACTGGTAGCCAGGAGCCATCTATTTGTTCTGGGCTCAGTCTGGTGGGAATTGTGATAGTTGTGGTCCATTCATTCTTTTGGACTAATCTTTCCCTTATGTCTTTGGTTTTCTTCATTCTCACTTGGACCAGCCAGGATGGGACCAGTAGACGGCCTCTCAAAGGCTTTTAAGACCCCAAACACTACTCATCACAGTCCGATGCAGGACATTTTCTTTATAGGCTATGTTGTGCCAATTGAACTAGATGTCCCCCAAGACCATAGTCCCTAGCCCTCAGCCCAGGACCTCGGTCCATCAAGGTATTTGGATGTGTCTGTGAAGCTTCTACAACTTTCCCCTGGTCAAATTGTGCTTACTTCCCCAGTATTGTGCACTGTCTTACCCTTTACCAAAGTTACCACTTATCTACTTCTAGTTAATATTGTTCCCTCCCTACCCCACCCCTCCCTCATAACCGTCAAAGATTATTTCTTTCTGTGTGGAAACATATTCATGTGTTTTTATAATAGTGGTCTCAAACAGTATTTGTCATTTTGTGATTGACTTATTTCACTAAGCATAATGCCCTCCAGATTCAACCATGTTGTGAGATATTTCCCAGATTCATCATTGTTCTCTTCATTGCCTACTGATTCATTGTGCGTATGTACCACAGTTTGTTTATCCATTCTTCTGTTGATGGGCACTTAGGTTGGTTCCATTTTTTGCTATTGTGAATAATGCTGCAGTGAGCATGGGTTTGCATATGTCTATTCATGTGATGGCTCTTACTTCTCTAGGATATATTCCTAGGAGTGGGATTGCTGGATCATAAGGTATTTCTCTTTCTGGGTTTTAAAGGAAGTGCCATATCATTTTCCAAACTGGTTGTACCATTTTACATCCCCACCAGCAGAGCATAAGATAATCTCCTCACAACCTCCCTAACATTTGTTATTTTCTGTTTTTTTTTTTTTTTTTTTTATGCAGTAATGTTAGGGTAAAATGGTATCTCATTGTAGTTTTGATTTGAATTTCTGTAATGACTGGTGATCACAAGGATTTCCTTATGTGATTGTTAGCCACCTGAGCCTCTTCTTTGGCAAAGTGTTCAACTCCTTTGCTCATTTTTAATTGTGTTATTTGTTTTTTTTTATTACAGGGGTTTTTTATTATAGAGATTAGACCTTTGTCAGATATGTCATAGCCATTCCCCCCGCCATTTGTAAGATTTCTTTATACACTTTTGGTGAATTCTTTATGAGCGTAAGTATTTGATTTTTTAGAAGATGCCATTTATCTAGCTTATCTTCTGGTGTTTGTATATTGTTAATTGTGGTTTGTACGCTGTTTATGCCATATATTAGGGCCCCTAGTGTTGACTCTACTTTTCCTTCCATGATCTTTATAGTTTTTGGTTTTATATTTAGGGCTTTGATCCATTTTGCATGAATTTTTGTGTATAGTGTGAGGTATCCCTGTTTCATTTTTTTACAGGTAGACATCCAGTTTTGCCAGCACTGTTGGTTAAAAAGACTGTCTTTTCCCCCATTTAATGGACTTTGAGACTTTGTCAAAGATCAGATGGCCATAGGTAGATGGATTTACACCTGGGTTTTCCATTCTGTTCCATTGGTCAATATGTCTGTCCTTGCACCAGTACCAGGCTGTTTTGACTACTGTGATAGTAGGTTCTGAGATCAGGCAGTAAGAGTCCTCCTACTTTGTTGTTCTTCAATAATGCTTTACTTATCCAGGGTCTCTTTCCTTTCCATATAAATTTAATGATTAGTTTTTCCATCTCTTTAAAGAATGTTGATGATATTTGTATCAGGATTGCTTTGTATTTGTAGATTGCTTTGGGTAGACTTGATATTTTCACAGTGTTGAGTCTACCTATTCATGAGCATGGTACGTTTTTCCATTTATGTAGGTCTCATTTGGTTTCTTGCAATAGTGTTTTGTAGTTTTCTCTGTATAGGTTTTTAAGTCCCTGGTTAGATTTATTCCTAAATATTTTACTTTTTTAGGGTCTATTATAAATGATATTTCTTTCTTGATTTCCTTTTCATTGCTCTCTTTATTGGTGTATAGGAAACCAAGTGATTTTTGTATGTTTATCTTGTATTTTGCTACTCTGCTGAATCTTTCTATTAATTCCAGTAGTTTTTTTTTGTGGGGCCTTTACTGTTTTCTATGTATAATATCATATCTTCTGTGAAAAAGGATAGTTTTACATCTTCATTACCAATTTGGATGCCCTTTATTTCTTTTACTTGTCTTATTGCTCTAGCTAGGACTTCCAGCACAATGTTAAATAGGAGTGATGATAAAGGGCATCCTTGCCTTGTACCTGTTCTCAGGGAGAATGTTTTCATCTTCTCACCATTGAGAATGATTGTTGGCTGTTGCTTTTGTATGGGTGCTCTATATTATGTTGAGGAATTTCCCTTCTATTCCTATCTTGTTGAGAGTTTTTATCAGGAATGGGTGTGGGATTTTATCTAATGCCTCTCCTGTGTTGGTTAACATAATCATGTGATAATTTTATTTATGTGGTGGATTACATTGATTGATTTTCTAATTTCAACTGTCCTTGGATACCTAGTATGAATCCCACTTGGTTACAGTGTATTATCATTATTATTATTATTTTTAATATGGAGCTGAATTCCATTGGCTAGAATTTTGTTGAGAATTTCTGCATGAGAAATATTGGCTTGGAATTTTCTTTTTTGTGGCATCTTTGCCTGATTTTGGTTATCAGTGTCATGCTGGCTTCATAGAATGAATTTGGAAGTGTCCCTTCCTTTTCTATGTTCTGAAATAGTTTGAGTAGTATTGGTGTGATGTCTTCTCTGAATATTTGGTAGAATTCTCCAGTGACGCCATCTGGGCCAAGATTTTGTTGTTGTTGAGAATTTTATTACTTTTTCAATCTCTTTTGTTATGGGTCTGTTCAGATTTTCTACCTTAGTTTGTGTTAGTTTAGGTAGGTAATGTGTTTCTAGAAATGTGTCCATTTCCACTAGGTTTTCAAATTTGTTGGAGTACACCTTTTCATAGTACTCTGTTATGATCCTTTCTGTTTCAGTTGGGTCAACTGTAATGTCACCATTTCATTTCTTATTTAGGTTATTTGCTTTCTCTCCTGATTTTCTTTTGTCAGTTTTGCCAATGGTTTGTTGATTTTGTTGATTCTTTCAAAGAACCAACTTTTGGTTTTGTTGATTCTTTCTATTGTTTTTATATTCTCTATTTCATTTATTTTTGTTCTGATCTTTATTATTTCCTTTTTTCTGGTGGCTGTGGGATTCTTTTGCTGTTTTCTAATTGCTGGAGTTGTGGGGCTAGTCTTTTGATTTTGTTCCCTTCTTCTCTTTTGGTGTTTGTGCCTATTGGTATAAATTGACCTCTGTTCACTGCATTTGCTGTGTCCCAAAGGTTTTGGTATGATGTGTTTTCATTCTCATTTGATTCTAGACTTTTTTTTTTTAATTCCATCTTTGACTTCTATTACCCAGTGGTTTTTAAGCAAGGGGTTATTCAGTTTCCACGTGTTTGTTTTTTGTCCTTGACCTTCCTGTTATTAATTTCTACTTTAATGGCATTGTGATCAAAGAAGATGCTTTATATTATCTCAGTGTTTTGAATTTTGTTGAGAATTGCTTTGTGGCCTCAGATGTGGTCTGACCTGGAAAATGTTCCATGTGCAGAAGAAAAGAATGTGTACTTTGCTGCAGTTGAGTGAATGTTCTGTATATGTCTATGAGGCCAAGATGGTTGAATGTGGCCTTTAAAGCTTCTGTGTCTGTCATAGATTGAATTATATCCCCCCAAAGATGTGTGTATCAATTTGGCTAGGCCATGATTCCTGGTATTGTGTGATTTTCCTATATGTTGTAAACCCTGACCCTATGATGTTAATGAAGGAGAATGAGCGTCAGTTGTGTTAGGGAGGCAGGACTCAGTCTACAAGATTGGATTGTGTCTTGAGGCAATATCCTGAGATATAAAAAAAAGAAGTTAGCAGAGAGACAAGGAGACCTCATATCACCAAGAAAGAAGCACCGGGAGCAGAGCACGTCCTTTAGACCCAGGGTTCCTGCTCAGAGAAGCTCCTAGTCCAGGGAAAGATTGAAGAGAAAGACCTTCCTCCAGAGCGAACAGAGAGAGAAAGTCTTCCCTGTAACTGATGCCCTGAATTTGGACTTCCAGACTACTAGACTGTGAGAAAATAAATTTCTTTTTGTTAAAGCCATCCACTTGTGGTATTTATGTTATAGCAGCACTAGATAACTAAGACAATGTTTTTGCTGAGTTTCTTTCTAAATGTTCTTTCCTTTACCGAGAGTAGTGTGTTGAAGTATACCACTATTACTGTGGAACCGTCAATTTCTATTTTTAGTGCTGTTAGAGTTTGTTTTACGTATTCTGGCGCTATGTCATTGGGTGTGAAGATATTTGTTATGGCTATGTCATCATGGTAGATTGTCCCTTTAAACATTATATAATGTCTTTCCTTGTTTTTTATGGTGAATTTTCCCCTAAAATCTATTTTTTTAATCTGTGATTAGTATTGCCACTCGTGTTCTTTTTTGTTTGCTGTTTGCTCCTTATATATTTTCCATTGTTTGATTTTTAATATATTTATATCTTTGTTTCTAAGGCTTGTTTCTTGTAGACGGCATATTGATGGGTCTTTTTTTTTAAATCTATTTTGGCACTGTCTGTCTTTTTATAGGTTCATTTAAGTCATTTATGTTCAGTGTGATTATCAATAGATGTGAGCTTATTGCTGTCATTTTGTAATGGTTTTCTGTGTGTATGTGTTGCTGACATCTTCTTTGCTCCTCTTACTCTCTTGTGCTGAGTTCTATTTGTTTCTGAAATTTCTTTTTGTTTCTTTCATTATTGAAGACTTTCTATTTAATGAGACTTTATGTTTTTCTTCTTTATTTTGATGAGTAGCTTTGTTAACTTTCTTTGTGGTTACCTTGAAATTTACTCATATCTTCCTAAGTTTCAACCAGTCTTTTCTTACTTGACAATTGAAAGTTCTATATCTATACCATGTATTCCCCTTCTTATTGTTCTGACATTGCTGTCATTTACAGATTGATGTCTCTAGTTTGCTGTTTTAATCTTTTAGTTTTGTTTCATCCTTGAGAGTTAATTACCTTGGTCAGTATTTGGCTGATACTGACCTGTATCCTAGATTTAGATTGTTGTCTGATGTTGTTGGTTCTCTAACCAAAGGATTCCTTTTAATAACACTTGTAAGTTTGGTTTATTTTTTCTACAAATTCTATTCATTTCTGTTTATCTGGAAATGTCCTAATTTAGCCATTGTATTTGAGTGAGTTTTGAAGGACATAGTATTCTTGGTTGGCAATTTCTTTTTTTCAAGATGTTGTTTATATCATCCTATTGCCTCCTTGCCTACATGGTTTCTGCTGAGTAATCAGAGTTTAGTCTTATTTTTTCCCATTTGTATGTGACTTTTCCTTTTTCTTGAGCTGCTCTCAGGATTCTTTCTTTGTCTTTTGGGGTCTGTCCTATATGGGGCTCATAGAGCTTCTTGAACGTTCAGCTTTTCATCTTTCGTGATGTTAGGGAAGTTTTCTGTCAGCAAATCTTCGGTGATCCTCTCTGTGTTTTCTGTTTTCTCCCCTTGCTCTGGAAGTCTGATCACAAGTAAATTTTTGCTCTTGGTTTTATCCCACATAGTTCTTAGGTTTTCTTCATTCTTTTCTCTGATTTTTCCTTAAACAAAGTGGTATCCAAGTATTTGTCTTCAATTTTGCTGATTCTGTCTTTCATTGTTTTAAATTTGCTCTTAAAACCTTCTACTGCATTGTCTGTTTCTGAAATTTTGTTTATCTTCTGTATTTCTAATTGCTCTTCTTGTATAATTTCTAATTGTTCGTTTATTTTGTTCTTGTATTATTTTCCTGAATTCTTCTATTGCTTTGTCTATATTTTCTTTGATTTTGCCTGTGTTCTGTTGGTTTTGTCTGTGTTTTCCTTGATCTCTTTCCTAATCTGTTGGAAAGCCCACAGTGTTAGACTTTTGAATTCAGGTAGGTTCAGTGCCTGTTCTTCTACCAGAAGATCAACTGTTGCTTTATTCTCATTGCTTACTGGAGCCATCTGTCCTGGTTTTCTATATTTTTTGATATTGTCTGCTGTCTCCAAGATATTCAGGTATTATTTTCTTTACTTATTGTTTGTAGGTTTGTTTGTTTCATCCTGCCAGGCATTCTTTGTTGCTATTCATCTGTGGGCATGAGAGTTCTCATGATCTTGTCTGGATGTTCAGGGCCGGTTGCTCAGCTATGGTGCAGCAGGGCAGGTCCAGCAAGGGGAGAAGGGGTGGAGATGTGTCATTTGTCTGCAATGTGAACCCAGCTAGAAGCTGGAATAAGGCTGCGACAGCCAGTGGGAGGGGAGGGGAAGGTTCCCACACCAGCAAGAAGGGGCCTGAGGTCTGGGCCAGATACTTTTGTGACTGTGGCATGTGGCAGAAAGGGTTCTGAGCCAGCAGGAAGGGGCCTGGAGTCTGGGCCAGGTTCCCTTAGGGTTGTGGCAGGTAGTGGGAGGGGTATGGAGCTGATGAGGAGTGGTCTGGGGTCTGGTCCAGGCCCCCTCCGTGCTTCAGCTGGTGATAGGAGGGGTCCAGAGCCAACAGGGAAGGGCCTAGGGTCTGGTAGGTCTTCTTAAGGGCATGGTTAGTGGGAAATTGACCTGGGTCCAGATCTAGTCCTTTTTGGGCATGACCAGTGGGGCAGATGAGAGAGGTAAGGGAGGGGAAAAACAAAAGCAGAGGCAGAGGGGCTAGATGAAGGAGGGCAATAGGATGGGTTGGTACTGTGATTCCTGGCAGTTGGGGCTGTGGGGATGGGGTGGTTATAGCTGCTATTTTCCAGAGGGGTTGGGACTGTAGGAGCATGGTTCTGTGAGTACTGGGTGAGACAGTCCGGTCTCCTCCTTGGGTTGCAGCCAGCAAACGTGGTTTTACTTAGCCCTGGGTGTGTCCACACCATACCTCTATCTCCTATTGGATATTCTGTGCATGTGCCTTTCTGCATGTGAGGTTGTTGGTTTTATTCCAAGATGGTCATGCTGAGTCATGCTGTTTGGCTGGGAACCTCCATTCAATATTGTTATTCTTTCCCCATGTTCTATCAGTTTCTTCTTCTACTAAGTGACTTCTGATCTAATTCTTTATCCCTTCATTTAAGGTTCAGGGTTCCAGGAGCAATGTATGTATCCGTTTTACTTGGTTTCACAACTCTTTTTTGCAGTGGAATGGCTTAATGTGTATGACTAGTCCTCCGTATTGGCTCTGTCTCTCCAATAAGTTATAATATCTTATAAGTAATTAAGATTCTTCCTAACTGAATATTAAAAAATAATAATAAAGATAATGTTACATAAAATTTGTGTGGCCTAAATATCATAATTCTAGATTTTATTTTAAGCATAGCGTAAAAGAAGTGATGTATTAAAAGAGGTAGGGATTTATTCCATTTATTCTTAAATTGCCACATAAAACTTCTGCTTATTTCTCATTGAACATAACTTAGTCAGGTGGCTACACTTACTTGCAAGAGAGCCTGGGAAAAATAGCCATTATTCTGGAAGTCACACACCCAGATAGAATTTAGGGCAAGAAAAACATACACTGGGAAATGATTCCCAGTCTACCACAGTTAGTAACTTTTGGATGTTAAATCATGTCCACTCACTTTTGACATTTGTTAGTTTGTAAATTACAAAATTTATCCTCCTAAACTTTCTTTCAGTTCTCTTATAAATATCTTCTCACGGAATAAAAGATTTTTCATAGTTAAGATTAGACTTAAAATATAATGCATCAATTTAAAAAAAAGAGAACCCACCCAGTACTTGTTTTCTTAGTATATTTACTATTCAATAAAATTCTTAGTAAGACATTTTGTAAAATCTCTATTTAAGTATTTCTTTTTATAATTTTGTTTTTCTAGAAGAAACACCCACATGTAATGTCAGGCTTGCTAGAAATACAAAGTTTTCTGAACTCTCTCTGCTCTGAAGGAAATGCTTTTCTAAAAATAAAATGTACATGTTGGGAAAATGTTCAAATCAATGTGCTAGTTGTTACATTCGAAATTCCATTACTGTTAATGAGATTTGCAGGCATAACTTGCACAGCAAGTTGCTCTGAAATTTTACCCAGCTGTGTCCTGGAAAGATGTATACTTTTTTTTGTTGTTGTTAAGAAAATCATTTTATCTGAGCAGTTGCTTTTCAATTTATCCACTTGTGTTGATGGGATTTATTCTACACAAAATGTTAGACCTATATGTAAAGGGGAAAATAAGGCATTTGTCCACTGTATCTGTATGAGTCACAAACAACTCATGGACATGAACTTTAGCACCTTAGCATAGTTCTGGTATGGAACTTCTGCATAATTCATCATAAAAGAACATGAAGCATTCAGAAGTCAGTGTTCCTTCAGGGAGTGCTGCAGTATTAGCAGCACAAGGAAATATGCCTTCTCTATTTTTTCTATACATAATTTACAGGAGGCAGCTGAGAAGGTTTATGGTTCATAATAGAATTATTTTGATTCCTTTACAGTTGTTTGGAAATGTTTTAAAAGTAATACATTAAGAGAAATGATATTAAAACTGGTTTTCTCAGCATTTTCCACTTTTTTCATTTGTGTATACATTTCCTTGGAAGGTAATTAATAGTGATCAAATCTAGATTTTTATATATATATATACACACACACACACATATGTAATACATACCTACTTATACAGTTTTAAAATATGTAATATATTCTCATAATTAAAAAAAACTGAAAGATTATATGACCTTTAAAAATGTTAACATGATTTTTATCTCATCTTCTCTTACTTATACCACTTAGGCTTGCTACTTCATAAGAAATAGAAAATTGATTTACGCCATGCACAAGTCCTGCCAGTAGTATTTTATACAATCAAAACTAGTGCCTTTGGCCATGTCCTGTAGGTAGTAATTCTCTACAAGTCAGGAGAGGAAGGGTATATCACGCTCATCTGCAGAAATGTTTGTAAAACAACCCATATATACATTATCTCCAGAAACTGTGATTTCCTTAGCCACAGTGTATTATCATTGACTGGACTTTATTTTGTTCTCCCGTTTGGGACTCAAATAGGAATAGGAATCTTTTTTCTAGAGACCCAAAACAAGTGTAAGTTTGCCATTTTTATAAATAATTACCAGGTCCTATAAATAAATGTGTGAGTGCGTGTTGAGTGTCCATCCTTAGGAACAGGAAAACAACTTACTTAGAAGCAATTAATCTTATGGGAGAAAAAAGTGTTGATAGAGAATAAGAAGTTATAGAGAAGAACATTATGGTAGTAACAGGACTAGGTAAAAATATTCTCAGTCTTTTGTATTTTGCAGCAGCAATACGCTGTTTTCCATACAGATCAGGCTTATAATGTTATAAATTCTACAGTCAATGAGCTTACATTCTTTAGAAACTGTAATGGCTACCTGAATAATAAGTGAAATGAAGAACAATCATATTAAACATATATTCTATGGCCAGAAAAGAATCTGGGAATGGTTATTCATGACATAAATCAAATATTAGAAAAAAGCGTTTTAATAAGAATTATAATATATATTCAGATAGAAAAGATCAATAAGCTTTACCTATCATTTTAGTTCAGTTTCTCCTGACTGGGAATGAAATGTGCATACAAAGAAAGCCAGAATTCTTAGAGGACAAAGTTACAGTGCGCTCGCAAAGTCCTCAGGAGTTACGGAGTATGGAGCTGGGATGATCCTTAATATTTTTCCATCCTTGAGGCACTAAGTTCCTCAGGGAGGAAGTTTTGCTTAGTGGGTTGGCTTTCTGTGACTGAAGATAATTTGGGGAGAACAACTCAGCTGACAGTCACTCAGCAGCTGGGGAAATAGTACTTTAGCCCTGAAGTGAGATCTGGTTGGTGTATCTCAGCATCTTTTCTTCCTATTTTCTCTTAAATTAATGAGTTACATATGAATAATCTAGATTTTGTGGAATTACTAAATAAAAGAAGGAAGATTTCTTGATTTATGTTGGGAGGTTTGTTCAAACAACTAGTGCATAATTTAAAGTAACACTTGAAGTCATTACACAGGCAAGTGAACCAGGAGATGAGAAGTAAGTGGTGGAAGAAAATGAGTTGTAATGCAATAGGAAAGGCCCACTGCGTACAGGAGACAAGAGTTTATTACCAACTAACTAAAGCATTAAAAAGAAAAAAAGAACAAGTGTTGATGGTGGAATTAGAGTCCCTCAGAAGGCCCTTCGCTGATTGGCACCAATCTACTTTCTCCACTGTTATTTCTTTTAGCATGACACACCAATTTATTTTTTCCCATATTGTTACTTTCCTATTCACTATTTACAAAAAGCAATGCCCTTGTTGTCAGGTTCTGTTAAGTTGATTTCAACTCATAGTGACCCCATGTGACAGTAGAACCTTCTCATAGGGTTCTCTAGGCTGTCATCTTTACCTTTTTCACCAACATAAACAGCGACTATACTTGTGGACCTCACCAGACGGAATACACAGGAATCAAATCGACTATATCTGTGGAAAGAGATGATGGAAAAGCTCAATATCATCAGTCAGAACAAGGCCAGGGTGGAACAGACCATCAATTGCTCACATGCAAGTTCAAGTTAAAACTGAAGAAAATTAGAACAAGTCCCTGAGAGCCAAAGTAAGGCTTTGAGTATATCCCACCTGAATTTAGAGACCGTCTCAAAAATAGATTAATATGTTGAACACTAATGACTGAAGACAAGAAGAGTGGTGAATGACATCAAGGACATCATACATGAAGAAAGCAAGAGGTTATTAAAAAGACAGGAAAGAAATAAAAGACCAAAATAGATGTCAGAAGAGACTTAAACTTGTTCTTGAAAGTCAAACACTTAAAGCAAAGGGAAGAAATGATGAAGCAAAAGAACCGAAGATTTCAAAGAACAGCTCAAGAAGGCAAAGCAAAGTATTGAAGTGACACGTGCAAAGAGCTGGAGATAGAAAACCAAAAAGGAAGAACACGCTGGACATTTCTCAAGCGGAAAGACCCGAGGAAAAAGGTCAAGCCTTGAGCAGCAACAGTGAAGGATTCTGTGGGGAAAATACTTAACAAAGGAGAAAGCATCAAAACAAGATGGAAGGAATACACAGAGTCATTGTACCAAAAAGAATTGGTTGACATTCAACAATTTCAAGAGATAGCGTATGATCAGGATGGTGCTGAAGGAAGGCATCCAAGTTGCACTGAAGGCACTGGCAAAAAAACAAGGCTCCAGGAATTGATGAAATATCAGTTGAGATATTTCAACAAGCAGATGCAGCACTGGAAGTGCTTACTTGCCTATGCCAAGAAATTTGGAAGACAGCTACCTGGCCAACCAACTGGAAGAGATACATATTTACACCTAGTCTCAAGAAAAGTGATTCAAACAAATGAGGAAATTATCAAACAATATCGTTAGTATCACATGAATCAAAATTTTGCTGAAGATCATTCAAAAACAGCTGCAGCAGTATATGAACAGTGAGCTACTAGAAATTGAGGCTGGATTCAGAAGAGGATGTGGAAGTGGGGATATCATTGCTGATGTCAGATGGATCCTGGCTGAAAGCAAAGAATACCAGAAGGATGTTTACTTGTGTTATGTTGACTACGCAAAGGCTTTTGACTGTGTGGATCATAACAAATTATGGGTAACATTTCAAAGAATGGGCATTCCAGAGCACTTAATTGTGCTCATGAAGAAACCACATGAATCGAGAAGCAGATATTCAGACAGAACAGTGGTATACTGAGTGACTTAAAGCCAGGAAATGTGTGTGGCAGGGTTGTATTCTTTCACCATACCTATTTAATCTGTATGCTGAGCAAATAATCCGAGAAGCTGGACTATATGAAGAAGAAGGAGAGAATCATGAATGGAGGAAAACTCATTAACAACCTGCATTATGCATATGACACAACCTTATTTGCTGAAAGTGAAGAGAACTTGAAGCACTAACTGATGAAGATCAAAGACCACAGCCTTCAGTATGGATTACACCTCATCATAAAGAAAACTAAAATTCTCACAGCTGAACCAATAAGAAACATCGTGGTAAACTGAGATAAGATTGAAGTTGTCAAGGATTTCATTTTACTTGGATCCACAATCAACACCCATGGAAGCAGCAGTGAAGAAATCAAAGGACCTATTACATTGGGCTAATCTGCTGCAAAGGACCTCTTTAAAGTGATAGAAAGCAAAGATGTCACCTTGAAGACTAAGGTGCACCTGACCCAAGAGGTCAGTAGGACGGAGTAGAACTGCCTCATTGGGTTTCTAAAGCTGTAATCTTTATGGAAGCAGGCCATCACTTCTTTCTCCCATGGAGCAGCTGATGGGTTCAAACCATCGACCTTTTGGTTAGCAGCTGAGTGCTTTTTTTTAACCTCTGCACAACCGAGGATCCTTTATTTTAGATATAATTTATTCATTTTAACTGCAGTATTGTGTTTTATTGTATAAATAAGCCAGATTTTATTTACCAATATCTCTAATATTAGAAAAAAAAAAAATTTTTTTTTTTTTCTAATATTACTTCTTTGGGCTGTTTCTAATTTTTCATTATGATTAAAAAAAAAAACTGCAATCCAGTCATTATGGACATCCTTAAATATTATTGGCATGTATTTTTTAGAGCTTCCTAATGAGACTATGAGTTTCTTGAATGATGAGGCACTTATTCAAATTGCCTGTGATGTATAGTATGGAAATGACTTAATGATTTTAATATCCTGCTCATATATTGGATGGAGAGCAATGGCCTTGGATTCAGAAACAGAGCCTCTGTCCTATGTATGAACACAAACTATTAAGCAGGTAGTAATCCCATTATGTCTATTTGATATGCCATAACAACAACAACAACAAAATTAATTAAAAAATAAAAGAACAGGTGCCATCAAGTCAATTCTGACTCACGGCAGGCCCATGTCTGTGTGTATGAAAGTAGAACTGTATTCCTTCGGGTTGTCAATGACTGATTTTTCAGAAGTAAGTTGCCAGACGTTTCTTCCAAGGTGCCTCTGGGTAGACTCAAATCACCAACTTTTGGCTAACAGCCGAGTGCCTTATTCATTTGCATTGCCTAGGGACTTTACTCATAATACAAGCTTTGTCAGAGCTGTGTTTACTTCGTCATTTATGTAAGACTTACCCTGAGTTATTTAATTTCTTTGCCCTATATCCTTTTGTTGATGCATTGGCAATACTAAAGGTATTTGGGAATAATGTCATCTTCACCTGCACAGAGGGAGCTTTGTAGTACTTTCCCTTCTACTGGCTCTTTTGTGGAAGCACATGATTTATTGCCATCTTGCCAATTTACTCTGAGTGAACGAAGTGTTTCTTCATTCAACTGTGCCTTCTTAGAAGCATTTTTTACAGCTATTTAAGCAGGTTGATGATGTGGCCATCTCTCATTTTGACCACTGCACAGCTCCTCCCTGGTTTTCCCACTTTAAACGCTGTCCTCCTCTAATCAATTGTCAATCTGCAGCTGCCAAAATGATCCTTTCCTCCCCTAGGTTTGACTGTGACTCTTTTCTCATTACAACATCCTGTAGCTTCATAACCTAGGTATTAGGCTGAAGAGTTGTAGCTGCTATCCCAAAGCTTTTCATCAAAGGGCTTTCCATTTGTTCTCTCTATTCCCACCTATATCCTTTTCACTAATATTGTCTGGCTATATTACTCACCACGTCCCTTTTTACAATCATCCTATTTTGTTTCCCTTTCCCTTCAATACATTCTTTCCCTTGGCTTGCAAAAACTCTGTCTTTTTTTTATATTATTAATAGGAATTTTCTCTGACAATGGAATTTATGAAATGAATAGAGGTAAATAAGAAAAAAGAAGAAAAGAAAACAATCTTCTCATCTAGACATAGTCTCCTCTCACCATGTTAACATATTCCCTTTCTTTTTTTCTACATCACTTTGCACAATTCAGTCCCAACTGTATAGCTAGTTTGTATTCTATCCTTTTTTTTTTTTTGCTATAGACTATATCATATGCATTTCCCAATTAATTTTTTTTTTTTTTTTGTGAGCAACATTTTTCCGGAAAAAAGCAACTGTTACATGGAGATACACTACAAATAGAGTATTCCATTTTAAAATACAATTAAAAATGAGTAAAGTGACTGAGAAATTCAATCAATTAAAAAGAACATACAGATTACCAGCGATAAATGGGGTCGTTGAGAGAGAGGACGATTAAATCTCTATAAACAGGAAAACATTGTGAATGGGCATGCTCTGGAAAAGGAACACGCAGAGAAAGAATTGAGTAGGGAACTAGACTGGAACTTTAGATTAAGGAACAAAAAGAACCAATTTCCTTTAAGTAGGATGGAGTTACATTCTCCATGTTGAAGGTCAAGTCTTCAGTACCACAGTGTATTTGTTGTTATAGAATCAAACTGAAAACCAGCATTTGAAGACAGAGTAATGTTTTCCTATGTGACATGTTTATTCAGCTCCAAATTTCTTTTTCATTGAAACATGTATCAATGTAGCATGATTAGGACCATTTCCAAAAAGAATGTGAAAATGACTTTTTCTTTCCCCTAAAGTATTTGCAGTCCCTAAATGATTAGTAATAATTTCTTACACTTGTACAACAAAAGTGTTATAAAATCACATTCATATTAATTATCTCCTTTTATGCTCACAACAAAGCCGTGAAGCAGGTAGTGTAATTATTCTGTTTATAGGTAGCTAATTCAAGGTCAGGGAAGTTAAGTGATTTACTGAAGATGGTACAGGTTGGAAGAGGTAGCCTAGTCTAGGATTTTGAGTTATTTTTTTTTTTTTTTCTTTTTACCATGTTTTCTATAATGTTAAGAAGGTGGACTTTGGTAAAGATGACAAAGAGTGTCATCTCATTATAATACAACAAGCTCCATCCTGACTCCTGAATATTTATTCCCTTCTTGGTTGTTTGGAATATGTCCCAGTACGGAGGAAGCATGTTTTCTGTGCTTTCACAAAAGAAAAGCTTTAGTGGATATTCAATTCCTTCTCATACTTACAGCTATTACTTTAATGTTCTTTGGCAATTGCTTTTGAAAAAAAGTCAGAAGCCTCCTGCTTCTTTTGAGAATTACCTCTCTGAATGCTTTTAGGATTCTTAAACATATTTTAAAAATATTAAAGATTTCTAGTGTCTACCTAATTGGACTTCATTAATGTTGCCTATGACATGGTATATGAGTCGGAATCGCAATTTTTTTTTTTTAAATGAGATGGGAGAACACTCAACCTTCATATAAAACACTTTTTAATTTCAGGATTTATTTTTAATCATCACAATCCCAATTATGTTTAATTCTCCCTCAAACATTCCTGACGTTGAGCAGCCCCTTCTCATCCCATCCAATATAACTATCATCTTCTTTCCCACTGTTTTAATTCCATCGTTGTACTATCTCCACATTCTCAGGAGCTTTTCAATTTTTCCTCTAATTATTTTAGTTCCAGTCTCAGCGATGTTCTTGACTGCCTTCATTCAGCTTTTAGATCTTTGCTGAATATGTAAATCCTTATATTTATTTCATAGATTTTCTTTTCCACAGAGTTTTTGACTTTTCATTTACACTGTTCTTTCCTCTCATCTCTTTGTTCTTTCTTCATTGAGGCCTTCTTGGTATATTGTGTTCCACTGAATATATTACTAAGAAACTGTCATCTGTAGAGTAATCGCTACTCATTGTAAGGTCCTGCCTAAGTTTTTCTTCTTTTCAGTCATCCGTGAAGCATGGAAATTGTATCCAATATTTGTGTTTTCCGTAAAAGCGCTCAGTTTGCTTTTGATTAGACTTTACATCAACAAGGATATTGGGTGAATGCCTCTTCTTATATCAAAACCGGAAAGATAAAATACATGTATCACTCCTGAACCACTTCCTGGTGTGTAGTTGGCATACAACTACCGTAGATCTATTAGATGAAGATACAATCTGCTACTTTCACCATCTTTTGATCTGATACTTTGAACCAAGCAATACATGAACAAGGACAATATGCATCATAAATAATTACAATGACAATTCCTTAACTGTGTCTATTTTACTTTAAGATAGTGGAATTAAGCCTTCCTGGTGCTGCAAACAGCTTCTAATTTGCAACATAACTATCTATGTAATCCAGCCAGAACATATGTTATACGTAGGGTTGTTGTTAGGTGCCATCAAATTGATTTTCGACTCAGTGACCCCATGTGACAGAGTAGAACTGCTTCATAGGGTTTTTTAGACTGTAATTTTTACAGGAGCAGATCACCAAGTCTTTCTCCCGAGAAGACAATAGGTGGGTTCGAACTGCGAACCTTTCAGTTAGCAGTGGACCACTTAACTGTTGCACCACCAGGGCTCCTTTGTGAATAAACATACAATTTATTGTCCGATTAATTAGGAAAATTTAAGAGTGAAAGACGGTGCTATTAATAATTATGCCAGGGCAAACGGCATGTAATAGGGCTGTCTTAGGCAAATTGGGAAGTATGGTATATTAGTTTCATAGGACTGCCATAACAAAATACCACCAAATGGGTAGCTTTAAATAACAGAAATTTATTGTTTCAGAGTTTTTGAGGCTGGGAGTCTGAGATCATGGTGTCGGCCATGTTGATTCTTTCTGTGGTATTGAGAGAGAATTTGTCCCATGCCTCTCTCCTAGCTTCTGGGAGCTCTAAAATTTCCTTGGTTTGCAGCTACAGTTGCATCCTTCTTCTATCTACCTTTGTTTGTGTATCTTCTCTTTTATAAGGACATCAGTCATGTAAAATTAGAATCTATCCTTCTCTAGTATGACTTCATGTTAATCTAACTGATAACATCCTCAAAGACCCTTTTTCTAAATAAGGTCACATTCTTGGATACAGGGGTTAAGGTTTCAACATGTCTTTCTGGGGAACACAATTGAATCCATAACATGTGGTTATCCTAATTCTACTGTGTTCAGTTGGATATAGAAGAAGAGATGCTAATCCAGGAAGAAAGTGCCTGGGCAATAGTCCTCTGCTCCTTCAAACACAGCCACCGTAGAAGGGTATACACTCAGTTTTCAGAATGGCACAGACTTTATGCTTTTGGACCATTGAGCAAAATTCTTACAGAAGTTTCAGTTACTTCTGTCATACTAGGAGTTTGCTCTTCTGATTGAGTAAGAGGGAAATGAACAATTAATTACCTCAGTTCAGCCCCATTGGCCTTGTAGTTTACAGATATTTTCTTGAAATGCTCATGAAATATTGAATGAGTTCCAGCATCCAGTTTTGTCATGAGATTTCATTTTTTTCCTGTGTCTCTATTTATTTTCTTGAATGCTGAGAGAAAGTGAGTCAGGCAGTGCTAGCAAGATTTTACTTAAATTTTTGTGCCTATTTCATTCAATCTGATAATGTGTGTCCTTAATCATGTGTTAAAATCTATTCCACATTCTCTCTGTGTATTGCATTTAATAAATATGTGTTCAATTTTTTATCCAACAACCTTTGCCATGGATTAGCAACTCCTACAGAATATGGAACAACAAATGGACACAATAAATATTTATGTTCAATATCTTCTAGTGCATAGTATTTTTTAACTTGCTTGAAGTATGTTCAGCAGTTTACCCCGCTAAGTAGGTGTCAAATGTTTTACTCATAGCTTTAAAGCAAATACCAGAAAATGAAAAATTTTAAATTATCATATTTAGATCTGTTAGTGACTCTCTTAAAACATAGTCTAGTGATTTAAATATATTACCTGACTTACTTAGACTTAAACTTGTTTAAAGATGACCGTGTCTTTATTGACCATGACCCTACAGAGTACTGCTCCCAATGTATAAACATCCGGGAAGGCTGCTTGGAAGGCATTTAGTGAAAAAAATAAAGTCTGCTTAAGCAAAAGAGATTTCAAAATGTAAAACTGTGAGTCTTACTGCTAATAATCTACCTCTTAGTAATTTAGTTGTATAATATATTCAACCTTGACTATTTTTTAAAATTATGCTTTAGATGAAGGTTTACAGAGAAAATTAGTTTCCCGTTAAACAATTATTACACATGTTTTGTGACATTGATTTCCAACCCTGCAATGTGTCAACACTCTCGTCTTCTCGATCTTGGGTTCCCCACTTCCATTTATCCAGCTTGCGTGTCCCCTCTTCCCTTCTCATCCTTGCCCCTGGGCTGGTGTGCCCATTTAGTCTGGTTTATGTGGTTGAGCTATGTGTGTTACTGTTTGTTTTATGGGCCTGCCTACTCTTTGGCTGAAGTGTGGACCTCAGGAGTGACTTCAATACTGAGTTAAGAGGGTGCCTGGGGGCCTTACTTTCTGGGTTTCTCCAGTCTCTGTCAGACCAGTAAGTCTGGAATTTTGTTGTACATTTATCTGCAGCTCTGTCCAGGACCCTCTATTGTTATCCCTGTTAAAGCAGTCAGTGGTGGTAGCCTGACACCATCTAGTTGTGCTGGACTCAATCTGGTGGTAGTTGTGGTCCATTAGTCCTTTGGACTAATCTTTCCCTTGTGTCTTTGGTTTTCTTCATTCTCCCTTGTACCAGACAGGGTGGGACTACTGAATTATCTTAGGTGGCTGCTCACAAGTTTTTAAGACCCCAGATGCTACTTACTAAAGTAGATTGTAGAACATTTTCTTTACAAATTATGCTATGCCAATGAAGCTAGATGTCCCCCGAGACCATGGTCCCCAGTCCTCAGTCCAGTAATTCAATCTCTCAGGTAGTTTGGATGTGTCTATGAAACTTCTAAGACTTCGCCTTGGTCAAGTTGTTCTGACTTCCCCAGTATCATGTACTCTTACCCTTCACCAAAGTTACCACTTATTGTCTGGTTAGTGTTTTTTTCTCCCAACCCTTCCCCTCTCTTGTAACCATCAAAGATTGTTCCTTTCTGTGTGTAAACCTTTTCATGAGTTTTTATAGTAGTGGTCTCATACAGTATTTTTCCTTTTGTGGTTGACTTATTTCACTTAGCATAATACCCTCCAGATTCATCCATGTTGTGAAATGTTACATGGATTCATCACTGTTTTTTTGTCATTACATAGCATTCCATTGTGTGTATGTACCACAGTTTGTTTATCCATTCACCTGTTGATGGGCACTTAGGTTGTTTCCATCTTTTTGCTATTGTGAACAATGTTTCAATGAACATGGGTTTTCATATGTTTATTCTTGTGATGGCTTTTGTTTCTCTAGGAGAGGGATTGCTGGATCATATGGTATTTCTATTTCTAGCTTTTTAAGGAAGTACCATATCATTTTCCGAAATGGTTGAACCATTTTCCATTCCCACCAGCAGTGCATAAGAATTCCAATCTCCCCGCAGCCTCTCTAAAGTCTTTTTTTTTTTTTTTTTAATTTGTGCCAGTAATGTTGGGGTGAGATGGTATCTCACTGTAGTTTTTATTTTCATTTCTCTAACGTCTTTTTTTTTTTTTATGTCTTATGATTGCAAGCATTTCCTCATGTGTCTTTTAGCCACCAGAATGTCTTCTTTGGTGAAGTCAACTGAGCCTATTTTTACTGATAATAAGGAATAGGAGTTGCAGGGTGGTCACAATATTAGTGAAAATTTAATTTATGAAGTTTCCGTCTGTTACTCAATGTCTTGTACCTGGCTGGGCTGTGAACTCTTGGTCTATGGCCCAATATCTAGTCTATTTTACCTTAGATGTCAGTTCTATCTAGGAGAGAGGCGCCACCTCCAACCATGACCTTTCAGCAGTCCTACTTCCCAAAAAACTGAATGTATCATTACAGAAAAATGTTGAATACTTTAAATATAGGCTTCAGCATGCACAGAAAAAGTCTCTGGCCACATTTCGTGGTAGATTACAGGAGGAAAACCTCACGTACCTTTCCCCCTTCATTTCTATCTCTTCTAGGAAGTCTCTCAGAAAGAAAGCACATAGGCAACTGGTAGAAGATTGTCAGTCTGATGAGTGGGAAAACATTATATTTTAGCATCATAAGTGATAACCAACCTTGGGTTATCTAGTCTTTTGCATCTACTATTTAAAATAGTTCTATACAACACAGAAAATAAATTATTGCCTTTGTTATTTTTGTTGCTTACCTTATAATGCATTACTGCCCAGAGAAGCATGTGTCTTTTTGTGTTCTTTCGTACAGTTTCTGTGATAACTCATCAATTAAACCTCATATCCAGTCTTTTACCATAAGCACATTAAGACATGGTTTTCAGGTGACACGAATATTTATTTAAAATACATTTTATCACTGTTGTAAAGAAATTTCTTTAATTTGTCATTTAAAACACTAAAGAATCATTAGTGAGAAGGGGTGCTTAGAATGAGAGCAGTTTAAATGTGTTACTACTATACCAAATTAACTCTGGCTTCATTAGGTGTCACAAGAGAAAATTTGTTATCAGTGACTTGTGTTTTACATTTTTTTCTCCAACGAGGAGCAACAAATTTTGAGCAAATGTCTTGTCTAAATTGACAAACATACAAAATAACAATCACTATTAAAATCTAGGCACTGGGTTTTTGGGTTATTAAAATCTAACATGCATATTATAAAATTACATCTTAACTTGTAGATTATAAATTGTTTCTTATTTCAAAAATTGCCTAGATACCTACATGTTACTGATTTAAACTGTAAAATTATTTACTATATACAAAAAGAATGCCATCGAGTCAATTCCGACTCATAGCAACCCTATAAGACAAAGTAGAACTGCCCCATATAATTTCCAAGAAGCGGCTGGTGGATTAGAACTGCCAAACTTGTGCTTAGCAATCAAGCTCTTAACCACTTTGCCATCAAGGCTCTATATACAGTACATCTATATATGTTGTTGTTAGGTGCTGTCCAGTTGGTTCCAAATCATAGTGACCCCATGTACAACAGAACAAAATAGTGCTCAGTCCTACACCATCCTCACAATTGTTGCTATATTTGAGCCCATTATTGCAGCCATTGTGTCAATACATCTCACTGAAGGTCTTCTTTTACGCTGACCCTATACTTTACCAAGCATGATGTCCTTCTCCAGGCTTCTGAAAACATGTCCTAAGCATGTGAGACGAAGGGTAGCCACCCTTGCTTCTAAGGAACATTATAGCTTTACTTCTTCCAAGACAGATCTTCTGGCAGTCCATGGTATATTCAATCATCTTCGCAAACACCATAATCTGGAGGTATCAATTCTTCTTCAGTCTTCCTTATTCATCATCCAGCTTTCGCATTTATATGGGGTGATTGAAAATACCATGTTTTGGGTCAGGCATGCCTTAGTCTTCAAGCTGACTTCCTTGCTTTTTATCACTTTAAATAGGTCTTTTACAGCAGATTTGCCCAATGCAATGCATCTTTTGACTTCTTGACTGCTGCTTCCATGGTTGTTGATTTTGAATCCAAGTAAAATGAAATCCTTGAAAGCTTCTGTCTTTTCTCTATTATCATTATGTTGCTTATTGGCCTTGTTGTGAGTTTTTTTTTTTTTTTTTTTTTTATGTTGAGGTGTAACCCATATTGAAGGCTGTAGTCTTTGATTTTCATCAGTAGGTGATTCAAGTCCTCTTTGCTTTCAGCAAGCAAGGTTGTCTCATGTGCATATCACAAATTGTTAATGACTGTTCTTCCAATCCTGATGCCCCGTTTTTCTTCATATAGTCTAGCCTCTTGGATTGTTTGCTCAGCATACAGATTGAATATGTATGGTGAAAGGATAAAACCTTGATGAACACCTTTCCTGTATTTAAACCATGCAGTATCCCTTTGTTCTGTTTGAACGACTGCCCCTTGGTCTAAGTTCAGGTTCCTCATGAGCACAGCTAAGTGTTTTTGCATTCCCATTCTTTGCAATGTTAACCGTAATTTGTTTTGATCCACACCATCAAACATCTTTGTACAGTCAATGAAACACTGGTAAACATCCTTCTGGTATTCTCTGCTTTCAGCCAAGATCCATCTGACATCAGCAATGATAACCCTCTTTCCATAACCTCTTCTGAATCTGGCCCCCTGTTAATATACTGCTGCGACCGTTTTTGAATTATCTTCAAGGAAAATTTTACTTCCGCTTAATAGTACTGATATTGTTTGATAATTTCCACACTCTAGTGGGTCATCTTTCTTTGGAATGGGCACAAATATGGATCTCTTCCAGTTGGTTGGCCAGTTAGCTATCTTCTAAATTTCTTGGCATGGATGAGCAAACGCTTCCAGTGTTTCATTTGTTTGTTGAAACAGCTTAATTGGTATCCCATCAATTCCTGGAGCCTTGTTTTTTGCCAATGCATTCAGTGCGACTTGGACTTCTTCCTTCAATTCCATCAGTTCTTGATCATATACTATCTCCTGAAATGGTTGAAAGTTGACCATTTCTTTTTGGTACAGTGACTCTGTGTAAACCTTTTATCTTCTTTTCATGCTTCCTGTGTCATTCAATATTTTGCCCATAGAATTCTTCAATATTGCTACTTGAGGCTTAAGTTTTTTCTTCAGTTCTTTCAGCTTGAGAAATACCAAGTGTTTTCTTATCTTTTGGTTTTCTGACTGCAAGTCTTTGCACATTTCATTATAATCCTTTTCTTTGTCTTCTTGAGCCACCCTTTGAAATCTTCTTTTCAGCTCTTTTACTTTATCATTTTTTCATTTCTCTTTAGCTACTCAACCTTCATTAACAAGTTTCAGAGTCTCTTCCAGCATCCATTTTGGTCCTTTCTTTCCTTTCTTTTAATGACCTTATGCTGTCTTTGTGTGTGATGTCCTTAATGTCATCCCACAACTTGTCTGTCTGGTCTTCGGTCATTAGCATTCAATGTGTCAAATCTATTCTTGAGATGGTCTCTAAATTCAGGTAGGATAGACTCAAGGTCATACTTTGGATCTCATGAACTTATTTTAACTTTCCTTAGCTTCAACTTGAATGTGCATATGAGCAATTGATAGTCTGTTCTGTAGTCGGCCCCTGGCCTTGTTCTGACTGACATATCTTATATATATCTGTGTGTATATATACCTATATTTATACATCTCTCTATATACATTCATATTTACATCTATATCCATATTCATATATGCTACAGCTATATGCTACATCTATACCTATACAGATATTTTTTGTCCAAATAAGCTTAGACCATACAATTGATTATTCTATAAAGGTAAATTTAAATATTTTATAGCTTTAAATAAACATTTTTTAATTTATATTATATACTAAAAAAAAAAAAAAATTTTTTGTACTAATTTGATGTTTCAGAAGTTAACAGAAATTGGCCTTTTATATCATCTAAATGCATGACAGTGCTTGGTATTACCTGTTTAACTCCTTCAAGTCAAAATGTACTAGTGTTTTGTTACATTTACATGCAGTGCTAAGACTTCAATGAAAAAAAATTTTTTTTTTTCAATGAAGGGAAAAAAATACAGGAATTAACTTTTTTTTTATTTTGATGATAGAACATACAATATTGATAGCTCAATTAAAAATGTGAATTCAAATGAAATATTCTTGTGCACTATGAATTTATGAGATTCAATTAAAAAAAAATCTTTTCTGCAGCCTCCTTTAATGGGATGTTGTAGAAAGAGGGGGCTGAACTGGGAAGCAGTAGACCCAGTTGGTCAGCCAACTCTGCCAATAACTAGCTGTGCCACGGCCTCTCTAGGCTTCAGTGTTCTCATTTGAACATGACAAAATACAATCATATAATTTTCAATGTTTGTTTTGTTCTAGATCAAAAATGCAATTCTATATGTTTGTTAGGTAGGTCAGTAAAAAAAAAAAAAAAAGTAGGTAGGCTAAAATTTTAAGCATCTTCACACTGTTAAAGAAACTCTAAAAGTACAGTTAATAACATATCTATCTATAACAATTTTATATGATAGGAAGATAAAATACAGAGATCACTTTAGAATTATCACTGTAGAAACATGTGAGAGTCCTGTTCAGGCAAGAATATGCCAGATAATGGGAAACAAAAGCATTGCGTTGAATTATCCCTCCAAATTCTTTATTTTCAAATAACATGGGTCATTCTCTTTTTGGTCATTCCTTCATTTAAGTCCAGCAAATGAATTTCCACTCCTCTCAATCCGGCCATGTTTTTCCATCTGACTTGCCCCAGTAACTTGCTGCATAACAGTAGTAGACATACGATGGCCTTAACTTTTGTATTTAGGAAAGTAATAATGCAGTGCTTGGACTTCATGCTCCGTGATATATGTCATTTATAATGCATCCTTCTTTGGCTTTGCTAACACTTTCTCCTGTGGAGCAAGAAACCCTTTTACTTTTATGAATTAGAAAACAATAATTCTTCCAGCAAAGTGTGTGAGCTCTGGAAGTGAGCACTTTATCAATCTAAATTAGACCATAAGCATTTTGTTCAGTGAAGCATAGGCTACAGTTCATTGGTTCAGCAACATTAAATAATTATCATCTTGGATTAATAGCACTTCCTGAGCTTCTTAATGTCATTGGTCAATCTACAAATCAATCCATATCTCTCTTCAGAGAAGCGGAATAAAAATTAATATTCCTGTAGATGCATTAAACACAGAATATGTATTTACTGCCTTAAGTTTGATTGAATTGAAGATTCTGAAGGAAAATGCTAGAATTCAGCATTTTTGTAATGCGAAGCTAGGAGACAACCCCCACGTCTCTGTCAGTTTGTCGTACTGTGGGGGCTTGTGTGTTGCTGTGATGTTGGAAGCTATGCCACCGGTATTCAGATACCAGCAAGGTCACCCATGGAGGACAGGTTTCACCTGAACTTCCAGACTAAGACAGACTAGGAAGAAGGACCCGGCAGTCTACTTCTAAAAAAGCATTAGCCAGTGAAAACCTTACGAATAGCAGCGGAACTTTGTCTGATATAGTGCTGGAAGATGAGCTCCCAAGGTTGGAAGGCATTCAAAAGATGACTGGGGAAGAGCTGCCTCCTCAAAATAGAGTAAACCTTAATGACATAGATGGAGTAAAGCTTTCGGGACCTTCATTTGCTGATGTGGCATGACTCAAAATGAGAAGAAACAGCTGCGAACATCCATTAATAATTGGAACCTGGAATATACGAAGTATGAATCTAGGAAAATTGGAAATCGTCAAAAATGAAATGGAACACATAAACATCGATATCCTAGGTATTAGTGAGCTAAAATGGACTGCTGGGAATGACAACTCAAAGAGGAATGGTGTTGCATTCATGGTCAAAAAGAATGTTTCAAGATCCATTCTGAAGTACAACGCTGTCAGTGATAGGATAATATCCATAAGGCTACAAGGAAGACCAGTTAATATGACTATTATTCATATTTATGCACCAACCACTTGTGCCAAAGATGAAGAAATAGAAGATTTTTACCAGCTATTGCAGTCTGAAATCAATCGAACATGAAATCAAGATGCATTGATAATTACTAGCAATTGGAATGTGAAAGCTGGAAACAAAGAAGAAGGACCAGTAGTTGGAAAATATGGCCTTGGTGATAGAAACAATGCCGGAGATCAAATGATAGAATTTTTCAAGACCAATGACTTCTTCATTGCAAATACCTTCTTTCACCAACATAAATGGCGACTGTACACATGGACATCGCTGGATGGAACACACAGAAATCAAATTGACTACATCTGTGGAAAGAGATGATGGAAAAGCTGAATATCATCAGTCAGAACAAGACCAGGGGCCGACTGTGGAACAGACCATCGATTGCCCATATGCAAGTTCAAGCTGAAACTGAAGAAAATCGGAGCAAGTCCATGAGAGCCAAAATATGACCTTCTGTATATCCCACCTGAATTGAGAGACCATCTAAAGAATAGATTTGATGCATTGAACACTAGTAACCGCAGACCAGACGAGTTGTGGAATGACATCAAGGACATCATACATGAAGAAGGCAAGAGGTCATTGAAATGACGGGAAAGAAAGAAAAGACCAAGATGGACGTCAGAGGAGACGCTGAAAGTTGCTCTCAAACATTGAGCAACTAAAGCAAAAGGAAGAATTGATGAAGTAAAACAACTGAACAGAAGATTTCAAAGGGCCTCTCAAGAAGACAAAGTAAAGTATTATAATGACATGTGCAAAGAGCTAGAGATAGAAAACCAAAAGGGAAGAAGATACTCAGCATTTCTCAAGCTGAAAGAACTGAAGAAAAAATTCAAGCCTCGAGTTGCAATAGTGAAGGATTCCATGGGGAAAATATTAAATGACGCAGGAAGCATCAAAAGAAGATGGAAGGAATATACAGAGTCATTATACCAAAAAGAATTAGTCGATATTCAACCATTTCAAGAGGTGGCATATGATCAGGAACTGATGGTACTGAAGGAAGAACTCCAAGCTGCTCTGAAGGCATTGGAGAAAAACAAGGCTCCAAGAATTGATGGAATATCATTTGAGATGTTTCAACAAACAGATGTAGTGCTGGAGGTGCTTACTCATCTATGCCAAGAAATATGGAAGACAGCTTCCTGGCCAACTGAGTGGAAGAGATCCATATTTATGACTATTCCTAAGAAAGGTGATCCAACCAAATGTGGAAATTATAGAAAAATATCATTAATATCACACACAAGCAAAATTTTGCTGAAGATTATTCAAAAACTGCTGCAGCAGTATGTCGACAGGGAACTGCCAGAAATTCAGGCCAGTTTCAGAAGAGGACATGGAACCAGGGATATCATTGCTGATGTCAGATGGATCCTGGCTGAAAGCAGAGAATACCAGAAGGATATTTACCTGTGTTTTATTGACTATGCAAAGGCATTCGACTGTGTGGATCATAACAAACTATGGATAACACTGTGAAGAATGGTAATTCCAGAACACTTAATTGTGCTCATGAGGAACCTTTACATAGATCAAGAGGCAGTTGTTCAGACAGAACAAGGGGATACTGACTGGTTTAAAGTCAGGAAAGGTGTGTGTCAGGGTTGTATTCTTTCACCATACCTATTCAATCTGTATGCTGAGCAAATAATCTGAGAAGATGGACTATATGAAGAAGAATGGGGCATCAGGATTGGAGGAAGACTCATTAACAACCTGCATTATGCAGGTGACACAACCTTGCTTGCTGAAAGTGAAGAGGACTTGAAGCACTAATGAAGACCAAAGACTACAGCCTTCAGTATAGACTGTACCTCAACATAAAGAAAACAAAAATCCTCACAACCAGCCCAATGAGCAACATCATGATAAATGGAGAAAAGATTGAAGTTGTCAAGGATTTCATTTTACTTGGATCCACAATCAACAGCCATGGAAGCAGCAGTCAAGAAATCAAAAGACGAATGCATTGGGTAAATCTGCTGCAAAAAACCTCTTTAAAGTGTTGAAGAGCAAAGATGCCACCTTGAAGACTAAGGTGCGAGCCATGATATTTTCAATCGCAGCATATGCGTGTGAAAGCTAGACAATGAATGAGGAAGACCGAAGAAGAGTTGACGCCTTTGAATTGTGGTGTTGGCAAAGAACTTTGAATTTACCATGGACTGCCAAAAGAACGAACAAATCTGTCTTGGAGGAAGTGCGGCCAGAATGCTCCATAGAGGCAAGGATGATGAGACTGCGTCTTACATACTTTGGGTGTGTCAGGAGGGATCAGTCCCTGGAGACGGACATCATGCTAACAGAGTACACGGTCAGCAGGAAAGAGAAAGCTCCACGAGGTGGATTGACACAGTGGCTGCAACAATGAGCTCAAGCATAACAACGATTGTAAGGATGGCGCAGGACCAGGCAGTGCTTTGTTCGGCTGTGCATAGGGTCGCTATGAGTTGGAACCAACTCGAAGGCACCTAACAACAGATAGGAGAAATATAAAGCCCCATAAGTTACTTTAGAAAAATGCATATCTACCTGATCTTACTCATAATTCAAAAAAGGCTCTCTCTTTGCAGGTAAATATTCAAAAAGAAATAGAGAACAGGTCAGAAAAATATGGCATACTGATAGAATTATTTCTGAAAGCATTTTTTTTTTTTTCCCTAAAATGAAACATCTATCCTTCTTCAAGTCCCATCTACTAGATGGCTGATCTATAATGAGCTGAGAAGGGATTTTGATCTGTCCTAAGAGTATTTTGTCAATGATCAGAAAGAACTGGTTCCATTTCTTTCCAAGTTGTACCCCAATGTCACAAAATCAAGAAAGGTGAAGCTTTTCAGCAAAATGGGTAGTAAATGCACCGAACCTTTACAAAGTGATATAGCATTATATTTTGTACTTCTTTTTCTTTTTTTGGTGTGTGTGTAAAATGTATTGATAAAAGAATCTGTGCACCTCTGACTCTACTGGAGGCAAATGGAAATATCATGGGGAGAGTATGAAGTTGAGGTTAGCAGCATTGTTCCTCACCAAAGCATTTATGAAACATAAAACAAGTTGGACTAGTTTTAAAACTGAGCAAAAGACATCCACTTTCATTCATGTGGAAAAAGGGACTTTGAGCGTTAACTGATCTTTTTTTCCCCCATTAAAGCTCTTTCCAGTCATTTTTAGCTTTAGAATATTAAAAGCATTTGAAATTTTAAATTTTCTCTGATCTGATTTAGTCAAGTCCATTTTAAGTGTATATATGTGGAAAAAATATGTCTGTTGTATTTGCCTCTGTGCACATGCGTTTGTCTAAGGTAAAACTTATGTAGTACCGAAATTCTTGAATATAAGCCTTAAATGAAGATACAGACTGGTTTTCAGAAACAAAGTACGTTTGTATATTTCCAACTCAATTTCACTTCTTTTGACACTGATGACTAATAAAAATTCATTACAGGATTCCAAAATGCCAATTATCAGTGAATCATCATTAGCCTATTTATTTTACTATTTTTCTGCAGCCAGGAGACTGCCATCAACGGATTAACTAAGAAGCTCAGTTTAGGGAAAAAGGATACTTAAAAAAAAAAAAAAAAACAAACCAAACCCAGTGCCGTCGAGTTGATTCCGACTCATAGCGACCCTATAGGACAGAGTAGAGCTGCCTATTAGAGTTTCCAAGGAGTGCCTGGTGGATTCGAACTGCCGACCATTTGGTTAGCAGCCGTAGCACTTAACCACTACACCACCAGGGTTTCCAAAGAATACTTACGCAATCTTGAAATATAAAGTGCTATTGAGGGTAAACAAGCATCTATGTGTACTTCACTTCTGTTTTGTTCTAGTCTAGAGGGCGAATTATGGTTTTCCACTCACCCTCCTAAGACGAGATCTTAGCTTAATAGATCAAACTCTCATTTTCAATTTTCTTCATTTCTTCCTCTCAAATCCTCATCTTCATTTTTCTGTTCCTAGCTAATTATATGCTCTTTTTTTAGGTGATTCTCTGTTAAATATATTAGTTAGGTAATGTTAGCTGCTGTAACATATAGACTTCAAATTATATGATGAATGAAGCATTTTCACTTTTTTTTTCCCTTGTTCTCATAATGAGTATTCCTGATGTGAGGAGTGGTCCTCTTTGCCAAAGAAATTCAGAGAAACAGGCTAACAAGAATTTTACAATTTTCTTCTAAAAGGGGCCTCCAAGACTGTCATCCTAGTCAGGCAGAAGGGAAGGAAAACAGAACAGAGTATCTAAGGGTTTTTAATAGGTCAAGCCTAGAAAAGTAAACCATCCCTTCTGTTCATATTCATTTGGCATTTAGCTATAGGCCATACATAATTGAAAGGTAAGAAGGGCAATGGAATTTAGCTGTAAGGACAGGAAGGAGAGGAAAAGCATTTTCATGAATAGCTAGCAGTCTCTGCATAAAGAACTTGGCAGCAAATGCTCTCTCTAGTCCATTTAACCCTATGACCCAAAACACCTGCATCCCAAAATCTATATTTTCAGATGAGATTATCTGATTTAAAAAAAAAAAAAAAAATCTGTTACTTTTTTCTGTACTCAATATATCGATTTTATTTAACTTTACTGGCCAAATGTGCATAGAAATTACTTACTTATTATTTAAGACCTCCTAGCCCTGGTGGCATAGTGGTTAAGTGCTCTGGCTGCTAACCAAAAGGTCAGCAGTTCGAATTCGCCAGGCACTCCTTGGAAACTATGGGCAGTTCTACCTATAGGGTCGCTATGAGTTGGAATTGACTCGATGTTACTGGGTTTCTTTCTTTTTTTTGTTTTTTTTTTTTTAGTGAGATTATCATTTTTCTATCCAACGGTAATGTTTCAATTACATTTACGTCTGAGAATCCATGGACAGCATAGATTCTTCCCGAGAAACACTGGACGTCCTTGCTTAGTGATTTAACTTCCTAAACTTTCCACACTTAAAAGTTCATGAGGGCTAGGGTCCATGACAATCTTGATCTTTCCTAATCTATTGCATTAAGAACAATGCATTATCCATGGCACATACTGAATTAATATGTACAAATATATGTTGAATGCATAAAAAAAGAGTAAATGTTAATGAAATTGTGCGTTTAGTAGTTAAACTACGCACTTCAGTAGACTGAAGAGAGATTTCTTTTTAAGGAAGATATATCTTTGACTAGGAAAGAAGAAAATCAGCTTGTGAGGCTGGTACTTCTTGTTTTGAAAGTTATCTTGTATTGTGGAACTGGCCTTTCATTACAATCGGTACACTGCTTCTCTACTTTCATTGGATTCTTTGTGTTTGTGTACCTCCCACCATAGTTCCCTCTACTTACACTTTTCTTATCCAAAGAATAGGAATTTTATATCTTTATCTGAAAAATTTCCAAAAGGAATCTAAGAATAAAAATGACAGGAATTGTTTGTCAACAGACATGCAGTTTCCTAGTTCAGGTGGACAAGAGAAAATATTACTCATATTATTTCCATATGTATATGGATTTTGTTTTAATTTAATGTGAATAGCCTGAAGACATTCTATGCAGCATTATTCATGGTGGAATATTTTCTCCTAAGAAAGAAGCAATTAATAACAGAAAGGCAATTATTTTTAGCTATTTAAAGAGAAAGATTCTATGAAGCATGTATGTATGGTAGTACAATCACAATATGCAAAACAGCATAAAGAAAGATACATTTTAATAAAAAGACATTCAAGAACTAGTTTTTTATTTAAAAAAAATAAACCATGGTATATTTTTATTGAATACCTATGTCTTATTACTTTCAGTAGCAAAAATATTAACCTCATAAAACATTTGTATTAGTCTTGTGCAACAAGAAGGTTACTACTTTTTAATACTGACAAATGCCCTGGAATTAGAAAATTGGAGTTTTCTTTAAGGTTTCATTGTTAATCTTGGTTTTACTGAAGGGTTATGAAGTTTGCCACCCTAACGGATCAACTTACGCAACTCGGATACAGCATCATGTGGCAGGGCTATTCTGGATAACATTAGTGATAAAGGGAAGATTTTGAAAACACTTGGGGAGCCCTGGTGGATCAGTGGGTTAAGCACTCGACTGCTAACAGAAATGTCAGTGGTTCGTACCCACCAGTTGTTCCAAGGGAGAAGGACATGGCAGCCTGCTTCCGTAAATATTTAAAGCCTTGATGACCATACTGCACAGTTCTACACGACCCTGTAGGGTTGCTGTGAGTCAGAATCAATTCATCAGCAATGGGTTTGGAGTTTTATGGTTATGAAAATATTGAGAAGTAGCACAGTTATACATTTGATTTATATTTAATAGCTAATAGGTGTATGGTGTTTAATGATGTCCATTTTTATAATTCACAGAAATGATTTAGGAAGTTTTCATTCACTTTTTCTGAGTGTCCATGAACTTTATGGTTATGCTATGTTGAAATTCACATTTTTTAGGGCTAAATTATCACCAATCTCCTGAATTCAAGGTGGCCATGCTTAGCATCTGAGTAGAGCAGTAAAGAACTTTTTCTAATAAAAGCTATGGTCCACACTTTTAAAACACATTCATCAGAAATGTAAATTTTACGATTATTTCAAAGTCCTTAAAAAGGAGTAAAATGCAAGTAATGGGAGAAACAGTGTGTAGGAAGGGGAGCGGGGCTGTGGGAACTCTCTGTACTTCCTGGACAATTTTTCTGTTGACCTAAAACTACTCTGGAAACCCTGGTGGCATACTGACCAAAAGGTCAGCAGTTCGCACCCTCCATGTGCTCCGTGCAAAGTCTATGGGGACGATCTACTGTGTCCTGTAGGGTCGCTATAAGCCAGAACTAACTTGACCACAGCAGGGTGGGTTATAAAACTACTCTGAAAAATAAAATCTACGGGGGAAAAAAAATGGAGTCCATTCGCCTGCCTGCAAAGCAATTTAAATTATACTACTTTAAAATTTTTTTGTCCTGCTTTTCTTTTGTGTAATATTGTTATTAGTCTTATCATTAGTTCTACTATTTATGCAAGTGTTAAGAATTTATTGGTGGTGCAGTGGTTAAGCTCTTGGCTGCTATCTGAAAGGTCAGTGGATCAAACCTACCAGCCACTCCCTGGAAGAAATATGTGGCAGTTTACTTCCATAACGCTTGGAAACCCTGTGGAGGCCGTTCTGTCCTACCTTACAGGCTCTCTGTGAGTTGGAATCAAATCCACAGCAAGGCACTTGCTTTCTCTTCAGGAGCTCAGGTGGTAAAGACATAGTTCAAGCAATTTGCATAGCATTCAACCGATTGTGATGACTATATTGTAGATTTAAAAACCTGAAAAATAAAAACCATTCAGAAAGGCTTATTAAGATAATTACTTTTCATTCAGAATTTTATAAATAAACTATATACCACACTGCTTTTTTACATTGTTTGTGATGATTTTTGTTGTTCAGCTCTTAGAAATTTTTCTTTCTCCTAATTCAACCCTATAAAATAAATTTGGGTGTTACCATCAGTGCATTTGTGTATTACAAAATTACCAAAGGCAGATCTCCCAGTACTTCTGTTACAATCTGATACCAGGAGCTTACTGACATGCAAAACGAATCATGCTCTCATTTCTGAGCAAACCATGCTCCAACTCACAGTTGCTATTCAGAAAAATTCATTCATGTCTACATGTTATTAGGTACTAAATTACCTTTAAAATAATTCAGTAATATAAAAACTAGAAGACTTTTATTAAAGAATTTTTAGAGCAAAAGAAGAAATGTAATTTCAGTACAGGCCACCATTTCTAACATGAATTCGCTGATCTAGAAAATTACTTTAATGCACATACCAATGCATAAGCCAGTTGCTTATATCTCAGCAATTTAAAATAAATCTATGAATTCTTGTTTTGCTTATAATGAAAATGAATAATTTTTTCGTGCTAAAAATCATAATTATGCCTTTATTATATCTCTCCTAGTAATACAAAGTTTTAATCAATGAAATGCAGAAAATGGACCAAAAAAAAGACAAGACACTCATTCTGTGCTGCATATGGACTTTCTGTATTGAGGAAAATTGTGTTGAGAGAGAGAGAGAGGTTAAATACCAACACTCAGATGTCTAAAATTCATGTACATTACCAAACTTAAATTATCATTCTCATTTTTGATATGACTTTTAAATCCCATGCCTCTGATATGTTAGGTGTAGAGTGAACATTGAATAATTGTTTTGTTGGGTGGGTAGCTAAATGAGAAGTTATTTTGTGTAAGAAGTTATTTGTATAAAATCAAGTTTGAAATCCCCATCTTGATTTAATGTTAGACATATTTCTTATCTTCATTAATATAGTTGATGGCAATAATATACTCCATGAGATTATTTCCGCTCTTTAATTATATTTGACTACATATCCGGAAACCCTGGTGGCGTAGTGTAAGCCCTAAGGCTGCTTACCAGAAAGTCTGCAGTTCGATCTTCTAGGTGCTCCTTGGAAACTCTATGGCACAGTTCTATTCTGTACTATGGGCTCGCTATGAGTCAGAATCGACTTGATGGCAACAGGTTTCTTTTTTTCTTTGGGTGGGGATATATTTATCCATCAGAGAAGGCTAATATTTCAACATAAGTGCTAAGACCTTTTTGATAAAATATTTGATTTCTAATATCTTATGTAAACAAAAACGCAAAGATAATTGCTTTTATTTTACAGTCATGATGATTTCATCTATCTACTTAAACATCGCCAAGTTCAAAGAGAAATATGAATTCCATATAACTTCTGACATGCTTGAGAGTACTGCTAAATAATATGACTTGACTTGATGTGGTCTTTGAATCACAATTTAATTTTTTTTATTTGCTCTTCCAATATAAATCAGGTTATACATTATTTATTCATGTTTCCTTTTAAACCACTTCAAATTCATTGCTTATTATATTTCCAAAATATACATAAATACGCATATATTCTTTTCTCTTACATTTCATCTACTTATGCAAATTTTTCATTTTGTACATTTTGGCATTATCATTTTCATAAATGAATTCCCTATGACATTTTTCTCACAACATTGCAATGTATCTACTTGTAAGAAATATATTCACTGTATTTCAAACCATGCTTTCATGGCTGACACTTCTCCTCCCATCTTTCCCATATTCCTATGCTGTTCATTTTACTTACTTGTTCTTAGTTCCATATGCCCTACTTAGAGTAAAATTCAGTTTTACTTTATGAGTATTTATTTCTCTCAATTTATATCATTTAATAAAATTGTGTAAAGTCAGTATTCAGAAAGGACTATTCATCTAACTTACAGATGAATCAATTTATAGTATAGTTTTTAAAATGTCCCAGTTCCAACCCCTAATAGAAGCCAGTATGGACTGTGAAGAAATAAGAAATAATCTTCATAAAACAAGCTTTAAAATCAGAGTAAACAAACTCACTAATACTGAACTCTACCTCATTTTAACACTTAACGCCTTGTATTTGACAGTAAAAAAAAAAAAAAAAAAATTTTTTTTTTTTTTTTTTTTTTAGGTGTTATAAAATCAGTGAACAGTGGGAAAATACTTAGTGGTTTCCATACGTGGGCAAAGAGATGATCAGGGATATCCGTATGGACAGGGCCTGATTTGGTTTCTGCCTAAGTAATTCTAGGATGAAAAAAAAAACCTTTTTGGAAATGTTTAAGATAAATGCAAATGACAGCAGAATTGTTAGTATGCATTTTTATTATTTTATGATTAAAAATTGTACTATTGAAAATCATTAAATTATTGTGCCATTTGCATTTTTTGATGATGGAATCATTTAACCATTTTTACAGATATATAATCCAAACCGTTGCCATCAAGTCGACTCTGACTCATAGTGACCCTATAAGAAAAAAATTTTTTTTTTACCCCATAGGACAGAGTAAATCTGCCCCACAGAGTTTCCAAGGAGTGCCCGGTGGATCTGAACTGCTGACATTTGGGTCAGCAGTCGTAGCACTTAACCACTAGGCCACCAGGGTTTCCTTACATATATATACTCAATTCTAGGTAAAAAAAAAAAAATTGTTCTATTATCATGAATAAAACCAATATATTTATATACAGATATGTGTTTTACTCACCTCCCACTATGGTTATGCCCACTTGTCACTCTCTTGCTTAGCTTTCTCCCCTCTTTCTCTCAACGCTGCTTTGTCTCCCTTTGATTGCTCATCTAACTTTCTTCCCCATGTGACCAGAAACTTTGCATAACCATAAAGACACTCTTTTCATACGCTTCATTCACATCCTAGAGCCCTGGTGGCACCGTGGTTAAGCACTGGGCTGCTAACCGAGAGGTCGGCAATTTAAACCCACCAGCTGATCTGTAGAAGAAAGATGTGTCAGTCTGCTTCCATAAAGATTACAGCCTTGGAAACCCTATAGGGCAGTTCTACTCTGTCTTCAAGGGTCTATTAGTCAGAACTGACTCAATGGCAATGGGGTTTTATTCACATCCTGTAATACACAATGACCAGCAATAAACAACACCAACAACAGAAAACCACGCCAAATGCACATGATAGCTTGTGCTATCTCTTGGCATAAGGAGGACTTGAATTATAACTTCCTCAGTGTAAATTCTGAATATGAAATTTTGCTCTAAGCTATTGTCCACTTACTAGAGATTGTTTTCCAGTATAATGCTAAGGGAGATGTTAGTGAGTTTATGGCCATGGTTACCCTTGGATCATGTTTTTGATCTAAGGAGAACGTCTATTCTCCTGTGTTGTATAATGATGTTCTTTGCAGTCTATGTTTATTTTAAAACACAAAATTTATTTTTGCATTACTTCATATTTATAAAGCTACTCTCAGAAACGATCGTTAAGCTCTCCCTAGTTTTAACCTGGGTAACTTCTCATTATTCCTTACACCTTACACACCTGTAGATAGGCCATTCCTATCATGTGTAAAGTATATCAGTTAGGAGTTGTACATTTGTTAGGATCATTAGTCAAGGGGAATATGATTTTATTTTCTTATGCTTTCTGTTAGAGTTCCTTAACAACTTAGTTATTTAAGAACAAAAGAAAATACTATAGAAGGTTAACAACAATTGCACTGATGAAGATACGAAAGACTAAATAACATATAGTGGGCCAATAGTATTTATCAACACCATATAAAAAAAGTATCTTCAACATCTATAGCACTGTCATGGATTGAATTATGTCCCCCCAAAATATGTGTCAACTTGGTTAGGCCGTGATTTCCATTATTGTGTGGTTGTTTTCCATTTTGTAGTTGATATAATTTTCCTATGTGTTGTAAATCCTAATCTCTGCCTGTGGTTAATGAGGTAAGATTAGATTATGTTAAGGAGGATTAGGGTGGAATCTGACACCCTTGGTCAGTTTGCACCCCTGATCCAATGTAAGGGGGATTTTCCTGGGGTGTGGCCTGCACCACCTTTTATTTTACAAGAGATAAAAGGAGAGGCAAGTGAGAGAGAGTAGGGGACTTCATACCACCAAGAAAGCAGTGCTGGGAGCAGAACACATCCTTTGGACCTGAGTTCCTGCACGAAGAAGCTCCCAGACCAAGGCAAGATTGATGACAAGGACCTTCCTCCAGAGTCAACAGAGAAAGCCTTCCCCTAGAGTTGACTCCCTGAATTCAGATTTCTAGCCTACTAGACTGTGAGAGAATAAACTTCTCTTTGTTAAAGCCATCCACTTGTGGTATTTCTGTTATAGCAGCACTAGATAACTAAGACAAACACAGAATAGCTAATAATTTCAAAATAAGGACTAAGATTATTTAAGAAAAACAAACATTGTGAGGTATGGTGTACTCTGATTTACTCTCAAAACATTCAATATTTTATTTTTGCTTAATTTTTGTTAATGCTGCCATTAAAAAAAACAAGGGTATGACCTTCAGGCCAAACTATCCCCTGGAGAAGAATGGTCTTGTGCCAGACATGTAACAACAATGCTGCTGACCTGAAAGTAGGGCACCCCTTTTGAGATACCTGTCCTGAGGTAGAAATACTCTGGTTCTGGTTACCCCCACTTTGCCCATCAATCATCCTGATGAATCAAGGTAGACATTTGCAGAATAATTGTCCACAGAACAAAGTCAACTGAGTCATGATGAAGTTTACACTGCATTACCACCATTATTCAGTTATATTAAGAAGTAAATAACAAAACAACACAGATCTCTCTCAAGCTTTATACCTTCTTTTAGCTTTTGTTAAATGTCTTTCTGGCCGAGTCTCTTGAAAATTTTTCATTACTGCTAATATCTTCATCTTACCACCCTTCATTCACTTCTAAAACTTTGCATTCTGTTTTCTCTTTCTGTTTTGTTTAAGGTATCCGCCCATATAAAAGCCTCTAAGGCATATTGTGGTCAGTTCTCACAGACCTGCTCCTGATCTGTATAGCCTCAACATTTAAGGATGTGAAAATCTCCTTCATTTGATTTTTTTTTTCTTTGCCTTTGAATATATCACTCTCTCGCCTATAATCAATCAACTATTTTAGTCCCCATTTCTAATATCCATCACTTTGTTAATGTATCCCTTTACCCATGCCCTTGAGGGGTCTTTTTCCAATTGATCCTGGGCTTGGCTTGTTTTAGTCAATGGAGCAATAACAAACTTAAAGCAGGAAGAGACTTAGAAAGTGCTTACACGTTAAGCTTTGCTCCCGGGATAGACGAGTCATGACATCAAGCCTGTGCTACTCTGTTGAATGATGAGAAACATGTGGCCCAGTTACCACCTGTCACCTCAGCTGAAAGCCGGCCTATCCCCAGAAGTAGAGGCCCCTAAAACAGATGACTAGCACCTGACATTAGTAACCCAGCCAAGATGGAAAGAACTGCCCAGTGGAGCCAGTCCAAATTGCCACCTCACAGAATCATAAACTACAAAAATGGTTGATTATTTAAGCCACTAAGCTTTGGGGTGGTTTGCTAAACAGCAAAATTTAGCAAATAAAAAACATTTTCTTTTCTATCAGAACTTAATTAGTGGCACCACCATCTTTTTCACCTGGCTGGAAACTTGAGAGTCATTCCCAGTTTTTCTCTGTCCCTTCTTTCTGTCCTTCACTGAATTGTTCTTCAAATCTTGTGATATTTTTCAATTTCAAGTAATTTTAGTACTGAAATAATTGAATATTTTATGAACTGTTTCAACATATATTTGTGATTATCTGGCATATGCTAAGATTCTTAAGTGAATGATTAGAAGTAGAAGGGTCTGTTCACATTCGAATGTGAATTTACCTGAGGCACCCCCTCCCCGCCCATTTTCTTAGGTTCTATGTTCTACTATCTCTTTCATAAAATTGTATATTTCTGATTTTTCTTACATGGTACAGGTGTTCACCAGGCCATGTGCGTAGTAGAGGGTCTATTAATTCCTTTATTCCATTTTTTATCTAATTAATTCTGAGCCTTCTAAATGGTTTGTATAGTCGTCTTTCTAAAAAAAACGTCAAAAATGCAAAGCCTATCTATTTTGTCGACGTCACTGGGTTTATCTATTCTGTGAGGTTTATTTTCATTATAAAAACCAAGAGTTGTGTCTGTGGTTGATTCCTGTGATATGAATTCATCATCATCTTGATTCCGTGTTTAATCAGAGACTGTTTGCACAGCTTGAAAAGAAAACTTCTGTAGGAAATTAAATCTCTGTAGTCCCTCTATCTCAGGGCCATGTTTACCAGCCTTCTGGTCAAAAAAAAATTTCTATTTCCATTCACAAACCTGATTAATGCCCACACTATCCTGAAGGGCTTTAAAATTAAGTTTCTGACAGTTAAATACAAGGCAGGGGAGGGGGGGAGAACTGTTAAATCAAATGTTTGACTTTGGAAATTTATATGAGTGAGTGTCTTTTATAATCACACCTACCTTAAGTGCTATGCACAGAAAGCATTTTAAAATAATTGCCAGCATTTTTTAGTGACTTGTGTTTTGCTACTTATGCTCAAAATGCCAGCCACTTCCAAAGTAATCACGAAAATAAGATTTTTACTGAGCAGCCACTCAGTGTAGCTTTTAACGCTGGCCTTACCAAAGCAACTCCTATCAATTACTATGCTAGATATGTGCTTATACATTTGTTCTCTCTTTTCATTTGCATTTAATGTGCCTTACTCATAGTAGATGTTCAATAAATAATGGCAGAATAATGAAAATTGATTAACGTTAAGTTATTGCTGTATTCAAATTTCTGTCCTTACTTCTTACACCTTTATCAGCTGGAAATGTGTCCAGCTGTGCTATAATAAATGGGGAAACGTATAATTTCAGAGTATAAGAAGAATAGCTCTATCTCGTTTGAAAGGTTTCCTTCCCGTCAAATCAGTGTGGTGGTTAGATAAGAAAACTTTCTTAGGAAAAAGGCAAGACTTTAAAATACAGAATTGTATATAGGTGGTAAGAATTAAATCTTACAAAATTGATAGCCATTCTACCGTGTCAGCGTAATTGAGGGTGGGAAGATGGAAGGAGAGATGAAGGAAAGCTACATGAATTTAATCAGATTGCATTCTCTAGAAAGTACCTTTAAAATTCACCTAAATAAAAATGATATTCATTAAAGAATCCCAGGCTTAACCTTGTAAATTATGCTTTTTTTTTTGTTTTAATTTCTCATCTAAACTGGGCCTGCTGCTACCTTTTAACATGACATCAACAAAATGTAAATTAAGTCTGATAATCTGAAAGTTGGTGATATAAGAAAAAAGTATGCAAACATTAGAAATAAAGTTTCCCTACTTTACATATTCAGACTATTTTCCGTTGATATCTTGAAACAGCTAGCATGTTCAAGGATTAGCTTTATGTGCTTTGAATAAATTCTATTACATAAGAACAGAAGAATTTGTAAGGGTTTGGTTAAGCAAAGTAGCAAGTACCCAAAAATAAGCCTCTAAAAATGGATGAATGGTCAATCCAAAGCACTAATGACCACTATTTCTGTGTAAGAGTATACTCTACTTTCTCAACAACGCTTCCACCTCTTATTTGGCATGCATCCAAATTCCTCCTGAGTTAACATTTGCTCCTGGGAAGAGATGAAGAAAAAAAGTTCATAAGGTTTCCATTGGCCCAGACAGTGGAAACATCTGCTGGATTCGTGAGCAGCCTGCTGGCCGAAGTCAGCAGGGAGAGTTGACGCTTATCAACCCTGCCACATGAGTCGATATTTCCTGTGCCCTCCTCGGGCTACACAAGCTTAATCACAAAAAAAGAAGGAAGTGTATGGCATTTCAAAATCTCCTTATTAAATAAGAATTGTATATTTGTAAAGTAACTATCATGGCATTAAAAATACTGAGTTTAGTACTAAGAAAATTCAAACTCTAACATCAGTGTTTATTGGACTACCTTAGCGTATTAGATCATTTTAATTAATGGTGAATACTATGCATAAAGAATTTTGCTTAAAGAGATTTCACCCTTAAATTTGAAAAGCTGGTTATCATTACACTTCGGTGAAAAAATATTTGTTAATAAATATACTCTACCCTTCCCAAAGGTAACCTTGATAGGTTTCACTGGCCAATGATTTCAATAATGGGAGTCAGTATTATAGCCTCCAAAATGGCATATGACTAATTTTAAACAAATATATCTATATCTACCTGCTTATCTATCTATATCTATTTATATACTTATAATTTCCAAAGTGGTTTCATTGAAAAGTCTGTACCTATTTCTATGTTGCTGCTGCCAGAACTCCTCTGAACACTTGGAACTCTTTTGGAATTTCCCCCCGAGCCTGTGGTTCATTCTATTCAGTGTTGTAACTCTGAAAAATCTATGACTGCTAAACAAAAGGTCGGCAGTCTAAATCCACCAGCCACTCTTTGGAAACCCTATGGGGCGCTTCTAGTCTATGGGGTCACTATGAGTCGAAATCAGTTTGGCGGCAACATATTTTGGTTTATGTCTTCCAAGGGTTGATTTAAAATTTCTGAAAACAACTAAATGTCTCTTGAAGAAAATAAATTATTCAAAGTTTTGATTTTTTTTTAATTATAAAAGAGATGTAACTACAAAGTAATGAGACTAATTTTCTGTTTGCACTTCTCTGAGACAGGAATTTTAGAAATAAATTTAATAAAGGTAATTTAATTGGGATTATTATATAGTCTTTCCAACAGACTGATTTGAAAACTGTAACACTTAATAGATATCTAAATTTGAACAATGAGTATCAGATATTAATTGTACATGCCAATCTAATTTTTATTATGAATATTTAAAGAGGTATATCTGCACATCTAAACTGTCTTCCTCTCTCTTTCTATCTCAACTACCTAGCATAACCACATTTTAGGTTTCAGGGTAATCAAATCATATAAGACTAGGATTTTGAAACGAAAATCTGTTGTACAAATTGTATATAGAATTAACTGAAACAGTTTTGAGCATGAATAATGTGACTATTCTACCCTTATGGGAAGAACCTTTATACCATCAGACAGACGGTACAGGAGTGTTAACGTTTTGTTAATCTGATATTATAGTTGCAACGCTACTATAGAGCAGCAGCAAAATTCTCGGTTACATATAGACAATGATATCCACGAGACACAATAAGCTTGACCCAACACCAAGTTTACTCTAAGGTCCTAAAACAGGCATTGCAACATGAATATAAACAGCTGACAGAGACCTTGCGACTCCCAGAAACGCTTCTGAATGTACAGTCACTCCAACTAGAGGCCAGACTGGGTCAGTGTAGATTACCTCGGTTCAAGGAATCCTCCATTTCTGGTATCCATTAGGCTTTTATGCCTTGCTAGTCATACAGCCTCATCAGGGGGATATAATCAGTTCCCTTTCTCTGGTATAATTACATCTAACCCATACTGATATTTCTTTTTTATAAACAATCCCAATAATAAAATTAAGATACTTAATCCAGTACGTAACAAGCTCCCTAGTTCTCATTTTGGATCCAGAATACTCCTATCGGAGCTCTGGCGGTGCAATGGTTAAGCACTGAGCTGCTAAGTGAAAGGTTGGCAGTTTGAACCCACTCAGTGGCTCCGTGGCAGAAAGACGTGGCAGCCAAGAAAAAACTTACGGGGCAGCTCTACTCTGTCACACAGGGTTGCTATGAGCCGGAATCAACTGGGTGGCACCCAGTGGCAACGACACACGTACTCTTATAAACTGCTTGGATCGCAAAGATTTTTCAGTCAAGAGCCAAGTTTTTTGGAGTCTGAGGCAAGAGGAAAGGCCACAAACCAGCTGATAAACCTTTCCTTCCGTGAATTGAGGGGATCATTGCCTTTTTGCTCTGAATATTTCCTTTTTTTTTTTTCATTTACCATTGCGATTAACTCTCTAGATCAATCATTCTTAAAACTTAAAGAATCAGATCAGATATATATTTTAATTTTAATACAATTGATATTTTAATTCTGCTTTATTGAAGTTTAAGTTTAGTAATTCCAATTGAAAACACTTCTAATTAATTTTAATTTTCTAATTAACAGATTAAAAGTTGCTGTAACCCCCCGAAAAGTATGTGAGAAGATGGTATTAATTCCTTCTCTGCCTCCTCAGAAGTATAGTTCTTTCAGCTGATTTATCTCTGTGAATCTATACAAAGTATCAAGTTTCATTTTCATATTTTCCCACCGCAGTTTCCACTTGCTCTCATAGGGCAATGTTCCCCTAGATCTAATGTGGCACTACAAAGGACTTGGACATCAAAGCATGTAAACATGGACAAGGTGGGTGAAATCAACATTAATGAAATCTTTGTGCATTCAGAAATGATCAAACAGTGGAAAACACATCCGATTAACCACTATGTTATTACATTTTTTTTTCGAAAGGGAGCTTGTTCCTTGGGGAACATTTCAAGTTAATTCATATGTTACTACATATTGATCAACACTTAAATAATTAAGATGCTATCATTTTGAACACAATATTCATGTCTTCAAAAACATGTGCTCTCTAAGCCCAAGGCAATATCTTAAGCCTTCGGAGAATGAAAAGTGATGCGCACTCTGCCTCTGCTATCAAGGACTTTCCACGTCTCAAGTTCATATACCAATGGTCACTCTGAGAATAAAAATTGCATTATTGAAAAGAAAATACTTATTTCTATATTACTCAAAGGAGGAATCATATTTATAAAGTGTATATAATGCACTCTTAGAACTAAAAAATTTGGCTACCTCATTTTTGTAGTCTTTTGGAAAGTCATTATTTATTTGATTTCAAGAAAACTCTTTTAGACACAATACTTACATCCATAGGTAGTTTACCAGCAATATTTTTCTTCCACTCGAATAACTACTTATTTTTTTAAAAAACAATAAAATCAAAGCCTAGAAACTTACCAGGGCAATAACATTTTAAAGAACAAGTAAGGTTTAAAAATTCTTCATCAAACTGTGCCAGGGAATATCAAAATATAGGTAAAAATCCCTTTTTAGCATGAGGTCACATCAATAAAAATGGGTCCCCATTTACTGGAAGAGTATTCACAAAGTGGAATCAAAATACCAAAAGACTTGTTATATTTACAAATTCTCTCAGGCTTTAATTTGGATTTTGTTAAGATTTTCCCTTTAAAGTTCTTGGTTGTGAGCATAATTTTTACAGTGATTCATTTTTGAAACTAAAAATGCTTGATTTAGGGATAATGATTAATTAGTGAAAAATAAAATCTTTTGAGAGTGTAAGCTGAGTCATGTCAATTCCTTCAATGGCGTCCCATTGAATGTAGACTAAATGTAACGTTCTCTTTATGACATAAAAAGCCCTGCATGATCAGGCCATGCACTTCTTTTCTACCTTATCTTGAGCCATCCCGTCCATTTCTTACTGTGCTGCATTTTTTTTGGACTTTTTTTTTCTCAGTTCCGTCAACAACCAGCCTCTTTGCCACCTCTGACTTAGGACCTTTGCATCAGCTAATTTACTTTGTAGGGAGTTCCTCGGTTGCACAAATGGTTTGGTGGTTCAAAGCCACCTAGAAATACCTCTAAAGACAGGCCTGGTGATCAGCTTCTGAAAGACTACAGCCTTGAAAACCCTGCAGACCAGTTTCACTCTGCATTCATGGGGTCACCATGAGTTGGAATAGGCTTGAAGGCAACTAACAAGAACAACAACAACAAATTTGCTTCTTAGAATACTTGTCCACTCTCCTGAATATCCCTGTCCTCAGGAATATTAGCAATTTTTAAATGACTGGCTCTTTGTCATTATTTATGTTTCACTTGGAATGTAATCACCTTCTCAGCCACGCCTTTCCTGGAATTAAGGAGCCCTGGTGGTGCAGTGGTTAAAAGTTTGGCCACTCACCGAAGGGTCAGTGGCTGGAACCCACCAGCCTCTGGGCAAGGAGAAAGATGTGGCAGTCTGCCTCATAAAGACTTGGAAATCCTATGGGGCAGTTCGGAAACCCTGGTGGTATAGTGGTTAAGAGCTATGGCTGCTAACCAAGGAGTCTGCAGTTCAAATACACCAGGTGCTCTTTGGAAACTCTATGGGACAGTTCTACTCTGTCCTGTAGGGTCACTATGAGTTGGAATGGACTCGACAGCACTGGGTTTGGTTTTTTGGTTTATGGGACAGTTCTTCTCTGTTGTACAGGTGGCTATAAGACTGAATCGATGTCAGTGGCGGCTTTGGTTTTGGGTTGGTGGCACAGTAGGACCCCTGGTGGTGCAGTGGTTAAAGTGCTCCACTGCTAACGAAAAGGTGGATTGTTGGAGCCCACTAATTGCTCCACAGAAGAAAGATGTGGCAATCTCCTTCTGTAAAGATTACATCCAGCCTTGGAAATCCTATGGGGTCATTCAACTCTGTGCTACAGGGTTACTATGCGTTGGAATCCACTCGATGGCAATGGGTTTGGGGTGGCAGTAATGGTCAAGCACTCAGCTGCTGCATGGAAGGTCGGCAGTTAAAACCCTTTAGCCACGTCACTGGAAAAAGATGTGACAGCCTGTTCCCTTGAAGATTATAGCCTTGGAAACTATGGGGCAGTTCTACTCCGTCCTATATAATTGCTATGAGTTGGAATCAACTGCACGGCAATGGGGTTTTAGGTTCTTTGATTTATTTGTGTTTCCTTGTTTTTACTCTTTCTAGGCTAAGTTCTAAGTGGGCAAGAATCATCTCTAGCTTGTTCACAGTTGTATTCCCAGCACCTACCATAAGAAACATATAATGGAAATGAAACATATGTGTTGAATTAATTAATGTTATTCAAGTATCTTTTATAAACAAAAAATCATTATATATGTAAGAAAGGAGTTTCAGAAAGCATTAACATTTTACAGGCATATGAATTGACATTGCGCAATTCTTAAATGACGTATAAGTTTGATATTTTTTTCATATGCTTTGTCTCTACATCATCTCAGAATAGCTTACTATATTCTATACTTCAAAGGATTAAAAACACCCACAACCCAGTGCTGTTGAGTCAATTCCAACTCATAGCCACCCTAGAGGACAGAGTAGAACTGCCCCATAAAGTTTCCAAGGAGCGCCTGGTGGATTCGAACTGCCGACCATTTGGTTAGCAGCCGTAGCACTTAACCACTATGCTACCAGGGTTTCCTTCAAAGGATTGGGATGCAAATATTGTTTTGTTTTTTTTTTTCAATCCATGTCTCTTTTTCACATGATTAATTCTAATCAATGTGCCAAGGCAATTATTTTAGTTTTTTGCAGTAAAAAATAAATAAAAAGATATTAATATTATTATAAGTGATTTGGATAATAAAAAAAATATTTTTATGCTCGTAGAAGTTGTAGATATGTGACACCAACTAGAGAAAAATGATGCCAAAATTACCAGCTGCATCTAAGTCAAATTATTACCTGGCAATGATATATAATTACTTTTTTTTTTAATTTAGAATGAGGAAAACCAGCATGAAAATCATTCCAAAGTCCTGAATTCTCATTTTATAACTTTCTTCATAATCTTTATATTATTTAATTAGATATCAACAATTATATATTTGAAATTAGCATTTTAATATTTGTTTTATTCTCTTATAGTTTTTAATTTAATTTGCTCCTAGAAATTTGATTAATTTAATTAAGTTGTTAATTTTCCTTGGGGTTATTAAATATTTAAAAATATAATTCATTGTTATTTGATAATTTCTTTAAATATATCAATCTTCTAAAATTCACTGGATTAAGCAAATATATATCATTTCTCCCACTTTTCTACTTTCAGATTAAATTTTTCTAGGGACTTTAATTTTAAAAGGTTATGCCCTACCCCACCCAGTCTTTTTTTTTTTTTTGCCCCTGGAAGATTAATTATTGTACACTCAGCAGCACTATATTCTTCACTCTGCCTTCAGAGGAGTCCTACCATCTGTGTGTTCCTTTCCAGAACACTTCCTCTAGGCTGACATCTTAATTCAGAATTTAGTTACGTGATTAAGCTTCACTGTGAACCAGGCCATGATTGTGGTCCTAAATTTCTTTTCTCTGGAAGGGTGCCTCTCAAATGTTCATTGCTTAGCAAATGAAGCTGGTCAGCTCTAGGTCTTGCTCACTCACCCTGAAAACAGAATTCTAGAAAGATAAAATGACTTTATATACATATATGGTAGCTACGATGTAAGCCTGTTTTGAGTTCATGGAAATAATAATTTTAACTCTTACTCTTTTGTATTGCCTTATAAAACAGTTTTCTGTTCTTTTCAAAATTTTTGTTCCTTTATTTTTTTCTGCATTATAATGTTTAAAGATCTATCTGTATAGGAACAAAAGCAGTCTTATGAATATAGATGTGAGCAATTTATCAAGTTCATTTTTCTTCGAAAAATTATGTATGCTAACCTAAATTATTGTTTGAATTTTTGAAAAAAAACTCAAGCTTTTTTAGGAAATGAATGAAATATAGAGAAATTAATGAAAATCAAATATACCTTAATGTTTTATTTGGAATATCTGTTTTGGTTTTAAAGGTACGTATATTTGCATTTAATGTAGTTCACTGAATATGTCGTCTGTAAACAATATGTTTATTATGCATTTTGGGAAGCGTAATGAGTTTTAGGAAAACAAACTAAGATTAGAAAGAACTGAATTTGTACAGATACAAGTTAAAAAAATGTTTGGAATTCTTCTTTTAATCAGAAAATATTTTAAAACATACTAAAGCAGTATAGCCACTAGGTAAAAATATAATGAAACCATAAAGCAAAGCCCCCTAGGATTTTATAAGCACACACTGAAGCTTAGAGTTTTGTAAAGTAAGGAAAATATAATTTAGCAATAAAGCTAATTAATGAGAAAAAAATGCAAGAAATTGACTTTATGTAGAAAGAATAACTGCTGAGAATATTTATAATACAGAAGACTGAGGTATATAATCACCCTTTTTTTTTTTTTTTTTAAGCAATGAAATGGAAACTATAGTTCATCTACATTACAAATTTCTCCAGGGCCAGCCTTTATCTGCTAATCAAGAAATCTCTCTACATATAAATCTTATCATAGACACAGCAAATGGTAGCTAGTTTTGATACATAGTTTTTATACAGTTAGCTGGGTCACCTACTGGTAGTCATTGTGTAGGTCAATTGAAAACAACCCAGTGGCTGTTCCCTAGTTTCCCTGATCTTCTATGAGTCGCCTGGAATACTTGTTACCACATTCTGGAAAAGAAAAAAAATAGAGCTGAAATTTCTACAGGAAAATTAAGATTTGGTGGGTCAGGAGCTGTGGGAGTCACTGTAAAACTGAAAGAGGCTTTTGTTATTGATCAGAAGCCAACAAAAGACTAGGGCCAAGCTTTGGGTACAACAAGAGTTTCTGTTCCCTGAGTTGGGAGAAGACTAGGCCGCTCACAATGGACATAGGATTTGGTCTACAGGATTGCAACTGCTATAGTGGCCAATTTGGCACTGTGATGCTCTGATATCAGGAGGAGAAAGCCCTTCCAACCTTTCTTGGCCTTGCAAGACCCACTGCCCGCCAGCTTTGTCTCTTTCCTGCCTTGGTCTGGCAGCAGCAATGGAACACAGGTCTCCCAAGTGTCTCCTGTCTCTATGGAAACTGGCAAGCAACACCAGACTGATGGCTACGCTCCACAGAGGCTGGGCAGAGAGGTGGCACAGAAGGTAGATACCAGGTGTTGTACTCTAGAAGGCAGGCTGAATCCTGAAAGGAAAAGGTAGAATCGAAGAAAAATAAAATGTTATATTGGAGCCTAGGAAAACTGATAAAGTTTTTCAGGCAACACTAAAAAGTAGAATAAAATGGAGAAAAATGACAAGAGAATTCTAAGTATCCAAAAGAATAGAAAGACATTTGAAAGTGGAAACATTTTGTACTTGGGTATCAGTCTTAATATTTCCTCTAATTTCCTTCTCACATGATAGAGCATTCATTGCCCTTCTTTTGAGAATTAGGAACTTGAATTAATGGCATTTGTGCTTCTCAATTCAATAGGCTTTAGTGTGCAATATGTGTTTCAGTCCATACAACTACTGAGCCACAACTTTCACATTAGAAAGTTATTTGTTTAGAAGACCTTCTGTAATTTAGTGGAAGTAATAGCATGCTGTGTCTGCATTTAGATATATTTTTAGACTCTAATTTAAGCAACAAGAATGATCTTGAACTTTGTAAGATGCAGGTTCTTTGTATAACTACCCCAGTCCAGTTGATGGAATAGATGAGAAAGAGAGAAGAAAGAGAACACAAAACTGAGAGCAGTTAGGGGAAGACCTTGAAGAATAGTAGTTCTCCTTTTTTACTTAATTAAAAAATGAGTTGCCTATTTCTGTCATTTTGTGTTGAGTCTTGTCTTTAAGTACCCTTAACTTTTTTTGTATCTTTTCATCCATTTGGCATCTGTGTTTTTCATGACCAAGATTCTTTAATATGAGAATGATATTTACATTTAAATGGGGATCTTGTGAGAATGCAGAAATATTTATAAACAAACCCAAATATTCTGCATGTCATTTGACTCAGGTTGCAATATTTCTGTTTGATTAAATCATTTTGTAGACAGAGTTGACAGTTTTTTACTAAGTATAAACAAATCTTAAAAAACGGTGGGGGTTAAAACACGTTCCATTGTTTATCTCCCAAGAAGTTTACAATTTCTTGTTGAAAAACCTGTATCTTAAATTCTCTTCACATTTTTTTGTTTGTTCCCCTTCACTGTTTTTAAAATTTAGTCCTTCCTTTGAGAAAGTTTGGCTGATTTTGAGAAAGAAAAAATAATGAGAGGCCCTCAGTTCCTATTAAATAGCCCACAAAATTTGATCAATTACCCTGAAAAATCATTGACTATAACTCACTACCTCTCAGGTCTGCGAAGCATCAACTTCTGCCTGTCTGTCTAGATATATCTCAGGTGATTATTGCTCTTAGTAAGTAAGCAGTCAGGTGCAGTGTGCACTGATCCACTGGTGTGACCCACGTTTAATCTTCAGCACAGGAAGAGAGATGGAGAAAACCATTGCCTTCACTTATCATCCAGTCAGGAAATAGCCAGGCTTGAATGACGCCATTTTTAGAAGCAGAGTTATGCTTTGGGATGGGTGTTCAAATACCTGTTCTTTTTCAACAATATTGCTAGCTTCAAAGATCTCTCTTCACTGCTTTGCTTATTGCTTCTCTATTCTGATGGCATGTCACAGCCCTTCACCAATGTCAGAGTGACCACAGTCTTAGTATGTGCCTTTCTAGGTCAACGGGAGTCAGGACTTGGTTCACTTGATTTTGAACTTGGTAATTCCTAATGTAAACAAGGAAAGGTTTGAACTATTCTCTCCCTAGGTCTATAACAGATGGAAACACTGAAGGAATAATGGCAGCTGTTTGCTCTGCTATTTAAAGGCAGGGCCAGGAAAGCCATTATTTTTTCAATATATTGAAAAATTATTCTTCACTAAAGTGTCTAAGGCAATAAATTAGCAAATTATTTCTATATAACTAATGGAACTTACCTAAATGGTTTTCAACCACTGATACTAGTTAAAGAAAAATAAACTTGATACCCAAAGAAAAACTAGTAATTCAAGACCACTGTCTACCTAGTGAAAAGGGAGCCTATTTGAAAAATGGCATGTGCGAAGGGAGAAGGACTGTTGGGAAAATTATTTTAGGAAAAAATAAAAAAGACTTAAAATCTGAAGATCTTTAAAAATGTAATCATACTGCCCTAAAAATAGTTAACGGGTTTTCAAAAGAACTGATTCATGCTAAAAATGTATACAACAGCCCCAAACAACAGATATCCAGGGTCTCTTGTTCAGTGATGTGCTGTAACAACTGACTCTAGAGGGAAAACCATCAATTTGTAGCATTTGCCAATTTTCTTGGTCAACATACTGTCGCTGTGATCAATTTCAAACTACCAAAGTATGTCTCTAGGAAGTTAGAAAGTGTCTCATTCAGTTGGCCCTCATGAGTTGGTGAGCTAGCACAGTGCTGCCTTTATTGGAATTCTGAATACTCTTTGTCATGTTAAAAAGAGGTGTAAAACATCTAAATTCATCTTTAAATGTTTGATTCCAAACAACATCTTCTTTTACCACATTTATCTGTTCAGAATTAAGTTCACTTTATTTTTGAAGACAGTTTTGTTGCATAGTTGGATGAGCAAGAGTTGAAAACCTTACTCTTATATTTTCTAACTAAGTGCCTGGAACCAAGTCAAGTAGGGTCCCTGTGCATCAGTTCCCTCGTTGTCAAGGGAGAGATAATGAAAAGGTAATCATGAAAATTAAATCACTGATGCAGGAAGGGCACTCAGAATAGTGCCTAGGACATTGTGAATGCTCAATTACGGTTAGCTGTAGTTTTCATTGGGTCGCTATGAGTCGGAATTGACTCGATGGTAGCGGGTTTGGGTTTTTTTTGGTAGCTTTCATAGATTCACTTCTGGTGTACTGATGATTGAGAGATGAGATTAGATAGAAAGGTCCTTTTGAAATGGATGTTGATGCAAGTGAAGGTGGACCAGGAAGGAAAGGTAAAATACTTTCAGAAGAAGACTTATGGCATTGAGTCGATTCTGACTCATAATGACCCTATAGGACAGTGTAGAGCTGCCCCATAGGGTTTCCAAGGAGCTGCTGGTGAATTCGAACTGCCGACCTTTTGGTTAGCAGCGGAGCTCTTAACCACTGCAACACCAGAGCTCCGAGGGGCCTTAGGTAGGGCATATTATACTTAATATTAAAGAAATATTATTGTATATTTCTTTTTCCTTCTGGGGAATATATTTGGCACAGCTCTGTCTTTTCATGACTAGTTAAGGGGCTAAAAATGATGTTAGATACATCTGTTCTTGGTCATCACTTATCTTAGTTTTTGATGCTGCTGTAACAGAAATACCACAATTGGGTGGCTTTAATTAAGAGAAATTTATTTTCTCACAGTTTAGGATGCTAGAAGTCCCAATTCAGGACACCTGCTCCAGGGGAAGGCTCTCTGTGTCGATTCTGGAGAAAGCTTTTTGTCTCTTTCAGCTTCCGTAGCTCCGGCTTTCCTCTGTTCCCTGGCGTTCTTTAGGTGGCATCTATCTTCCCCCATTTGTACTTCCTGTCTCTGTGTCTGTACTTCTCCTTATAGCTCAGAAGTGATTAGTTTTAGGATACACCTTATGCTGATATGTCCTCATTAACATAACAAAGAGAACCCTATTCCCCAAAAGAATGGCATCTACAGGGTTAGGATTCCAATGCATATTTTGGAGGGGCACAATTCAATCCATAACACCATCTGTCATATTTTCTTGTGTATTTAGCATAATTGATTTAGCATAAATCACTTCTTTTGAAAACTCATTCACTAAACCAATACCGAGTTTATGAACAATAAAGCTGACTATAATTAAGCATTCATAATGTAGTAGGTAGTGTTCTGAGTGGCCTTCCTACAGCAGTGATTTAATTTTCATGATAACCTTTCCATTATATCTACCTTGATGATGAGGAAACTGATACACAAGTAGACTTCCAAAAAACAAATATCTTAAGAAATTATAGCAACATATCCTATGGCTTTTATGATTTAATTTGCATGTTTTTTTTTCTCCCAGTAAAGAATTAGTCTCCACTTCTACCCCTCTATTTTGACCAAAAACAAATGCAGCAGACTTGAGTTGCTTCAGTCATTCTACCGTCACAAGGGCCTCTACAAATGCCAGCCACTCTTCTGGAAAGAAATATTCCCTTTGGTTAATGAGTACCTCTTTAGTACTTCCTTTTACAATGTGGAATGTTAAAGGCTGCAACTGATAAAACGATAAATAAGATGCCCTCCTTGCCTGACTCTTAAGTAACTTAAAATAAAGGAAGAGTGATATTTATACAAATAATAAAAGGTAGTAAACATAAGGAAGGGAGTAGGAAAGTGAGGCTCATAGGTTGACTAGAAAAATAGCCACCATTAAAGATTCCAAGCTAGAAGCTTGGGTTTCCTTTAAGACTCATTTTAAGCTTATCTGGTAAGAGTAACCAAGTAGTTGCCTTTGAATTCATTCTGATGCATGGCAATCCCATGTGTGTCAGAGTAGAACTGTGCTCCGTATGGATTTCAGTAGCTGATTTTTGGGAATTAGGTTGCCAGGGTGGTGGGCTGAGGCACCTGGGGCTGGACTCCAACTTCCAACCTTTCAGTTAGCAGTCAAGAATGTTAACCATTTGTTTATTTAAATAAATTTTGTACCACTCAGAAAACCAAAACCTGTTGCCATGGAGTCCATTCCGACTAAGTTGATTCTGACCCATAGTGACCCTGTAGGACAGAGTAGAACTGACCATAGGATTTCCAAGGCTGTAAATCTTATGGAAGCTGACTGCACATCTTTCTCCTGTGGAGTGGCTTGTGGGTTTGAACCACTGACCTTTCAATTAGCATCACTTAACATTGCCACCATCCAGGGACTCCTTTATAAGAGTGACTACTCTAAAATCCAGGATAGTGATGAGCTTAGCCAGAGGAAGGATCATCTCAGGATAAAGCCTCAATGATATGACCAATGCATCTTAGAAATCTCTAAAGTGATAAACAAAATGAGTGCTGTACCATGCCTGGAGTGTCTTTTTTCCTTTGCTTGGCCATCACATTCTCTCCTAAAGTTGCTGATTACTTTGCAGAACTTCTCGGCAGGCTTCTCTTCCTCTACTCATCCCTCTGATATCGATTCATACAATACATGGAACATAGTGGGTGTCCAAAAATATTTGCTTAACAAAATGCATTGAGGAAAATCCTCAATTTAGTAACATACTAATTTGCACTATTTGGGGAAATCAATAATTTCTTTAGAAAGATTTTCTGATGTTGAATTAAATGAGGGCTTTGAACCAAGGAGTTACAAGAAAAAAGTAGCAACAAACTTGACGCTCTCTCCAGGTTACAACCAGAAGTAAAAAGACAACTCAGAGCTTTGAGAAGTTTGCCTACAACACTGCTTTTTGAATTGATTTTAGAAATCTCATATCCTAAGGATATTTAGGATTAGTAGATTCTTCACACTGAGTTTTCTCTCTATTGGGAAAAACTAAATTATTTGACTGCAGGGATTTTAGGCTTCAGGTTCCTGAGAATTGAAGTCATAACACCCTAAAGTCAAAATCTAAAGGGGGAGAAAAATGGAGGGAAGCTGCTTAATTCCCTACCTGGAAGGAAAGACAAGTGTTTTTGGTGCTAGTGTATGTAAAGAAGGAAATACTTTTTAGTAAATACTTTTTTTTCCTGTAAACCAATAAGGAAAGACTGAAATAATCATCGAAACTAAGTTCTGATAGGATAGGATATTGAAGGGCAGTTAATATTGACATCCACCTATTTTATTTTAATATTACAACTGAAATGTGTGAGGATACCATTCAAATAGGTATGCGATTTAAAGTTTCATTGGTAAAACGATTACTCTTTTTTTTTATTGTTGTCTGAGTCGCATTTAAACAAATAATGATAAAGACACTACAACCCAGCAGCTTTTGTGAAAAAATAAGAATAAAAATGTTGAACTTTCAGAACAAATTTTGAATGGTTCATTGACTTTGTTTCACCATGGAAAATCACTTAACCTCCCAGTGTCAGTCTACCCATCTGTGAAATGAGAAGGATAATATTTTCTTATGGGGATGTTTTGAAAATTATTTTGCAAATGTAGTGGATGACATTGTTGCAAGCATCACTGCTCTTTTTCTACTTCTTCAAAGAAGCAGACTATATTATTTATGTACTGGTTGATAGTCAAAATTCCATCTGCTTTGAATTATGTATATTTATTAGCAGTTGTGTGCTTTGTATTATTTAAAGAACCTCCCCAGGTTACTCAAATTATGTGTTAGGTCAATATCAGGGAAAAGGAGCAAAATCTCCAAAAAATCACTCTGAGTTTCTTATTTATGAGCCGCTAATCTGATGCCGCTGGTAATTATTCCTCCTTTCTGTTTCAGCTCCTGTTTTCTCTGATGTAGTTTTTCACCTCATCTCACTTCACAAGATTGATAGTTCTCCACGTTTTCCCAGCTCGAGGTCACCTCTGAGCTGAAGGCAAAACACATCCCGCTCTGGCTCCTGTTGACTTTCAAGTCAACTATCAAAGAATTTATTCCAGACATCTCCTAACCTCAATTTAAAAACTCCACCCTAAAGATTACAGGGAGATATCCTGGGGAGTTGCCATAGTGACTCTAAGGAGTTGGCACTGAGGAGACAAGGCTACTGATATCAGATTCTTTATTCTTGATAGGCTTAATTACATAATGTGGTCATGAACCTCTATGCTTGTGTCATTTAGGTCTGGAAAGAAATTTTCCCCTTCAGGCTCTTCTGTCTCTTACGATGCCAATCAACAGGCTTCTTGGTAATAAGATTCTTTACACCAATAGCTCTAGCCTAACCTCAAGTGGTACTTGTAGTAATGATAGAATCATTACAAAACTAAAGAAGAAAAGAGAAATATATTCCATGGGTGTGATTAAGTCATCGTAATGTTCTTGCATATGTAAGTTATCCTTGACTTAATGAACTACCTTGCTCACATAATAGTATTTTAACCTGGCTCTAGTAAGTCATTTTTTTACCCATGCTGATAATTGCTGCTGCACTTGACAGAGCTCCTCTCCAGATCATGTTGCAAAAATGAAATTTATGTATTATATCTGTGTGTGCATGGATCTTGTTTTTAACTTTTAGAAGTGCACTTATTAAGTAAAATTATTACATGAATTACTTTAATAAATTAGTACAGCACTTAGAAAGATAGAACACTTGATTAAGTACTCATGATATCCAAACTGACAAGGCTCATTTAAATATATATATATTTTATTTCTGATTATAAAAGAAATACATATTCACTGGAGAAAATCAGGAAACTACAGCATGGCCAAAAGAGTATTACCTGTATCTCTTGGTTTAGAGTCTTCACGTTAAGATTTTGATGGACATTCTATAAGATGAACACTTTTTTCAAGAATACACAGATTGTTTTCTCCAACATGTTTTGTGTTCCTAAAAACAGCTACATCTACAGTAAACCCTGGCGAAATAGGATTTCTTTAATTTCCTTTTTCAGAAATTGAATCTAAAGTTCTAGTATCCATATTTCACAGGCTTTATTCAGAATCATAAAAGCTACCAGGGAAGTATTTTATGTGTTTCCTCTTGCTGTTTTCGGGTACCCTTAAGGAGTTCGATTCATCTAAAATTATTCCAGTATCTTATCTTCAAAGATGACCCAGTCTAGCACTATATAATTAGTGCAAGGTCAAGGAATATTAATGATTATCATGTTACTATTTGAATTTAAATCTTTATGTGCCTAGGAGGAAAAGGTATCCTCGAACATGTAAGGGAGTATAGAGAAATCCTAATGGTATGTCAATGTTGTCCTCTGATTAAGGATTCTCAATTATTTTTCTATCTTTTTCTACTTTATAGTTAAGTTGTTGTTATTTGGTTGCTTTAATATTTACTTTTTGTGAAAAGTTAAGCCCAATGTAGATTGGAAAGATCTTGGGGAGTTAAGCATTTTCTAACTTTCATTTAATCAACCTTTTCCTTAATCCCCTTTTAGGCAGCCAAGGGCAGTTTCCACTAACACAGAATGTAACAGTTGTGGAAGGCGGAACTGCAATTTTGACCTGCAGGGTTGATCAAAATGATAACACCTCCCTCCAGTGGTCAAATCCAGCTCAACAGACGCTGTACTTTGATGACAAGAAAGGTGAATAAATTTTCTTTCAAATGTTTTAATCGTATTCTGAAATATCCTAATTATAATGAATTTATTTTTCTGAGATGATTCAAATTATTCCTTTTGATTACCAAACTGCTTCGGCTTGTATTTAAACATGTTAAATATTAAATACTTTATTTTGCAAGTCATAAACACTAAAGATAACCTATGTCAACTTTTTAATAAAATAAAGAGTCCTAATTCTGTTTTAAAAATAGTTTCATGCCTTCTCTACAGAATCATATTCTTTGCCGCTACTGTATTCTTTCATTCGTGTAAATGCTTTCTGTCTAGATTGAGCATTCTTTTTTTTTTACTCCTAGTAATTTTTTTTTTTTTTTTTTTTAGTAATGTAGTATATTGTTTTTATTGACTTTAATTTGACATATTTGAAAGATGCCATGTGGCTTTGGAAAGTTTAATGATTTTATTCCCATAAATTGTGTTTGAAAATAAGAATTGTAAGAAGAATTCCTGTAATAAAATTGTTGTTAGGTGCCATTGAGTCAATAACCAAAAATTTCCAAAAATAAATTCAAATTAAATACTTGAAATTGAGTTGAACTTCATCCATTAATTGGGACTTACAGTTGGATGATATATAGAGTTTTATTAGTTTTTTTTAGAGAAGTAAGAAAGTTCACTTCATAAAATTCAAGCAAAAAAAAATGTATGCTGTATTTCTAAGGTTTATCTACTGTTTAAATATTGGGGGAAGTGTGTGTCTATGAAATATCATTAAAATACTGAGCTGTTGCTTTAAATAAATTCAAATGATATTGGACATAAATATCTATTTATGTATCAGCTATTCAATATGATCTTAATGCCTGGATTTCTTACAGATCTGTATAGATAACAATAAGGTAATTTGAAATAAGTCCCATCTTTACAAATAAAATATATGTCAAAATACAGTCTACATAAATGATCTCCGCATTTCATCTAAAAATATGAATTTACTATATTTTGTGGGCTGCTATAGCCTTCCTCCTTTAACGTACACTGGATTGTAAATGGGAACACTGGTGGCATAGTGGTTGGGAGCTAAGGCTGCTAACCAAAAGGTCTGTAGCTCAAGCCTACCAGATGCTCCTTGGAAACTCTATGGGGCAGTTCTACGCTGTCCTATGGGGTCGCTATGAGTCACAATTGACTTGAAGGCAATGGGTATATAGTATATACAGGTTGTAAATACATTCTTGAGGTTGTTTTAAACTTTTAACGTATAACAAAAGATTGATCAAATATCTATGCATTCATTTGACAAATATTTGAGGGCCCTATTGTACCAGGCATTAAAGAACACAAAAAGGTCCTTAGACATAAAAGCCTAGTAGCAGAGACAAATAATAAACAAGCACACAAACAAAATACATCATAGAGTACATTGGTAGAGGACAAGTGCTATGGAGAAAAAGGAATTAGAGAGGGAGGGTTAAGAATCCCTGGCATTTCTGTAGTATTTTATTATTTATGAAGAGCTTTTATTTACACTGTTTTATTTTGCTGTCTGTGAGACAACTAGAGCAGATATCACTAATGGACACATTTGCATAAAAACTTAGGAAGGCAGCTGATAAAGGTCTCGTGATTAAGATGGAGGCCAGATTTAAAGCCAATATTGTGAATCCATGTTTTGATTAGGGTCTTTGGTGTATAAGCATTTGTGTTTAACAAGGACTTCTGGCTATGGAGTTTATTGTTTGGTTGGTTGCTTTTGTACTTTAAAATATGTTTTAAAGAGCCTGAAAAAGGATTTTAAAAGGTTCATCTGCTAAACACTTACTATAGTAGTATTAATGTAGTTTGGATCTTATGACCTCTTTTAGTTAATGTTATTGATTATTTAATATTTCTGATTTAGGGCTTTTTTAGCCCATGGTAGACGTTTCAGACATACTTTATAAAACTATAGAGTGACTCTTTACAATAAGAAGTGACTAGAAATATCTAATGTAAATCCTTAAGCCCTTTAAATAAAGGGTATTGCTCAACAGTAAAAAGTAAACTTAGTGAATTAACTACTTTAAAATTAAACAAATGTAATTCAAACTAGTTAGTATTTCAGATTTAGTCAATGAGAGTGAAAGCTTGAAGACTTTTTCCTTTTTTCTAACAACATTTATTACTACTATTAAACATGTCTTAGTTTTAATCATGTTAACATTACGTAGGCTTTATGTTTAATCTTAAATCTACTGGTGCTTTTGGGATAAAGAAGGCACATCTCTGGGGGAAAAAATGTGCCAATATTTACTTTCCTTAAAACCCTTATGTAATTGGAGTTTTGTTTTGTTTTGTTTTTTAATCAAGTAATCATGTTGTTTTCCAAGAAATGAAGTTCTGTCTAAAGAATGAAGTTCTCTTGCTAAAAAAAAAAAAAAAAAAGTTGAATGCTAAGCAAAAAGTCACTCAGAGATTTAACAATCTTTTGTGCTTTTATGATTAATGTATTATAAATACATGTAAATCAATATTTAAAATATGTATGTCCCAATATAAAGTGACCCATTTTTAAGGAAACTTCTCATTTTCCCAATGATAAAATGAAAACAAAAAAAAAAGCGTTTTGGGTGACAATGGACTTTTAAGAGTGTTCATGAAACAAATATATAATTACAATATTTAATTCATAAATTTGATTATACATACATATTTAAAATAATATTAAGTATATTAATTAAGAAATATTTTTTCCTTCCCTGCTTTCAATGAAACCATCTGGTTTAACAGCACTTTTTGAAAGCATGTGGTACTAGCAATGAAAAATCTATCCCAACCCACAACTATGCATTATTATAACATTAGAACATTATTTTCGTTCATTCATCATGTCAGTGTATAATAATGACCTTTACTATGTAAGCACTTACTGTACTGCTTTTTATGTACAAAATCTCGTGTTTACAGTGACACCTACAACGGACCGGTCTAATCCTCAGGCACAGTAACAAAATCTGTATTAAATGTCTTTGCCTCCTCTGTTAGTGACTTTGTAAGTTACCCCCTTTAAAACATGTAAAGCTAGAATTGACTTGAGGTATTTCAAGCTAGTGCACCTTCCTTGTAGAAATAGAGAGCTTTCTGTAATAAGAAATTCACAAGAACTGGAAAATGAGGGAACCACTTCTTCACAGAGGACTAATTGTGGGGAGAAGAATCAGGTTATGTCTGGGATATATACAATATATTCCTGCGTCTTTGCATGACTACCAAAAAACAAAATGAAACAAACAAAAAAAAAAACGACTCATAGTGACCCTGTGACCCTATAGAACAGAGTAGAACTGTCCCATAGGTTTTCCAAGGAATGCCAGGTGGATTCAAACTGCCAACCTTTCAGTTAGCAGCCGAACTCTTAACCGCTATGCCACCAGGGTTTCCTTACTATACTACAAAATACCTAATACATCTGATCATATTTTTGAGTTGTTGAAATACACGCTTGCTTCATTTAATTTTCCCTTCCCAGTTTCAATTACAGCTTAGAGTTACTCTGAAAAAAGCCTGTCTTTTTTGTGTGTGTAGAGTATGGCAAGCTCCTGTCTTGCATAATAAGTTTTTCTAACCCTGTTGTGGTTCTAATTGTCTGTGGCAGCAAAATAATGGAAAGTATCAAATAAAGAAATTATTTCACAAATGGCAAGGTCCTTGCATGGCATAAACAGTTTGCATGTGACTATTAACGGAATGGTGAGGTGCTCAAGTCTACCCAACAGCACTGAGAAAGAAAGCCCTGGTGATCTGCCTACGTGAATATCACGGCCAAGAAAACCACACTGAGCTCAGATCTACTCGGTGACAGAGGGTGGCCATGAGTTGGAATCAATTTGATGGCAATGGGTTTCATACATGGCAATCTATTTCCACACAAGTATGAGATTCAATATCCATGTGATGGCTTGGTGGAAGGGATCAGTAGACAGTGTTCATCAAATGCAAGGGTTTGAAAATGAAAGCAATTTTTAAAGATTCCATATCACAGACTTCTCCGCAACCTCTTTTTTGCTTGCTTTTACCTACCTAGCACTCCCCAATCCTTAGGCTTATCTTGAGCAAACAGTATGTCAAGTTGTGCCAGAGCCTAAGTGTGGAAGATAAGCATGAGTTAGAGTGGCTAGACTAACCCGTATCTGTTGTGCAAGTAGCGACTTTCAGAAGAGCAAAAGAGAAAATGAATGTCTTCTCTGTGTCACTGATTACACCAGTTCCTGACAGTGCCTGCTAATGTTGAAGGTTTTACCCGGCTCTTCTCATTTCTGTCTAGATTATGTTGCCAGTGCTTCTGAGCCCTTGCTACAGAGTAGAATCATTTGAGGTGCTTTCCAAACAATTTTCCAGGGGTAAAGAAAGATTTTTCTTTTTATGGTTACCAGAATATTTTAACTGCATCTTGAAAAATTTTAAAATGCAGCTGAAGTTGAGAATCTGAAGTCAGTTCTCACTTGAGTTCTCTATGCCTAAACTTAGATTTCTGTACTGACATATGTTATTAAGGAGAGAGAAAAGAGGAAGGAAAGAAGGAAGAAAGGAAAGTTTCTTAGACCAATAGAACAAGGCCTGCTCCCTGATATTGCTGCCAAAACTATGAGCTCCTAGAGGCATTTTGGGTAGCCTTGTATGTTACCTGGAGACAGAGGTCTCTGAGGGTTCTTGGCTGTGAGAGTGAACAAAGAATAGCTCATTGGTCTTAGAATTGGAAAAGTCTCATTTGTTTACTTGGAATAATTAGTTGAAGAAAGAGTGAGGTAAGTGGGCTGTTGATGATCAACTAAAGAAATATATTAAGCTGAACCCCCTTTCCTAAGTGTCTTTGTCAGGGAAGGTAAATGAAATCACTTCAAAAGAGGCATAGGTGTCCACAGGTGAATCTGGCTAAAGTGGAAGTGTTGTTGTTAATCGCCATTCAGTCAGTTCCAACCCATAGCGACTCTATGCTCAACAGAACAAAAACACTGCCTGATTCTGAGCCACCCTCACAATCCTTGCTATATGTGAGCCCATTGCTGTAGTTGCTGTGTCAATCCATCTTATTGAGGGATTTCCTCTTTTTAGAGGACCTTCTACATTACCGAGTATGAAGCCCTTCTCCAGAGGCTGGTCCCTCCTGATAACATGTCCAAAGTAATTGAGACTAAGTCTCACCATCTAGCCTCTAAGGGGTATTCTGGCTGTACTTCTTCCAAGATAGATTTTTTATTCTTCTGGCAGTCCATGATATATTCAATATTCTTCACCAACGCCAAAATTAGAATGCATGAATTCTTCTCTGGTCCTCCTTATTCATCGTCCAGCTGTCACATGCATATGAAGTGATGAAAAATACCATGACTTGGATCAGGTGCACCTTAGTCCTCAAAGTGACATCTTTGCTTTTTAACACTTTAAAAGATCTTTTGCAGCAGATTTTCCCAATGCGATACATCATTTGATTTCTTTTTTTTTTTACTTCCATGGGCATGAATTTTGGATCCAAGTAAAATGAAATCCTTGAGAACATCAATCTTTTCTCCATTTATCATGATGTTGCTCATTGGTCCAGTTGTGAGGTTTTATTTATTTTTATGTTGAGATGTAAACCGTACTGAAGGTTGTAGTCTTTGATCTTCATGAGTAAGTACTTCAAGTCCTTTTCATTTTCAGCAAGCAAGGTTGTGTTGTCTGCATTATGCAGGTTGTTAATGAGTCTCCCTCTAATCCTGATGCCTGTTCTTCTTCATATAGTCCAGCTTCTCAGATCATTTGCTCAGCATACAGATTGAATAAGTATGGTGAAAGGATACAACTCTGACACACACTTTTCCTGATTTTAAACCATACAATATTCCCTTGTTCTGTCAGAAGGACTGCCTCTTGTTCTATGTACAGGTTCCACATGAGCACAATTCAGTGTTCTGGAATTCCCATTCTTCACAATGTTATTCATAATTTATTATGATTCACACATTCGAATGCCTTTGCATAGTCAATAAAACACAGGTAAACATCTTTCTGGTATTCTCTGCTTTCAGCCAAGATCCATCTGACATCAGCAATGATATCCCTGGTTCCACGTCCTGTTCTGAATCCAGCTTGAATTCCTGGCAGTTCCCTGTCGATGTAGTTCTGCGACCATTTTTGAGTTATCTTCATCAAAATTTTACTTGGGTGTGATATTAACGATATTTTTTTGATAATTTCTGCATTCTATTGTATCGCCTTTCTTTGGAAAGGACATAAATATGGATCTCTTCTAGGCAGTTGGCCAGGAAGCTGTCTTCCAAATTTCTTGGCATAGACGAGTGAGTACTTCCAACATTGTACCCGTTTGTTGACACATCTCCATTGGTATTTTGTCAGTTCCTGGAGCACTGCTTTTCACCAATGCCTTCAGTGGAGCTTGGGCTTCTTCCATGAGTACCATCGGTTCTTGATCATATGCCTCCTCCTGAAATGGTTGAATGTTGACCAATTATTTTTGGTACAGTGGCTTTGTGTATTTCTTCTATCTTCTTTTGATGCTTCCTGTGTCATTCAATATTTTCCCATAGAATCTTTCAATATTCAAGGCTTGAATTGTCTCTTTAGTTCTTTCAGCTTGAGAAATGCTGAGTGTGTTCTTCCCCTTTGATTTTCTATCAGTAGGTTTTTGCACCTTTCATTATAATACTTTGCTTTGTCTTCTCAAGCCGACCTTTGAAATTTTTTGTTCAGCTCTTTACTTCATCATTTCTTCCATTTGCTTTAGCTACTTTACATTCAAGAGTAAATTTCAGAGTCTTTTATGACATCAATTTTGGGCTTTTCTTTCTTTCCTTTCTTTTTAATGACCTTTGCTTTCTTCATGTATAAAGTCCTTGATGTCATCCCACAACTCGTCTGGTCTTCAGTTATTAGTGTTTAATGTGTCAAATATATTCTTGAGGTGGCCTCTAAATTCAGGTAGAATATACTCAAGGTTATAGTTTGGCTCTTGTGGATTTTTTTTTTCTTCAGTTTAATTTGAACTTGTATATAAGCAATTAATGTTCTATTCTGGAGGTGGCCCTTGCCATTGTTCTGACTGATGATATTGAAGTTCTCTATTGTGTCTTTCCACAGATTTAGTCCTCTTGATTCCTGTATATTCCATCTGGCGAGGTCCATGTTTTTAGTCACCATTTATGTTGTTGAAAAAAGGTATTTGCCGTGAATAAGTCATTGGTATTGCAAAATTCTATCATGCAATCTCTGGCATGGTTTCTCTCATCAAGGTCATATTTCCAACAATTGATCCTTCTTTGTTTCCAACTTTTGCATTCCAATCACCAAAAATTATCAATGCATCTTGATTGTATGTTCGATCAATTTCCAGTTGCAGAAGTTGTTAAAAATCTTCAATTTCTTCATCTATGGCCTTAATGGTTGGTGTGTAAATTTGAATAATAGCTGTATTTAGTGGTCTTCCTTGAGGGCACATGGATATTATCCTATCACTGACAGCATTGTGCTTCAAGATAGATTTTGAAATGTTCTTTTGACAATGAATGTGACTCCATTCCTCTTCAATTTGTCATTCATGGCATAGTAGACTATATGACTGTCTGATTCATAATGGCCAATACCAGTCCAATTTAGCTCACTAATGCCTAGGATATCAATCTTTATGCATTCCATTTCATTTTTGATGGCTTCCAATTTTTGTAGATTCATACTTCATACAGTCCATGTTTGGATTAGGTGAAACCAATATTGTCATATTTCTCGCACAGGTAAAATAAAGAGGAGGGCAGCAAATTCAGGCAAGAAATTCATGCTACTTTTTAGCATATTTAATATGAGGAGTAGCTTCCCCATTTACAGTGGAAAAACTGAGGATTAAACACTTAGGAAAACATATTCAGTCATTTAACTAATGGATACTAGTGGATTTGAATCTAAGCATAACCTTTCCATTAGTTTTAACTGGAATATCCCCAAGTTATTCTGGGTACCGGGTCACTTAAATAAAGACTTGGTGTTGGCTCTGCCGTTGATATTGACAGCTACCATTTGGTTAAGGAGCATAAGTTCTTTTGAACTACTGAAGACATGATACAGTGAGACAGTGATATACAGTTTAGTCAGCACTCTCCAATAGAACTTCCTATAATGATGTCAATGTTCTATATCTGGGCTGACCAATCTGGTCACCACTAGGCACATCTGGATTTTTATATTTAAATTAATTAAAAATAAATTAAACTTATAAAAATGTAATTCCTAACTCACGCTAGCCACATTTCAAGTGCTCAATATCCACCTCTCACTACTGGTTACTGTTTTGGAAAGTGCAGTTTCAGATGCTGATTCATTCTTTGGATGTCATAAGAGACCTCTTAAATTCTGGCCTTAGCTAGTTGAATATGCATCTTTTCAACTGAGGAAGCCCTAGAGCATTGTAAAAACATTCACCAAGTATTACTAAATTAGGTTTTGCTGCGTAAATTGTATGGTTTTAATGGGGATGACGCGGCATAGAAGACCATGAGTCAGATATGACTTCTAACCTTGCTTCTGAGACCAACTAGCATAATAATAAACAGGGCTTGTCAATAAATCGCTAAATTAGAGGATCTAGGGGTTGGAGTCAGAATCGACTTGACAGCAGTGGGTTTGGTTTGGTGGGGGTTGGACCTGAACTGTGTTTTTAACAAACTTGCTGTCTGCTTTGTGTGTACATGAAGAGATAGGAATCATTAACCTAAAAAGTAGTAATTACAGTCCCATTTCTCTTCTTCATAGGTTATCTATGCAGTCCTTTTCTATAATACTTTGGAAGCTGCAGGAAAAAAAAAAAAAAAGAAGGAATATTTACTAGTCCCTATAAATTTTTTTTTTTTATGGGTCAGAGGGACCTAGAACAGATATAGCTAAGGCAACATTCACTTGTTTGGGGCCTCTTCTCTTTCTTTTAACACAAATCTTACTACATTTGTTATAAATAGTTGGTAAGTGTTTGGAATAGACTGAGTACGGGAAGACAGAGAGAGGAGGGAATAGAGGTCATTGAGACACCAGATAAATGCTGTGTGGTATTTGGCAATAGGAAAAAAAAAAAAATCAATTAGATCATTGTGTCTGTTTCTCTGCAGGTGTGGAAAAAAGCAATTGAAGTAGTACAATCTGGTCACTTAATGCTCAGGAAAAAACACTTCAATTCCTTCTTATTATTGACAAAAAAAAAAAAAAAATACTTTTGGACAAACATCTCCAAGAATGCATTGTGTACACATTCAACAGGCACATTTCTCTATACTTGTGCTTGTTTATATATAAAAATATAGGATAGAATACTTATGACATTCCCCTTTACAGTATTTTCAATGCTACTGAAAAATATTCTGTAAAGGAATGAAAATAAAACTTTATTAAGGCATTAAAGGCAAAGCCAGAAATATCTAGTGTTAATTAACTTAATCTGTTGCTGCTAATTGTACATTAATATTGGGGATAATGTGGGGAGAAAAACATGAATAAGGTGTCTTAGAACAAGAAGTGATAAAGAGAACAACAATGATATGAACCTGAAATGGAGTTACAAATTCTCCTGGCCCCATGCCAACCAATGCCATCTGACTGTGTCTATCCTCATAACTGGTTTCAATCAATTTGACAAGCTTTAAAATATTAAAGCTTAATTCAGTAAAACAGGCACTGAGGTGGTCAATATTTGCCTCTTTTTATTGTGTTTAAAAATAAGTGCACAATAAAGACATGAGATTAATGATGATAATAACGTACATTTATACAGTGCTGTATAAATGTTGGGAAACCCTGGTGGTGTAGTCATTAAGTGCTACGGCTGCTAACCAAAAGGTCGGCACTTCAAATCTGCCAGGTGCTCCTTGGAAACTCTATGGGGCAGTTTTACTCTGTCCTATAGGGTCGCTATAGGATTTGATTTTGGTTTGTATAAATGTTGAAGTCCTAATGGTGCAGTGGTTAAGAGCTCAGCTGCTAACCAAAAGGTTGGCAGTTCGAATCAACCAGCCAATCCTTGGAAATCCTTTGGGGCAGCTCTACTCTGTCTTATAGGGTTGCTATGAGTTGGAATCGAGTTGACAGCAACAGGTTTGTTTTTTGGGTTTTATGTAAGTGTTAAACGACTTTCAACATGTGTACATTTTCTCACTAGATTCACAACATCCTTGTGCAGTGCATGTTTTCATTTTCTTTATGAGGAAACTGAGGTTTGAAGAGTTGAACATCTTGAATAGTAGTAAGGGCAAAGCAATAATGAGACCTGAATTGTCTGATGACAAAGTATAATTCATTTCATACTATGGAATTCTGATAACAAGTTCATTTTATTTTTTGTTTGTTTTTAACTTGTCCTGTCCAAATTACCAGGAGCCCTGGTGATGCAGTGACTAAGCTCTTGGCTGCTAACCAAAAGATGGTGGTTCAAATTTACCAGTTGCTTCTTAGCAGAAATAAGTGGCAACCTGCTTCAGTAAAGATTTACAGCACTGGGAAACCTATGGGGTAATTCCACTCTGTCCTATAGGGCTGCTGTAAGTTGGAATTGACTTGAAAGCACTGGGTTTGTTTTTGTGCAAGTTATCACTTCATCCAGGTCTTTACGCCAAAGTCAACTTTCAATGACAGATCTCTTGAACACCTTATTTCATATTTCAACCTCATTCTACCACTGTAATTTCATGCATATCAGAAAATACCCAAGCAAAGGTATACATATTAAATGAAGATCAATTAGGTTCCCAATGGGAAGTAAATGGTACACTCAAAATATTAGAGTTTAGTGAAAAGTGAGCAGACTACTATCAAGTGTTGCTTAACATCCATGATACATTCTGTGAAATAGAATGTTATTTGATTTGGACATTGTGCGAACACTATATTATATACAGGCGATCCCTGGATTATGAATGAGTTCTCTTCTTATGCCTGTTTTAAGCTGAATTTGTACAAAAGTCAGAACAGTTAGGTATGGTTCATACATAATGTCAGCTAGTCAAAGCTTTGTCTTAGTATATAATATGTAGTATGTGTTTCTATGTATAAAAAACCTTAAGGAAACACTTCCAGATACACTTAAAGATCTTTAACATAATAATACAGTAATAAAAATAATAATGTTTTGATGTGCATCACAAGGTAGCACCCATTTGTTATTAAGAGCCATTGTACATACTTCAAATTTTTAATATAACAGGCTTCATGGGGGTTGGCTCATAACTACAGGTTGTACTTAAGTTGGACGTTTGTTACTAAAAAGGCAGTTTTCAACAAGTGAATGTACTTGGTCTAAAACATCTAAGCGTATTTTATATTTTATTTTAAAGATTTCCATATCACAATTCTGTAAATATTTATGAAATATTGCTATATCCTAGCAATTATGCTAAACATTGAAAATATTGAATAAAACATGAATTTTGCCCTCAAGAAGATGGTTAATATCTATATATCTCTGTCTCTACATATCTATATCTATCTATCCATCTATCTACATACAAATCTCGAGTTATAATATTGAAGGGTTCTATGGGAAAATATTTAATGACCCAGAAAGCATTAAAAGAAGATGGAAGGACTACACACTGTACCAAAAAGAATTGGTCAACATTCAACTATTTCCCAAAAAAAAAACTCATTGCCTAGAGTTGATTCTGACTCATAGTGACCTTACAGGACAGAGTAGAACTTCCCCGTAGAGTTTCCAAGGAGCCCCTGGTGGATTAAAACTGGCGACCTTTTGGTTACTAGCTGCAGTCAACAGCATTAAATCCCTGGGCAGAGATAGCAATGGATTAAGTGTATCATGTGCCTCTGAAGGGTTTGAGCTCTAACCACTCAGGAGTACTTGGCTACTGAGCCAGGCAAGCACTACATTTTTTTTTTTTTTATGTTAAATGCATGTCCATAGAATAGGCTCAGTGTGTAGAATCTCTGTAGGATATTCTTCTCTTTAGAAAGAATAAATTATTAAAAAAAAAAAAAAAAAAAAAAAACTTTAACATTAGTACAAAATGAGTAAGAACTCTCTGTTTCAGATATTGGAAGCACTGGTGGTAAAGAGGTTAGGAACTTGGCTGCTAACCAAAAGGTCGGCAATTCAAATCCACCAGCTACTCCTTGGAAACCCTATGGAGCAGCTCTACTCTGTCCTGTAGGGTTGCTCTGAGTCAGAATCTGCCTGATGGAAACAGGTTTTTTTTTTTTTCCCCAGATTAGGTGCCCGTAATTTGGTTGTAATAAGTCACTTTTTGCTTTCAAAGTGTTATCCTTTATTTATTTATTTTTTAACAAGAGAACATGGAAATATTAATCTAAGCACAAAAAACGAAAACTAAAACACACGATCACTCATATTGGTAACAGCACTATTAGAAAATTAGCATATTATGACTCTTTTGTGGGTTGAAATGTTAATGAACATGGCAGCATTTTCATTTTCCTCACTGATTTATTTCAAATATTTTGGATATTTCCTAGATTTGTAAATACTGAGTACTTTTCCACCCCCCTGTTCCTTCAGATAACATTTTTCTTCTATTTATACAAAATAATACGATTGAGAAATATCTTTTCCCCAAATAAATATCTTAATGTATTGGTTTATATTGTGTGAGTGTGAAATCTTATAAATTAGTATAGGTACTCTACATGCCCTCATTTATTATTTTTTTAGTCCCAGCAGGCCCTATTGAGAGATTCTTGGAAATAACAATAAATGAGCATTTTGGAGCTCTGATGAGGTTTAGGAGGCAGAGTTATTTTAGCACCAAAGTGTGGGTGTTTATAAAAATTATGTCTCCTGGTTGTACACCTATTTATATGCGACGACTCATTGGACAAAGTTACAAAGGGAAAAGGGGAAGGAGAAATGCTGAGTAATTGCTTTGCACGTTCACTAATATTCACCCTTTCTTCTTAGAAAGAATGGGACTAATGTGAATCTAAGAGTATATTGGGTTTGGTTTTCAAAACCCATTTGAACCCATATGGTCCCTGGGTGGCACAATGGCTTGTGTTCAACCACTAACCTAAAGATGAGCAGTTCAAATCCACCCAGTGGCACCATGCAAGAAAGTCCTGGCAAACTGCTTCTATAAAGATTATAACCAAAAATCCCTGTGGAGCAGTTCTACTCTATAACACATGGGGTCGTCATGACTGGGGGCATCTACTCAAGGGCAGTGTGATTTCAAACACATATAGCCTGCCTTTTTTTTTTTTTTTAACGGTGACAATTTCACCCAGTGAAACTGAATGGGTTGTTTCTGAAACAATGAATTGTGATTTAAAAATAAAAGTATGTTTATATATATATATATGTGTATATATATATATACACGTACATATGCTCACATATATGTATAGTCACACACAGACACACATATATATTCTAGAGACCAGAAAGTATGTTTTCCTGTGAAGATGTTGCTGGGTTGCCATTTATTTCTTTTTACCTTAAAATCCTACCTCATGGTCTTTTGTAGGGTTCGTTCCTGTGCTTGTTGGTTGAAATTCATATGTTTGGGAGTCAGGTGGACTGCATTTGAATCCCAAGTCCACCAAGAATTTGAGTATGATCTTGAACGGGCCCTGGCTGATAACCAATCTCAGTTCCAGGGTATGCCTTCTTTTCAACCCAGTGGGTTATGGGGAGCCACATGCTGCTCTGTCAGTCTGTGCAGGCCAAGACTCTCCTTAGAGAGCTTTTTTTCTTTTTTTTTGGTTTGAAACTTTCTGGAAAGTCAGTGATGCAAAGTTAAACAAACACAAAGCAAAACAAAATTTAAATCTGCCGCTGAAGGTCTTAAGCAGACATCAGTGACCGCGCTAGAGAAGCAGGATCTAGCAAGAGGCCGTGACAGAGACGGATCAATCTCACGCCTGCCCCGGGCGACAATGGAAGCCTCCAAGGCTGCACCTAGAGATTCTTGTGAGACGGGATCACACGCTTCCTACTATTATCATGGTAATTCATGTTTACTCTTATCACTGAAGAGAGCAAGGAGTGAGGGTGAGGATAGCACAAACAAAGCAAAACACTACCAAGATCCTCATCCTCTCTTAGCTATTCCAATTTTCCTACCGGAAGTAGAAAGGAGGGTTGCTGGTTTTGTTGCCTGCAGAGAGAGTCGGGTGGGGTGTACACATACAACTTTGTGTCAGGAACACTTTTATTTTCTCACCACCATGAAAGCCCTTCCTAGCTTTGTCAGTACTTCTCAAATCACCTGTGGCGAGGGCCAGTTGTTGGTTTGTTTTTCCCCAAATCAAGTGCAAGTGGTACTTTCGTAAAGTATGATGAAATGACTTACTAGAAAAATGAAACTATAAAGCATACAAAAGCAAGTTCCAATTTTTTATTAGGTACTACAGACATAAAACTACATTTCAATAAATATAATCAGGATAAACATAACAGAGGGGGAAAAAAGTATAAAATTGAATGTGTTCATTGATTATGGATGCATCATGAAAAATGCAGAGAATTATTATTATACTTGAATTTTTTTTGTTATTCCACAATTGCAATTAAAGAGAAAGTTATGAAAGAGATAGTATTGCTAATATTAAACACCTTTATGCGCATTTTGAGTGGACGTCATATATATCAATTATTTAAATTTCTAATGTGACAACTTTGCTTCTTTCCTGTTATTATATCTAATAGCTCTGTATTGGTGATAGTACTTCTTGCAGGAAATAGTGTATGATCTAAACTTTTTTTGGAAGCCCCGGTAGGGTAGTGGTTAAGTGCTAGAGCTGCTAACCAAAACGTCAGCTGTTTGAATCCACCAGGCGCTCCTTGGAAACTCTATGGGGCAGTTCTACTCTGTCCTATAGGGTCGCTATGAGTCAGAATCGACTCAATGGCAACCCGTTTGATTTTTTTAGTGGAAACATTTTTCAGGTCTTGTATTAATAACACTCATAGTAGAGAGATGAATCTTGCAGAAGTGTATTGACAGGAATGGAAATAGAGATTCTGGAGCAATTTCAGCTAGCTTAGGATATTCCCTTTTAACTTTTATCCAAAAATGAGGCAAGTATTGCTACATTTTCAAAATTCATCTCTGGTTTTCATTAGTTACCGCTACCAGTAGTTATCCTGTGAGGTTATGGTTAAACGTACTTTTTATGAAATAAGTCAATTCACGATCCGTGAATTTCCTATGTATGAATGTTTTTGATGGAAAGTAAAATTCAAAATATTCTCTCCATATTGTAAGATGATCTGTGATTTTTTTTTGCAAATATAAAATATCAAAAAGTAGATAACTGTACTTAATTTATGTATCGTGTCATAAATATTATAGAAACTCAGTTCTTCAAATCTTCCAACTCTAGCTTTAACATTTGATCTTAACTGCCAGCAGAAAATGTGTTGCATTTCCTCTTTTTAAGAAGTATTAAGATCATTAAAGATACCAATGGTATCAGGCAAATAAGGAAGGCTGGGTTCCAATTCACGTTTGTTAAATTTAAGAGCTAACTGGCAGCGGCATCACTGAGATTGGTGTCACCCAGTGCAGTAGCTCATGGTGTCACCCCTCCCCATGCTAACTACCAAAATATTATAGCTAAGACACCAGAAAATTTAACAAAATCAGCAACTATTAATACGCTGGCAGCAATGAAAACAACATTGTGTGCTTGTAGCACGTGTAAACAAAACCATGTGATTCAAGGCACCATTATAATTGGGTAATAATGACAGCTGTGACCAGTTTTAGCCTTGTACATGTATTGATACAGGTAGGCTGTGCTTACCAAAAAAAAATTTGTTGTTATAACTAACTGCAAGGATATTTTTATCAAAAAAATATAGTAAATTTCTGCTAAAACACTGCAGCAAAATTTTATGGACAGTCATTTTGGTGTCACCCCCTGTGACAGTGTCATCTGGTGTGGGCTACGCCTCCTGCACACCTCTAATGCTGCCACTGCTAATTGGCTTCTTATATTGCAGAAATCAGAAAAATTCACTTTGTTGTTTAGACATTCTCAACAGAAGATTTCCCATCTATAACCTTTGTACCTCAGCATGCAGTATAGTTGTTTATAATCAACTTCTATGTTACCACACATAGTAAGGAGAATAATCTTGAATATAATTACCTTTTACATAATTCAGATTTCTTACTATATTGTTAAGAACTCTGATATTCAACTGAGATTTTTATTTTGTAGCAAGACTTTCTTGATGAAAGATGCAGTGCATTAGTTTATGTTATGCGTGAGTTCTCTAATCAGAATAACCCAAATGTTCCCTGCCGTTTTAGCTTACCAAACTACTGCTACAAAAACTTAAACTACAAACCACAAGTGTTGAAATATATTACATACTTGGAAAATATGGCAAAGTCAAATGGCTATAAAAGTTTTTGAGCACTTGTTCTTAATTTCAGTACTTACATCTTTGGGGGTGGGTAATTAACAGTCTATAGACTGAAACCATTCTGTGGACCACATTTGAGAAACACTGTTGTGTATGAAGTAGAGATAATGTCTACTTTGAAGAGGTGTGAAGAAATAACTGATAATATCAGGAAACATCTATCAAATAGTAGGCATTTGATTAAAAAAAGGAGCTATTAAATTGCATTATACAATTATACTTCATTTTAAGCATCTCAGGAAGGGGTAAATAAAATACTGCATCTGAATTCAAAAAGTGGACAATCCTGTAGAGAAATAAATCTGTGTCTATCTCTGTATCTAGATGCAGCTTTATAAAGATGTATAATTATAATATGAGTATTTTCTGTAAGAAAAACTAACAAACTACCAGACAGTGTTGGGTTCTTAGACTAAGAAAGTATATCCAATTAGGAAGTTCAGTGAAAACTCAAAGGAGCTGGATTATGAGATTTGTTTAAAAAGATGGCAGAGTAAATTGCTGCAGGATAACACAATGGTGAAAGCTTTCTATACATCCTGCTAAGTTATACTGCCACTCTGGCATATTGTTCACCCCCTTAGGTTATACTGGGGGATAGCAGATAGTCTACCTCATATGACACTCAAAATGGGGGTACTGTTATTATGCACATTTTACACACAAGGAGTGAGACATAGAGAAGTTCAGTAACTTGCTCAAGTTTGAGCTGTCACCAGTGGTATAAGGATACCATCCTAGGCTCTTAGACCTCACAACCTATATTCATCAATATGATACAATGTCGTCTGATGGGAAGTAGGTGAGAGCTAAGGCTGGAAAGATTAGAGTGGGATTATACAGGGAAGATATTGTGCGAGGATATCTCCAATAAGACTCAGTATGAAAGATGAGCTGTACAAGACGATTGAGGGAAAGAGGTCAAGTGGTCCTCCACATTTGGAGGATGTGCTGTGCATGAGGTATTAGAGGAAGGAGAGACTGCAAGCTGGGGGAAAACCAAGAGATGGAAGCAGAATGGAGCTTCATTTTATTCATGCACTAGGTCTAAAGAAGACGCTGCTTGGAAATCACTTGTAAAGTTTAAATTATATTTGAATATCCCTGAAACCATCCTCAAAAATGGGAAGTAAAACCATCAGAGGAAAGAGCAGTTATACATCCCTCATATTTCATTTTCGTTCTCCAGTGTTTGCTTGCTGGTTACAGTTGCAGGCTCTCCTACGTAAAATAAGGCCAAGTCATGCAGGTAAGGAGCCAAACCAGGAAGGGGGAAAGGAAAGGAAAAGGCAACTATGAGAAATATTTAGAACTTTAAAGTTATATTTACAATGAACTGGCTGAATGTAAATTGGGGGGAGGGATGAGTTAGAAAACAATTATAATCAATGGTGACTCCGGTGTCAAACCTTTGTGAATGTGATGTTCTAAACAAAATAGGGACTTTAGGAGGAGGAGATAACTACGGGAAAAAGTATTAAAATAGAGAAAATAAAGTGAATAATCAATGTTTTATAAACGTTCAAAAGAGAGAGTAATTTGTATTGAAAATTGCAATTTGCATACACAAGTGCATCTATTGCATAAGTTAATGTATGCTTGGTTTGGGTGTTTAGAGAAAAACAAAACTGAAAAACATTTGAAGTGAAAGTATCATGAGGGCACCAAACCCATTGCCATCAAGTCCATTCTGACTCATAGAGACCCTATAAGACAGACCAGAACTGCCCCTAAGGTTTGCCGGGAGCAGTTGGTAGATTTGAACTGCCAACATTTTGGTTAGCAACCAAGCTCTTAACCACCAGGGCTCTATTGGATATCATGAGAGTAGGCAGTCAGAAAACTTGTGGCGCCTTCAAAGGGTTGAAGTTAGGAGAATTTAATGAAAGGGCTATTTACAGAAGTGTGAGAAGGTTTAAGGAGGCCAAGAAAAATGATGATTCAGGGACCAGCAACAGTGAGAAGCTATAACTATCCCCAGATGAGAAATGGCTAGGGAAGGGGAGCGATTACCTGGTGATGGATGAGAGATATGATATGTGAAAGAGTGAGAAAGAGCCATATGACTTAAACTGTAACCAGAACATGCAGCCATAACCAGAGCCAAAAGCAACACACTACCTTGCTCTTCTGTCTTGAAGTCTCCTCAGGTACCTTTCTTTGGCTGAGGCTATTGGAAGCAGAGGACAAGCCGAGGATGGGGGTGCTAGGGAAACGCAGTCCATAGCGGTCAGGTGCTCAGGTCTTAGAGTGGATGTAGGGAGAGCAAGGAGTACAAAGGGGGACCTCTGACGCAATGAGTAACAAGTATTCACTGAATAACGTATGAAGTAGATTCTATATTTTCTAAGTGAACTTTATTTTCTTTCAGTCATTATTTACAGATATATTGAAATATTAGGTCAGTTATTAAAGCTTACTTACAATATTATAAAGCTTTTAAATGTTCCCTTTACTTATCAGACATTTGGACTGAATTCAAAGTGACTTAGAGTATTAACTGTTTTAATTAATAATTACTGTATTTCACAATTCCAGTAATATACCTTGGTAAGTAAAATAATATTTCTGAGAGGTTAGTTTTGTAATTGTATCAAGACAGCATAATTACTGACCTTTCGTATTTTCAAATACTTTTGTAGAACTTCAGCATAATTAAAAAAAGAACCTTGCTCACTCTGATGTGACTCATTTATTATATACTTTCCAAGTACATTATCAATCACTTTACTTGGAGCATTGTACATTGCCAATGTGTTAATCATTGCATGTGTATAATTATTGGCAAGCTTGACTCTACTTTTTATAAAAAGCTACCAACTGTACTATTTAATGAACAAGTGCACTTAGATTTAATCATTACTTTGCACTCTACTTCTGTTAAAATAATGACAAATCTCATGTTCACTTTTCACTCATTAATAGTAATGAAATGAATGGTTTTCCTGATTGTAGGGTTTTTTAAAAGTTCTTTTTTTGTTTTTCCAAAGACCTTTTTTTTTTTGGTATCACTCATTCTCTCATGATTAGCATAAATGTAAATGATAGGGATTGTTTTAGTAGGCATAAGTTGTCAAGGGCATGTGTGAAATACTTCTTTCTCTTAACTGCGAGATGAAAAGTTTCTTCCTACTGTTAATAAATGATAGTGGGGAAATGGAGGCTAGGGGGCTGAAAAGAGTAAACACTTCTCTTTGAATGGAACCATGGGGAATTTCTGGAAGATTTACAACCCTATTGGCTCATTGATTACTCAGATGGCAGAAAGATATTCTCAGTGTGTGATCCTTTATCCTAATGAAAAAGACTATTAACCCACCTCAAAGTGTATATTAAAAGTTTTATTTTTGTTAAATGGAGAGTTTCCTTTAACTTGTTTGGATCATTGGGTCTCTACTTGAAATTTAGCTACACTTTTGAAGAAGTACCACTGCAATTACAAATCAAGTAGGAATTAAGAATTGATCTCGCATTGTTACATTATGATGACAAGATAAATGGAGTCAGGAACTATTGAATTTTTATGGGCCTGAGATTCCTTAGAAAATTCTAATTTTACTAAGTTACCCAGATTGAACCCAAAATAGGAAGTTACATAGGCAGGAGAGAAATTGCATCAAGGATGTTGAAAAGCACTGTTAATACTCCTTCTTTCAAGGACCCTAAAGAGAGAGCATTAAGGAAATCACAGTAGGTTTCATTGAGATCATTCTCTTTATTGTGTAAAATTGAACATTTAAGTAAATGAATAATCATTTTTGGACAACATAATATGAAAATACATGACCATAAAAACTTGATAACCCTCCAACCATGCTTGCAGAAATTGTCATCTCTTACAAATGTTATAGTGGGTGGTAACTCTGCAGAAAATTATAATGGCTGCCTAAATTCTAGTACATTTCATAAAATATGCATTTTTATGACTTTCTTAGGTACAAGTAGTAATGTATATATGCTGTATTTGTAGTGGGCTGCATAGATGCATATAAAAACTATATTTCCTTTAGTATTAAAATTTTGACAAAGAAATTATAAAACCATTTAGAAGTTCAAGTGGTTCCAAGTAAATGAATCAGGATAGGGGTTTATTTTACACGTACAAAGCTTAATTATTTTCAAACTGTTTTATCACTTTGGAATTTTTAATGTTTTATTACATAGGAGTCAGGTCACAGGCTACCTAAGGGACAATTGATTCGAGAGGTTCACTTGGAATTTCTCGAGAAGTGTTCCTGAGGCTTATTTTGATATTAGTGTTCGGAATGAACAGTAAACGCTGCTGTGCTGTATTTCCCCCAAATGTATTTAACCGTATAAAGAAATCTCTATACATTTCTACTGGGAAATGTTATAGTAGTTAAGCACCAACCTTCTATAAAGCCTCTATTAAGAAAAACAAACAAACAAAAAACCTGTCCCTAAATAGAGTTCCTATCACTGTCAAAAATTTCTAAAAGTAAAGGCAAAAACCAAGGATCTGATATTCACTTACATTTTTTGGTTTGACTCTGTTAAAATTATAGAAAATTTTATTATTATATACTCACACTAAGTCTTTTGATACTCATAAATCTTATGTTATTTGTCCTTAAAGCCCGTTGCCATCGAGTCAGTTATAACACATAGCGACCCTATAGGACAGAGTAGAACTATCCAATAGGGTTTCTAAGAAGCGACTGGTAGATTCAAACTGCTGACCATTTGGTCTGCAGCCAAGCTCTTAAGAATCATAAATCTACAAAAAGCAAGCTAAATATAGATAATATTTTATATGCAAATCAAAGATTGTCAAAGGAATTTCAATTAGTTTAATGTATTCATGGGCTTATGAAAACTGGTTATAGCACAACCCCAAAATATACAAGATAAAAATTATTGAGAAAAGAGATGAATCTGGGGGAAAAGTAAAAAAAAAAAAAAAATCACTTTCTAATCATCTTTTTTTTTTTGGATTAAACACATTTTATTAAGTATTCCACTTGATAGTTGACGGCACTGGGAGTCGAGGAAACCAAGCCAGTTGCTGTCAAGTTCACCTTGACTCATGGAGATCCCAGGTGTGTCAGAATAGAACTGTGCTCCACAGGGGTTTGTTTGTTGTTGTTGTTTAATTTTTATTGTGCTTTAAATGCAAGTTTACAAATCAAGTCAGTCTCCCATAGAAAAATTTGTATACACCTTGTTACGTACTCCTAACCGTTCTCTCTTTAATGAGACAGCACACTCCTTCCCTCCACTCTCTCTTTTCATGACCATTCAGCCAGCTACAAACCCCCTCTGCTCTCTCATCTCCTCTCCAGACAGGAGATGCCAACATCGTCTCATGTGTCTACTTGATCCAAGAAGCTCATTCTTTACCAGTATCACTTTTTATCCCATTGTCCAGTCCAATCCTTGTTTGGAGAGTTGGCTTTGGGAATGGTTCCTGTCTTGAGAAACAGAAGGTCTGGGGACCATCACCACCGAGGTCCTTCTAGTCTCAGTCAGACCATTAAGTCTGGTCTTTTTTATGAGAATTTGGGATCTGCATCCCATGGGCTCCTGCTCTTTCAGGGGTTCTCTGTTGTGTTCCCTGTCATGGCAGTCATAGGTTGTAGCCAAGCATCATCTTGTTCTTCTGGTCTCTGCCTAATGTTGTCTCAGGTTTGTGTGGCCCTTTCTCTCTCTTGGGCTCACAATTACCTTGTATCTTTGGTGTTCTTCACTTTCCTTTGATCCAGGTGGGTTGAGACCAATTGATGCATCTTAGATGGCAGCCTGCTAGTGTTTAAGACCCCAGACGCAACTCTCCAAAGTGGGATGTAGAATAATTTCTTAATAGATTTTATTATGCCAATTGACTTAGATGTCTCTCGAAGCCATTGCCTCCAAACTCCTGCCCCTGCTATGCTGGCCTTTGAGGCATTCAGTTTATTAAGGAAACTTCTTTGCTTTTGGTTTAGTCCAGTTGTGCTGACCTCGCCTGTATTGTGTGTTGTCTTTTCTTTCATCTAAAATAGTTCTTATCTACTATCTAATTACTGAGAACACCTCTCACTCCCTCCCTCCTCCCCTCCCTCCCCCTCTCATAACCATCAAAGAATATTTTCTTCTCTGTTTAAACTATTTCTAGAGTTCTTATAACAGTGGTCTTACAATATCTGTCCTTTTACAACTGACTAATTTCACTCAACATAATGCCTTCCAGGTTGCTCCCTGTTATGAAATGATTCATGGTTTTATCATTGTTCTTTATTGATGTGTAGTATTCCATTGTGGGAATATATCATAATTTATTATCCATTCATCCGTTGATGGACACCTTGGTTGCTTCCATCTTTTTGCTATTTTAAACTGTGCTGCAGTGAACATGGGTGTGCATATATCTGTTCATGTAAAGGCTCTTATTTCTCTAGAATATATTCCAGGGAGTGGGATTGCTGGATCATATAGTAGTTCTATTTCAAGCTTTTTAAGGAAGCGCCAAATCTATTTCCATAGTGGTTGCACCATTTTACATTCCTACCAGCAGTGTATAAGTGTTCCAATCTCTCCACAGCCTCTCCAACATTTATTATTTTGGGTTTTTTGGATGAATGTCGGCCTTGTTGGAGTGAGACGGAATCTCATTTTAGTTTTAATTTGCATTTCTCTAATGGCTAATGATCGAGAGCATTTCCTCATGTATCTATTAGCTACCTGAATGTCTTCTTTAGTGAAGTACCTGTTCATATCTCTTGCTCATTTTTTAATTGGGATATTTGCTTTTTGTAGTTGAGTTTTGCAGTACCATGTAGATTTTAGAGATCAGGCACTGATTGGAAATATCATAGCTAAAAACTTTTCCCAGTCCATAGGTAATCTTTTTACTCTTTTGATAAAGTCTTTGGATGAGCATGGGTGTTTGATTTTTAGGAGCTCCCAGTTATCTAGTTTTTCTTCTCCATTGTTGGTAATGTTTTATATACTGTTTATGCCATGTAGTAGGGCTCCTAGCATTGTCCCTATTTTTTCCTCCATGATCTTTATCATTTTAGATTTTGTATTTAGGTCTTTGATCCATTTTGAGTTTCTTTTTGTGCATGGTGTGAGGTATGGGTGTTGTTTCTTTTTTTTGCAGATGGATATCCAGTTATGCCAGCACCATTTGTTAAAAAGGCTGTCTGTTCTCCATTTAATTGACTTTGGGGCTTTGTCAAAAATCAGTTGTTCATATGTAGATGGATTTATGTCTGGATTCTCAATTCTGTTCCATTGGTCTATGTATCTGTTGTTGTACCAGTGTCAGGCTGTTTTGACTACTGTGGTGGTATAATAGGTTTTAAAATCAGGTAGAGTCAGGCTTCCCACTTTGTTCATCTTTTTCAGTAATGCTTTCCTTATTCAGGGCCTCTTTCCCTTCCACATGAAGTTGGTGGTTTGTTTCTCCATCTCATGAAAAAATGTTGTTGGAATTTGGGTTGGAATTTCATTTATGTATAGACAGCTTTTGGTAGAATAGACATTTTTACAAGGCTAAGTCTTCCTATTCATGAACAAGGTATGTTTTTCCACTTATGTAGGTTTTTTTTTGGTTTCTTGCAGAAGTGTACTGTAGTTTTCTTTGTATAGGTCTTTTGTATCTCTGGTAGCATTTATTCCTAAGTATTTTATCTTCCTGGGGGCTACTGTAAATGGTATTGATTTGGTGATATCCTCTTCGATGTTCTTTTCATTGGTATAGAGGAATCCAACTGATTTTTGTATGTTTATCTTGTTTACTAATATTCTGCTGAACTCTTCTATTAGTTTCAGTAATTTTCTTGAGGGTTCCTTAGGGTTTTCTGTGTATAAGATCATGTCATCTGCAAATAGAGATACTTTTACTTCTTCCTTGCCAATCTGGATGCCCTTTATTTGTTTATCTAGCCTAAATTGCTCTGGTTAGGACCTCCAGCACAATGTTGAATAAGAGTGGTGATCAAGGGCATCGTTGTCTGGTGCCCGATCTCAAGGAAAATGCTTTCAGACTCTCTCCATTGAGGATGATGTTGGTTATTGGCTTTGTATAAATGCCCTTTATTGTGTTGAGAAATTTTCCTGCTATTCCTATTTTACTGAGCGTTTTTATCATGAACGGGTTTTGAACTTTGTCAAATATCTTTTCTGCATCAATTGATAAAATCATGTGATTCTTGTCTTTTGTTTTATTTATTTGATGGATTACATTAATTGCTTTTCTAATATTGAACCATCCCTGCATACCTGGTATGAATCCCACTTGGTCATGGTGAATTATTTTTTGGGTATATTGTTGATTTCTATTGGCTAGAATTTTGTTGAGGATTTTTGCATCAAGTTCATGAAGGATATAGGTCTGTAATTTTCTTTTTTTATGATGTCTTTACCTGGTTTTGGTATCAGGGATATGGTGGCTTCATAGAATGAGTTTGGGAGTATTCCATCCTTTTCTATGTTCTGAAATACCATTAGTCATAGTGGTGTTAACTCTTCTCTGAAAGTTTCATAGTACTCTTTGGTGAAGTCTTCTGGGCCAGGGTTTTTTGTTTTTTTTTTTTGGTGGTAGTTTTTTGATTACCTTTTCAACCTGTTCTTTTGTTATGGGTCTATTTAGTTGTTCTACCTCTGTTTGTGTTAGTTTAGGTAGGTGGAGTGTTTACAGAAATTCATCCATTTCTTCTAGGTTTTCAAATTTGTTAGAGTACAGTTTTTTTGTAGTAAACTGATATGATTCTTTTAATTTCAGCTGGGTCTGTTGTAATATGGTCCAACTCATTTCTTATTCGGGTTATTTGCTTCCTCTCCAGTTTTTCTTTTGTCAGGTTGGCCAATGGTTTATGAGCTTTGTTAATTTTTCCAAAGAACCAGCTTTTGGTCTTAATTCTTTCAATCGTTTTCCCGTTTTCTGTTTCCTTTAATTCTGCTCTAATTTTTATTATTTGCTTTCTTCTGATTCCTGAGGGTTTCTTTTGCTACTCTCTATTTGTTCAAGGTGTAGGGATAATTCTTTGATTTTGGCCCTTTCTTCTTTTTGGATGCGTGCATTTATTGATATAAATTGACCTCTGAGTATTGCTTTCGTTGTGTCCCAAAGGTTCTGATAGGAAGTGTTTTCATTCTCATTGGATTCTATGAATTTCTTTATTCCATCCTTAATGTCTTCTATATAACCCAGTCTTTTTTGAGCAGGGTATTGTTCAGTTTCCAGGTGTTTGATTTCTTTTCCCTGCTTTTTCTGTTATTGATTTCTACTTTTATGGCGTTATGGTCAGAGAAGATGCTTTGTAATATTTCAATGTTTTGGATTCTGCTAAGGCTTGCTTTATGATTTAATATGTGGTCTATTCTAGGGAATGTTCCATGTGCACAAGAAAAGAAAGTATACTTGGCTCTTTTGGGTGGAGTGTTCTGTATATTCCTATAAGGTCAAGTTGGTTGATTGTGGCATTTTGATCTTCCATGTCTTCATTGAGCTTCTTTCCGGATGTCCTGTCCTTTACCGAAACTGGTGTGTTGAAATCTCCTACTATAAATGTGGTGCTGTCTATCTCACTTTTCAATGCTGTTAGAGTTTGTTTTATGTACCTTGAAGCCCTATCATTGGGCACATAAATAATTAATATGGGTATATCCTCCTGGTATATTGCCCTTTAATCCATATAGTGTCTTTCCTTATCCTTTGTGGTGGATTTAACTTTAGAGTCTGTTTTGTCAGAAATTAATATTGCCATTCCTGCCCTTTTCTGATTATTGTTTGCTTGATATATTTTTTCCATCCTTTGAATTTTAGTTTGTTTGTGTCTCTGAGTCTAAGATATGTCTCTTGTAGGCAACATATAGATGGATAGTGCTTTTTTTTTATCCATTCTGCCACTCTCTGTCTCTTTGTTGGTGTATTTAGTCCATTTACATTCAGTGTAACTATTAATAGGTATGAATTCAGTGCTGCCAATTTGATGTCTCTTTTTTTTGTGTTGTTGATAGTTTCTTTTTCCCACTTAGTTTTTTTTTTTTCTTTTTTTCTGCTGAGTGATCTATCTTTATATATTGTCTTTTCCTCTTATTTCTTGTTGTTGATTTTGTTTCTGCTGAGTTTCTATTTTTTTCTTGTATGTTATTTTGATGTGTAGGATGGTTAGTCTCCTCTGTGGTTGCCTTAATATTTACCCCTATTTTTCTAAGTTTAAACTTAACTTTTATTTCTTTATATTGCCTTGTCATCCTCTCCATATGAAAGATACATGTCTACATTTCTTAGTCCCTCTTTACTGTTTTAATGTTGTCTTCTTTTATGTAATAACATTACTGTTTCCCTGTTTTGAGTGTTTTTTTCTTTTGATTTACTTTTGTGATTTCCCTGTCTGAGCTGACTTGTCATTGCTCTGCCCAGTGTTCTAGTCTTGGGTTGATACCTGAAATTATTCATTTTCTAACCAAAGAACTCCCTTTAGTAATTCTTGTAGTTTTAGTTTGGTTCTTATGAATTCCCTAAACCATCTGGAAATGTCTTAATTTTACCTTCATATTTGAGAGAGTTTTGCTGGATATGTAATTCTTGGCCAGCAATTTTTTTCCTTCAATGCTTTATATATGTCATCCCATTGCTTTCTTTCCTTCATGGTTTCTGCCGAGTAGTCCGAACTTATTTTTACTGACTTTCCTTTGTAGGTGACTTTTCGTTTATCCTTAGCTGCTCTTAAAATTCTTTCTTTATCTTTGGTTTTGGCAAGTTCAATTATAATATGTCTTGGTGACTTTAAGATCTACCTTATGTGGTGTTCAATGAGGATCTTGGATAGATATCTTCTCATCTTTCACGATATCAGGGAAGTTTCTGACAATAAATCCTCAACAATTCTCTTTGTATTTTCTAATCCCTCCCTGTTCTAGTACTCCAATCACTCGTAGGTTACTTTCTTTTGATAGAATCCCACATGATTCTTAAGTTTTCTTCATATTTTTTTAATTCTTTTATCTGATTTTTCATCAAATATATTGGTGCCAAGTGCTTTATTTTCAAGCTTACCAATTCTGCCTTCCTCTTGCTCAATTCTGCTCCTCTGACTTTTGATTGAGTTGTCTTCTTCTGTAATTTTATTGTTAATCTTCTGAATTCCTGATTGCTGTCTCTCTGTGGATTCTTGAAGCTTATTAATTTTTTCATTATGTTCTTGAAGAACCTTTTTAATTTCTTCAACTGCTTTATCTGTGTGTTCCTTGGCTTGTTCTATGTATTGCCTGATCTCCTTCCTGATGTCTTGAAGGGTTCTGTATATTAATCTTTTGTATTCTGCATCAGGTAATTCCAGGAAGGTCCTTTCATCTAGAAGATCCCTTGATTCTTTGTTTTCAGAGCTTGTTGAAGCAATCATGATCTGTTTCTTTATGTGATTTGATATTGACTGTTTTTTCCAAGCTATCTATAAGTTATTATATCAGTTCATTTTGTTTGCTTACTGTATCCTGGCTTCTTGCTTTGTTTTGTTTTGATACGCCCAAATGGGTTGCTTGAATGAGCTAGCTTGATTATTTTCACCTTTGAAGCTCTGGCATCCTGTCACCAGATGGCTAGAGCTGTTATCAGGAATATCAGTCTAGGAGTCCATTCACTTTTGTTGTATGGATTCATTTCAGGTGTCCAGGTAGCTGGTCATCAAGTGTGTGGCACAGACTCTGGCCTACAGTCTTAGAGGGACAGGGGTGATTGGTGTAGGTACCGGTATCTGGTTGCAGCAGGGGGTCAAGCTGTGCATAAGGCAGGGGGCTGAGAATTGTCCCCCAAGTGTCTCTGAAGAAAGCATGCTCCTCTTCCCCAGAGTGTAAAGGTGGGTGGGTTCTGCAGATGGACAATGGGCACCCAATGCTTTTGGTTGTAAGGACTGGGAAGTACCAGTTATCCTTGGGCCCCTGTCTCGGGTGGCTGGGTGACCAAAGTGGAGCCACCAGTCCTTAGGCCCCTGATGTGGGTAGGTGAGGACCCTATTTAATATGCAAAGTGGTATAAAACTTCAAACACCCACCTCTCCACCACACAGCTGAAACAGTTGCAGTCTGCCAACAAGGGCTTATTCTCCCAAAATATGCCCACACATGTCCATGCAGGGGGGAAGGTATTCAAAGCCCATAGACCATTTATGGCTGGACAGGAGCCACTTCTCTCCTGAGGTCCCCCGGTTAGTGGAGCTGGCAAATTGTCTTTTCCACCAGTTGTGAATTTATTCCTTCTCCAAGTTTTTCCAAGTCCGGGAGAATGGCTCCCAGTGCTCAGCAGGGACTATTTCAGGCCCAGGGAAATCAACAGCCTCTGCAGCTGGCTTGGGGGTGGGAGGTGCAGTAAAATATATCCAAATACTTTTTTGCCAAGAGCGCCATTCTTCTCTGGTTGTGGAGATGTAAGTAGGCTGTACGGCTGGCTGGTACTTCCTGAGGAAACTGCGGCAGAACGTTACTACCAGCCTGCCACAGCCTCTCCCGGGAATGGTGCCTGAGGGATCCAGGCAATTCAGGTTTGGCAACTCCTTTCCACTTCTGAACCGTCTCTCCTTCCTACTGCTGCTCAGTCTGTTTCCTAACTTTGTCTTTGATGTTCAGGGCTCCTAGCTTGTCATAAATATAATCGTTTCACTTGTTTTTTCAGGTCTTTGTTGTAAGAGGGATTGCCGGAAGCATCTGGCTGTTCAGCCATCTTGGCCCCACCTCTCCTCTAATCATCTTATGTGTGGGTTTGTGTTATTTTAATATATTAAAGTCATATTTCAGATCCACTCCCTTTGGACAGCTATTTTCTAGGAATAATCATATATTTAAACCTTATTCTGTTTTATGATGCATATTCTGAGATTCACTTGTAGTTACATCTCCTGAGGCAATAGAACATCAATGGATCTACAGAACACAAGGGGAGAAGAATGCTTACAATAGTGACCTCATTTGCAGGGTAAAGTATTTGTAGGTTAGTGCTCATCATACCTTTAGGAAGGGATGAAGTTGGCCTTGGGTGCTTGTTCTTGTTGTCAGCAGCTGTCCAGTCACCTCCGACTCATGGCAGTCATATGTATAACAGAACAAAACATCGTCTGGTCCTGTGTCATCTTCATGACTGTTGGTAAGTTTGAGTCCATTAAAGAAATTGAATTGGGTGCGTAATAATGGATTAAAATTTACCATGTGACTGCTGTATGTCAATATAAGGTTGAGTCTCCACAGGCGACATCTTGTTTAACCTCCTCAACTTGAAGAAACAGAGACTCAGAGAAATTAACTAAATTGGTAATTGTTACAGAGCTCCCAACTGATACAGCTGAAATTTATTTGAGCCAAGAAATTAAAATTAACTAATCAGATATTCTCACCATGTGTAGACATGTGGGGGTGTGCAGACATGCATCAGTGTGGAAAACATGAGTGTGATGGACTCTGAATTCCACAGAGGTGGTAGAAATTAAAATTAAAGGAGGGCTTAACTTCTTGAAGGACTTTAAACCCAGAATAGACCAAAAAAAAAAAAAAAAAAAGAGCTTTATTCTGCCCTCAGCTCTAGTAGTTTAGCTGTGGTTGCATTTTCTTTTCCCTCACATATTTTCGATTAATGATTTGATAGACATTATTTTGATAGATTTTTAAAAGCTACACTTTAAAATTTGAAATGTGTGAGAAGTATTACTAGGAGAACAGTTTCTGTTTCATTTTTTTTTCCTGACTTGTTGGTCTTATCCTGTTAATCAGTGTTTACCCTGAACTGTAGGGAAATAATCAAAGATTGCCTAGAAGTTGAGCTTACAGGGGCATTTTTCATTTTGGAGACTTCAAGAAGCTGTGCTAGGTACTATGATCCTCTAGGCAGGAGCAGAGCTACAAAAACTCTTAGTTTGAATTCTGAATGAATTTTGCTTCCCTTGTAAATCAAAGGGTATTTTAGAAAAGTCTAATTTTTTTGTTTGTTTTCATTGTTGGTATTTTTCTTAAGGAGTCCCATGTACATTTTTTCTTATTGGTTTCTAAGTTTACTTGCAAATTAGCAATTTGCAATTAAATCCCCAAAGGGAATGTTAGAAACACCATGGCTTCAGCAAGTGTTTTCATATATACATATACATATATCCCTTGCTTACAAAGCTCAAAGGACTCAGGATAGTCTGGTTCTACTACATTATATTCTCTCTAGTATCAAATTTACTCTACTGAATTTTCTTTTTAATTAAGTCTTTTTGTGTTAGTCTCTGTATTTCTACTGGAAATCACCATATTTCTGGTTAATTACTGGCTGTAAAACAATGTATGGGTTAAAAACTGTCAATGAAGAAAATATTTCCCTCTTACTCTCATATAGTCTGATATTTTAAATGTCATAACTGCCCAGAAATTGCCCGTCTTGAGGAAGAATTTTAGTTTTGAGATGCCAAATGGAATTAAAATGTTGTTGACTTGTAATGATGGGACCGAAGTCTTCTGATCTCATCTGAGTTTTTATCATCAATTAGTTATAGGGTTTTTTTTGGGGGGGGGGAGGGAAGAAATAGCTAAAACTCCCTTTCAAGAGTGCAGGAATTTCCTGGAGAAGTGAATTTTCCATAAGTGTAATGAGTTCAGAACAGTCCAAGGAAAAAGCTCAGAAGGCATGATTGTAAAAATGACCATGAGCAAATAGTATAGGTAAAAATTTACTCCAGTGAAAGAAAAGAAGGTGCTGTGGTCACATAGGGCTGCAGGTTCTGATTCTTTCCACCTTCTGCTGACTGCTAACAACAATTAGAACATTTTAAAAACAAACTAATCAAGGTCTAGAAGATCAGGCTGTTCTTCAAGAGTCCATAGCAGAGGTCAGGATTAATTTGTTGCTTTAAAATGTGGAAATCAGTCTTCATGTTTGAGAGCAGTATGTGGAGCCTCGTAACTGTATGATAAAGAGGGCCTTGAATTTCACTGTACTTGTGTGACATAAAGAATATCTATTTGGAGAGACATTATGGGCTTGGAATAGAGGGTAATAGAAACTGAATTGAGGTAATTTATGTTGTGAACTGAGGAAGATGGCCGGGGGAACTTCAAAGACAATCCCTCCTGCATGACTAAAACTGAATAGACATTTGAAAGTCATCTCCCTTTTCATGAAACTAAGTAGCAATCTATTGACTCCAGAGTTTATATCTTTAAAGATTTTAATATCAATAAAGTGGCATCGATACAGCCATGTAAGTGGCTGGCCAACTAAAGCAAAGGGACAAGTATAGTTCGGATAATAATAAACAACCGATTGCCATCAAGTGAATTCCAACTCACAGTGATAGATTTTTATTTCAGGTGTCTTCTAATTGATCATTTGTGAAAGAATCTGAACTCACTGATCATGGTTGTTATAGGAGATGTGGCTATTTTCCTTAGCTCTGAAAACGAAGGTCTCGATTTCTATATGGTAAAGTTCAATGGATTTTTCTTAAAAAATAGTTAACTATCCAGTACATACTGAGTTAATTAAAAATGAACATTTTAGGATCTGAAATATGATAACAAATATGTCTACTTCATATTTATTTTAGAATTTCCCTCATGCTCCAAAACAACCAAAATGAAAATTAACTTTTTATGGGATTTTATGTTTATGGAGTCACATTTTGGAAACTCTGCTTTATTCAGTGACATGAACCAATGCCCCTAAAACAAAAGATGGTAAGAGCAAGGGAAAATAAGCTTATTAAATATTCAACTGAGTTATATAGTCTTTTCCTCTTCTGAAATAGAAACCCATCTAAGCATTTACAATAGTCCTTAGATGACTGAAATATTAAAAATACGGATCTTTCTCCTTTTGCCTGAAATCCCATTAGGAAAAGAAGCACAGTAACAGAGAAACCCCAAAGCGTTAGGGCAAAATAATTCATTACAATGGACTTAAAGTGTCAGCGTTAGGGTGGGGAGAAGGGAACAAAGGAAAGACACTTTTTATACAAAGTGTTTTCTGCCAAGTGTGTCAGGGATGTCTTATCATCATTCTTTGGAACTGACTGACATGCTTCAGCAATCATTTTTGATGTTCCATACACGTGAGAATCTTGGACTAGAACAAGAAGTTTTTCTTGAAAATATGTGAACTCTGGTAAACAATACACTGTTTAACTAAAAGGTGCTGTACTCTGGTACTATTATGCTGGTATATTGCCTTCGAGTATACTTTTACAAAAACACATAACGTCTAATGTTAGACTATTGTGGGAGGTGACAGTTTTAATTAAATTTGTGTTGGCACCCTACATTAAGAAACATAAGGAAATTATTTAACTGATACATCGTTATAAACTAAGGTAAAAGAAAGTAAGTCATCTTCATGATTATAGCTGTCCATATAATTCCTTCCTTTATAACCCTTAGGGTACATATCCCACTGGTATACAGTATGTCAACATCAATTCACTGAAGCATTGTTATTTGCAGACATAAATCAGATAAAATGCCCTGTCATTTAGGTAAGCTTGAAATTCATTGTTTTTGACAGCCTGATTTTATAATCACCTCATCTATATGCTCAATTCCATTTTCAAGTGGCTGTCTTCTCTATAGTGGCTGACGAGTGGGTCAAATGGAAGTAAATGGTCATTGTGAACATCTCATTCTACTGCTTACAGCTATGTGACTATGAAAAGCGAGCTGAAACTTCCACATCTTTAAAAGAAGTCAGAAACCAAACTTATCTCATGGGGGGTACAGTCAGCTGAATAATCTGTGGGGCTCAGTGAAAAGCGAAGATGTGGGGTTCCTTGTTCAAAATCATTACAAATTTCAAGATGGCCACAACAGAGCTTTAAATCAAGCATGTAGACCTTCTGAGGCATGGGGTGAGGCACAACCTCAATTGCGATTGCTGTGAAGATTAAATGTGTCTAAAAATGGAAAGTAGAGAGTCAACTTCCTGGCACATATTAAAGATTCAAAAGTAATGTTAACAATTATTTCCTATAGACTTTTTATTTGGGATGCTCTGGAAATATCTGAGGGGAGGCGGAGACTGCTTAAACCACTCTTAAGGCAGAAACTATGGGTTAAAATAGACTCAAAGACAATGGGAAGGCAGAAACTCTAAATAAGCTCCAAAAAAACTTTAATATAATCTTTCTTTTTTTATTTTGTTTTGCAATTTTAAAGTTATTATAAGGAATAATGCAATGGTGGTTGTAAAAAGCAACATGGCCAGGTGACGGTAATATTTACTCTGTGGTGGGAGTAGGAATGCTGAGTGCGAGTACTGATGGAGCAAAACCCAGTTATGTTGCATGGTGTTCAATTGGAAGACCTTTAGGGGAAAGAAACATGAGTATGGAGTGCTGGATAGCAGGAAGAGTACATAAACTAAGATTCTGTTTTAGGTACAAGTAACAGAAACCCAACTTAATGTACCCTTCCAAAATAGGAAGTATTTTGGTAATTCAACTGTGAGAAGAATTGGGATAAAGTTAGGTCTCAGAGTCAATGGCAATCTTGGACTTCAGTGCCACTTGCTCTCTGTCTTGTTGCTTTGCATTTATCTGTGTGTAACTGCCTTCATGCTTTCCTACTAGTGACCAGCTTGTGGACTGAGGAAAAAAGTTGCCTGTCGACAACTTGTGATTTTTACATCACTTGGCTGCCAAGAACAGAGAGGGAATTTTTTCCCCATTTTTTTACATTATGGAAAAAGTCCAGGAAAGAGGTCTGATTTTCTTGTCATCAGTCAGACGTTTACCCTAGACTGCTAACTGATGTGGCTGACCTCGGGATTAATGGTCACATAAGCATAGATGTGGTCATTGAGAGCTGAAGCCATTTCCTGAGTAGGAGAACCCTTGTGAAGGCAGAAACTCTAAATAAGCCCCCAAAACAAGCTGTAAGCTCAAGAAGAAAGAAATTAACCCAAGGGTTGAAAAAAAAAGGAAAACAAGTTGTTAAATTGAAATGGAGAGAAAAAATAAAAAAACTCAAAACCTTGACATCTTAACATTGTGTAGAGGAGGGGCAGAAATAAATACAAAAGCGGTGGGTAAATCAAAGCCTCTAGTAATTGTTTATCAGAAATTTTAAAATTTTATATTAGAAACTTGTTATTTTTGATAAATGGCTCTAACTACACCACCTTCAGTGACTCTCAATTTTTGCTGTGTCCCAGAATCACCTGGGGAAGACTTAAAAAATACAGATGTACACGGCCCACCCTCTGAGATTCTGATTCAGTTGTTTTGGCTGCAAAGTTACTGTTTTAAAGAGCACCCCTGGTAAGTCTGATGTGCAGCCAAGATTGCAAATCACCAGGTATTTAACTAAATTACTTCTTGTTGTCTCTGTACAGTATTTTATATATGTGTACAATCTATAAAGTAACAGTCATAGATTTTTACTTTTTTTGCCCAGTTACAGTAATAGAATGGAGATGGGGGCATGGAGGGGTATGAAGCTGATTAAGGTGACTTGGATGATAAACCAGAGAAACCAGTTGCCGTTGAGTGTGTTCCAGTCATAGCAACCTTAGAGGTCAGAGTAGAACTATCCCGCATGGTTTCCAAGGAGCACCTGGTGGATTCAAACTGCCGACCTCTTGGTTAGCAGCGATAGCTCTTAACCACTATACCCCCAAGGTTTCCAACTTGATACAAAGGTGGATAAACGGTTACTGCCTTTATGGAACTCATAACCTATAGCTCAAAATGTAATTGAAAGGCCCTTACAGCAAATTCACTTGGGGATGCCTGTTAAAATTCCTGATGCCTTGGACCTACTGAATCAGAATCTCTGGAGGCAGGCCCCAGAGCATGCATTTTACCAAGCTTCTTTCTTGACCTGGGTGCATGAAAGTTTAGGATAGCGGTCTAGTGCTACATGCTAACTCCTCACCGCTCTTGTTTCCTAAAGCAAACCGAATAGCCCAGACTGTAGTTCCCTAATTAACATCTCTGCTCACCTGGCAACTACAACTCATTGTGTAGATTAGTGCCTGGGAGGAATAAAAAGCTGCTTTGATTTTTTTTTCCCCCTCTTCTTTTACCAGCAACATCAACTCTCTTTCTAGATACAAAAAGAGTACAATTTTCTCTCTGTTCAATCAAAGATGAATATTCCTGGTTTTATGGAAATTGCTATTTTTATATACCCTTGTCCCTTTTGTGATACTTGCAGTAATTATTCTAATGCGTTATAGATTTGTGTTCTCTGTACTTAGGTCTTATGAAAAAAAGCTAATAAAAATATGGTTATTAGTTATTCTTTGCCCTTTTTTTCTATTTTAACCTATCCTTTATACTATCCTACTACCTCTGCTATGGAGCTTAATTAATGTACACGGCAATGGACATACCACATTCACAAAATTCAGCTTTTCGTCTAATTGGCATTAATTAAGAGGAAGGGAAGTGAGAGTGAAAAAGTAAAGGAAAGCGTATCTTATCATTATAAACATAGAAGTCAGGGTCACCCGATTTAGGATGGGAGAGAAATCGAAATTGTATGCCCTTGCATTTCTCTTTCAGGAGAACTACTGAATTTACTTAAAAAAAAAAAAAACTTAGCATGTCTTAAATGAAGCTCTTAACTGTGTTCTCGTCATGGATCTTAATAGTTCATTCAGTAAAATAGAACCATTGCATCACTGTCTTTTGAGAGTTATATGTGATTATGGTTATCAAAATGGGGGGCAATAAAGAGCATCATTTCTTGCTATCTTTTATTTCTTGTGGAGACACATTCATTAATTAAAATCAAGATCTACTAGAAATTGCGAATTTCAGATGTCTGTTTGTACACAGCACATTCTGTGTGTATCGTTCTATGCTTTGTACATTTCATACTTGGGCCTTTTTCCTGTAATTACTGGAATTTTATTCTGCACGTGTCTCTTTTTGACAGCCATGTTTCTTTAGTTCAATAAATGTTATCAAGCATTCTTCGGCTGTTCCTATTGCATCAACCTTAATTAGCTTTTGATTACTGTTAATTTCACAGCATTTTCCCTTTAATAAGTTGCATCAAAATGCTTTCATTTCTGTTGAAGCAAGTTTAATTAGTTTTTGAGCCTTGTTTCTGTTTTCTCTTCCATTTTGGGGGAAAAAATACTAAACTGACAACAGTCACTTCCTTTGTTTCTTTGAGGTTACCCATGACTTAACAATTTGATGTTCAGCAGAAGCCCTCACCTAAGACTGACAATACTAAGTAGTGTTCACTTGTAGCATTTTCATTTGCATTAGGAAAGTGTCCATGTACTTACATGCTTATTGTTGATTCTGATTATGTTAAAATGTATAGTATGAACTGATTTTAAAGCTTTGAAAAGGAAAAATGACTTCTTTAAAACAACCAGGATTCTAATTGGTCCACCAATTCCTTTCAAGAAACTTCGTGTATTTAATTACATGACACAAAATATCTGTATTTTCTTTGTAGACATATTTTGAGCATTTTATTTTGGTAAAACAAACCTATCAGTCTAAACAAATATCCTGTTATTCTGAACCTTGATTATGTAAGGTGTGACAGATTCATAACTATACAGCAATAAAGAAACTGTACAGCCAGATAAGTGCATGTGTATAATAGTTTCTTTGGTTTATATTTACGCAGAGAATCATAACATCTATCATACTTTTCTTCAGTTGAATTTAAAATGACTTTAAACCAAAAAAAAAGAAAAAAACCCAAACCCATCGCAGTTGAGTTGATTCCGACTCCTAGCGACCCTATAGGACAGGGCAGAACTGCCCCGTAGGGTTTCTAAGGAGCGCTTGGTAGATTTGAACTGCCAACCTTTTGGTTAGCAGCAGTAACTCTTAACCATTATGCCACCAGGGTTTCCAAAATGACTCTGGTCTCTCTAATTTCATTGATAGATTTTATTTTCTTAAGAAGCCCTTATACGATTGTTAGAGATTCTTCAAGGCATGTGGTTTGTAAAATCATAGTTTCTGTTTTGTAACTAATTTTAATGTGTGTTTGTTTTCTGTAATAAACCACTCTATCATGCACACATTACTGGTTTATTATGCCTTTTACATGACTTTCTTAAAAAAAAAATGTAATTGCTTTAATGCATGTATTTTTGAATCCTGCAGCTGCTGCAGAGGTTAAAAAAGCCTACCAAGAAAATATTCACGATGAACCATCATGATTAGTGCCTCTGCGTATTGCTCCAGAGAAAAACAAATTAGCACTAGAAGGAAAATCTGTTCTGGGAAGTCTCACACTGCTGGCGTAATGACCTATCCCCACAAGAGGATTGAATAGAATAGATCCGTTGTGACTTCCCAAATAGTCGTGGCTGGCAGCCTCTGGAGATGAGGAACAACAGCTGAAGTGATAGAGAAAATAAAATGTTCTGCTTGAATGCAAGTTATATTGCCTGCTTTCCTCAACCCTCTTTCAGGAAATGTTGCTCTTTCAGACCAGGACACCTGCTATTTTTTGTCAAAGATTGGTTACAAAAACTAGACTTGGATCAATGAGATCTATCAGATTTGGGTCAAATAAATCCTTGTTCATCTCAAATTTGAATTTCTTTCAGAAAGCTCTCATATACACTAGGCGTAACCACGTGTCATCTTGGCAAGATTAGAAAGCAGGGAAATAGCATCTCCACACCCCTTTCCTTCTCTCCAGATCCCACTGAGGAACTGAGGATAAAGAGAGGATGTCACATATGTTTGAATTCAACCGCTCTTCTGTTTATTGAACCCAGTCGTATGCCTCTTTTTCAGCTATCATGATTTTGCCCTTATTGTTAACTTCTATCAGGAGGAGGGCTATGGCTTACAACTGATTATTGGTTTATTCATTAGGTATCAGATAAATAAATTATTAGAGTAGACATTGTACACACAAAAAAATGTAGTATATATATATAAGATACACAATTTTGGCCATTCATTCATATAACAATCAGTTACAGGCACTATTTGTGAAAGCAAAATACAAATGGATAATTATATGAAAATAGTATCTATGAGCATTTACAGAGGATATAGGAAAAGGAAACCATATAATTAGTATGAAGAGTAGGAGGAAAATAAAATCTTACAGGAATTCTATAAAATAGTCTTATCTTTTATTATTATCAATTAAAATTAAATTTGACACTTTTTTTTTCATGCGATGTGACCAGATACATATCAAACTATGTGGAAAATTTAGCATCATCATGGATTTCAAAACTGCCATGGAATAGTTTAGATATACTACGAAAACTTTAAAAAAAAAAAATTTGGAAACCCATAGAATAATAACTAAAATAGATCATACTTAGATTATGTTTAAGTCACATTTATATAACTGAGAAATCTTATATTTTGTTTACATAATGCATTTTGATTTCTTAGCCGATTTTAAGCATACGTGGATGAAAATAGCAGAATCATTGCCTTTTAAGCTCAAACTCAGTGTATTTCTCTCCTGGTCTCTGTGCCTCTTTTTTCTTCAGTGTAAGCAAAATGTTAATTACCCATTTAGAAAAAATACACAGTTCAATCTTTTTTTTCTATTTAAGATAAATTTTGATGCAATGTTTTTTCAAGTAAGATATTTATATGAGATTTTAGCCATTCTATTGTTTTGATTTTCAAACACAATAAATACCTCATTTGACCTTCTTTCATCAATTTAATTAATGTGGGAAAAATGTCCTCTTCGAAAAGGGGGAAAAGTGTTGACAAACTGCATGGAGGATTATCATTAATGCACATTTAAGCTGGCTTCTCTCCCAAACCCAGCAGCGCATGTGAAGATCACCTTAATTCTCCTGGTAAACAACAGAAGCTAAAACTCCAGGAGGAACTCTAATGCAAATATGCTTTATAAGTTTCAAAAAATTAGGCTTGCACCAAGGTTTCTATTATAAATCATTTCAGAAAATGATGTGCTTTCGGGCAGAGGAGGCAGTTAATGGGGAAAAACAAAAACAGAAACCTGATGTTCTTAGTTTAGGTATTAAAAATAACCCCCTTCTCCCCCACCTCCAATCAGGGAGTGCGAGATATTAAGGTCTCTGTATCTGCAGCCAGAAACCATGGCAGCATAGTGGTTAAGCGCTATGGCTGCTAACCAAAAGGTCAGGCAGTTTGAATCCACCAAGGGCTCCTTGGAAGCTCTATGGGCAGTTCTACTCTGTCCTGTAGGGGTGCTATGAATTGGAATCAGCTCGACGCCAACGGGTTTGGTGTTTTTTTTTTTTTGTATCTGCAGCCAGGCCCTCTGAGGCCAGGACAAACACCACCTCTTAATAAGTGCATAGCTTGCAGAGGGTACTGACCCTCTCTAAACTTCAGTTTCGTCATATCTCCAGGGGATAAATAATAAAAACAACAATTTCCTTTTAACAAATAAACTTCATTATTTGTGAGAATAAATTTGACAATTCAGGTATCAGAGATTTCTGAGCTCCACAATTTTTTTTTTCTCAATGTAATACAATAATAGACATTACAAAAGATCATTAAATTTTTTATCCCAAAGAACAAGTTATGGCTTGATAAGGAAAAAGAAAACAAACCAGTTGCTATCAACTCATGACAACCCCAGTTCTGTTTGTAAGACTGCAACATTTCTTCCCAGGAGCCTTTGAGTGAGTTCAAACCACCAACTTTTTGGTTAGTGTCTTAGTCATCTAGTGCTGCTATAACAGAAATACCACAAGTAGATGGCTTTAACAAACAGAAGTTTATTCTCTCACAGTCTAGTAGGCTAGAAGTCCAAATTCAGGACATCAGCTCCTGGGGAAGGCTTTCTCTCTCTGTTGGCTTTGGAGGAATGTCCTTGTCAATCTTCCCCTGGAGTAGGAGCTTTGCAGGCGCAGAACCCCAGGTCCAAAGGATGCACTCTACAGCCCCGTGCTGCTTTCTTAGTGGTCCCCAACACTCTGCTTGCTTCCCTTTCCTTTTATGTCTTGTAAGATAAAAAAACGGTATAGGCCACACCCTAGGGAAACTCCCTTTATGTTAGATCAGGGATGTGACCTGAGCAAGGGTGTTTCATCCTGTCCTAATCCTCTTTAACCACAGGCAGAGATTATGATTTATAACACATAGGAAATTCACAAAATGGAGGACAGCCACACAATACTGGGAATCATGGCCTACCCAAGTTGACACATATTTTGGGAGGACACGGTTCAGTCCATGAGAATTAGTAATTGAGGGCTTAACCTTTTACGACATTCAACCAGACCCCTATGGCTTGATAAAATGAGTTTAAATTTCTCCTTTTATGTTTGGTGTTCTTTGTCAAATTTTACTTATAATATTTTATTCTTCAGCTGCCAGAGGGGGGGAAAAAAAAAGAAAAATACATTTAAAAACATAATACAAGCTGTGAAAAATATATTTTTTGTTCTAGCTTTAAGGGGATTGATATGAATAGACACAATAAAAATTCCCTAAAATGAAGAAAAAATAAAATGAGAAGACTATATTGAAAAAAATGCAATTTTCTTCTCAGTCCTAGTTGAAAGAATACTTCCTGAAGTAAATATTCAGTTCATCAGTGGTTAAAACCAACATTTACTTTTCATATATTGCTATATATAAAAGTCATATTAAAAAAAATCTAAAACATATACCTCTAATTCCGAGTCCTGTCTCCAAATCATTCCTGATATTAGTATATTAATAACATATATATACCGTATATTATGAGAGCTCACCAAACGAATCTTAAGGAACATATTTTTTATAAAAATAGCTGTTTGAAACCTCGATGAGTATTCAGATCTCTTCACAGATGTCTTTGTGGTGGCAGCTATGAGACCTGGCTCTTGGCTCTTCTTGGAAACAGGCTTTTCTGGTAGCCTGGAATTGGGGTTCTGCTAGACAGAAGAGAGGCTGCCTGAGCCATACTAGGTTCTGCCTCTCTGCACTGGACAGGCTATTGTTCTTAAAGGAGAGGGAAAGAAGACAAAAGAGGCATCAGAACTCCAAAATACAGCTATTACTTCAGTGTTATTTCATAATAGAAGTCAAACTTCAGAACACAATAGAGCCATGAGAATAAAAAAAAAAAAAAAAGAGCCATGAGAATATAAAAAAAAAAAAAAAAATTATATTCTCATGGATTTTTTTTTTTTTATATAGAGCCTACTAATAGAGATATTACCGCATTTTTAGTGAAAAAATATGACTATTTGGAATTTTTTATAGCTTTGGAATTTCAATTCTATTCCTAAAATCTTAATTTAGGGAAATTTTACATTCATTGATTTACGTAATCATCCACTAATGTATAACAAGCACCTACTGTAGGAAGAGCCCTGGTGGCACAGTGGTTAAGAGCTATGTCTGCTAACCGAAAGGTCAGTGGTTTGGACTCACCAGCCGCTCCTCAGGAGAAAGATGTGGTAGTCTATTTCCATAAAGATTACAGCCTTGGGGGCCGGGGGGAGGTTATAGCCTTGGAAATGCTGTGGGGCAGTTCTACCATGTCCTATAGCCTCATTATGAGTCCGAATCGTCTTGATGGCAATGGGTTTGGTTTGTTTTAGTGTATCTAGGATGACTGCATAATGGTGCTATAGAGGAACATTGGGGGAAAGCAAGTTTTTGTGTTGTTCGAGTCCTAATATGTCAAATTTGGGATTATCCAGGGTGAAGATGTCCAGTAAGCAACTGAATACATGGGTTAAAAGTTCACAAGACAGGGCGTTCAGAGAATACTTTTCCACAAAAGACTGAATTTGTAGGATGTTACGCATATTTGCAATTAAGCAAAAATGCAAATAGAAATTCAAGTTTAGGGTCCTACTTTTCCCTTTGGCCAATGTTAAAATGAATGAGTAGGATAAGAAGTATACGATTCTACCAGGATTAATTTAGGGTTAGGATGGAATCTCCTTGGTTGGCAGTGCTGCTAAATTTTGTTTCCAGAGTCCTATAAATCAGAATATCATTTGCAGGTCATAATGTATTCTATACTAGCACCTTTGTCTTCAAGACACCTCTTGATGTCATTTAAGGAAAATCCAGCAATGATGTTAATATTAGTAGCATGCCAGGCTGTCAATGACTTCCATTCTACCGTACTAACTTAAATGTCATAGGATTTGTTAGTGTGGCATCACCAAGAAATTTTAGAATGCATGTAAGTAACTCTTTATTCTCTTAAGTGAGAAAGAAATAAAATGAAAACAATGAAATATCAATGATACATTTTCCACCAATATGGTATCTATGTGGATCTTAAAAATCAGACCTTTTCACCAAAGTGATCTAGACAAGATTTGCCAAAATAACATAGAAAATTACCCTGGAATTTGTATATATGCCACTGGCTAATGAATTTGCTATCAGTCCATTAATTCAAATATTTTAACCAAAAAGGAATCCATTCTAATGAAAATCAGTGTTCTTGTATTGTAAAATGTATCTTGCAATTCGAAATACCTTTTCCCCAAAAAATACTTCCAGCTTCAGAGTTTGGCAATATTCATACTTTATTTAATAGTATGAATATCATCTACAGCATGTTCAGTTAAAAATAAACCTTGTTAAAACATCTTTCTATACTACTTATCTACTTAGCTCACCATGGGCACTGGATTCTGAGGGTGAATCATGCATGATCCACCTAAGTTCAGGTGTGTGCTTATCACCATAATTTACAACCTAGCGTGATTTTTTTTTTTTTGTGGAACATTTTCGGACTTGAGTTTAATAGATAGGCTTTTTGATAAAATATGTCCAAATTTAGCATATCTAGACTAAAGTGAACAAAATGAAATTAGAAGGTAGAGGACTTCTCAGAGACTTTACTCTCAGGTACTCTTCCACATGGAATATCATTAAGAAGAGGGTTTAAGGGGCAGATATTTCGATTTGGTACACACTAATCTACACTAATATAACTAAAGATGTTCTTAATTCAGGATACCATCAAGAACCCTTAGGGGTGCCTGATTCATGATAAGGAATGGAGACTTTGTAAATTTTAATGTCCATGAACTCAGTGCTTCCCAAATGTCTTCATGTCTTAGCATAGACAGAAATGATAATATTAATTTGGTGAACTTTAAGTACAGGGATTCCCCTTGTCTCAGGAGGGCTTGAGGGGATTAGTACTGCTGCTCCTGTTCAGGGTAGATTAACCAGTAAACAAGGTTTGCATGGGTTTACATTTAGCGAGGTATACATGGGTTTACAATAGGCAGGGTATGCATGGGCTTAATTGCGTTTACTTACTAATCTGTACTGCACTATTTCCCATGGGTTTGTGGTGAAAAACAGGTGACATTGTGCACTACAGATTAGTAAGTAAACACAATTAAGCCCGTGTGTATCATGCTTGTTGGGTAATCTGTCCCTGCCTGTTATTCACAATCAAGTCAGTTGTGACACAAGAGAAACCAAGGCAAGCCTTTCAACAGTGCGGTTAGGTTATGTGACTGCTCTCTCTGGTGGTCTATTCTAAGGCAACTTCTCTGTCATAACATGTGCCCAGCCTACTTTATCCATCACAGGATGCTTTGCCCTGGACTACATGTGCTGGGGTCTGTTGCTTCTCTGCATAATCAATTTGCATAAAGTTCTCAGTTATTACATCTACCTACGCTGAAGTTTCATTTTAAATAAACCTTTTATCTTGGTGTTCCAATCTGACCTGCTCAACATTAGCTGCCTGCTGTATAATTTTGGCAATGTCTGTTTTTGAGAGTATGATCCCTTCGTTTACCTTGTTTATCCAAAAGCCTTTGTGTTTCTTTACTGAGTGCTGAGGCCCCTGGTACACTGCAAGGAAGGAAGCAGCTTTAGAAATCTTTGGGGGTGGGGGAAGAGGTCTTATCTCTAAGGTGATAACGTTGAAAATAGTCCCCTCTTACACTAAAACTTGGACATAATGGTATTTCCAAATCACCCTCATAACTCTTCCTCCCTATAATCTTTTTTATCATTTTATGTCCAGTGTTTTATAGGATATAGGAAAACATTTTGATTGTTTCTGCTTAAAATAATACTACAGTTTGGATTATTTTCTGCAGGAAAATTCATAATTGAATGAGCTGTCTAGTTCATGTTTAAATTTAGAGGCTAGAGGACAGTTGTGACATTTTGCAATTGTTTCTCATGATTAATTGAAATAAGCATAGGAAGGTGAAGATTCTTTCCAGCTGTGACTTCTCTGTTGTAGTGATCTTTCTTAAATTGCTCACAGTTGTTCTACTATTTGTCTTTTCATGTAAAACCATTTTACAAATAAGGGTGAAAGTTCAGCCACTTACCATGTTTCCATGTCCGAAAAATAATTTATGTCTACTCCTAGGAACCAGAAGAGTCTCCAGGACTAACTCTTGTACCTCTTTGTAAAAGACGTAGGAAACAAAATTATTTCTCTCTTCTATTTTTCTACATATTTGATTATTTTTTCATATATTTAATCCTTAGAGTAAAAAGTAGTCAGGGTTTAATATAAATCCCCTAAAATCCTGTCATCAAAGGGTTTATCAGCCTAGAAAACACAAATTTTAAAGTCGATAGCACAACTTAGGCACATATTAGCAATTTATATACAAAGATATCTGAATTTGACAAAAATAATATTAAAATTAAGTCTGTATGTATCTCTGACTATGGGACTCTGAAACTAACCATCTGGTTTGTATAAATCTATGTTTATCTAAAATGATATTAAAATGAGCATGAACTATTGTAATGTGAGCTTGTTTAGCCAGTTAGAGTAAAAAATTAAAAAAAAGAGTCTGAAAGACTTAGAGATTTTAAATTATTTGTTTAAAACTAGTAAATTCTGAGTTTCTTAAACGTAAACCCAAAACCAATTGTTGTCGGGTTGATTCCGACTCACAGTAACACTATAGGACAGAATAGAACTGTCCCACAGGGTTTCCAAGGCTATGATCTTTACGGAAGCCAACTGTTACATCTTTCTCCCACGTAGAGCGGCTGGTGGGTGCGAACTGCCGACCTTTCAGTTAGTAGCTAAGCACTTTAACCACCGTGTCACCATGGCTTCTTACGTGTAGCCAAACCTCTTTTTTTCCCATTTCTAAATTCATTCTATTACTTCAGGTTTTTTCTTTTACTTCTGGGCTGGCCTCTGTACTTCTGGTTATATCCTTTATTTCTTTATCAGGATTATATGAATCTTCCTGAAACTTTTTTTTTTTCCACATTATTTTAATACTTTTTCTAAAATCCCCAAACTTTCCTTATTGCCTATTTGCTAAATGCTTCCTCCTACTATTACACATTCTTTTCTGAATCATTTTGAATCCCACTGCTTTTAAGAATCTTTTCTGCTCTGTGATGCTTTAATCCTCTACAAATACCTCAGCTGTTTATCACTGCTTTTGCTGCCCACCACTTGAGCACCAGTCCTCTGTTTTGATCCTCCAATCCCATTCCTTTTCTACTGCCCGAGGCAAGTTGCCTCCTTCTCAAAGTCAAAACTATGGTGAAAAACACTGTCTCATGATTGCTTTGAGTTGATCTGCAAATTAAGTTTGGACATTTTGCTTTAATGACTAACTTTAAACTTTGACTTAAGGTCATTCATTCATTAGAAACATATTTATTGAATGCTGTCATGGATTGAATTATATCCCCCCAAAAATGTGTGTATCAACTTGGTTAGGCCATGATTCTCAGTATTCTGTGGTCGACCTCCATTTTGTGATTGTAATTTTATGTTAAAGAGGATTAGGATGGAATTGTAACAGCCTTACAAGGTCACATCCCTGATCCGATGTAAAGGGAGTTTCCCTAGGGTGTGGCCTGCACCACCTTTTATAAGAGACAAAAGAAAAGGGAAGCAAGCAGAGATTCGGGACCTCATACCAAGAAGAAAGCGGCACTGGGAGCAGAGCGCATCCTTTGGACCCGGGGTCCCTACGCCTGAGAAGTTCATCAACCAGGGGAAGATTGAGCAAGGACCTTCCTCCAGAGCTGACAGAGAAAGAAACCCTCCCCCTGGAGCTGATGCCCTGAATTTGGACTTGTAACCTACCAGACTGTGAGAGAATAAATTTCTCTTTGTTAAAGTCATCCATTTGTGGTATTTCTGTTACAGCAGCACTAGATGAGTAAGACAAATGCTCTCATGTTCTGTGATTGGAATTGAGTACACAGTGCTAGGCACACCAGACAAGTTCTCTCCTCGTGGTACATACAATCTAGGGGCAGAGACAAACAATGCTCACTAGAAGTACAAATAAATTATAATTATAATTATACATTATGATAATTGCTATTTTTTAAAAAGAAAGGACTAGGTGGTATGAAAAAGGATAACAGAAAAAAAAAAAAAACTAATTTAGATTAAAGGGGATTTTCAGAGGGGCAAGGCTCTTAAGAAATTACATTTAGCTGAGACCAGAAAGGGAAGTAATAGCACAAATTGGAATAGGGTGGTGGAAGAGGGGATAATGAGAACCACAAAGAATCAAAAGTGATTTTGGAAGAATCTTCAAAACTTGGTGATTGATGGTGAAAAAAAGAGAGGAAGCATGGATTTCTACCTTGAGCAGCTTAGGTGGATGGGGGTGCTATTTAATGAGATAAAGAAGAATAAAGGAAGAACAGGTGTGTTGCGTGTGTGTCTATGTGTGTCTTGTGCACGAGTGTGTGTGACACACAAAATGTTGAGTGGTTGGAGGAGAGGTTGACTTATTAAGTGGCTTCTTTTAGGTATTTTTTAAGCTTAAGATTCCTGTAATATTTCTATATATTAATGTCATGTAGACATATGGGTCTAGGGTTCTGAAGCTACCTGAATTACTGCAATAGTTTTCAAAATAACTGGCCTTTCCAGATGTAATCTTTCTGAACTCCTGTAATGAGGTAGATTTCCATTTTCTCTGTCCAGAGGGCATCAAATGCTTACTGCATTAGTTTGCTTATTAAATCTACTATGTATATGTTGGTCAACATCACTAGGGTTTTTTTTTTTTTTAATGAAATATTATGCCTATAACTATTCCTAGTAACTAATAGGCACTCAATAAATGTTTGTAGCATGCATGAATGAATGAATAGATGGATGGATTGGATACTTGAACGAGACTTGTGTATTTGCCTTTTCCTCTCCAGAAGACTGATAGCTGGTTACAGATACTGATCTTATCTTAATCTTCTTTCAGATCCTTTACAATGTATCACACTTTCATGGACATTAGGTAAATCCTCATTGACTCATGGATATTAAAGTGAGATCCACTGGTTCAGTTGAACAATTCCAGAATCTGCACAAAAGTCATCTGATGTTCTTTAATTGCTTCATATTCAAAATATGAAATATTGACAAAGAAACATGCAGCAATATACAGGGATAGAGAAAAGAATATGGAAAAATAAAGATCATACAAATCTAGAAATGACAAAGCTAAGGCATAAGTGAAAAGAGGCTTGCAGTAATTTCTATATTTAAATTGTATCTTATGACAGTTTGTTCAGCTGAAATTATCTAGTTACCATTGCACTTCAGATAGAACTCAGCTCTTTTGATTATACTTATCTGTTGACAGATGATTTGATCTCACTGGAAAGCTCTCTTGTAGTATCAGTATCTAATCCAGCACCTGGCACACAGTAGAAAATGATACTCTTTTTTACCAAATGTATTAATGGATTTATATTGCCTTTAATTATTATTTTGCTACCTAAAATTTTAGCAAAATTCTTGGGTACAGGTAAGACCTCTTTTAAGACACCAGCTGGGCCAGTGTTTTTAAATTTAAACAATCTTTCTAAAAAATGTTATCTGCCAACATTGTCATTAGAACACTAGCAGTAATTAAACCCATAAGTGGAAGTTCTATATGACTGGGCAGCTGAAAAAGAGCAATTAAGCATCATAGTAGGGAAGGAATTTACATTTTCCACATAATCAATTGTGTAGGTATTAAAAGAGGCATTGGAGGCCAAAGGGAGAAAAAAAAAATAGAAACAGAAAAAATAAGAAATATTGATAATGAATAGAACATTTTTTAAAAATTCTTTCCATTTGTTTCCTTTGTGTTTAAAACTCCAAGATGCAAAGTTGTAGACAATTAAGCAAATATTATATCAAAGCCTTAATAGTATTAACTTATAGAACATAAGCTAGATAGTTCTCTTACCCTTGTGGTTTATGAAATTACTAAAATGACTTGATTAAAATGGCCTTGATATGCATGGTTACTTTCTTTTTATCCCACTTGTAAATACTTAATACTCCCATAGAGAAAGAGAGATAAAGCAAGAAAGAGTGAGTTACTTGGAGAAATATGACATGTTTCTTCAGTTAATAAACTATGAAGTACAATGGAAAGATACTACTTGTACTAAACAGTTATTTTAGAAAATTCATGAGAAAAATACATGGTAATTTAATGAATCGAGTCTCTTTGGAAGAAAATTGAAAATGAAGGAAAGAGTAAACACTGTTGGTAATCCAAATAATACAGTGCTGAAATTCCAGATTTGGAAAAGAATAGGTTTTTCTGAGTCATTGCCCAAGCTCCTCCTTATACATGAGCCAACACCCTTCTTTATATTTACCAGATGTTTAAATGCATAATATGTAAAATATATCATCCTAAGCACTCTGGCAATGTGCTTAATAAACCATATTGATAATGATAAAACAATGCCCACCAAAGACCTTATAACCTAGCAAGGAAGAGAGACTGACTGCAGAACTGCTCAGGTTCTAGGATATGTTAGGACATATTTTGGCATGCCAAAAACCAAACCCGTTGCCATCACTACTCATCGCGAACCTACAGGACAGAATAGAACTGCCCCATAGGGTTTCCAAGGAGCGGCTGGTGGATTCGAACTGCCGACCTTTTGGTTAGCAGTCGAACTCATTAATCTTGCACCACCAGGGCTCCTGTTTTGGTATAGATAACAAAAAGCAAACAAACATAAAAACTCCCTGCAGAACATCTTTATTTGCTTATTTAGCCTATTCATTCTATAAGTAGATAATAGATTGGAATTTCCTTCAAGACTCACATTCCATAACGACTCAGGAAGTGCTTATAAAAAATAGTGTATGTGTACATCGTGGTTCTAACTCAGATATACACCAGCTGTCCTTATGCGTGTGTTTTGTTTGCCTCTTGCCTCTATGTATGCAGGTCTTAGCACCTCTTCACATTGGCTCAGAATATTCTACTTGATGTATAAACTATGTCAAATTTGCTGAATATTTTGCAGTGAGAAGAAGAAGTTTACATCCCACGCCCCAGGGGAACTTTTCATCTGACTCCATCATAAGTCCCTTACCAACTGGGTTTCTCTCATGAACCCCATCCAGGCTCCCTCCTTCACCCTATCCCATCCTCTCCTCCGCTATCCAGAGTTGCACAGTTTTGTCCAATTATTTATTTTTCCACTCGAGTCATCTTGTTCTACAAAAAAAAAAAAGATCCTGCAATGCACAGGAACAACCCTCTGAAAAACACAGGGAAAGCACCACCTATTCCTTCTCAAGCTTACCCTTATGTCTCATTCTTAACCCCAAACTGCTTCTCAGGATACATGCACTGCCCTTCAGAGGAGTCTGTCAAATTAAATACGAACATATCATTACAGACTGAATATGTTGCTCTTCGCTTGTTAATTTTAAATTTCTTCTTGAATTCCAAAGGACCCCAATGATTTTCTTGAATTCCAAAGGACCCCAATGATATGTCACATAGATTTTCACCACCCCTTTCTGACAGACTGGCATATTTATTAAAGAAAAATTTGGGAAAATATTTTTTTCTTTCAGTAATGTATTCAAGGATTTTTCAAAATTGTCTCTCTTTTTCATTTTTTAAGAAGTACTTTAATCTTAAGTAATCATGCACTACTTACAGGTTGATTAAGAGAGAGATCAGTGTAACACATTACATTTTAGTTCAAACATTCTTTAATTCACTACTCTTCTGATTCCTGAAATTGAAACACTTTTAATAATTGTATGAATTAAATTGTGCCTCCCCCAAAAGACATGTTGAAATCTTAGTCCCTAGTACTTTAGAAGGAGCCCTAGTGATGCAGTGGTTAAGGGCTCGGCTGCCAACTGAAAGGTGGATGGTTGGAAACCACCAGCCGCTCCAAGGGAGAAAGATGAGGCACTCTGCTTTGAGTCGCTATGAGTCAGAATCAACTCCATAGCAGTTTTTTTTTTTTTTCTATTTACTATTATTTTTAGTTGTTGTCAAGCCAATTCCGACTCATGGTGACCATGTGTTACAGAACAGAACTGCTCCTTAGGCTGTAATCTTAATGGAAGTAGATTGTCAGACCTCTTTTTTGGCTGAGCCACTGGGTGAGTTTGAACCTCCAACATTTAGGCTTGCGGTCCAGCACAAACCATTTGTGTCACCTAGGGACCTTGTGGTTCCGTTTCGGTGGACATTATAAAAAATTAGTATCTTTCTTCTTCAATAGAAGGTATTATCCTCTTACTGAATTAACATTTTGTATTCATTTCTTTCAGAAATTAATTTCTTTTGGTAATTTGTTAATTGATTTTACCTATCGATATTCACTTGCCAAACCACACTTTGCATAGTTCTTATAAAAGAAAGTAGAACACATTTGTTTAAGCACTGAACTTTTTATAAAAGATTTATTGAATTTTGTCTAGTCTGTCTAAACCTGCTATAAGCATTATTTATTTAATTACGTAAATTGATTGAACATTTTCTCTACAATAATAGATTACCTGCAACTATAGACTACCCATTGTTTCTTCAGTGAAATCATTAAATATTTAATATTTTCTTTGTGGTTTATTCTATTTAATCACTATCAGAAAAATAGTCAGAGATAACAGGTATCAACATATTATTTTTGATTCTGAATTTTTTGGAAACGTCAAAATGTGAAACTTGGGATGCTGAATTAAACCTTTATATTGAATAACACATTTTAAAAGCTCAGTTTAATTAATTAACTCTTGAAACTCCAGAATAAAAAATGATGAATTATCTCATTTCATTAGTCTTTATTAACATAGTAGGAAAAAAAGTATAAATCACATTTAGGATCAATGAAGAGAGAATGCTTGGGAGTAAAGTATAAATTATCCCTCACCATTTTGTGCTAAGAGTGGGGTAAGTAAGGAAATGTCCTAGGAGAGCTCTAGGGAGACGTTTTCTGGAGGATATTGAGGTCAAAACTAAAAAATACAAACCTGTTTCCACAGAGCCAATTCTGACTTATAATGACCTGGAGAGTGGAGCTGCCCCATAGGGTTTCCAAGGAGTGGCTGGTGGATTCAAACTGCTGACCTTTCGGTTAACACTGAACACTTAACCATGACATCACAAGGGCTCCACTGAGGTCAAATAAAGAGTAAATAAACCAATGGCCCAGATGTCTGGGAAGCAAGTTACTAGCCAAAGCATGGTGGAGAACCCAGACAACCTAGGCTTAAGCAGTGCAGTTTTGAGAAATACTTGTGGCAGATTGCTCAGTGCTTGTTAGAAACATTTTTCTTTTAAATTTTCAGGTGCATTTGTGTAGGTACGCCTGGTCACTTTAAAGGTACTAAAAAGAACAAACTGGTACTGAAAAGATGCTATCTACAATACAATCAATACTTACAAAAGTATTCCTACAAACTAAGAGCTCAAGAGCATCTTGACATTATCTTTAGAAGAGGTTCTCAGCATCATTGTTTTCTTTATTATTGAGATAGTTTAAATTTAATTTAATTTTTAACACCATCAGCAGTGCAGATGTCAGTTTGAAAAAACTGGAGAATAAACATATTTGTCATCAATTACAGTATCAGCAAAAAGTAAAATAACTAACCAAACACACACACACACAACCTAGTTTTAGTTCCCTTATTTTGGGGCACAGTATAAGAGCTATGGCTGCTAACCAAAACAATTTAAATCTATCAGCTGTTCCTTGGAAACCCTATGGGGCAGTTCTACTCTCTTCTAAAGGGTTGCTATAAGTTGGAATTGACTCAATGGCAACAGGTTTGGTTTTGGTTTCGGATAGGTAATGAGTTATGCAGATGAAAAAATAAAAACATTGATTTTTTGACCCTAATCTTTACTTAATTTGTGTGAGCAGTGAAGGAAGGCCTGACAACTCATGATGGGAAATAAACATGGCTTGGTGTAAAATTGTAGCCTGGAACCTCACATAATATTTCTGCCTTCAGCGATTGGGGGAGGAGGGTGGTCTAGTTTCTTCCTAAAAGTGAAACATTCTGATAAGCTGTGATAGCATATGCTTAACTGCTTATGAACAGAAACTCTGTGTCATGGTATCGAGTTTGGTGAAATATGTTAAAAGATAGATTGTTCATTAACACTGGAGGAATTATAACTTTTGTTTATTCAGTTATATTACACTGAGCACAATTTTCTTGTTATAAAATGCCATCTAAACATCCATTATCATTCAGGCACAAGCTTTCAGTAAGAACACTAATGGGCTTAAATTAGTAAAAGTTCATGGCTTTCTAAAGTAAACTAACATTACAGAATTACTTTTCCAAAATACATCAAGCGATTTTGTTAGAACCCGTAACAGGGGGGAGGAAAAGGAATAAAACTGTATTCAACTCACATATTTCATTCACATATTTTGATTGTATACTGCCCTGAGGAAGCCCAGATGGCTGAAGTGTTGGCAGGTTACTGTATCTGTAATGATAATAAACTACTCTGTTATTACCTAAAGTATGTGAGTTGAATATAGTTACACTTTACTCCCTGCTATATGCACTGCTGAATCGGAAGTTTATATTGTATTTTTACAGAATTGGCAAATATATCTTGCTGGACTTTGCTTGGAGTCTGCCTTTAGTGGTAGAATGCCAAACACACTAAAGGAGTTCATGCTGACACATTATCCGTGTGCTAAGTTCTGATGTGGCGTGGTTAATTACTATTATAATAAAAAAGAAAACTAAACTAAATGTGTTATTTGATAGTTGAATAAACAAATGGTTGTTTCTGATACACGAAAGGCACGAATTTAACTCACTGTTACTATAATTTTTATCTAATGTCTATGAACAGGAAGCATAAATTTGACAGACAATAAGATAAATAAGTAACTTTAGGTTGTATGGGCCAGAAACATATCTGTTGTGTTCTAGAAACAGTAGTGAGGTAACAACAGAATGAGCTAAGGGGAAAGTAGCATGCAATAAGGTTATAGAAGTAAGGGTAGGAGGGGGCGGATTTCATAGAGCCCCACTGACGCTTTTAAGAATTTTGGTTTTACATTGAGTTGGATAGGAGGCCGTTGGAGAGTCTAAGCGTAAGAATGAAATGAGCTGATTTTGGCAGGATCGTCCTGCTATCTGTGGTGAGAATAGGCTACAGGCATTTGCGGGGTTATGAATGAGATCCATTCCTAAGTGTGTCTTTAAGTTGAACTTATAAGTAAGTTGGAACAGGTATATATGGTTCTTATTTAGCAACAGTTAGCCAAATGTTTGTCTTGGTATATAGCATATATTTTACCTTTCTACGCATATAAAACACTTAAAAAGCACTTTCAAACCTTGCAGTATTTTCATGAGCATCACAAAGTAGTGCATGCATTCATTATTACGGGCTATTGTATATATTTAACTCAAATTTTTAATATAGTATGATCTCATGGTAGCCATTCTTAAGGAGGAGTTGTCTGTGAGTTGAACATTTGTAACCCTGGGACTGCCTGTATATTGGGCAAGTAGTAATATTTGTTAGGTGTCTGACTTTGTTTCCCAGTGTTGCCATAACAAAATATCATAGAGCGTGCGGTTTAAAGAACAGAAATTTATTGCCTCACAGTTCTGGAGAGTAGGAGTTTGAATTCAGGGCATCAACAGGGCCTTGCTCCTTCTTTCCACTCTAGTGAAAGATTTTTCATTGTCTCTTCCAGCTTCTGGTAGCCCTGGGTGTTTCATGGAATTTCTTGGCCTTTAGATGACTCTTCACATAGCATGTTCTCCTATCTGACTTTACCTCCAGATCTGTTCTCCCCTTTTATAAGATACCACTAAGAAAGGATTAGAACTCACCTTACTCCTATATGACCTTGTTAACTTAACTGATCACATCTTCAGTAAAAGACCCTGTATTCAAACAAGGTCACATTCACTGGTACAAGGGGAGGGCTTCAAGGTATCTTTCTTGGGAACACAATTCAATCCATAGCAGTGGCTCTTTCATGAATCCAGGTGAGGGATGTCTGTGGCTTCAATTAGGGTGTTAACAATGGAGGTGATGAGAAGTGGTCAAATTTCTGACAGGTAATTGAAGCTAAAAGCATTTGTTGACTGCTGGATGTGGGATGTGAGTAGAAAGGAGGAATTAAGGATGCTTTCATGGTTTTTTTTTTTTTTCATGGTTTACAGCCTGAACATGGGTGGAGACGACTTATAATAAAATAGGGGAAGTTTTATGGTGGAGCAGGTTTGAGGAGAAAGATCAAGGATTCAGTTTTGAACACCATGAATTGGATATATCTATTTAGCATTCAAATGGAAATGTGGAGTGAGCAGTTGTACATTTGCTCCTAGAGTTCACAGGATATGTAGAGGCTGGAGCATAAATTATTGAAGAAATTATTATATATTTTCAAACACATTAGCTTACATTTTACTTATTAGTTATTTGCCAATGGTAATAGTAATATGGAAAATATAATTTAACAAACATTTATTGGAGCTGGGATATAACAATGAATGAAAAACATATGGCCCCTACCTTTATCCATCTTAAAATATATTGGTATCTACAGAGTGTTTACCATTTGCTAAAATTTATATTCGCTCTAATAAATAAGAATAATTCAAAGCTAAGTTCCTCTAAGTGAGAGTAATTCAAAACTGGTCATATCATAAATAAGTCAAAAACTCCTTGAAAAAATTAATATAACATTCTACTATGTTATTGAAAATATATGCATTCACCTTCATTTCTCATTCCACTTTGACACTTCTGTGTACCAAATCTATTCCATGTTCCACAACTACAGTAATTTCCATTAATAATGCTAGTTATTAATGATAATAAGAATAAAAAAATAAATAAATAGCATGGACAAAAAAAGATCCTATAAATTATTCATTGCTTGTCAGGACTGTTTTCACTTTGGTCAGAGGAACAATTCTGAACATGATCTTGTGTATTTTATTTTCAAAACTTTTTTGGCTAGTGATGTCTCTTGTTATTTCAATGAATTAGTTTTTACTGTTTATTTAGCTGATCACATCTCATTCTCTTTTTGATTACCTCACCATTGTTTTTTCTGGGTATTTATCAAGAAAATACAATTTCGTAATTAATAAAGTCAGTACATAAAAAATATAAAAAATACATAGTATCTACTAACTAGATAATTCTAATCAATTTGGCATTCTTTGTATTGTTTACTTTCCACAGAACATTGAAGTTGATAGAAAGCTAGAAAAAGTTTCTGAGTCATGGTGAATTGAATTATGTTTACATAAAATGTGTCCTTTATTATCTATCTTATTTACCTTAGTTAAAAAAAAAAAAAAAAAACCTGTTGCTGTCGAGTCAATTCCAACTCCAAGTGACACTATAGGACAGAGTAGAACCGCCTCATAGGGTTTCCAAGGAGCAACTGGTGAAATTCGAACTGCCAATTTTTGGTTAGCAGCTGAGCTCTTCAGCACTGTGCCGCCAGGGCTCCTTATAGCTTCCAGTTAAGATGTTTGATTTATATTTTGACCCAATAGTAGGAAAAACATAAAGAGAAAAATAGCATATGTAGAAATTGTCCCTCCAAATAAAATACAGCTCTGTGAAGCAGAGAAAAAACAAGTAACAAAGTGGAGAATGGTACTAAAGCTGTAGGCTTGCTTAGCTCCAGCCTGATGTTTTCTCCTGCGGAGTGAAAGGAATTCAAGTCCTTCTGTACAAAGACGGGGCCGGGAACCACACACTGGGGGCCAGGAACCACCCATTCTTGAAGCCAGATCCTGAAGTGAGAGGACTCAACTCTTTGAAAGAAGCTAAAAATAAAAACTCACAGCCATCTCAGCTGTGGAATCCAACAGCTTGCAGGTCTAGTATAGTGAGGACAGAGACAGTGCCTTGCAATCAAGAGCTGTCCAAGCTGGCTGTCTAACCAGATCACCATGGCCCTGAAGTGCCATGATAAGAAGTGACCTTGGCTGGGGACCTAGGGAGCTACTTGGAGGTAACAGCACAGCCTCAAGACAGAGAAAACGCAAGAAATGGGAATGTGAGATGGCCATAACAAGAAGAAGGAAGGCAAAAGAAACAAACAAAAAGTTCCCACTTCCAATGAGTATTCAAATTAAATTTTCATGAAAATAATATTAAATATCAGTAGGGCAGAAAATACAGATGTAATAAATGAAGGCAATCACAAACAGAAAAGATAAACAGTCAGAAATGACATGTGGTAAAATGAGTTCCTTTATATTGGCTCTCACCTTGGTTCTTTGGGAAAACTGTTTGAAAGATTTTTCCCCTAAACCTGTGCCCTAGTTTCCACTCCAGAGGGTTTTCCAGTTGGCCAGGTTGATTGACATTTCCTGGATAAGCTGTAAACAGCTGTCTTTTTGCCCGACTCTGGGCTGCAGCCTGCCCTGTGATTGATATACACCTTGCAGGGACTGGTCAATAGACTATACATATGCAAAAGTGACTATAAACCCTGCAAATGAAGTGTCTGTAGCCTGTCTGCAAATGAAGTGTCTGTGGCCCACCAAGAGGGGATTAGTCAGTTCATAGCCTTGGTGGAAGGGTCATGCCTTGAAATTAATGGGTTTGTAGCTATAAGCAGCCACCTCCACAGAAGTTTTTGAGACAGAAGAAGCAGGAAGAGAAGCAGCAGAAAGAAACAGAAGGAAGAAAGAAAGAAAACAGGAGCAGAGAGAGAGAGGAGAGGCAAGGAATCTCCTAAAGGAGCTGTAACATGGTCAGAGGCCAGGAAGGAGCACAGCAGCAGAGCCAGTGATAACAGAAGGCAGGGCCCAGTAGAACCTGTCCTCAAGGGGCCAAGAGGTACCTGTCTTCAGGGGGCTCAGAGGAAGCCTACACCAGAGGTGCTGAGAGAGCTGTTCTACACTAACGAAGGGAAACTTTGCCTACATGCTTTCTGAGCCTGATCCTGAGTTGTAGCCCCGCTCCTTAATAAACAACCTAACTGTGAGTACAGTTCCTCAGCTCTGTGAGACATTGCAGTGAACCCAAATGAGGGAGGGAAGAGTGCTGAGGTGAGGGAGAGTGGCCAGTGTCAGAGATGAAGTGGTACAGCAACTTGGAGAATGTGAAAATCTGGGATATATTTGACCTTCGCCTCATAGGAATTGGCTTTATGCTGATTCTTATATTTGAAGTTATTCATAAATGACAGGAACATAGGTCAATATGAAAAGAAGTCATTTTAAATATTTTTAGAAAATACAATCAATGAAACTAAAAACACGATTAGGAAAGTTGTAGTTATTGAGGAATTCAGCAGTAAATATTTCAGAAAGACAAAGATACAAAAAAATATGAGAGCAGTTAAACAACCAGAGACTAAGTTGAGAACATCCAATGAGTATCTAATGCCCTACCCAGAAGAACCCAACGGTGGAGAAATATTATTTGAACCAATAATTGCTGAAATGTTATCAAAATTGAAGAAACACTTTTGAAAGAAAAAAATCAGGCCAATCTCTCATGAAGGTAAATGCAAAGAATGCTAATAAAAAATATTTAGCAATCTGAACCCAGTGGTATATAAAAATGGATTATGACTGATTTGGGTTTATTTCAGTAATACAAAGTTGTTTTCACTTTAGAAAAGCAGTCAGTGCATTTGCCTCACAACAAAATGAAAGCAGAAACATCCATAACTGTCTCAAAAGATGCAATAAATATTTTTTAAGAATTAATAACACTCATGATAAAACTCATAAAACTTGAGAGACTGGTGATATTAATTTTCGTGTAGACGATCATTCAGATCCTGCTGAGTTTGTTGGGCTCCTCTCCTCCAAAGGTTTCTTTTCCACTCTCCCTCAGCCACATTTTATATAGAATACTTTTCGCTTCACTATTATCAATATGGGAAACCCTGGTGGAGTAGTGGTTAAGTGCTACGGCTGCTAACCAAGAGGTTGGCAGTTCGAATCCACTAGGCACTCCTGGGAAACTCTATCGGGCAGTTCTACTCTGTCCTATAGGGTCGCTATAAGCCAGAATCAACTTGACGGCACTGGGTTTTTTTGGGGGGTGGGTATTACCAATATGTGCAGCCCTCTCCATATTATGCCTCTCACTCCTGTCCCTCCAGTCACTGGACTCCTTTAATCCAACCAAAGCTTTTGATCCATTAAACCTGCTTCACTTTGCTCCCCGTTATTTTCATGCCCTTTCTTCCTATCATATTCTGCTTAAATATTGTGATCAGTTTTTAAAATTCATTCACTTAGCAAATATACTGTTTTGGGCCCTCTGGGCACATATGTAACCAAAATCACTCCTTTGCATTCATCCTCAACTTCCTTGTCCCTTCTTTATTTTATTTAGCAAGACCACACTTGAGTTAAACCATGATTATATCATGCATGTAAATGATCTCATCTATCTCATGTATTTGACGCTGCCTATAAACCCTTTTTTTTTTTTTTTTTATAAACCCTGGTAGTGTAGTGGTTAAGAGCTACAGCTGCTAACCTAATGGTCAGCAGTTTAAATCCACCAGGTGGTCCTTGGAAACTCTATGGGGAGTTCTAACCTGTCGTATAGGGTCCCTGTGAGTCAGAATTGACTCAACAGCAATGGGTTTGTTTGTTTTGTTTGTTTATATATTGACAACTCCCATATTTATATATCCAGTGTAGACCTCTTCACTGAACTCATAATCCATATATTCAGCTGACTTGACATTTCTACTTAAATATCTAGTAAGCAGTTCAAAGTTAGTATCTAAAGCTGAGTTTTTGATAACATTTCCTCCCCCAAAAGAACTTCTTCAGTCTTTCACATCTCAGTTAATAGTAACTCCAGTCATCTAGTTGCTTTTGCAAAAATCTTTGGAGTTGCTATTATGCCCAGACATCAAAGCTGTCAGCAAATGCTGGCTGCTTTATATTCAAAATATGTCCCAAATTTCATCACCTCTCACCATCTCCACTGATTTCACCCTGGACCAAATCATCCTGATGTCTTACCTGGATTCCAAGCTTAGCCTTTCATCATGTCTCTCTGATTCCACCCTTCTTCCTGCAGTCCATTCTCAACAGAGCAGATTGGGTGATTCTATTAAAATGTAAACCATAGAATGTCTTTCCTCTGCTCAGAACCCTTCAATGCTTCCTATTTTACTCAGAGTAAAATTAGAATTCTTTATTCTCATCTTCGAGGCCCTCACAATCTGCTCTTCTGTAGGGTCTCTTGCTACTCTAACATTGTTCATTCTGCAGCCTCCTTACCCTCTTCCCTCTCACTCAGAATGTCTTCCCACACATACAACATGGTTAACTCCTTCACTTCTTCAGACCTTTACTCAAAATCCCCCTCCCCAGTACAGCCTTCACTTGCTACCATTTCTAAAATTTCACCCCTTTCCTCACCATCTTACATCTACTTTGCCTGCTTTTTTTTTTTCTTAGCATTATCAGACAATGGCTTATCTTTTTTTTTTTTTTTTTTAGTTTTCTGCTTCCACTCACTAAATTTAAGCTCTATGATGGAAGTAAATGTTCTCTGTTATGTCCACTAATGTATCTGAAGCACCTAGAGCCAAAACCAAAAACCAAACCTGTTACCGTTGACTCGATTCTGACTTATAGTGACCCTATAGGATAGAGTGGGACTGTCCCACAGGGTTTTCAAGGAGTGGCTCGTGGATTCGAACTGCCGACATTTTGTTTAGCAACTGAGCTCTTAACCAGTGTGCCATAAGGGAGATGCCCAAGGAATAGTTGATGCGTGGACAAATAAATATTAATATATCTAAAGATATACAATTCTTCTAGAAGATTTTTCTAAGAAGAAGAAAAAATAGGGAAGAATTTCTTTAACAAAACACAATACCTACAGAGGAGACTGTTGATAAATTTGACTTTAAGATATATAATCTCAGTTCAACCAAAGGCACTCTGAACACAGTAAATGTCAAATTACCAATTAAAATATGCTATTAACAAAATAAAATAGATAAAAGCTTTGTATTCAGAAAATATAAACACAAATTGATTTGAAAAGGATAAAAAACCTATGGAAAATGAGTAAAGGATACGAAGTGACAATAGTGAAAAATGGAATAACCAAGATTTATAAAAGAAAGATCTTCAAGCTCACTCACAGTCAGAAAAGTGCAAATTGAAATAACTGTGTTTCACAATGTTGAGATTGTCAACAATTTAAAAGTCTGACAATATGTATAAGCAATGGCAAATATATGATACCACAGGATTGTCGTCCAATGATATTAGGAGTAGAAATTGGTATGAATACTTAGAGAGCAACTGGTTGTTGATTGCACTTGAGCTGATTCCGACTCGTGATGGTCCCATGTGTTGCAAAGTAGAATTGCTCCATAGGGTTTTCGAGGCCGTGACCTTTCAAAAGCAGTTAGCTAGGCCTGACTTCTGAGGCACAGCTGGGTGAGTTAGAACTGCCAACCTTTCAACTAGTAGTCAAGTGCTTAACCATACAAATACTTAGAGAATAACTGGTTAACATCTGGGAAGGTTGAAGACGTTCTTACTTTTTAACTGAGCTATTTCAACTCTGAGTAGAGAAATGCTTTTCACATGTAAAAGAAAAAGCCTCATAATATTTGTGAATGTAAAATTTCTATGGACAAAGAATTAATACGTAATTTATAGTGTTTTCATATAACGGACTAGTATATAGCAGTGAAAGTAAATGGAAAAAACATTGAATTGACGTGGATGAATCTTAAAAATAACATTTAATTGAGGAATTTAATCTAGGAGGATACAAAAATCAGGAATAGTTTATAGTGAGTTTGGAAAATGTAAAATAATGTAGTTTGTTGATATACACACATAATACCAATATAAAACATACGGAAATGTTAAGTTCCAAATTAAGGGCCTTGACTATCTCTGTGAGATGAAATAATTAGGAATAGGGAAAGCTATAAAATAAGATACGATCAAGTAACTTCTTAGTGAATCATATTGACATTTGCAGGAAAATGTTTTTGAAAATTTGAGGTTGGATGTGGAAGAAACTACACCTAGTAGGAGCCAGAGCCTGTGCTAGGTAGTTTATTTCTGCCACACGCTACCAAATGAAAATATAAACATAAAATTTTCTAATAGTTATGTCCGTGATCTATTTTTTATAGCCATTATCTGTTTTTTCATGATTTTGCATTAAGTTGTGAAATGGATACAGATGAATCAGGAAGGTAAGCAATAGCCACCCTTAAGGAACTTTGAGTACAGTAGAAACAACAGTAACACGGATAACTATAATAGGTCAGAAACTCATAAATCCAAAATGACGGCTATATTTAAGCCTCCAGAGAAACGGGGCATTATCTGTCAGTGAGGCTGGGGAGCATAATTTCCATGCAAAGGACTATGAGAGGGTTTATACCTGGAGGCTTATTGAAAGGAAAGCAGAGGCCCAGACATAGGCAAGTTTTTTAGGCTTATAGGTGACTGTTTACACAGAGTTGAAAAGTGCAAAATAAGTTTGGATGAGTAGGAGTCCATATAGAAATGCAAGTGTATTTAGAAATACAAATTCCTTCTTTAAGCCTACCCGAACTGTCCCCACATCCATAATTGCCTGATGGTAAGTCTCCTTCTGCCTGTCTTTCTCAGTCCATGACCTGACTCCTTATTTAGAGTTTCCAAAATAGTTTTTGGACTCACTAGACCCTTATTTAATGACTCTCTAGCCCTAGCTCTGATTTATGTATTTTATATCATTCACTTGTTTTCACGTGGTTTTCCAATTTTCAACTATGTATTTTATATCTGTATGTTTAATCTCCTCCAAATAAATTGCAAGCTCTTAAAAATCAGTGCAGGCACTTACTACATCTTTAGAGCTTCCTCTATACATATTCAGTGGTTTCAATGAATGTTTTAGTTAATCGTTTATGTTTTGAAGGGAATGTATATTAGTAAAAAAAAATCCACATTCTAGGTTTCTCTGTTTTTGTTCTTTCTTAAATTGTCTCCAATTCTGTGTCTTTTTTCACTGAGACTCTTCTACTCTCTCTCTGCCTGAGTACATAAATATACATGTATGTATTTTTAATGCATGTATACACATACGTGTGTATACATATATACATGATGTGTGTAAACGTATACATACACACATATACAAACACATATGTAACGTAGTATATCGAGAAGCAGTAGTTTGTAAGAGAAGTTATGTGTAAGTCTTCATATAACTGTAAATGTTCTTATTTTAATTTTCGGTAAAGATCTTAGAAAGCTAGAGAAGTAAGGCATTTCTAAAAGCATCAATACAGGGCTTTTATTTATGCATAAAAGGCAACAACTGGATGTCTAAGATACTGTCAATGACTCTCTGCTGCCCACCACCTTCCTCCTTTTATTAGTCTCAGATAGAAGATAAACAACAAGACTGACAGTTTTGTGTTCTTTGCTGTTTTGTGTCACCATCACAGACAAGAGGGTATTATGTCTTCACTCAAATCTGTCACATTTGCTGTATCTTCCTATTTGTCTTAAAAATTGTTTTCTTCATAATCTTCCTAAATAGATACACAAACCAAATATTGATTACACGTTATTTTATTGGGGAACTATTTTCCCATAATATGATGTTCTCCATTTCAGATGAGAGCTTTTAACTACTTTTTACATGCTGCTGGCAAAGCCTCTGCCATGACTCAGAATTGACTCAAGGGCAGCTGGCCAAAGCCCCCAGAATATAGAGGTGTTTGTTTTGAAGAAACGTTTCTTAAAAAAAATGAAGTACTAGGTGTCTTCATTTCTTAGTGCTTCTGTAACAGAAATATCACAAGTAGGTGGTTTCAAAGAACAGAGACATTTATTTTCTCACAGTTTAGGAGTTCAGAAGTCCAAATTCAGGGCCCTGGCTCTAGGGGAAAGCTTTCTGTCTATTGTGCCTGAGGAAAGATTTCTTGCAGTATCCGTAGACCTAGCATTCCTTGATTCCTTGGCAGTCTCCACATGGCATGCACCTTCCCCTACAATTGTTCTTGCTTCTCTGTGTCTAATCTGCTCTTTTGAGATCTCAGAATCGAGTAGGTGTAAGACACGCCCTACACTGGTATGACATCATTAAAATCACAAAGAAAACCCTGTTCCTAAATGGAATTTCCTGCATGGGTATGGAGGTTAGGATTCCAATACATGTTTTTGGGCAACACAATTCAACCCATGACAGTAGGTTTGACAGAATATGTAGATTTTGTTTTCATGATACAGGGAAATCACAAGGAATTTCCCAATGTATGTAACATGTAAATCACTCCCAGTGAATTTAATATTTTTAACATATAAACCTATGAGATATTTCGTAATACAACAAAAAGGGTTTGTTTTTGTTTTGTTTTCAATTTAAAATTGTTCTTAGTTTATGGGGGATATAAAAAAGTAATGTTTCTGTTTTTGAGTAAACTGATATCTAAGTTGGAATAGTGATAAAATGGTGAAATAACAAACATAATAAGACTTAATACAGATCATTAGGATAACTGCAGCTTCCTTATCTTTTTCTGTTCTTTTCTGAAACTTATCTACCTACACATTAGCTTATTTCTATATTTTACCATGAAGTTCTTATGGTATGTTTATTGTTAAAAAGCAGTCTAAATAAATGAAACTGCTCTGTAACTAGCAAATGCTCATTTCAATGACCATATAAGTATCAAAAATAAAATTTGCTAAATTTATTCTTTATTTTATTAAGTTAAAAAAACATTTATCATAGATATAATGTATCCTAAGTGAAGGAAACTAGAATAGTATAAACAAGCAGAGGAAAAAAAAAAAAAATCATTGCTAATTCCAGCACTCAGAGGTATTTTTTTCTATTTTATCGTAAAATTGACCCCACATTGAACACTTAATATTGCATCCTCTTTTCAACCAGGGTTATATCATTTTCCTGTTTTAGAAGTCTTCTTCTTTATAATGTGAAGGTTCCTAATATTCTATCTATAGGTTGAACATTAAGTTTGTTTATACATTACTTTTTACTATAAATAATGTTATGACAAATATTTATTTATATGCATAAATCTTGGTTAGAGTTACAATAATTTTCATTAGGATAGAAAGACCTAAATCAACAGTCTCCTGTAATTGACAGCGTGTTACCTTGATTTTCTCTTTTTCTGCAGAAAAATATTTAAATGGTTTTCTTAAGAAAATTATATACATGATATATTTCTGAGACTTTGCATACCTTTTTTTTTTCTTGTGCAATATGATGTGAAAGACTAATTGGTTGGGTATAAAATTATTGCCTTATAATGTGTCCTCCTCAAATTTTTAGTGGTATTTCTCCTTTGTTTTTCAGGGATTTAATAACTTGAATAAAAACCAGTTATTTTTAGCTATACAAACTATTCTACAAATGTGTCTTCAGTTGCAGTTATTTTAATGCTATTTTTCTTGGAAACACTAGGAAGCCTTTATCTATCATCTTTCTGCACACACTCTCTCTTTGTTGACATTATTTTCTCTGCATTCTGTGAGATCTCAAGTTGGTAATCTACATAATTTTTTAACTATATTTGTATAGCTTTCACTGCTTTCAGTTTGGTTGTGAATTCTTCTTTTGTATTTTTAATCTCTCTTCATTTCTGTTTTTTATTGTAGCCTCTTTTCATTTCAGATTATTTTCCTTGCCAGCCTATTGGAGTTCTAAACATTTTGCTGATATTTTTATTGTTGTTGTTCTTGTAATAAATTCTGTAGTAATTCTTCAGGGATACTGCTTTTCTTTTGATCCACATTGTTTTTCGTAAGTCCTACTAAGATGCAGAAAGCAATTTGGACATTGTCCTTGGTCTCTGAAAGCTGGACCACACCTGAGCCTACCAAGTGAGGGTTGACCAGACCAAGAGGTACCACCTGGTGGCCTAATGTTGACTAGCTTCAGGAGGCATCACCATGTGGTAAGGCCAATAAGATCCCTGAACATGGAGGCTCAGATGAGCTTCCTGGTTGGTGAGGACATCTGGTCTAGGAAAAGTTGTGTGTCTCCTGGAGACATGGAAGCTCTGTACTGGAACCCCTCCCAGACCTGTCCTATGCAATTCCTTGTATATTATTTTGGTTATAATAAATCTAGTAGTGATAAATAAGTACGATATAATCCCTGTGCATTCTGTAAGCCATTCCATCAAATGAATGATTCCAAAGGGGCAATGAGAGCCAGCAGAGGCTGGTGTCTGCCTATTTGGCAGTCTGAAGGATGGTGTACTTTTAACTTGTGAGATCTGACCTGGCTCCAGGTGACCAGAGTCAGAGAAATACCTCCTGGGCAGCTGGTCTGAAGGAAGGTGTCCCTCTAACTTTTAAACACCAAACCAAACCCATTGCTGTTGAGTCAATTCTGACTCATAGTGACACCATAGGACAGAGTAGAACTACCCCATATAGTTTCCAAGGGTGTAATCTTTGCAGAAGCAGAATGCCACGTCTTTCTCCTGCAGAGCCACTGGTGGGTTCACACTGCTGACCTTTCTGTTAGCAGCTGAGCACTTACCTCCTATGCCACCAGAAACTACCTTTAATTAATGCAGCCTCATAATATTTTTTCATTTAACTCATTTTTGTTAGTTGTGGTAATGCTAGTCCTTGGATGATGCCAGTGGTAAGAGCTTGACTACTAACTGGAAGGTTGCTAGTTTGAACCTGTCCAGAAGCACCTCAGAAGAAAGAACTGATGATCTGCTTCCAAAAGGCCACAGACTTGAAAACCCTATGGAGTGCAGTCCTACTCTACACACATGGAGTCGCCATGAATAGGAATCTTGACAGCAATATTTTGTGACATTTTTTTGTGTGTGTTTGTTTGTTTGTTTGTTTGTTTTTATGGTAATGTTAGCTTCATTATCAAACAAATTTCAGGAGTTTAGGGCAATAGAATTTTAATTCTCTCTCAAGTAGTATTTAATACAAAGATTTCAGGTATCTGGTAGCTTTTCAGTATGTGGAAATTCAAGGACCCACAGTTCTTCAATTCTGTGGTATTTCCATCCCATACAGCCTTGGAAGCCTCCATTTCCAAGACAGGAAAAAGAAAAAAAAAGAAAGAAAGAAAGTGGAAAAGGAGAGCTCTGTCCGTTTCTTAAAAGACTCTGAAAGAAGTGAAACATAGCACTTTCTCATATTCCATTGGCTAAATCTAGTCATATGGTTTTGCTCCAAAGTGAGGGGTTGCTGGGACAATAGTACTTCATTAGGCAACTACCTTCTGGGTTTAACATGTACAGAAAAAGAAATTTCAAGGGGAAGAAAACTGGTCACCTTAGCCACATTCATCCTTTAATATGGAGCAAACTATCTAGATACGATGACATTTAAGATGTGATTATTGTCCTCAGATTTCCTTTGTATCCTATAATTGGATGGTAGGCAAACATGTTAGATCCTAGCACAATCTCCAGTTTCTACATTATTTAATCATGGGTGGCTCTGTAGATCTTAAATGGGATCTCAAGGGTTTCAGTTTCCTGCATATCTCAGATATTTCTGAAAATTGAGTTCAGTACCACTGCAATGTCCATGGTATATTGCTACCATAGCTCTTCCTGTTTTAACCTCCCACCTACCTTTTACTTATGAAAGCTGAACCTCCTCAAATACAATATGCCATTGCCAGTCCAAGATGAAATTTGAATGTCAGGACATTGATTTTATAGTACCTAAATGGTTATCATAACACAAGGTCTCTGGGGCTCAGTAAGAACAGAATTCTGATTGCTTCAAAAAGCCACACTCATTTAATATTTTTCTGCTTGTTAAGTTTCGTTGTACATATGAATTAGGTCTGTGGGAAAAAGATACCCAGCTTTCTTTTAGGTGACCCACTATATGTTTATAAACCTAGTTCCATCAGGCTTATTTTTAACAGGAAAATTTTCAAAGTTTTATTAAGAGATTGAATACCAGCCTTAGTAATTATTAATTAGAATATAAAAAAAAAAAAAAATAGAAGAGTATAACGTCTAAGTTGTAGTCTCCAGAGTCCGAATGCCTAGATTCCCGTACCAGCTCTGCTATATGGCTTTGGGCAAGCTACCAAACCTCTCTGACATTCAGTTTCCTCATCTTTAGAAGAGGAATAGTTTCATTGGGCTACTGTGAGGACAAAAAATGACAAATCTATGTATTGCACTTTGCAAATGTCTTGTCAGTTAGCAAATACTCTATAAAAGCTAACTGCTGCCATCAACATCATCATCTTAGTAGTAGTAGTGTGATTTTTTTCTCTATGTATTGACTGTGGTTTGGTAACAGTCTCTTGAAGTAGCATTAAGTCTATCTATTGCTCCTCTATTGAGCACATGTTTAGGTGGTTATCTAGTGTTTAGCAATCTCCTGATTTGCTTTCAGTGACTTGATTTGAAGGCTAGTTTTTGGCCCATTTGGGAAATCCCAGAAAGTGTCTTCTTGGTGGGGCAGTTTTGAGTGTGTTGTGGAATATACACAGGAAATATAGTTTTATAGCAGATTATTTCTAAAACATGTGTTTTCTTTATTCTCTCCTGTATTGGCTGGCTATTTTAAGCACTCTTTCCTTTCCTATGGTCCTCATTATCTCAGTGAAAGCTTTCTAAGAGAGAGCGGAGATCTTTTCCACAGTGTAGTCTGGTTGTTGGACTGCTTCAGTATCCAAGGCCAAGTCAAGCTCAAAGCCCAGAAGTCCCAAACTCACAGCTTCGTATAAAAGCTGTGGAGTCAGCAAGTACAGTAGCTTTTGAAGCAGTAGATATCACTCTTTGGATTTCCCTCTTGAGAATTAGCAAGAGTAGTGTGTGTTCAGTACCTTCTCTCTGGGTTTCAGAAGCCACCTCCACAGTATATTTCGTTTCAACCTAGCTACAAAGTAGAAATCCAAGGTGACTGCTGAACCATTATATTTAATGCAATAAAATAGAATGTGCTCTTTTGTTGTACATTTCACATGATATGTCTAATTTGATGTATTTTTTTTTTTTCAGTAAGTTTTGGAGCATTATTTGTGTGAATTACGGAAAGACACCTGTCTATACTTGCTCCTGAAAGCCTTTTATCAAAGTGGGTTTTATCAGTCACTCCACATGGTCCTGGCTTTCCCAGCTTCAATCTTTTAGTTGCACATTGGATTTTTGTCCTATCTTAACTTGCCCCCTCCATTTATTTTTTTATTTACATATACAATCCTTTTTATATCCAATATTATAAATAATTGCATATATATATACATATACACACACATATGTAAAACAAAAGAAAAAGTTTTCAGTTTTCAAAAATTTATACTTTTGTTGCATTAAAACCAAAAAAACCAAACCCTTTGCCATTGACTCGATGCTGACTCACCTCAATCCCACGTGTTACACGTAGAACTACCCCCTAGGGTTTTCTTGGTTGTAATCTTTACGGAAGCAGGTCACCAGAACTCTTCCATGGTGCCACTGGGTGGATTCAAATAACTAACCTTTAGGTTGGTAGTCAAGTGTAAACCAGTTATTCCATTCAGGGACCTTTAGTTGTATAAACATGTTAAGATATGTTGCTTCTTCTTTTTCCTATCACTTAATCTGTCATCCATCAAATTTTACAGACTGAATTGTACTTTTTGCTTTTTTATTACTGCATGATTTTTCACTTTCCCACTGAATGTTAGATTTATGTGAGATGATATTTTAGAAATAATATTCATGATTAACACGAATTAGATGACCATTTTTCAAAGGGCAGTATTTTCTTTCTGAGACATCCCCTACCCTTACCCTCAAAAGAGGGCAAAAAGAGTCAGAAGTGAGCAATTGACAGAAGAAAGCATGGCCAAGATTAAATGATTAAACTTTTCGGTCACAAATGTATATTAGCATTATATTAGCTATGAATTGGTTTTAATGAAATCTGTATTATTTTCATATTTTTAGGGCTGTATGAATTTTGAAAATATGAAAATAAGCAAAAATGGTTCTCTTAAATATAGATCGTGTCCCTAGATTTTAAAAGTTCGTGTACTATAAAATAATTTGTTTATTCCACCCCATCATTATGTTCTGCCCACAATGAAGACAGGACTGAGAAAAATTTATCCAAATTTCAGGCTGTAGGAGATATTATTTGGGGATTATTAGATAAGGACAAACAGGATGAAAGTATTTTCCCCACCTGGGTTGCAAATACCAACTGAAGGCTTTCACAGTATAAGGGGCTCTGAAAAGTTATAAGATTACAAATACCAAGGACAGGTTTCTCTGTCTAATGAAGGCAGATGTTTTTGATTCCCGATGTACTTTTGTGTATGCATTTCCATAATAGCATGACATAAAATCTTCTTGTCTCTTTGATATAAATGCTCTGTGAGAGTTACACCACATGGCTACATATGGTGGTTTTATGGTTAAATGTAAAAAAAATGAATTTCATATGTCTTTGAGGAGACCAATATATTGTAGGTTGTTGGAAAAAAAATAAGGGCTTACAAAAACTGTTCTGTTCAAATACCAAGTCATTTTCCCGTTCTATGAATCCAGGCAAATTGTGAACTGTATCAAATGCCGAGACATATTTTCTCAAGGAAAATAAGAAATAATGTGACAGACACCTAGGGAAATACTGTGTTTTAGAGAAGCAAACAAAATATTCACAAGCTTTTATTGTGGGAGATGAGGAGGGAAGGTTATTTCCTCTATAAGGTCCTTGGAAATATTTATCAGATTTTGTAGTTAAGTGGTTTTGATGATCACCGGTTATCAACCTTCCACCATAAAACTACCCATATTAGACATGGAAAACTTCTAACATATAATTAAATCAGTTGTGTCATGTTCCTTTTACAAACAAGTTGCTAGTAAACTGTCTTTATTCACCAAAATAGTACAAAGTTGCACATAAAACAGCATTTGGTATAAGTGATAAATTCGGATTGATAAATTCTAAAAATCATTTAACCTTCAAGACTTAAGCCAAATTCTGAAGACTAAAGTTTCTGAAGCTGGATATTCTACTTTATTTATGGGATACGTTTATATCGACATGTTATGAAAGGTAATGGTAGCATTGTTTGATTATTATTATTATTTTTAAATATTTTATTTTGGTGAAAATAGATTATTTTCTTTTTAAACACGAAGTTCATCAAGTCTGCAGATAGCTGAATTTTTTGGCCTTTTAACCCCCCACCCAAAAAAAAACCCCACTGCTTGCCCTTTTAGGTGTGCATTTTAAAAACCAATCTTCTGTTATGCTCTGATTCCATCAGATAAAGGGTATATTCTTTTTCTCAGCCCAAGCATTCTGAAAAGAGAGAGATGATATTAATAGAAATGAAATACCTCTCTTTTTTGTTCAGGCAAGATGATATTGAAAAAAGGGAATTGTCTTAATTATCTAGTGTTGCTATAACAGAAATACCACAAGTGGATGGCTTTAACAAAGAGAAGTTTATTTGCTCACAATAAAGTAGGCTAGAAGTCCAAATTCAGGGCATCAGCTCCAGGGAAAGTCTTTCTATTTCTGTCAGCCTTCCCATCAATATTCCACCCAACTAGGAGCTTCTTCTGGCAGGGACCCCAGGTCCAAAGGACGTGCTCAGCTCCCACCACTGCTTTCTTGGTGGTATGAGGTCTCCTGTCTCTCTGCTCATTTCTTTCTTTTATATCTCAACAGATTGCCTCAAAACAAAGTCAGGTCCTGTAGATTGAGTCCTGCCTCACTAACACAACTGCTGCCCATCCTCCCTCATTAACATCATAAAGGCAGGATGTACAACATATAGGAAAATCCTACAATACGATAATCATGGCCCACCCAAACTGATACACACATTTTTGGCAGGTCATAATTCAATCCGTGACAGGCATCATCTGATATAAAAGGCATTTTCTATATTACAGTTTTATACATATATGTATATATAGAATGCACGACTATTTGTCCAACTTTTTCAAAATGGGTTTTGTCATAGATGGTTTCACCTTAACTCAGTTAGGCACGTATTTGCACTTCTTCATGACTTTGTGCTGCTTTCTCTAAGTACCTGCTTTTAAATCCTTTTGGTGATAATACTGAAACCTAGGGGAAGCAGAAACAACTTTGAGTGTATGCATACTAATTTTAGAAATGTGAAAGACACTTGACTACCTAAACAGTTCTTGTTGACTCATTAACTTATAAGTGAGATTATTTTAACATAAAATTCAGCCAAATCAGAGCTGTATATTGAACACAATGTGTAATTCATATCAGGTGATTTTAAAATACTGATTAATAATACCATTAGTAAAATTAAGCCATAACTTTCTATTTGAAGACGTCTTAACAGTTCACTATCAAAATGGTTTAACAGGTGAAAACACATGAACACAGACACAGTATATAATACACCACCAAATTAGTGATTCTTGATTGAAAGTCATAAAATGTATGTTTCTCTTAAGTGAACTTCCAAAGGTATATTAGTGAAGTCATTAGAAGAGACTTCCCCAAAATCACTTAGGGTATATTCTTCTGCAATGTGGGAAAGACACTTCCTGGCAGGAGACCACATAGTCCTCCCTTGAACCTTTGTGATAACAGCTCACTACCTCAAGAGCCAGCCCAATACAATTTTGAAGACCTCAATAAATAGAAAGACACTCCCTGTATTGAACACAGATCAGCCCCTCTCTAGCTTCTACCATTCACTGGCTTTGAGCAGCGTGGACGTAATTTCCTATTCATATGCCAGCCATATTACCTCTACTACCAATGTTCTCTTCTCCAGTGAAAACATTCCCATATTTTTTAAAATAAATTTCCTATGGGATATGGTTTATAGATTCGGAACTGATTTTTCTTCCTTCTCAAAATATACTATACAGATTGTCAGGGAGATGAAATTAGCATGTACTGCTAACAGGTATTTTTGTGTGTGAGTGTGTGTGTGATCCTGTGTAGTGTGTGTGTACAGTAACAGTATTTCTCTTTTCCAGCGGTTGTCTTAGTAAAAATTTAGTTGGAATTATCACACAGAAATTTCACATTTTTGTATACATTATTGTATAAAGGAATTACAACATTTTGCTTTCAAAATTAAAGTAGAATCATTTCAGTTTATTTTATTTAAGAATATATATAAGATTTCATTTCAAATTGATTTCAAAATGAAATGCATATTTAATTTTCTGTTTGAACAAATATGTAATGGGTATTTATTATATGCATATGTAATTAATGCATAAAATTAATATTTATATTTGATGTAAATTATGCTTCAAATCTGCTACAAAAGACCTCTTTAAAGTGTTGAAAAGCAAAGATGTTACTTTGAGGGCTGAGGTGCGCCTGACCCAAGTCATCGTATTTTCAATTGCCTCATGTGTGCAAAAGCTGGACAATGAGTAAGAAAACCAAAGAAGAATTGATGTCTTTGAATTATGGTCTTGGAGAAGAATATTGACTATACCATGGACTGCCAGAAGAATGAACAAATCTATCTTGGAAGAAATACAGCCAAAGTGGTCTTTAGAAGCCAGGACGGCAAGACTTTATCTCATGTACTTTGGACGTGTTACCAGGAGGGACCAGTCCCTGGAGGAAGACATCATGTATGAGAAGGTAGAAGGTCAGTGAAAAAAAGGGAAACCCTCAATGAGACAGACTGACATGTGGCTGCCACAATTGGCTCAAGCACAACAACTTTTGTGAGGATGGCACAGGACAGGGCAGTGTTTCTGTTGTACGCAGGGCTGCTATGAGTCAGAATCAACTAGGTGGCACCTAACAACAACAATAATTTCATAATTTAGTAATTTAAAAGTAGATTTTTTCTCAAAATCATAACACCAAAATTATAAGTATTTTAGAGAAATTATATTCCCTACTATTTTTCACCATTCCTTCAAATCTACATCAATTTTCCTATGGAAACAGTAGAGCATATTAAATGTAATGGTGCAGTAGGCCTAGAGTAGCATGGAGAAACTGCTAACTGCTTGGTAATATCTCTTCTTCCTGGGCACACAACTACTCTGCGTTTTTCAGTCTTGCTTGAATTTAAGTGCGTCCATGTGCCTGAACATGGAATGGCAGCTGCAGCGATATGTATGCATCCAGGGCTCTCACATTAAAATTTCCCACACGTGCTTTCCCAGGCACTCTTTTCCTTGGAAGGCTTGCATGATCATATGTTGAAGATGGCAGCCTAGGTCCTTGATGCTTCATGTGGTGCACACCGCCCTCTACAATGACCTTGAACAGTCCTTCACTGTTACATGATAAAGAAACTTCCTGCATTTTAAGCCACAGAAATGCAACCCTGAATTCAGAAGAAAATCTGTATTGTAAAATCAGTAGGTGTAATGGTATCTATGTGGCTAAAAAAAAAAAAAAGTTAGACAGCATAAATAAATATTTAAGTGTATTTGTCTTTTACTTTGCCAAGTTCTTTTTGACATACAACATTGCCAAAGTAGGAGTGAAATAAGCATACTCACTACCTTGAAATGAAACAGTAAATTTACAATGTCAGAATCCACAGATTTGGAATGTTTATAGTCATAGGTCCCTGTAAAACATAGGATGAAAACACGACTATCTTTTAAAATATCACTTAAATAATTATAATGTCATTAAAATACAGAAAATGTTCAAAAAAGGATCTAGAAAAAATGAGTTGTTTGTTCTAGTTGTGGAAATATTAATTTTTTTTCCTTTTGATCTCTTTTGGTAATTCGTAAACATGAAAAAATTTAGTCTAAAGATTTAGAACCTAAAAATCAAAGGCAGTAAACTTCTTTTAAGTCAAATCTTACAAAATGAAAGTTTATCTGGTATAAGAAATTCATTAGAACATAAAATTTTCAAGTCACCATCATGTTTAACTGTCATTTGCCTTGAGTTTTTTATTCTTACTCCTCTTACTCTATGAGATGTACAAGGATGCATCTGCCATTTTATTTATTCATTTGCATTTTTACTTATTCATTCTCTCATTTATTCAACAGAAAAAATGGGACTATGCTCAGAGTATTATGCTAGTTACTGCAGCAGCAGGAGGGTCAATAATGTCTCTGTGCCAGAAGATTACCATATAATAAGATAAATGCTGTATATGAGCTTGTAAATAATGGCATAGGTAATGTTCACATTTAATCTTTAATTAGCTCATCAAATGATCTTAGAGCTCCATTGTATGCTCCCGGTGCTGAAGAAAGATGTGAATGAAGTTTAAGGTGGATACCATTGGAGGGTGTCTGAGTTATCTAGTGCTGCTGTAACAGAAATACCAAAAGTGGCTAGCTTCAACAAACAGAAATTTATTTTCTCAGTTTCGGAGGCTAGAAGTCCAGATTCAGGGTGCTGGCTCTAGGAGAAGGCTTTCTTTCTGTGTCGGCTCTGGGGGAAGGTCTTTGTTCCTTGATTCCTTGGTGATCTTCATGTGGCATAGTGTCTATCTTCTCCCATCTCTGCTCTCCCCACTTTCTCATTTTATATCTCAAAAGAGATTGATTTAAGACACACCTTATCCTAAAATAGTCTCATTAACAGAACAAAGAAAACCCATTTCCAAATGGAATTATAACCACAGGTTAAAAAAGGAAAAAAAAAAAGCATTGCTCTTGAGTCGATTCTGTCTCATAGTGAGTGACCCTATAGGACAGAGTAGAACTGCCCCATAGAGTTTCCAAGGAGCAGCTGGTAGATTCAAACTGCCAACCTTTTGGTTAGCAGCCAAATGCTTAACCACTGTGCAGCCATAAGGGTTAGGATTTACAACACAAATACTGGGGGAACACAATTTAATCCATAACAGAGGGTACATTAAGGAAGTGATATGGAAATTAACTTGAAAGATAAGTATGACCTGGGGACATGCAGAGAAAATATATGCCATTACTAAAGAGGTATATGTCCCTTGTTATATTTGAAAAACAATGGTTTAAGAACGTTATCTTCTAAAATGGATAATGGGGATATGGGCATGTTACATAAATGGTTTAGGTTCAAAGTTTTAGGGATTTGATAGAGTGGAGGAATGGGGGGGGGCTTCCATAAGAAGAGATCATGAGCAGGATATTTCAAGGAAGATGGGCAAAGTTTAGCAAAGACAAGGAGACTAGAAAATTAAAAATATCATGGAGTTTATATTCATTCCCTAAACACATGAATATGCTTTTCCATGCTGGTTTATTAATTTTGGAACATTTAGGTATGGTAATGTTTTGTTATTCTAACATTTCTTATTAGGAAGTTATACCTATAGGAAAGATAGTAATGACTTTTTTTCCTAGACATTTGAAGAAAGAAAACCTGGAGTTTAAAAATTGAAATTCTACCACTACAAAACTTCCTTCAAATAGTGACACCGTTTCCAGGTTTATTGCTTAGGTTTTGTTCACATTTCTATTCTAAAACTCCATTTACCATGGTTTCAGTGAAAAATCAGTTCAGGCTGAAACTTGGTATACCATATATCAGCTCTGGAGCAATGGTTGTTTTTACCAATTTTCCAGAAGATTGATTTAGATTGTTCTATGTTGTATGTCTGTAAAAGAGCAAAACAGAAAAGGATTCACTAGCTTGATATTTTCTTCTTTCTGGATATTTTACCCCCTTTATTTCTGGCAACCCATGGTACTATCATAAATAAAACATACTGTTTTTAATATATCAAAATTTTATTGGGCTATCAACAAAACAATATTTTCATAATAAGAATAAAAGCTGCTAAATTTCCCCCTTCATCTTACCTCTTCTGCAATAACTAGAGGCATAGTTTGACATCATGTATCTCAATATGCTTCTTGGCTCAGGTAGACACATGAGACTGTGGGCAGCTCCTGTCTGGAGGGGAGATGAGAAGGCAGAGGGGGACAGAAGCTGGCTGAATGTACACAGAAAAACAGGGTGGAGAGAAGGAGTGTGCTGTCTCATTAGGGGGAGAGCAACTAGGAGTATATAGCAAGGTGTATATAAATTTTTGTACGAGAGCCTGACTTGATTTATAAACTTTCACTTAGAGCAAAATAAAAATTTTAAAAAAAGAACAGTGATTGGGAGATTTCATCGGCGAGATTGTTGAGTGACCAGCTCCAGAGAAATCTGTAGGGGCAAATCAGAGTAGACAGCTCAGGTCTAGGCAGACATGTTCAGAGAGCAGGCCTGCTTGCAGAAGTTAGGAAATAAAGCAGAATAGTGATCTGTGCAAACTTAAAAAATGAAGTTAATCACGAAAAGGCGGCTGTTATCAGGCAGCAGGCATCCAAAAAAAACTTGATATTGAATCAAAGGACTTCTGATAAGAATTCATGCTTACATTTTCCCCTAGGCAGAAGTTGGCTTAAAGTACTGACACGTTTAGGAATCAAATGGAAACACCTGGCTGAAGGAGGCGTGCACTGAGAACACACTGAATGAAGGCTAACAGGCCTTTGGTTCCTTAAATGCCTAAGTCCCATAACACTGATATAAGGCTTCAAGAAATGGGAACTCCCTGGTTGGATGCTAACTGGATTTTTTTTTTTTTTTTAATAACTTTTATTAAGCTTCAAGTGAACGTTTACAAATCCAATCAGTCTGTCACATATAAGTTTACATACATCTCACTCCCTACTCCCACTTGCTCTCCCCCTCTTGAGTCAGCCCTTTCAGTCTCTCCTTTCTTGACAATTTTGCCGGCTTCCCTCTCTCTCTATCCTCCCATCCCCCCTCCAGACAAGAGTTGCCAACACAATCTCGAGTGTCCACCTGATATCATTAGCTCACTCTTCATCAGCGTCTCTCTCCCACCCGCTAACCAGTCCCTTTCATGTCTGATGAGTTGTCTTCGGGGATGGTTCCTGTCCTGTGTCAACTGAAGGTCTGGGGAGCATGGCCGCCGGGATTCCTCCAGTCTCAGTCAGACCATTAAGTTTGGTCTTTTTATGAGAATTTGGGGTCTGTATCCCACAGATCTCCTGCTCCCTCAGGGGTCCTCTGCTGTGATCCCTGTCAGGGCAGTCATCGATTGTGGCCGGGCACCAACTAGTTCTTCTGGTCTCAGGATGATGTAGGTCTCTGGTTCATGTGGCCCTTTCTGTCTCTTGGCTTCTTAGTTGTCGTGTGGCCTTGGTGTTCTTCATTTTCCTTTGCTCCAGGTAGGTTGAGACCAATTGATGCATCTTAGATGGCCGCTTGTTAGCATTTAAGACCCCAGACGCCACATTTCAAAGTGGGATGCAGAATGTTTTCATAATAGAATTATTTTGCCAATTGACTTAGAAGTCCCCTTAAACCATGGTCCCCAAACCCCCGCACTTGCTCCGCTGACCTTTGAAGCATTCATTTTATCCCGGAAACTTCTTTGCTTTTGGTCCAGTCCAATTGAGCTGACCTTCCATGTATTGAGTGTTGTCTTTCCCTTCACCTAAAGCAGTTCTTATCTACTGATTAATCAATAAAAAACCCTCTCCCACCCTTCCTCCCTCCCCCCCTCATAACCACAAAAGTATGTGTTCTTCTCAGGTTTACTATTTCTCAAGATCTTATAATAGTGGTCTTATACAATATTTGTCCTTTTGCCTCTGACTAATTTCACTCAGCATAATGCCTTCCAGGTTCCTCCATGTTATGAAATGTTTCAGAGATTCGTCACTGTTGTTTATCGATGCGTAGTATTCCATTGTGTGAATATACCACAATTTATTTACCCATTCATCCATTGATGGACACCTTGGTTGCTTCCAGCTTTTTGCTATTGTAAACAGAGCTGCAATAAACATGGGTGTGCATATATCTGTTTGTATGAAGGCTCTTGTATCTCTAGGGTATATTCCGAGGAGTGGGATTTCTGGGTTGTATGGTAGTTCTATTTCTAACTGTTTAAGATAACGCCAGATAGATTTCCAAAGTGGTTGTACCATTTTACATTCCCACCAGCAGTGTATGAGAGTTCCAATCTCTCCGCAGCCTCTCCAACATTTATTATTTTGTGATTTTTGGATTAATGCCAGCCTTGCTGGTGTGAGATGGAATCTCATCGTAGTTTTAATTTGCATTTCTCTAATGGCTAATGATCGAGAGCATTTTCTCATGTATCTGTTGGCTGCCTGAATATCTTCTTTAGAGAAATGTGTGTTCATATCCTTTGCCCACTTCTTGATTGGGTTGTTTGTCTTTTTGTGGTTGAGTTTTGACAGAATCATGTAGATTTTAGAGATCAGGCGCTGGTCGGAGATGTCATAGCTGAAAATTCTTTCCCAGTCTGTAGGTGGTCTTTTTACTCTTTTGGAGAAGTCTCTAGATGAGCATAGGTGTTTGATTTTTAGGAGCTCCCAGTTATCGGGTTTCTCTTCATCATTTTTGGTAATGTTTTGTACTCTGTTTATGCCTTGTATTAGGGCTCCTAGGGTTGTCCCAATTTTTTCTTCCATGATCTTTATCGTTTTAGTCTTTATGTTTAGGTCTTTGATCCACTTGGAGTTAGTTTTTGTGCATGGTGTGAGGTATGGGTCCTGTTTCATTTTTTTGCAAATGGATATCCAGTTATGCCAGCACCATTTGTTAAAAAGGCTATCTTTTCCCCAGTTAATTGACACTGGTCCTTTGTCAAATATCAGCTGCTCATACGTGGATGGATCTATGTCTGGGTTCTCAATTCTGTTCCATTGGTCTATGTGTCTGTTGTTGTACCAATACCAGGCTGTTTTGACTACTGTGGCTGTATAATAGGTTCTGAAGTCAGGTAAGGTGAGGCCTCCCACTTTCTTCTTCTTTTTCAGTAGTGCTTTGCTTATCCGAGGCTTCTTTCCCTTCCATATGAAATTGGTGATTTGTTTCTCTATCCCCTTAAAATATGACATTGGAATGTGGATCGGAAGTGCGTTAAATGTATAGATGGCTTTTGGTAGAATAGACATTTTTACTATGTTAAGTCTTCCTATCCATGAGCAGGGTATGTTTTTCCACTTAAGTACGTCCTTTTGAATTTCTTGTAGTAGAGCTTTGTAGTTTTCTTTGTATAAGTCTTTTACATCCTTGGTAAGATTTATTCCTAAGTATCTTATCTTCTTGGGGGCTATTGTGAATGGTCTTGATTTGGTTATTTCCTCTTCGGTGTTCTTTTTGTTGATGTAGAGGAATCCAAGTGATTTTTGTATGTTTATTTTATAACCTGAGACTCTGCCAAACTCTTCTATTAGCTTCAGTAGTTTTCTGGAGGATTCCTTAGGGTTTTCTGTGTACAAGATCATGTCATCTGCAAATAGTGATAACTTTACTTCTTCCTTGCCAATCCGGATACGCTTTATTTCTTTGTCTAGCCTAATTGCCCTGGCTAGGACTTCAAGTATGATGTTGAATAAGAGCGGGGATAAAGGGCATCCTTGTCTGGTTCCCGTTCTCAAGGGAAATGCTTTCAGGTTCTCTCCATTTAGAGTGATATTGGCTGTTGGCTTTGCATAGATGCCCTTTATTATGTTGAGGAATTTTCCTTCAATTCCTATTTTGGTAAGAGTTTTGATCATGAATGGGTGTTGGACTTTGTCAAATGCCTTTTCTGCATCAATTGATAAGATCATGTGGTTTTTGTCTTTTGTTTTATTTATGTGATGGATTACATTAATGGTTTTTCTGATATTAAACCAGCCTTGCATACCTGGTATAAATCCCACTTGATCAGGGTGAATTATTTTTTTTGATGTGTTGTTGGATTCTATTGGCTAGAATTTTGTTGAGGATTTTTGCATCAATGTTCATGAGGGATATAGGTCTATAATTTTCCTTTTTTGTAATGTCTTTACCTGGTTTTGGTATCAGGGAGATGGTGGCTTCATAGAATGAGTTGGGTAGTATTCCGTCATTTTCTATGCTTTGGAATACCTTTAGTAGTAGTGGTGTTAACTCTTCTCTGAAAGTTTGGTAGAACTCTGCAGTGAAGCCGTCCGGGCCAGGGCTTTTTTTGGTTGGAAGTTTTTGGATTACCGTTTCAATCTCTTTTTTTGTTATGGATCTATTTAGTTGTTCTACTTCTGAATGTGTTAGTTTAGGTAGGTAGTGTTTTTCCAGGAATTCATCCATTTCTTCTAGGTTTTCAAATTTGTTAGAGTACAATTTTTCATAATAATCTGAAATGATTCTTTTAATTTCATTTGGTTCTGTTGTGATGTGGTCCTTCTCATTTCTTATTCGGGTTATTTGTTTCCTTTCCTGTATTTCTTTAGTCAGTCTAGCCAATGGTTTATCAATTTTGTTAATTGTTTCAAAGAACCAGCTTTTGGCTTTGTTAATTCTTTCAATTGTTTTTCTGTTCTCTAATTCATTTAGTTCAGCTCTAATTTTTATTATTTGTTTTCTTCTGGTGCCTGATGGATTCTTTTGTTGCTCAGTTTCTATTTGTTCAAGTTGTCGGGATAGTTCTCTGATTTTGGCTCTTTCTTCTTTTTGTATGTGTGCATTTATTGATATAAATTGGCCTCTGAGCACTGCTTTTGCTGTGTCCCAGAGGTTTTGATAGGAAGTATTTTCATTCTCGTTGCTTTCTAGGAATTTCCTTATTCCCTCCTTGATGTCTTCTATAACCCAGTCTTTTTTCAGGAGGGTATTGTTCATTTTCCAAGTATTTGATTTCTTTTCCCTAGTTTTTCTGTTATTGATCTCTAGTTTTATTGCCTTGTGGTCTGAGAAGATGCTTTGTAATATTTCGATGTTTTGGACTCTGCAAAGGTTTGTTTTATGACCTAATATGTGGTCTATTCTAGAGAATGTTCCATGTGCGCTAGAAAAAAAAAGCATACTTTGCAGCAGTCGGGTGGAGAGTTCTGTATAAGTCAATGAGGTCAAGTTGGTTGATTGTTGTAATTAGATCTTCCGTGTCTCTGTTGAGCTTCTTACTGGATGTCCTGTCCTTCTCCGAAAGTGGTGTGTTGAAGTCTCCTACTATAATTGTGGAGGTATCTATCTCGCTTTTCAATTCTGTTAAAATTTGATTTATGTATCTTGCAGCCCTGTCATTGGGTGCATAAATATTTAATATAGTTATGTCTTCCTGATCAATTGTCCCTTTTATCATTATATAGTGTCCTTCTTTATCCTTTGTGGTGGGTTTAAGTCTAAAGTCTATTTTGTCAGAAATTAATATTGCTACTCCTCTTCTTTTTTGCTTATTGTTTGCTTGATATACTTTTTTCCATCCTTTGAGTTTTAGTTTGTTTGTGTCTCTAAGTCTAAGGTGTGTCTCTTGTAGGCAGCATATAGATGGATCGTGTTTCTTTATCCAGTCTGTGACTCTCTGTCTCTTTATTGGTGCATTTAGTCCATTTACATTCAGGGTAATTATAGATAAAAAAGTTTTTAGTGCTGTCATTTTGATGCCTTTTTATGTGTGTTGTTGACAATTTCATTTTTCCACATACTTTTTTGTGCTGAGGCGTTTTTCTTAGTAAATTGTGAGATCCTCATTTTCATAGTGCTTGACTTTATGTTAGTTGAGTCGTTACATTTTTCTTGGTTTTTATCTTGAGTTATAGAGTTGTTATACCTTTTTGTGGTTACCTTATTATTTACCCCTATTTTTCTAAGTAAAAACCTAACTTGTATTGTTCTATATCGCCTTGTATCACTCTCCATATGGCAGTTCAATGCCTCCTGTATTTAGTCCCCCTTTTTGATTATTGTGATCTTTTACCTGTTGACTTCCATGATTCCCTGTTATGTGTAATTTTTTTTTTTTTTAATTAATCTTGATTTGTTTGTTTTTGTTATTTCCCTATTTGAGTTGATATCAGGACGTTCTGTTTTGTGACCTTGTGTTGTGCTGATATCTGATATTATTGGTTCTCTGACCAAACAATATCCTTTAGTATTTCTTGTAGCTTTGGTTTGGTTTTTGCAAATTCTCTAAACTTGTGTTTGTCTGTAAATATCTTAATTTTGCCTTCATATTTCAGGGAGAGTTTTGCTGGATATATGATCCTTGGCTGGCAGTTTTTCTCCTTCAGTGTTCTGTATATGTCGTCCCATTCCCTTCTTGCCTGCATGGTTTCTGTTGAGTAGTCTGAACTTATTCTTATTGATTCTCCTTTGAAGGAAACCTTTCTTTTCTCCCTGGCTGCTTTTAAAATTTTCTGTTTATCTTTGGTTTTGGTGAGTTTGATGATAATATGTCTTGGTGTTTTTCTTTTTGGATCAATCTTAAATGGGGTTCGATGAGCATCTTGGATAGATATCCTTTCGTCTTTCATGATGTCAGGGAAGTTTTCTGTCAGGAGTTCTTCAACTATTTTCTCTGTGTTTTCTCTCCTCCCTCCCTGTTCTGGGACTCCAATCACCCGCAGGTTATCCTTCTTGATAGAGTCCCACATAATTCTTAGGGTTTCTTTCTTTTTTTTTAATTCCTTTATCTGATTTTTTTTCAGCTATGTTGGTGTTGATTCCCTGGTCCTCCAGATGTCCCAGCCTGCATTCTAATTGCTCGAGTCTGCTACTCTGACTTCCTATTGCATTGTCTAATTCTGTTATTTTATTGTTAATCTTTTGGATTTCTACATGTTGTCTCTCTCTGGATTCTTGCAACTTATTAATTTTTCCACTATGTTCTTGAATAATCTTTTTGAGTTCTTCAACAGTTTTATCAGTGTGTTCCTTGGCTTTTTCTGCAGTTATCCTAATTTCATTTTTGATATCATTAAGCATTCTGTAAATTAGTTTTTTATATTCTGTATCTGATAATTCCAAGATTGTATCTTCATTTGGGAAAGATTTTGATTCTTTTGTTTGGGGGGTTGGAGAAGCTGTCATGGTCTGCTTCTTTAAGTGGTTTGATATGGATTGTTGTCTCCGCGCCATCACTGGGAAACTAGTTTTTCTAGAAAATCCGCTAAAAAAAAAATGCAGTCAGATCCCTATCAGAGTTCTCCCTCTGGCTCAGGCTATTCAGATGTTAATGAAGCCGCCTGGGGAGGGTGGGGGAGGGAACAGAGAGATAGGAGAGTAGCACCTCAGAATATAGCCAGAGTTGCTTGTCTTGCTTGGAATGACTATTATATCTGAGATTCCCGCGGGGCGCATTGCCTATGTGTGCTGGCTGTGTGGAGATTGCCCCTGGGGGGTCTGGCCCGCTGGAGTCACGGTCAGATCCTCTGCTTCCAGCCCCACGCCAAGCGTCAAGGCTCCCCTACTGGGACGGTGCACTCTCGACTCCAAAATCAGTCGCTGCCTCCCGGGGACTTCTCGTCCCTCCAGCCGCGTGGCCGTGCCGCACCCGAGAGCCAGTTGGGCTCCCGGGGTTAGTTCAGATGGGTGGAGCAGCTTCCCGTGCTTGTGCCGTGACCGAGTGTCCCGGCTGGGACGCTGTTCTCCCCGCTCCAATACCAGTCGCTGCCTCCCGGGGACTTCTCCTACCGTCTGCGTCCCACGCTGCCCGCGCGACCCGGCTGGTCCCCTTCCCGGGGTTAGTTCAGGGGGGTGGAGCAACTCTCCATGTTTATGCCGTACCTGCGTACAGTCCAAATCCCTGCGGGACGGTTCCCCGGCTCGGACGCTGCTGTTTCTGCTCCAAGACGAGTCACTGCCTCCCGGGGACTTCTCCTACCGGCTGTGTCCCACGCCACCCGTGGAACCGGCTGGTCCCCTTCCCGGGGTTAGTTCAGGGGGTTGGAGCAGCTCTCTGTGCTTGTGCCGTACCTCACTGGTACGCTGGCTCCAGGCTCTGGAAACAATGGCTGCTTCCCCGTATTAGTTCGTTCTCTGTCTCTAAATCTGTGTTTGTTGTTCAGGGTTCGTAGATTGTTATGTATGTGATCGATTCACTTGTTTTTCCGTGTCTTTGTTGTAAGAGGGATTCGAGGTAGTGTCTGCCTAGTCCGCCATCTTGGCTCCGCCCCTCTAACTGGATTTTTAAAACAATAAAATTATTGTTCTGGCTGAAGTTCTATGGATGTATGTTGGGATACCTGTGAGCATGAATTATATGAATACTGAGAATTTAAGTGGCTGAGATGTCACTTGCAGTGACATGTATCATACTGATCTAGGGTTTTGCCTTTATGTATTTGTTAGTAAAGCACAGGTAAATTATTATGAAATTATCGAGCATCTAATCTTCATTTTATGAAATACAGTAAATATGCACAATTATAAAAAAATATTGATAATCCACATATCCATTTTAATCCAATAATTTATTGATGGACTCTATATTGAATATGGAAACCCTGGTGGCGTAGTCGTTAAGAGCTACAGTTGCTAACCAAAAGGTGAGCAGTTTGAATTCACCAGGTGCTTCTTGGAAACCCCGTAGGGCAGTTCCACTCTGTCCTATAATAGGCTCTCTATGAGTTAGAATTGATTCAATGGCAGCAGGTCTGGGTTTTGGGGGGATTTGTATGGACTGTAGCGTGTGGATGCGTGGTGCGGAACACAAAGATATGTAAGACATAATGCTGATTTAGGAAAGTTTTAGGTCTGGATGATCAAGAACAAATGCAAAGAATATGTAAGGTTGTTATTTTTTACGTTTTAATAACCTTAAGAATGATTACATAATGAAGTGTATTTTATTATCATTATTTAAGCATCCTAAAGTGTGACATGAATTATTATTCTCTGGTAACCAATTTAAGAAAAAAAATACTTGAAAAAGTTTCTGGGGAGCAGTATGTGATCACTCATACAAATCATAACACTTAAGGAAGGGAAATTATTACAAATATCCACAAATTGCTGGCAGTTCCTTGAAAGAATAATGCCAGGTAAATCCAATCGTACTGTTGTTATTAAATAATTTGGATTAAAACTAGTTAATATGCAACTAATTGAATTCACAGATAACAACTGTTAGAAATGAATATAAAACATGACTACATTTCTTCAAGTAATTTTTAGCCAGTATGAACTACAAATATGCATTTGTATGTTTGATGAACCATTTAAAACCAAAGGTATATTGGGAAAAAATTTTCTCCAGAGTTAAGTGCTACTTAATAGATTCCTACTCATTGGTCAATGCTTCTTATTTGCAGCTCAGATTCAATCCTCCAGAGCTCAGAGTTTTGAACCATTAAATCACCTCACCAGTGGGTCGCAGGCACCTAATACCTGATGAACCTGATCGCAGAGTGGCCAACTTAACCTATTAGCTCATTTTAATCTCTCTGATGTGTGACCAATTCCCTTTCATTCTTTTGTTACACTTGCTCATTTTTTCTCTTCATTTATTCCAAGAGCAATATTTTAAAATCTTTTTAAATGAAATATTCAATTTATTATTTATTTATTTTTTAATTGAGGCAATGATTAACATTCTGTGTTCAGGGAAAGCTTATTTATTTTTAAGGGTTGTATTCACTTTAACTGACAGTATTACAGTTCTTTATTTAATTTGACTGTGCATTTGAGATTTACTATGCAGAAAATCAAAAAAAACAAACATGTTGCCATCAAGTCCATTCTGACTCATAGCAACCCTATAGGACAGAGTAGAACCGCCACAGAGTTTCCAAGAGTTAAGTAGTGTGCATAGTCTCTGATCACCACCTTTTCAGTTTATTTGGAAACTCTAGAGTTAAATGACAGTATATTTATTTTTCCTTTGGTGGATTCGAGCTGCTGACCTTTTGGTTAGCAACCGAGCTCTTAACCGCTGCACCATGAGGGCTCCCCTATAAATACATAGGAGTTTAAAATAATTGCTGTAATAAATTCTAACATTCTTTTTTTGTTATTATTATACTTTAGATGAAGGTTTATAGAACAAACTAGTTTCTTATTAAACAGTACACGTACTGTTCTCTGGCATTGGTTAATAACCGCACAACATGTCAACACTCTCCCTTCTCGACCTTAGGTTCCCCATTACCAGTTTAGGTCACCTCCTGCTTCTAATCCTTGCCCCTGAGATATCGTGCCCCTTTAGTCTCGTTTTGCTTTATGGGCCTGTCTAATCTTTGGCTGAAGGGTGAACCTCGGGTGTGACTTCATTACTGAGCTAAACGGGTATCTGCTGGGCCATACTCTTGGGATTTCTTCAGTTTCTGGAATGTCAATATCCTTAAAAGTCACTCATTCAGGATTTCAAATTATGTTCTAATGAAGTATCACTTATTAGAAACTTGAGCAGCCTGATGTTTCCAGCTGTGTCATGTGCCGCAGTGTATAAAAAGGACACTTTTTTTTTTTTCCTTTCCTTTTAATTTTGGCTACACTCCCATGGAATCCTAGGGAGAGAGATTGAAGAAAATTTCCTAGTTCAGTTCTTTTTCACTCTGCTCTTCTATGTAGAGAGTTTGGTTCTCAGTTTCCATTCAATGGCAGTTCACTGAACACCTACCGTGCAGTCAGCAATGGCTTAGGGTGCTGAAATGAGTCAGCCAGGGTTCCTGCTCACAGGGAAACCATTTGAGCTATTATGTCTCTCTTTGGACTATTGAAGTTTTTCCCCTACCCTTTCATATTTGAAATGTTGTTTTGTAGTGAACTGCAGATGACATCGTATTTTCATCCTTGTAAAGATTAATGTTATAAATGTAGGACTTGCTTAAAATATTCAGTCCAACTAAAATCTCCTTAAGAGGCCATATTGTTTTAGCAAATTTTTTATTAAGAAAATTTACAAACTAACTCCTCTACAAATTTTTGCCCATTCTTGGCTTGGGGGAGTGTGCTGCCCGTTTTTTAATATGTCATATATTTCAGTTTTAAAGTGCTAGGCCACATTCCTTATGCTTTCACTTTGATATTAACAATCATTATTATCTCCAACTAACTCAAGCAAACTGAGGAGCACAACATTGAAGTGACTTACCCAGGTTTATAACTTCATCAGTAACAAAGCTTACCCTAAAATTCAGGGATTCTGATTTTCAGAGTCTAGGTTTTAGTCAACACCATTAATAATCATAAAATAACCCAAAGTATTACATGATTTAGTAAGGGAAATTGATAGAGGCATTTCCGACACTAAGGTATTTAGCTTCCTTCAGGATACTAACTCAAAATATTTTAATAATATTTTAGATTCATTTTAAGTCAATTTTATATAGTACATGGTTTCTTTTGGTCCTTGTAGTCCAAAAATGGAACTAAACCAGGAATTATTATCCACAGGAAATCTGATCTCATACGATTACCTAAAGCCAGGTCTTTTGATTCCAAAGTCAGTGCATTTGGGGTTACCCCATGCCAATGGTTTAAATATAAAAGTTTTATATTCCTACGCATTGAGTAATTCAGATTGACTTCAGCAGGTTGTAGAGTTTCCACAAACTAGTATTGGCCAAAAGAGTGTTAAATTCGTTTTCTCAGTGATTCACTGAAAACTTAAAAGCTCTGTCTCTCCTTGGTGAGACCTGTGATAGAGGAAATGAAATTGCACACAGAGGGTGGTGGGTAACATATTTTATCTGTAGAGCATCGTTGCAGGAACTTGAGGTTTTCCTCTTTGGTGGTCTCATATTTTTTTTTTTTTTTTAAAGAATATACATGTAGTAAGTGTTTTTTATAAATCATAGCTTTGAAAAGTGGTTGATCTAGCATGAGGTCCTGTTGGGGGAAATCACAAATTTGTGTCTCACTGTTTTTCTCTGTCAACTGAAGAAGGCATAAACATTATGGCGTGCAGGAAGTAAAGGACAAAATACACATTCCAAAAAACTGTGCACTGTATCCTAATGGAATCACACACATACTGGCAATCAGACCTGCCTTACTTTTCATATTATATAAAAATAGCTTCAAAAATATTTGCAAGACTATCTTCTTACAACATTAGTGTTAAAAAATGGCTGCAGAAGGATTACAATCATTAATATATGTGTGATTTGAGTGTATGTAGGGATGATTTTATTGAAGATATTTAAAAATTACGAACATTTCAAAATTTCCTGAATGTTATGTATTTTATAATTGATTACTTCTCTTATACCATATAGGGAAGGTGCAGGCATATATGGTATATACGGCATTTGGCACTCCCCCTTGCTCTGTGGAAAATTTGTACAATGAATTTTAAGCTTTGATATCCTAACCCATCACCCACCTTACTCTGACAAATGTGCACAATGATTTTGTCAATTGAACTTTTATTATACATTTAAATGCAACTGTAAGAAATAATTGGAAACACTGGGGGCCATATTGATTAAGAGTTCGGCTGCTAACCAAAAGGTCAGCATTTCCAATCTACCAGGTGCTCCTTGGAAACCCTATGGGACAGTTCTACTCTGTCCTGTAGGGTCACTATGGGTTCGGATTGACTGATGGCAATGGGTTTTATGGGTAAGAAATAATACAGAGAGATCTCATGTACCCTTCTCCCAGGTAACATCTTGCAAAATTATAGTACAAAATCATAACCAGGAAATTCACATTGCTATTAGCCACCAATCTTATTCTGATTTTATAAATTTTACATGTTTTCATTTGTGTGCGTGTACATGTATGTGCAGGTGGGCATGTTCATGTGTGTATGTGCATGTTCTTTCTATGCGATTTTATCACATGTGCAGTTTTGTGTATCCATCACCACAGTTGAGGTACAAAACAGACGCATCCCAAGAATTCCTCATGCTGTCGTTTGCTTCCCTTCTGTTCCCTGACACTTTCTGCTATCCCTAACCCCTTGCAATCACTCATCTGTTCTCCATCTCTATAATTTTTCCATTTCAAAACATTCTATAAATGGATCCCATCTTGATTTATATTGATAGAGTTTTTGAGTGCATCACTTTGTACACCTAGTGACTGCTCTGGACATTACTGTATATATGTAGTAATATATAGTAGAATATATATGTATTCGTAAATGTATATGTATATTCTACTAGTATCTATTATCTACTAGTATCAACCTTTTATCACTTTGAGTAAAGTGTGGAAACCTTATTTCCATTAGGAGCCGTTGCCCTCCTCATTTTTTAAATACCATTGTCTTGAGTATTTCCTGTGTATTGAACACCGTATCAGCTTGTGTTATAATTTTTATTTCAATCACCAAATACGATTTGGAAAACCCATGAAGAAAAAGGAAGCCTATTGTATTTACCTACATTTTTGTTCCCTTTGTTATTCTTTCTTCTTTCTTGATGCTCCTCAAGTTCTTCTTTTATCGTTTCCTTTGTTCAAAGAACTTTTTTTAATTCTTCTTTAACATAGGTCTGCTACTGACAAATTCTTAGCTTTCTTCTTTGGGAACATATTTATTTTACTTTTATCCCTAAAGGATAGTTTTACTGAATAAGAATTGGTATTTCCTTATAGGTAATATGTGATTCTGCTTTCTTTTCCTTTGTTTTTAGTTTTCGGAAGTTTAATTTTGATGTATCTTGGCATGGATTTCTTTGAGTTCATCCTATTTAGGGTTGGCTCAGTTTCTTCACTCTATGTGTTTATGTCTTTTGCCAAATTTGGGAAGTTGTCAGCCATTATCTCTTCCAATATACTTCCAGTCCTATGTTCTTTCTCCTCTCCTTCTGCAAATCCGATGGCACAAAATGCTTAATTCTTGTTATTATCCCACAGATCCTTGAGGCTCCATTTAATTTTTTTCATATGTTTTCTTTCTATTATTCAGATTGGTTGAATTCTGTTGATCTGCCTTAAATTCATTGATTCCATCCTCTCTCCTCTCCACTGTACTATTAATTTGATCCAGCAGATTTTTATTTTAGTTAATTTCAATTTGGTTCTTTTTTAATAACTTCTTTTTCTTTGTTGAGGTTTTCTATTTTTTCATTTGTTTCAAGATAATTAATAATTGATTACAAATTTTTACGATACCCAGTCCGATAGCTGTTTTAAAATCCTTTTCGGATAAATTCAACATCTGATTCATCTCAGTGCCTGCATTTGATGGTTGTCCTTTCTCATTCAAGTTGTGAATTTCATGGTTTTTGGTACAATGAGGGTTTGTGTGTGTGTGTGTGTGTGTGTGTGGTGGGGGTGGGGTGTTTGTTTTTTTGTTTTAAATCGCACCCTAGACATTTTGGGTATTGTGGTGGAGACTCTGGGTCCTGTTTAATCTCCAATTCTAGGAGGCAGTCACTAGTTTAGGTCCTGGTTTATTGTTACAGGCTGTGGTTCCAATGACAATTTAATTTTTAGAGGCTTTGTGGAGCCAATTTTGGTCAGTCTGATTTGTCTGGTTCTGCTAGGGTTCCCACTGATCCCTACTGCTGCCACCTATAGGGACAGACAGAGCTTCCCCAGACCAGGTCACCTGGTGACTGTAGGTAAGGCAAGGGGTTCGTAGCTCATGGGGAAGATGATAGCGTGCTTTGTTGGATTCTTGTTCAAGTTGGACCTCCTCTGCCAGTGATGCCGGCCTCCTGGTTTCTCTAGGTAGGGAAGGGGAGTTTCAAGCCAGGAGAGGAAAGAGATTTCTTCCCCCTAATGCTTATTATCAGGTAGGTTTCCATGTCATTTCCTTTTGTAGTGCCTCCAGGCTATCCTGGTATTGCTGGTGGAACTCTCATTCAATGGGGGATAATAATGAGCTACCTGGACCACCTTCTGTTGCTAGGTTGGGGTTGAGAGATATGGGAACTGGATCACCTCTACTATTTTGTGGGAAGCTTAAGACATCCTGTTACTGTGTTATACCTGGAGTCTTGACGTCCATAACCAGTACTTCTTCCTCTTTCCACATTTCTGAGTACTCCCTTAGTTGCTTCTTGTTTAATACAAGGGTTCACAGTTGTACATAATAATATTTAATATTTTTTTATGGTTAGTCCCAAAATGAGTTAAGAGGAGCATAATTCAGTGAGATGCTAAGACATCTCTTGTGAAAACAAGTGTTCTGTATATACAGTAAGTGGTAATTCAGGGATGGATTACCCAATAAGCAAGGTATACTTGGGCTTAACTGTGCTTACTTATTAATCAGTAGTACACAATTTCATCTGTTTTTTTACCACATCAAAGGTGTGGTGAAACCCATGTGAAGTTGCACACTACAGCTTAGTAAGTAAACACAATTAAGCCCATGCTTTCTATAAGCCTGTGCATACTGTGCTTATTGGTTAATCCACCTCTGAGTGGTTTAAACCAGAAATCATAATTTAAAATGTTTAGCATACAGTTTACAGAGGTACCTACCAGTCAGTGCACATTTAAACCTCAGGTACCTTGCAAGTGCTTTTCAGCTAAATGTTAGCTCTGGTCTAAATAAAGTTCCACAGGTGTATCTACTGCAGAGAGCTTTTAACATACTAATGTTCATTGTGGGTCCTTAGAAAGGCATGCAGGGGTCATAGTTTCCCAAACTTATTTCTCCACAGAAGGGAACCCATTTTGTTTATAATATTTCTTGACACTATCATTTCATAAAGACTTTGTTGGGGAAAGCTGCTTCTATCACCATCAATATCTACCTCATCTAAAGTGTATTAGATGCAATCATTTAATCGAAAAGTTCTTTCTTACAACATTAGAGAGCACCTAATTCTCATGACTTAAAAAAAAAAAAAATCTGATAAAATTTTTCGTTCTATTTAAACCTTTCTTTAAATTGTTTCGGAAACCCTGGTGGTGTAGTGGTTAAGTGTTACTGCTGCTAACCAAAGGTTCGGCAGTTCAAATCCGCCAGGTACTTCTTGGAAACTCTACGGGGCAGTTCTACTCTGTCCTTTAGGGTCGTTATGAGTTAGAATCGACTCGACAGCACTGGGGTTTTTTTTTTTTTTTTTTTTTTTGGCTTAAATTGTTTCAGGAAATAAGGTTTAGATTTACGGCCAAAGAAAATGTTTATTGTGTCAAAAATGCATAGTTAGTACGTTTTTTCCTAATGTATAACTTTTCCTAATGCTGTTATTCACAGTTTCAATATTTTCTCTTTCCAGCTTTAAGGGACAATAGAATTGAGCTGGTTCGCGCTTCCTGGCATGAATTGAGCATCAGCGTCAGTGACGTGTCTCTCTCTGATGAAGGGCAGTACACCTGTTCTTTGTTTACCATGCCTGTCAAAACATCCAAGGCCTATCTCACTGTTCTGGGTGAGTACAAGAGAATAACACTATGTGATCACAAAGCCGACACCCTGGTGGCAGAGTGGTTAAGTGCTATGGCTGCTAACCAAGGAGCTGGCAGTTCGAATCTGCAAGGTGCTCTTTGGAAACTCTATGGGGCAGTTCTACTCTGTTCTATAGGGTCTGTATGAGTCGGAATCGACTCGAAGGCGGCACTGGTTTTTTTTTTTTTTTTGTTTAACCACAAAGCCAGAGAGATGTATGCTGCTGTAGCACCATGATTCAATCTGAAAAATATACATATTAAGGATCATTTTAATAGGTATATTTTAACTCATGATATGCTGTATTATAACAAAAGGCATTTTAGAAATCATTTCATTACCTTAATCACTTTATAAATGGACGAAAGGAAGTGCAAAGATTTATATAAAAGCAGGAGGCCACACAGGCATTTTGTTTCTCAGCCAGCAATAGATGCCAGGCTTCCTGAATCTCCATCTACATTTCTTTGTATAAAATAATCTATATACAATTGTATATATTGTGATCCTTTTACGAAGTGGCCGAACAATGAGTGTATTGAGTTCAACTTGTGTCCATACTGTGCTCCTCCATTTTATCATATTAGTCAGCTGATGAGGGGGTCTTCCATACTAACTTGTTGCTTTCAAATATGACCCCTTTATATGTCTTTGGTGGAAACCCTGGTGGCGCAGTGGTTAAGTGCTACGGGTGCTAACCAAAGGGTCCGCAGTTTGAATCCGCCAGGCGCTCCTTGGAAACTCTATGGGGCAGTTCTACTCTGTCCTATAGGGTCGCTATGAGTCGGAATCGACCTCACGTGACTGGGCTTGGTTTGGGTTTTGGGTTATGTATTTTAGGATGCGTAAATTCCCTTAACAGTTCCGTGAGTCTTCTCGCCTAGTTAGCTTTGTGTTTTCTAGCTTCCCAAGTGAAGTGCACAGTGTCACCTGTGCAGGCAGATTGTAGCTTCTTTGTGCTTTTATTCTATAAATATTGGACCATTTTTCCAAAGGTTAAAGGGACACAAAAAAGCAATACATTCATACAGATTCTGAGGAAATAAAGCTGTAGCTTTGAGCTCTCTGTGATTTCACAGACGTCAGTGGCCCAATCAGCTGAAATTGCTGCAGTTCATTGAAACACACCTGTGTACTGAACAAGTTAGAGGAATTTAAAGATTGATTTTCTTCCCGCTAGCTTGCCTTCCTTTTTAGATAGACAAAGGCAGAAAGTCGCATTTAAAAGGACGAAAACCCGCTGTTCTTTTGGGTGGGAATACTAAAGTTAATCCAGCTAGTGAATTGGTTTTGCGCATGGGATATGAAATATGTTTCTCTGCAAGTCTCACTGGGACTATTTTATAAAAATCTTAGCCAGTTTGCTATTAAGGACAAAATATACGCACAAAAATGGAGTATTTCAGGATAACAACTGCCTAAGGTTAATGTATTGTTCTGTAGAGGGCCACCTTGAGAGTACAAGAATAGATGACTGGCTAAATTCAGCTTATTAAATGGTGGTGTGACAAAGATAAAAAATGTAATATGAAGGTGAAGAGAATGAAAAGAAAAAGAAAAAGAAATAAAAACCTAGCCAGCTAATAGCGGTCTGTTGATCTGTCATTTATCTTTGATGTTATTGTTTTAATTTGTATTTCTCATGTTGGTGCTTTCCAGCATTCTTACATTTTATTTTTCTCAAATGGAATTAAGTGGGCAAATTATGAAGCTTCCAGTCTGCCTTTATTATTAATTCATTTTAGAAAAAAAATTTAAAAACTTTACCCTGACAAGAGAATTTTATTGCCAGCGAATGTATTTTATTCTATTATTTAAACCACCTGTGTAATATCTCTGCATAGGCATTGGATGATTTGAATTCATAAAGGTACTATGTGGTATAGCCTTAAAAACAATACATAGCAAGCATCATAACACTGCAATTGCGTTTCTTATAGAAACAACATCAAGAGACATTTTCTCCTTTAGAAGTATCAGAAACGCCAGTATAGTTGCAAATATGGATATATCTCTTAATCCAAACTGCATTTTTTCAACCAAGTACACAGAAGACGTTCTCCTTTTTAAACTTCTAAGAATTATGAAATCATACATGTAAAGTGATGTTTTAATTAAATCTGAATTTCCTAAATAATGAAGATATGTGCCTCCCCCTCCCCAAACATAAACAGTGTATGTTCTTAAACCTTATACTGGTAAATCATAAGAAATATTGATTGGATGGTTATTTTCAAGTTTTACAAATAGTAATATTCTAGGCAAAATTTTGTAATTTCATTAAATATTACTTTGAATAAAATTCAAGTGTTTTTTTTATATATGTATATATGTGTGTGTGTGTTTTTGTTGTATGCTGTTGAGTTGATTCTGACTCATAGAGACTCTATAGGACAAGGTAGAACTACCCTAGTATAGAAGGTTTCCTAGGCTGTAATCTTTTCGGAGCAGATCTACAGGTCTTTTCTCCTGTGGAACCGCTGTGGATTTCAATATCTTTCAGTTAGCAGCTAATCACTTTAACCATTGCACCACCTGGGTGCTCACTCTCTCTCTTATAAATATATCACTTATTATGTAGCAATTTATTATTCCTGATTAAATGTATTCTCAGTTAATCACACATTTTAGCAGCTTTGTGTGTAAAAGCAGTAGTCACAAGACAGAATCCATTCTGAAGACTGTTGTTAACTTTATTTATTTGTTTAATTTTCAGGAGTTCCTGAGAAGCCCCAAATTAGTGGATTTTCATCACCAGTTATGGAGGGAGACTTGATGCAACTGACTTGCAAAACATCTGGTAGTAAACCCGCAGCTGATATAAGATGGTTTAAAAATGACAAAGAGATTAAAGGTAAAGAATGGAAAATTGTCCCAGGTCAAAATTAATGTTCTGAAACCAGCATGAAGTATTAGAAAAAGGCATTTTATATAATTTTTTTCAGGCCACTGTATCACTTTCTAATTAAGCATAATTTGAATGAGATTCACCCATTTCCTTAATTAGGTCATTTTGCAAGGTATATTAACATACATCTCTGTGTCTCATTTTACTATTCTATAAAATGGGTTTAACAATAATAGGTAACTCATAGGATAACTGGAGAAATGAATGAGTTAATGGATGAAAAACAGTTGTCCTTGACTCTACGTAAGCACTGGATACATGTTAAATATTACTATTTCAGAAGTTAGATATATTATTTAGCTTTTAGACAGAGAGACTGCATCAATTCTTATGTCTTTATAACTTGTTGGTTTCTGAAATTACAAAGTTCTAAAAATAAAATTGGTTAACCATAAATCTGATTGCTAGTAGGTTTCATAGAGAGTAAAAGAAAAAGAAAATTACTCGTCTCAGTAAAAATGTACGATAATTTAAATATTCAGCATAGTTTTGTTCTTAGTTAATTGACTTAAATTTGAGCGCACACACACACACACTCACACACATTCATACATTTTTTTTAGAGGGGCAAGAAGTATATAGAGGATGGCTGGTAAGGCTAGCAGTGTTTCTATCTCCCTGCATATACATACCTTGGGCCCGACATCACAATTATATTCAAATCCAAGTATAAGGTTTGATTATGATGGTGGTTAAAACATGTTTCCTGTCTACGTAGTGATATGTATTATTCTCAACATTACTTTCTATGAGATAGGTAATGCAAACCATTCTGATTATTTTAACTTGTAATTTTAATGCCTTATATCAGATAAACAATAATTCTTAGCGATAGGGATATAGAGCCAGGAGGTGAGATTGCCTGTTTAACTGAGAAATTATAGGTTTGCAATTCATATAATTAGTTTATCTGTCTGTCTGTCTGTCTATCTATCTATCCATCATCTATCTACCCACACCCACGTACACACACATATCAAATAGGACCTTAGCCATAATTACACTATCTTTGTCTTAGAGTTATAAATATCTTATTGAACAAAATTTGAATAACTACAAATCCTGAGATAAAAGTTAGGCATTTTGCAAAGTTAAACTGTCAAGTTACTTCGTAACCTGGTTCTTGAATTCTGCCAGGGCTCAGTAATAGTTGTTTAAGCATGTCTGGATTTTGCGCTTTCCTAAATGGAAACAACACTACTTCCAGGCTTGTTTTAGAACAGTAAGGATCTGATCAGGCCACTTTTAATGCTTAATTAAGCACTTTTGATGGAAAGGCTTAGCCTGCAGAATACATTTAAAATTCCCTTTCTACGGCCTAAAAGAATTCTCCAGGTGGCAAATTCTTACACATCAAGTATGTCCTTTCGTGTGAAGTTCTTGGTTTTTGATACAATGCCCTCCTTAAATACTCTTCAATGAACTGTCTCATTACCTTCATACTTCCCTTCTTTAATGCTGACATAAACATTTAGTATATGAATAATGTATGAATAATCTGTGAATAAGAACCATCACAAAGCTGGTTCTTAGGAGGCGAAGGTCATATATATCTCTACTTTCCAACTTTCACATTGTCCCTTACACCAGCCACCCCCTCCACCATGTACTGTGTCTCATTCTCTGCTGAGTGCAGTAATTTGCTGCAGTGTCACACATAACTCACAGACTGTACTTATGGTTATATGGTTTATTAAAGTAAATGATACAATTCGGAAGTAACAGGATACAAACTGGTAAGAAAAACAGGAGCCACAGGAAGAGGTATTCAGGTGAGGTTTGGAAAGGTCCCCAGAGAAAGGGCATGTCCATTCCCAGAAAGATTCCCTTCCAGGATTCCCTCCCTCAGGAAGCTTCTTCCAACTTTAGTGTTTTGAGCTTTTACTGGCTAGTCCATGAATTCATTATTGGTTACCAAGTGGGCTCCCAGATCAGTTCATACTCATTAAAACTAATCCTCAGCTGTGTCCAATGTAGCCCAGCTGCTCTAAGGGTTAATTCACAGATTCTGGGGATAAAGGTCAAATTGCTTGAGGTAAAACCATAAAACCAAGCCCATTGCTGTCGAGTTGATTCCAACTCATAGCGACCCTATAGGACAGGGTAGAACTGCCCCATAGAGTTTCCAAGAAGCACCTGGTGGATTTGAACTGCCAACCTTCTGGTTAGCAGCTGTAGCATTTAACCACTGCATCACCAGGGTTTCCGCTTGAGGTAAAGTAACCCTTAAATCCATAGTTAGGTAGGCAGTTAGTTTTACTCAGTTTCTTTGTAGTTTCATGAGAAACCCATGATGTTCTCAAATTTTTATGAAATAGTTTAATTTTTGATAAATTTGACTTCTGCTCTCAATGCCAAGCAGATGCGAGTGGACCGTTGTTTATTGTAAAAGCAAAAAAGTTTGATCTTGTAAACTACCATATGTTAAATCCCTTCCGTCGAGACCAAAACATCAAGATTAGAACACGTACAGACTCATTACATGGGATGTGCTGCATTCAGAGGGTGAAGCCTCCTTTTATTCCCCCTGCATGACCACTTCCAGCACATTCATCATCCCTACACTTGGATTCTTCGATAGCTTTTTCTGTTTGCAAACCCTGTCTTCCCAAACAGATGGTGAACAGCCTGAGAAGTATAAAGTTTATTTTTATAAGTGCGTATGAAAATATGAGGAGTGCAATGCTCCACAGAGAGCGCACGTTCATTACTGTTGCTGTCCTCGGCATGTGCTCGGTGAAATTTCGTTTTAAAATTCTCAGCAGACACTCTCACTAAAAGCACGCGCCACGCTTACCTTGTACTAGGTTGTCTTTTCAGAGATCAAAATTTGACTTCATATTACAATTTGAACTGTTTTTACTACAATATCACTTGACACTTTTTTAAAAAGGCAATGCAGGCATAAAGCGAAGATAAATGATAGGCTTATCCAAACCAGTTCAACTCCATAAGAAATCATTGAGTACCTCCTAATTTCACAGTACTCAATGCTGTATCAGTGATGATCCAAATGATGAAAAACAAGATCTGTGACCTGGAGACGCTTAAGATGTCTTTAGAGAGATGAGACACTTGTGGAGAATATTTTCCCATAAAGAACATGGGACATTTTGTGTAGTTTCCAAAGAAGTTATTGCAGGCAAAGGAAAAGCTTATTCCTATATATTTTAACTAAGTATTTTCCAGCTCAGGTTTTGAACACAGTGTTAATTTCCAGACTCTATGTATTTGTTGTGTAGACCTGCAAGTGACTTCTGTTTTAGGATGAGTTGTATCTCTACAAATCTTTATCCTCTCTCCATCACTCTCTAACATACAAATATAACACGGCCTCAAACCAGTTCATTCCAGTTCAATCCCCTGCTGAGGATTTGCCTTTTCGCTCCAGATATACTGAATCAGAATCTATATTTTAACAAGATCCCTTGGGAATTCTGATTCAGTATACCTAGGGGTGGCAATGCAAATTCTCAGCAGAGGGGTCAAACTGGAATGAACCGGTTTGAAGCCCTGGAAAATAATATCCAAGTTCCTGGGTGAAAGTTGTTGAAAAAACTAGATGATCACATTAGCCTGGCCAGAGTAGTCCCATATTACATTATAGAGCAGTGGTTCTCAAACTTTAACTTGTGCCTTCATCACCTCGGATTACAGGGCTCAGACAGATTTTCTGATTGAGAAGGTATGAGGCAGAACCTGAATTTTTTCATTTTTAACAAGTTCCTGGGTGATAGTGATTCACCTGTTTGGGGACTACACTGGTCTAGGGAATGTAAAGTTGAGAGGTATCAGTAATGTGTAGAAAAATCTTATCTCTGTCTTCCAGGTCTAGTTTCTCTTCTGCAAAATGAGGACTATAATTTTTACCTCAGAATGCTGTTGCAAGGACATTTTATGAGCCAATTGGTATAAAGTGTTTTTACATACAAGGAATCACTGAATATGTTATAGATATTATTATTATTGTTATTATTATCAAGTTCAAAAATCATGGTTGAGTAATTGCACCAAGCTCTGAATTAGAATTATATGTATAAACAAATAAAACAGAATAATCCTAAAGGAATTAATAGGTCGCTTGGGGAAAGACATGTAAACAAAGGATCTAATAAATACAGTGATAGATATATGAACTGGCCATTGTTTTGATATACAGGAAGCAGAGAAGAGCCCTACATTGTGAGTGATGTAACGGCTTAACAAAGCATTGATGAACATAGGCACTCAGTAAATACCTGTTAAATGAGTAAATGGATCTTAAACAATGAATAGGCACTCATATGAGTTGAGGGTGCACGGAGGTGGTATGATCTTCTAAAGAAAGGATCATCATGCTTTTATGTAAACTCATGTAATAGTTGTTTGAAGTAATTGTGAAACTCATGTGCAAGGCATGGTAAAATCATAAATAAGGAGGCAGAGGACAGGTCATAGAAAATCTTTTATTTCAGTTTAAGGACTTAGACTTTATTCTGTAAGCAATGATGAGAATTTTTTTTTTTTTTAAAATAAGATTTAAACAGGAAAATGAAACAACCTAAATTTTAATCTAACTCTGTTTTTCTTTTCCCCTCAATCTTCTGACTCAGAAACACTTTTGTGCCTCTGGGCAGCTCTACATCCAAAACTACAGGTGGTTTCACTGCAACCTTTAATCTTCTGAGTAGCAAGGGAGTCTGAATATTTGGCATTTAGTGTAGAAAATAAATGACTCTTGCCTTCCTAAATGTCTCTATCAGCTCCCTGAGAACTCACATTCATTCCATAGATAAGATTAGTAATTTGTAATTTGAGCATTCACTATCATAAAATCTTGAATTTTCTATTACACGTAAATAGCTTGTAGGCAGAATTCTATGACAACTCTCAATGACCCACACCCTTGTATTGTCCCTTCCCCTGAGTGTAGGAGGTCTTGTAATTATATCATTCCCTTGATTATGTTATCTTATTTGGCAAAAAAAAGATTTTGCAGATGTAATTATGGTCCCTTTTGAGTTAATCAAAAGAAGGTAATCCTGAGTGGGCCTAACATAAAGAATGAGGAGTCACAGAGACATTCTCCTCATGGCCTGGAAGAAAGCAAACAGCCGTCCTGTGATCTGTTTCTGGAGGCCACATGGTAAAAAACCTCTTGGAGCTAAAAGTGGTCCCCAGCAAATCGCTAGTGAGAAAACAGGAATCTCAGTCAAGGAAATGAATTTTGTCAAAACCAGTGAGCTTGAAAGAGGAACCCGAACCTCAGAGCCCTGGCTGACACCTTAATTCATACATTGTGGGAATGGAAAGGAAAGTTCTAGCATGCATATAATGAGATACATAAATATACGTTTTTGACTAGCTTTTACTTACTGTCAAAACAGCATTCCATATATACGTACACAGATGTATACACACATCAGCAGTACACATATATGTGTAAAAAAAAGATTACATATATATTATTCATTTGTTTATTTATTACTCTTAATCAATGCTTTTATTTTAAGGGTTAAAGCAAGTACACACTTCAATCACCCAGGAGTTATTGCCTCTGACTAATTCTGAGATTATAACATAAATACTAAAATTTGCTCGCATTTCATCTCTAAACTGCTGATGAAGAAACTCAATGTCTGCTCAAATTCTCCCCAAGTTATTTAAAAATTTTTTTCGTGTCTTCGACATGTGCTAAGAAACATTCCCCCTAGCCCCTGACTCTTCATCTCTAGCTTTTTATGGGCATGCACTTCTTTATGGTTATTGTGGGATCTGGGGAGAGATGGTCATTGATCCCGTCAGCTTTGGCTAATGAATATATTTTGACCCAAGAGGATAGTTTATAAAACTTATGAATCAGATCTTTCTAAAAATCATCCTTTAATCCTTTGAGCAACAGAAATTGTTAGATTCAAATAATTTCTCACAATAGTATAGCCAAATCGACATCTTAGTGTAGTAGTACCTGTGTTGTTTTTTTTTTTTCCATTTGCATCAGTAATGGGGGATTTATAGATAATTTATACTACTGATGTCATTCTAAAGTACAGTACATTAGAGTTGGATTGTAAAGTTCTAAGTTCATTTTTTGTCTACTATTTTATATACTAGCTTGAATTCTAAATACTCTGTTGTGTGTGTGTGTGTTTTAATAAAAATAGTCATTACATAGTCTTTTCCTTCCAAGACAGTGACTGTCTTATTTTTATTTTATCTATTTAAAAAAAAACTTTTTAAAGCATTATGTGTATACCTCTTGAATTACAGCCAGACAAAAGGTTAGTTATTTTTCCTTATTTATTTATTTTATTTAACATTTTTTTGAGATGTAATTCATATACCATCCAAGTTAACATTTACAGTATACAATTCAATATATTTAGTATATTCACAGAGCTATTCAACCCTTACTACAACCAATTTTAGGACATTTTCATCATCTCAAGAGAACCCTGTATCTGTAAGCAATCACTCCCTATTTTCCTCTAATCTGTTCCAACTCTAGGCAACCACAAATCTATTTTATATTTTTATGATTTTACCTATTCTGGACTTCTCATACAAATGCAATCACATAATATGTGGTCTTTTGTGACTAGCTTTTTAGCATAACATGTTCAAGGTTCATCCATGAGGTAACATGTAACAGTACTTCATTCTTTTTAATTGCTGAATAATATTTCATTGTATATGTATATATATATATATACCATATTTTGTTTATCTATTCATAAATTGATGAACATTTGGAGTTTTACAGTTTTGGGCTATTATGAAAAATTGTTTTTAAGTGCCATCCAGTCAGTTCTGACTCGTAGTAACCCTACAGGACAGAGTAGAACTGCCCCATAGGGCTTCACAGGAGTGGCTGGTGGATTTGAACTGCTAAACTTTTGATTAGCAGCCAAGCTCTTAAACAATAGTGCTTCTATGAAAATTCAAGTACAAATTTTTGCATTGAATTATGCTTCCATTTACCTTATTTATTTAACTGAAAAATGTATTTATTACTGGGTCATATGGTGACTCTGTTTTATCTCTTATAAAATGGAAAGATTGTTTTCTGGAGTGGCTGTACCACCTTCCATTCCAATCAATAGTGCATGAGGTTTTTAATTTCTCCACATTTTCACCAACAATTGCTGTTATCCATCTTCTTGTTTATACCCATTCTAGTGAGTGTGAAGTTGTATTGCATTCTGGTTTTGATATGCATTTCACTGATGGCAAATGATACTGAGCATCTTTTCATGTTCTTATTGACTATGTGTTTATCTTCCTTGAAAGAATGTCTATTTAGATCTTTGCCCATTTTTGTAAAAAAAATTGGATTATACTGTTTTAATACACTACAGAGTTGTAAGTGCTGTTTATGTACTAGAAACAGCTCCCTTTGCAGATACATGATTTGCATATATTTTCTTCTTTCTGTGCATTGTTTTTCATTTTCTTTAAAGTATCCTATGATGCACGGTTTTTGTTGTTGTTATTGTTATGTGCCATTGATCTGATTTCAACTCATAGCAACTCTATGTACAACAGAATGAAACACTGCCTGTTCCTGTGCCATCTTCACAATCATTGTTACACTTGAAACAACCACTGTGTTAATCCATCTCGTTGAGAGTCTTCCTCTTTTTCACTGACCCTCTTCTTTACCAAGCTTGATGTCCTACTTCAGGGGCTGGTCCCTTCTGATAACATGTCCTAAGTATGTGAGATGAAGTCTCCCCATCCTTGCTCCTAAAGAGCATTCTGTCTGTGTTTCCTCCAAGACAGATTTGTTCACTCTTTGGGCAGTCCATGGTATATTCAATACTCTTCACCAGTACCATAACTCAAAGTCATTGATTCTTCTGTCTTCCTTATTCATTGCCCAGCATAGGCATGCATATAAAGCAATTGAAAATACCAGGGCTTGGGTCAGGAGCATCTTACTTCTCAAAGGGACATCTCTGAAGATTAATGCTAGGCATTAATGCGCTGAAATGGACTGGTATTGGCTATTTTCAATCAGAAATCATATGGTCTACTATGCAGCAAATGACAAATTGAACAAGAATGGCATCACATTCATTGTCAAAAAGAACATTTCAAGATCTCTCCTGAACTACAACATTGTCAGCGATAAGATAATATACATACACCTACAAGGAAGACCAATTAATATGACTGTTATTCAAATTTACGTACCAACCACTAATACTAAGGATGAGGAAATTAGATTTTCACCTACTTTTACAGTCTGAAATTGATTAAACATGTAATTAAGATGCATTGTTAATTACTGGTGATTGGAACGTGAAAGTTGGAGACAAAGAAGGATCAGTAGTTGGGAAAAATGGCCTTGGTGATACAAACGATGCTGGAGATCACTTGTTAGAATTTTGCAAAACCAACAAACTGTTCATTGGTATTATCTTTTCTCAAAAACGAGAATGATGACTATACGTGGATCTTGCCTCATGGAATATACAGGTATCAAACTGACTACATCTCTGGAAAGAGATGATGGAGAAGCTCAATATCATTAGTCAGAACAAGGCTAGGGAAGACTCAAGACAGACCATCAATTGTTCATTTGCAGGTTCAAGTTGAATAAAATTAAAACAAGTCCACAGGAACCAAAGTATAACCTTGAGTATAAAAAAAAAAAAAAAAAAAAAAAAAGCCCACTCAAATTTAGAGACCATCTCAAGAACAGATTTGATGCATTGAACACTAATGACCAAAGACCAGGCTAGTTGTGGGATGACATCAAGGACATCATACATGAAGAATGCAAAAGGTCATTAAAAAGACAGGAAAGAAAGAAAAGACTAAAATGGATGTCAGAAGAGACTCTGAAACTTGCTCTTGAACATAGAGTAGCTAAAATGAATGGAAGAAATGATAAAGCAAAAAATCTGAACGGAAAATTTCAAAGGGTGGCTCAAGAAGACAAAGTAAAGTATTATAATGAAATGTGTAGAGACCTTGAGTTAGAAAACCAAAAAGGAAGAACATACTTGGCCTTTCTCAAGCTGAAAAAACTGAAGAAAAAAAGCAAGCCTCGAGTTGCAATATTGGAGGATTCAATGGGCAAATTATTGAACAATGCAGGAAGCATCAAAGAAGATAGATCGGAATACACAGAGCCACTGTACCAAAAATAATTTTTTGGTGTTCAACCATTACAAGAGGTAGAATATGATCAAGAACTGATGGTACTGAAGGACGAACTCCAAGCAGCACTGAAGGGATTGACAAAAAACAAGGCTTCAGAAACTGATGGAATACCAACTGAGATGTTTCAGCACATGGATTCAATGACAGATGCACTCAGTTGTCTATGCCAAAAAATTTGGAAGACAGCTACCTGGCCAACCAACAGGAAGAGATCCATATTTGTACCCATTCCAAAGAAAGGTGGTCCAACAGAATGTGGAAATTATCAGGTTTTTTTTTTTTTTTATCATTAATATCACACACAAGTAAAATTTTTTGAAGATTTATGTCAAAAATGGTCATAGCAGTACATCCACAGGGAACTGCCAGAAATTCAATTTGGATTCAGAAGAGGATGTGGAATGAGAGAAATCCTTGCTGATGTCAGATGGATCTTGGCTGAAAGCAGAGAATACCAGAAAGATGTTTACCAGTGTTTTATTGACTGTGCAAAGCCACTGGGATGTGTGGATCATCACAAATTATGCCTAATGTTGCAAAAAAATGGGAATTCCAGGACACTTAATTGTGCTCAAAAAGAAACTCTATATAGACCAAAAGGCAGTCATTCAAACAGAACAAAGGGATACTTCATTGTTTAAAACCAGGAAAGGTGTGTGTCACAGTTGTATCCTTTCAGCATTCTTATTCAATTTGTCTGCTGAACAAATAATCCAAGAAGATGGACTATGTGAAGAAAGATGGGGCATCAGGTTTGGAGGAAGGCTCATTAACCACCTGCTATATGCACATGACACAACCTTACTTGCTGAAAGCAAAGAGGACTTGAAGCACTTAGTGAGAAAGATCGAAGACTACAGCCTTCAGTATGGATTTCACTTCAACATAAAGAAAACAGAAATCCTCACTGGACTAATAAGGAACATCATGATAAACAGAGATAAGACTGAAGTTGTCAAGGATTTCATTTTACTTGGATCCACAACACTCACTCACGGAGGCAACAGTCAAGAAATCAAACGACGTATTGCATTGGGCAAATCTGCTGTAAAAGACCTCTCGAAAATCTCAAAAAGCAAAGATGTCCATATTGAAGACTAAGGTGTACCTGATCCATGCAATGGTATTTTCAATTACCTCATACGCATGTGAAAGTTGGACAATGAAAAAGGAAGACCAAAGAAGAAGTAATGCATTTCAATTACGGTGTTGGCAAAGAATATTGAATATATCATGGATTGCCAGAGGAATGAACAAATCTATCTTGGAGGAGGTACAGCCAGAATGCTCCTTAGAAGCAAGTATGGTGAGACTTCATCTGACATAATTTGGACATGTTAACATATACTCCATGTATATGTTATCATGTACCTAGAGACGGACATCATGCTTGGCGAAGTAGAGAGTCACCAAAAAAGAGAAAGACCCTCCATGAGATGGACTGACACAGTAGCTGCAACTATGTTCTCAAATATAACAACAATTGTGAGGATGTCACAGGATTGGATAACTTTTTTTTTGTCTTTTATACATAGGGTCCCTATGAGTCAAAGCCTAAAATATATGGTCACTATGAGTCAGAATCGACTCAAAGGCAATTTTTTTTTTTTTTTTTTTTAGCAACAACAAAAACATGACTGTATTTCTGTGAGATTTAAAAGGTTAAGGAGTCTCTAATATGGTATTGTGGTCTGGGATTAGATTTACAAAAGGATGTCATTTCCACTCCTATCCCCATTTTTTTTTTTTTGAGTTTTTGTATTTGTGAATAATTGGTAGGATATACTTATATCTAGTGAAGAGCTGTGTAAGTCAGAAAGTGGAAAAATTGGGTGAAACTGATAATTTCTTTTTTTTTAACTATTATATTAGTGGTACAGAAATAATAGCTAATAGTCACATGACTAGTGATTATTCAAAAGCAAGTGATAACTGAAATAAAAATTTTTTTGAAGGCTAGGTAATATCTCTCTTGGACTTTAACAAGAAATTGTTAACTAATTTCCTGAGCTACCGTAAGAGCCTGTCTCCCATACTCCTATACTCCCATACATACTATATATATATATATACACATATATATATATATATTATACTCCCATACGGTTTACTGGGTTCCCATACTCCTACTAAAGAGATATCCAGTGGGGTAAGGACCAAAGGGAGACTCAATATTGTTAAGTCTCAAACTGCTATTCTCCTAGGTATTTTGAACATACTAATTTCTTTTTAATATTTTAATAATATGTTTATACGCCTGTCTCCTTCACTGGACTAGGATTTCATTCCTTATTTGACTTTTTACAAGCAGAACCTGGCACTGTGTCAGACATGTCATAGGAGTTCAAACGTTTATAAACATAGAATTAATGAACTACTTTGGTGAAAGTGACCTCAGATTTTACCTTAGAGACTTTCAAAGGAGATGATCCTATTCCTTACTTGTTATTCTCATGAACTCAGCAACCAAGTTCTTAAAGTTCATCTAAGGTACTAAATTAAATAAATATTCAAATGTTGCTCATGAATCATCAATGCATGGTTGTACTAGGTCCAATGCCTTTGAAGAACATTGACTATTTACTTATAACTCATTTTGCTCTAGAAGGAATGAATGGATACAAAAATTACCAATTAACTAATGTAAAAATAATGATATTGAAAATGGAACAAAAGGTGAATTAGTGTAGAAAATTAGATGAAATGTGAGGTGATATTAGTAAGCCAATTCTTTTTATAAAGCTTCTAACATTTGCCAGTGGTGGATCACAATCTTTTGTTAATTCTTTCTAGCTACTAATAAGAAGAGACACAATCAGTTAATAATCATATCCACAAACCATTTTGCATAGAAAAAGTTCAACTTTTTGTAATACAGAGAGTAGAATGAAAAAGTTTATCTACGAGCCCACATGAAGTAGACAACATGCAGGAAGATTCATGCTGCTGATTCATATAGCACCCCTGAGTACAGACCTCTGGGGTAACATTTAATAACAATTTGATAAGAAGGTATAATATTCTGCTGGTCTGAATAAAATGAGAGAGATACAAAAAAAAAAAAAAAAAAAAGGAATGAAGCACCTCCCCTCCATCAATCCTCCATAAATACTATTTCTGTTATCTAAGCTCTTGATATCTATTAACAAGAACTGAATTTCAGTAATATTCTTTGCCAAACGGAACAGCCATACTTATTTGGCAGGTAATGATGGAACCATAGCTTTAAGAATCAGGATTGAGACTGCTATATTATGTATTGGTAGGTGCCCTCGAGTCAGCTCTGAGTCATAAAAACCCCATGTTAAGCAGAACTAAATGCTGCCTGATCCTATGCCATCCTCACAATCATTGCTATGCTTGAGCTCATTGTTGCAGCCACTGTGTCAATCCATCTCTTTGAGGGTCTTTCTCTTTTTTTGGTGACCTTCTACTTTACCAGGAATAGTGTCCTTCCCCAGGGACTGGTCCCTCCTGATAACATTTCCAAACTATGTGAGATGAAGTTTTGCCATCCTCCTTCTAAGGAGCATTCTGCCTATATTTCTTCCAAGGCAGATCTGTTTGTTCTTCTGGCAGTCCATGGTGCGTTAGAGATGCTTCACCAACGCCATAATATAAGGCTGCTATCCTCTTATAAAAGTTGAGTATTCTGAGAAGGATTTGTAAAAATCCACCACTTTCAGCCTGTAGTTGTATGAAGAAGTACTCAGACAAAGCTGAGATTTGCCTCAAGACTTCTTTTTGAGGTCTTCAATGCACAGATTAAAGTAGTTACCCAACTGTAAGTTTCTATCATATAAGACATGGCCTCACTATTTTTGGTCTGAAGAAAGTTTAGAGAAGATTTAAAACCAAGTGTTTACCCTTAACATCAAAGCAAAATGTTTTGTAAAACATCTTTTTAACACTTAACCTTAAGTTAAAAAAAAAAAAGAGAGAGAGAGAGATGTTCTCTCCAAGATTGTTGTTGTTGTTTTGTACTGTTGAGTTGATTTCAACTTATAGGTACTCCATGTGACAGAGTAGAACTGCCCCACAGAATTCTCTAGGCTGTAGTTTTTCCAAGAGCAGATTTCCAGGTCTTTCTCCTGTAAAGTCTCTGGGTGGGTTTGAAACGCTGACCTTTTGGTTAGCAGCTGAGTGCTTAACCATTTTGCTATGAGGGCTCTCCAAGTTTATCTCTCCAAGATAAACAGTAAAATATGCATCTATACTGCGTTGAAAATTTATGTCCCCCAAAACCTCAGAACATTTTAAATAGGTTTTTTTTGCAGATGTAATTAGTTGAGATGAGGTAATAATATTTTAGTGTGGTCTTTAAATCCTATATGACTGATGTCTTATAAGAAGAGGAGAGGATTCACAGAGACATAGACAAGCACTAAGGATAAGGTCATGTAAAGATGGAAGGAGAGATTGGAGTGATACAGCCACAAGCCAAGGGACACCAAGAATTGCCAGGAATCATCAAAAGCTAGGAATCGGCAAAAAGGATATTTTTCTGGAGCCTTCAGAGAGAACGTGGCGCTGCCCACACCTGGTATTCAACACCTTGCCTCCAGGACTGTAAGAGAATAAATTTCTATTATTTTGTGCTATCCATTTTGTGGTAATTTGTTATGGCTTCCTTAGGAAACAGATATAACTGAATGAGTTAGCCAGACATACTGATTTTATGTCAATTAAAAGAAATGATGGGGTGTCATATATCTTCTAAAAATGTTGTATTTAGTTTTAGGAAATTTAATATACAGAATTTATGTTGAGCTGTCCATGTCCAGCTTCATGCCCAGTTGTCCAATAAGGCCACTTAATTAAAAAAAAAAAAAAAGTAATAAATCCAGGTTATATCATATCATGCTCATAGTTTCTACTCATTGTGGAAGGAAGATATGTATCCAGCTCACTAACAATAATGTCAAACAATTAAAGTACAACTAATAACAGAGATGGGTGTTTAGAATATATTTCTTGATTTCTTCTACTAAAATTATCATCTAATCTGTCAAAAACCACTTTCACAAACCCTAACTCTGAAACTAATAGTAAAGTGCAAGCTCTAAACAAGCACCTATATCTGGGGTATACACTGAGACCCTAGAACCTTGCTTATGGCCAGAAAATTAAGTGACCAAACAGATCAGTAGCAGTCACAGAAAATCCTACATAAATCCCAACGTGTTTCTCCAAATGAGGAAGCAGTATATTACTATCAGTATGGGTTAGCCGTATTTAAGTTCTGACTTTTGCCCAGTGTGGACATTTGGCCTTGCACTTTGGGCGGTGTCTGATATAGAGGGTTACCATAAACCAAAAAAAGCCAAACCTACTGCCGTCGAGTTGATTCTGACTCATAGTGACCCTATAGGACAGAGTAGAGCTGCCTCATAGAGTTTCCAAGGAGCGCCTGGCAGATTCAAACTGCCACCCTCTTGGTTAGTAGGCATAGATAGCACTTAACCACTATGCCACCAGGGTTTCCAAGGGTTACTATAGGAGGCAGGAAAAGGATTTCCCTTTGTAAAAATGGTGGTATCATCTTCCCTGGTCTCTTTAAACCAAAAATTCCAAACCCGTTGCCACTGAGCCTATTCTGACTCATAGCAACCCTATAGGACAGAGTAGAACTGTCCCAAGGGTTTCCAAGCAGTGTCTGGTGGATTCGAACTGCCAGTCTTTTGGTTAGCAGCTGTAACTCCTAACCAACCGTTCCACCACCAGGCCTCGTGGAGCCTGTTTAGACAGATTCAAAATCACAAGTGAGGTAAACAAACACATCAGAATAGTTCATGACACCGATCCGGTGTAGTAGAACCGTTGTAGAGACAAGCAGCCTCCTGGAGAGTTTCATTTAAGAGGATTAAATTTTCTAAAATCCAGCTCAAAAATGGCCAGAAACTACAGATATAGAGGCAGGTGACTCTGGTGATTCTAAATCTGGGCAAGGTAAAAATAGAAGTATCTCCTGAGATCTGGCATTTTTCAAAAAAGATTTGAATGTGAAAAAGTCCAGATGACCTTTTTGCCTGCTAACTTGACCCAGGGATTTTAAACATATTTATGCTGGGGGCTCTAGCCATCTAGCTCACACTCACATCTGCCGTTCTTTATCCCCCTTTGGCATTTGATGAGATAAAATTTCTAAATCTTGAATATAAGTAGAATGCTATTCTATAATCAAAGTCTCTTAAAGGAGCAGTCACATAAAAAAAAAAAAAATATCCTGCATAAATTCTAACATACTTCTGCAAATGAGGAGATAATATATCACTATCAGTGTGGGTACCTGTATCTAAGTTCTGGCTGTTTCCCAGTTTGGACTATTGGTCTTGCATTTTGAGTGGTGTCAGATACAGTACGCTACTTACTACAGGAAGCAGGAAAAGGATTTCCCTTTGTAAAAATGGTGGTATCATTTTCCTTGGTCTGTTTAGACAGGATCAAAATTCTTTGAGACTTCACCAAGAAATGTTCAGAAAATGGTATCATTTTCCTGGGTGTGTTTAGACAGGATCAAAATTCTTTGAGATTTCACCAAGAAATGTTCAGGAAGATAATATTCTTCAACTAGTGTTCTGAAGGAATTTTCCTAGACCGTTTTTCTGAGCATTTTTTTATTACAGAAAATCTAATATATACAAAGTTCTCAAAATAATATAACAAAATACTTTCTACCCATCGCCCAACTTCAAAATTATCAACATCCTACTATTCTTTTCTCACTATCTCTGTTGCCCACTCAGTTGCTATTATTACCAATTTTTTTCCAACTCTTATTTTTTTCAGGTAGAGTTTTCCGAAGTTGAAATAAAGTATCTCTAACTATCCAATTTTGACAAAATAAAAAATCGGAGTAATTGTTATCCTTATCTTGATACTGAGCATTTCTGTCTTCCCCAAAAGCTCCTGTGTATCTCTTCCCAGAAAATTCCCAACTACCACTCATCAAAAGCAACCATTGTTCTGATTATTTAAGAATTGGTGTGTAAATACCTAGAAATTCCATTGGGAGAAAATGGAAGAGTGGCGGAAAGGGTATGGAAGAGAAGGAAGTTTACGAATACCTCTGTTTATCATTTGTCCTTGATTTTTGCTAGTCAATCCACTAATATATAATATTATAACATCTATATTTTGAAAAACGTGAAAAAAGAAAATATATATTTTTAAAAGTAGTAAAGCTAGAATGGTACCTTAGGAAGGGAGGCAATTAAAAAAAAATAGGAGTGGGGGGGGGAAGAGTAAGCCTCTGAAGTCCTTGTTTACCTCTGGTTTTAAGTGTGCCTCCAGCGTCAATATATCAGCTACACCCTGGCTTCTCAATAGCAGACGCTCAGGGCATAACCTCTAATGAATCAGAATCTGCATAACAGTACCCTCAGGTGATTCATAGACACATTTCATTTTGAGAAGCCCTGCTCTAGAACACAGTATAATGTACTAACATCCCAAAGGAGGAAAAAATAAAATCGTAAAAATTTGAAACAAGATAGAACATGGAACAAGAACACATGAAATCAGAAAATTAACTATAAAACACAAATACAACTTATATTGGTTCTATAATGAACGCATCAGCTATTTTACAAAAGACAGGAACCATGAAGAAAGGTAGCTTGTAAGTACCATTTCCTGAGTGCTTGTTTGGAGAAGAGGATCAGAATAAAATATAGGAAAATATATTAATGTGGGTGCTGCTTAACAGTTTGTTTCTGTTCTTCTTATGACTCCTAGTAACCCTATAAGCTGTCACATACAGCTAATATTAAAAGCAACAAATTATACTTTTGTTTATTTTATTTGGATGATGCTCATTAAAATTTTACATTATATACAGTTGCTATCGGATTTTATGTTTCCAATTAGTATTACATTAAATGATAGTTTTATAAAGAAAACAGCTAAAGAAGCAGATGTGTGGATTCTTACAATCACAGCTGTCACTAAAATTAAACAATTAGCAGGGAATATTTTGAAATAATTTCTCATATATTGTATAACGTAATTACAAAGTGACTTGTCAAGAGATCTAAATTTTCTCTACTGCTGCTTAGAGCTAGGAACAAGAGAACACTAGGTATAGATTTATAGGACCAAAAATACAGAGGTAAAATGTAGATGACATTTTTATATAAATCTGAGACATTCAAAAGCAAAACAACTTTTTAATTTTTTCTTATATTAGCAATGAAGTATAAATGCATCTGTATTATCATGATTTATTTTAACTGTAAGGAACACATTTCGTCTCTTATTCTAATGTAACTGAGTTTGATGAACCTAATTTTCAAATGAAAAAATTCTCAGTAACTGAATTTCGACAGCAAAAATGAGATGAGTTATGTCATACACATACATGTTAATGGACAAATCCTACATAAAAGCTCATTTCCTACATGGTGTATTTATAATTAAAGGACAAATTTGATATTTTATGCTTCCTTCCCCCTTTCCAAATGTAAAGGATTTTTCTTACTTTCAAAAAACACCTAATATACATAAAACTCTCTCGTAGTAAAATATCTTAATTAGGTAAATTTTGACTTCCTAATATGTAAACACAATTACACACATATGAACTTTTAAGAATGAGGCATAACATTTATCTGGCTTTATTTTTTACTATTAAATATTTTAATTTTCTTTTTCTTAAAATCATTCAATATGATAGCAGTACTTCTCAGGAAATACGTAAAACTCAATAGGCAATACAAATGCCCACAGGAAATTCAGAATTACTTTCAAAGTCAGATCTTTGTATAAAATACCAAAATAGGGAAGCTGAACTTAGATTACTTGTGTTCGTCATACAGGACACCGGTAATACATAGCTTTTACTGTTTTAAATACCCATGATAAAAGTACATAGTAAAGTCAAGCATTTTAGGCGTTCTATGCAAAAAAAAAAAAAAAAAAAATTATGCAAAATAAGCCATTTTTGTAAAAATATAATTTGTCATTTGATTTGGAATAATGTGACAAATAAAACTGTAAGAGAACCAGACACATTTTTCCCCTCGAGTATTTTTAAGATCTTACTGTAATGATATCTTAACCTTAGCCTCTCGTTTTGGTTCCTAATCCGTTAAAATTGCCCACTACTTAGCAGCTACTTCAGATTTGAGAAATTTCAAATTAAATGAAAATATTACTAAAGATCTTTTCCACAAAGAACAAATAATCCCTAAGTATGCCATTGAACAGTGAATCTGAAGTATGCACAATAAATTTAAAAATCGATAACTGAATCTGCGTCTTGAGGAAAGCATCTCATTCACGCTGAAATGGATTCCTTAGCCAAGCAAGCGGCACTTTATCTCAATGTGAATTTCACTGTAAAGGTGTATTAGCTATTTAAAATATTCAGATGAATGGGCACTTCTTTTCTCTACCAAATGTGACAACTCTCTCAGATTTTCTCTAGAGGTTTATCTTCACCTCACATTGTTCTTGTTAAAATCATCGCTCAGGTATACAATACTTTCTATTATGCATGACCAGGTAGTTGTGAATTTACCTCTCCCAACTGTGCTTCTGGCTCAGACAATTAAGATTATCTTTCAGTAAAACTGAAGTCTAGAAGGAGACTAATTTAGTAAAATGGCCTGCATTTTTCAAATGGAATAGAAAGAAGTATTGTCTAGTTATAATCTAGGTGAATTTGAGACAAAGGAATGAAAACACTGTGTCGCGCCCTTTTATTTCTGTATTTTTCTCTTAAAATTAATTTTTGAAGCAATTATATTTTTATTTGATTAAGTTGAAATGCATTAAATGTTAAATAAATATTTTTGTTTTTTAATTGTGCTTTGCATGAAAGTTTACAGCTTAAGTTAATTTCTTATACAAAAGTTTGTACATATATTGTTACGTGACTCTAGCTAGCACCCTCTTCCTGTCCACACGGAGTTTTCCGTGCCCATTCAACCATCTCCTGTCCTCTTCTCTCTTCTCATCTTACCTCAGGACTGGAGCTGCCCATTAAGTCTCATGTATCTACTTGAACTAAGAAGCACACTATTCACAGTTATTATTTTGTTGTAGAGTCCAGTCCCGTCTTTGTCTGAAGAGTTGGCTTTGGGAATGGTTTTAGTTCTGAGTTAACACAGAGTCTGGGGGCTGTGCCTGCTGAGGTTCCTCCAGTCTCAGTCAGACCATTAAGTCTGGTTTTTTTTAAGTGAATTTGAGTTCTGCACCACACTTTTCTTCTGCTCCATTGTTTTCAGCTCAATGGTTAAGAGCTCTGCTGCTAATCCCCAACTGCACCTTGGAAACCCTATGGGGCAATTCTACTCTGTCCTATAGAGTCTTATCAGTTGGAATAGAGGTGTGAGTCAGAATCGACTTGAGGGCAACTAGTTTGGGTTTTTTTTTTTTTTTTTTTTGCCTTAAATATAGTAAAAAGGTGCTTTAAGTATTGGCTAGAGTAAAAGAAATCTTTGAAATTGTGAAAGACGATGTCACAGAATTTTAAGGTTCATATTTTATTTTCAGATGTAAAGTACTTAAAAGAAGAGGATGCAAATCGCAAGACATTTACTGTCAGCAGCACATTGGACTTCCGAGTGGACAGGAGTGACGACGGAGTGGCAATCGTCTGCAGAGTAGACCATGAGTCCCTCAATGCCACCCCTCAGGTAGCGATGCAGGTGCTAGAAATACACTGTAAGTAAATACTCCTTCTTACTTTTCTCTGCACCAAACCTCGTCCTCTACACTCACAGCCATTCTAATATTACCTGATTGCAGCAAACGTACAGCAGTATCTAAAGTGAAAGGAAGTAAAAATACACTCATTAGTGTTAATCATATTCAAAGAAAAGTAGTCCTTGTATGAGTGTCATCCTTGACAATGAAGAAAAATAAAATAAATATTATAAGATTAAAATGCCTATGTTCTAAATAGTTGCTTTAGGTATGTATGTATGTGGGCAGATAAGTAATAATTTTGGCCATCAGCCTCGTTATTAATAATACTATTAATTGAGTGACTCCAATGGGCCAAGTGCAGTGCCGAATGCTTTACTGGCATGATCTCATTCAATCCTCATAACAGCCAGATGAGTAGTTCCTCTCAGTCGTAGTTTACTGATGAAGACACTGAAGGGTATAGAGATTGAGTCACCGACTCAAGTTCACACAAGTAGGAGATGGTATACTTGCAATCATGGCATTTTTAGTACTTATCAAGGTCCTGGGAAACCCTGGTGGTGTAGTGGTTAAGTGCTAACCAAAGGATTGGCAGTTCAAATCTGCCAGGCGCTCCTTGGAAACTCTATGGGGCAGTTCTACTCTGTCCTATAGGGTCGCTATGAGTGGGACTGGACTTGACAGCAGTGGGTTTGGTTGGTTTGGTATCAAGGTCCTAGAAAAAATATTTATAAAAATGAAAGTGAATGAACTGAAATATGTATGCTGTAGAAAAGAACAGAAGACAGGAGCTTATATTTTCTGAATTGCATTTCTCTATTTTCCAGATATTGGGGATTTGTTTTTATCTATGATAAATTTTTTTTTATATTTTTTTATGATAAAATTATGGCTTGAGTTTAGAATTTGAGTATGATATGATGTTTCATTAAATCCTAAAACAGTAAATTTGAATTAATGTTCTACTAAAATGTCTCATTGCATTTTATGTTCATTTATTTATGCAGCAAGTATTCACTGAGAGCCTACAATGTAGTAGACACTAGGCACTGAGCACTCAGATTACCCATAAAAAAAAAACAAAAAAAAACCATTACTTTCAAGTTGATCCCGACTCACAGCAACCCTATAGGACAGAGTAGAACTGCCCCATAGGGTTTCAAAGGAACAGCTGGTAGGTTCGAATGGCCCACTTTTTGGTTAGCAGCTGTAGCTTTTAACCACTGGGCCACTAGGGCTCCACTGAGGTAACAGCAGTGCATGAAAAAGAACAACAATAAAACCATTTGAGGTTATGGCCAAGTTTCAAAATCACCAATACTCCAGCCAACAAATTCCAGATCCATTCTAGAAAAAAATGAAAGAAAAACATATTAAATAAATAAATACAACATAGAGCATGTTACATATTGATAAGTGCTATGGGCAGAAATGAAGCAGGGCAAGGTGATAAAAAGGGCAGTTGGAGAGGTGGGTTTGGAGTCAATCAAGGAAAGTAAGCGAGTGTGTGTGTGTGTGTATGCGTGTATTGCAGAGGGAAGAGAACCAAGGTCCTGAGGGAGAAGCATGCCTGTTGTTTTTATGTTGCTAGGAACAGCAAGGAGATCAGTACCATCGGAACAGGGTTGACAGGACAAAGTAGAGTACTAGGAGAAAAGATCAGAGAACTACCAGGGGACTAGGGTTTTTTTTTTTTTTTTTCCACCTTTTTATAAAATATCATCTGATTATGACATGCTCATTTTTTTTTAATTATTCAGTTTACCTGTCATTGGGTTTATTATAATATTTAAAAAATTTCTATTATACTGGGCCAATTTTTTTTCTCATGTTCTCGTCGAAGCAGATTCAGAAACAAGCATATTTTACAGCCCAAATTGAGATTGTCTCTAAATTTCAACTTATTTTCAGTGTGACCTTGAAGAATAGTACTGAAACTGCTCAAGCTTCGTTTATAATCTGAGAGATCATTTCTGTGAGGGTCATGAGATACTTAAGTAAAGTACATGTGATCCAATAGACTTTCAATAAATGTCAATTTTCTTCCCTTTTCTATTTCTTATTCAATTGATAGGCTTTTCAATATATGGAAAATTGCATAATTTGATATATTGAAAGGACCCAGCTCATCAGTTTCTTTAACGTAACCTTTTTTATACTTGTATAAAAATATAAAGGCAAGACTTTTTAAAAATCTAATTACTAATTTAACTGCAATTTCTAACATACAATGAAAGAAATGAACAAAATCAAGTCATGATGAGTTTAAAGTTTGCCAGCCAATGATCACCAGAAACTTACCACTAGTAAAGCAAAATTAGATTTATTGGTTTGCTGTAGGAAGAGATAATCGCAGGGTCTAGGTAAGAAAAAGCTAAAAAAAAAAAAAAAAAGTTGCTGTCAAGTCAATTCCATTCTTAACAAGGTTTATTATAGGATTTAGGCTTCTGCTGAATATTCTAAAGAGAGTTATGGATTGGGTGCTGGCAGAACTGGGGGCAATTCAGTGATTGGTTATATTGTGAACTTTTGTCTAGAAGAAGTACTAAACCAAGTCAAGAGTTAGCATTACAAAGGCAAGATAGTCAATCATGCCAATTTCTGTGGTTGCCGAGTATCTTTGTCTTTGTCTTGTTTCAGACCTGGTTGTGGAATGGACTTGTCTTTGTCTTATTCTATCCCAGTCACAGGAGTGGCTTTATCTGATCATTGTTGATATTCCTTAGAGTTATGCTTGTTGGTAATATTTCAGCTTAGCTGTCAGATGGCAATCGCCAGCTCCCAAGGTCATTTTTCACTTTCTTTGGAGTCCAAAATGGAACTATTGTGCATTTCCTGGGTTCTTTTAGCTGTTCATCATATTTCAAATATGCGTTATTAAGCAATACTTCATGGAAAAAATCAATAGATTTGTGTATTTTTTTAAGAAAGTTTTACATTGATAATTATATACTTGTAAAGGCTGGTCAATTAAAAATAACAACTTATTACTATCATGTTTTAATAGGCAAGTGGCTGGAAGGCAGAGACCAGATCTATTTAAAATGATTTTTCCTAGCATCTAGCATACCATCATTCAAATATGTGATGTTAATTAAAACTAACTGATGATAAAGATGAATGTCCCTTTAGGGTTGTGAAACATTCCCCAGAGATGAAAGAAGGAGTGGAGGGTGGGGGAGGATGCATGATGCAAGAGTCAGCAATAAAATTAAAGCAAATTGAACAAATTGTGTGTGGTCTTTATAAACATCTCAGAACAATGACAACAGCATCTTGATGGTTGTTTCCGGAGAGAATAGATCATGACTCCACGTGGTGGAAAGATATTATGGATTAACTCATATTCCTCCAAAATATGTGTTGGAATCCAAACTTGTCTACCTATGAATGTAATTCCATCTGGGCATAGTGTTTTCTTTGTTAATGTCAAACCAAATCATTGTTGTTGAGTCAATTCTGACCCATAGCCACCCTATAGGATAGAGCAGAACTGCCCTACAGGGTTTCCAAGCCTGTAAATCTTTATGGAAGCAGACTGCCACATCTTTCTCCCACAGAGCAGCCGTTGGTTCGACCAACCTTTTTGTTAGCAGCTGAGTGCTTTAACCACTGTGCCACTAGGGCTCCTTCTTTGCTATGCTAATGAGGTCATATCAGTGCAGGGTGTGTCCTGAGCCTAATTACTTTTGAGTTATAAAAGAGCAGATTAGACAGAGAAGCAACACATACAGGAGAAGGCAGATGCCACGCGAAGATCACCAATGAGGATCTTCCCACAGAGCCTTCCCCTATGGCAGGTGCACTGAATTCAGACTTCTAGCCTCCTAAACTGTGAGAGAATACATTTCTGTTCTTTAAAGCCACTCACTTGTGGTATTTCTGTTACAGCAGCACTAGGAAACTAAGACAGTGTGATACAGAAATTCCCACGGATGTAAGTGGGTGAAGTAGAAGTAGATTTGGAAAAGGAAGAAAGTGGTTCCCTTACAATTTATGGAGCGTAAGTTTAATGTCCTCATTGATTTCAAAAGTTTCTGTCATGATTAGCCACAAGGACTAACCCAATTAGAGAGAGAAACATTTAGAATTTAGAATCCCAAGTGCAAAGGAGCTGCTATCCTTTTCTGAGGTGAATGGCAAAAGTAAATATTTATCTACAATAATGGAAACAGTTATGGCTACCAAACCAAACCCAGTGCCATCGAGTCGATTCTGACTCATAGTGACCCTTAGGACAGAGTAGAACTGACCCATAGAGTTTCCAAGGAGTGCCCGGCGGATTCGAACTGCCAGCCCTTAGGTTGGCAGCCGTGGCACTTAACTACTATGCCACCAGGGTTTCCAGTTATGGCTACAGGAGATATTAAAAACCCAGTATTATTGTGGGAAGCCAAGTATAATGAGCATAAGCAAGGAAAGTTTAACTCTTAGCACCAAGGAGCTTTGTGTAAAAAGTAGTAGAGCTAAGAATTTAAAAACCCCTAATCTGTGGTAATCCTGTGATAAACAATTTAGGATGCACCCTTTAAATTAAATCACAGAAACATTTATTTCTTTATAAAATGTTAATCATGAATTTAAATACTGTCGCTATGATAGAAGAGAGTACTTTTAAAACTGAAATTAAAAAAAAATGTAATGTGTACTTTATCATTATGGACCAGAGATATTGGTAAGTTTCACCCTATTTGTAACAGCGTACTTTGCACCTGAGCAGTGCAAAAAGCCATTCTCTTAGAGATGAAAACTCTAATTCATCTCCCTGTTTGTACACAGATCTCTCTGAAACAATGATTTTTATTTGTCTGATTTAATTTCTTTAGGAAAGGATTGGATGAGTCAGAATTTATTTAATTCTCAGTAGGAATAATGTATCTGTACTAACAAAAGAACTATGCACAAAACACAGAAAAGAAGAAAATATGCATAACTGGATGTTCATCTTTTATATGTGCCGCTGACAAAAACTACATAAAAACCAACTCTTACTGAAAATGAAAAACCCAAGAGACAGATTAGTAAACTCTTTCAGAATAATGAGTGTTCTAAGACAGCATTTTAGTACTGTGACATTGAACTACAAAGGTGGAAGAATAGGAGACCAGATTATAAAAGTGTTTGCGTATATGTGTGTGTTAAAGTCTGTTTTTTTATATAGTTCATCTAATAGTGAAGTCTGACGTTATCGTTAGGATTTGTTTGGTAGTTCATGTTTAATAATGGTGCCATGCTTTGCCTATAAATGTAACTATTTGTACATGCTTGTCAGAACTGTTTTAAAATAAAGGAAATAGTTAAAGTTACCAAGAGAGGAGACCCTGTATGTAAGCCTTAACAAAATTAATCTGAACAACAAAAAAAGAGAGGGAGAAAGGAAGAAAGGAAGAAGAAAAGAAAGGAAAGGAATGAGGGAGGCAGAGAGTGAGGGAGGAGGGAAGGAAGAGAAGAAGGAAGGGAAGGAGGGAGGAGGGGAAAAGGAAAGATGTTAAAATTGCATGTTTAAATGGGATCAATTAGGTTAATTATGAATGAAAATAAATGCGTTATGTAAATTGAAAATAACAGAAGAATTGTGAGTTCATTGTTGTTAAAATTGTATCTTTAGAAGGAGTTAAATGGTCAGTCTGCTGTCCTGACCTTTTTCTGCTTGAAATTATATTTCCATTCAAGGTAGCATGCAAATGAATAATACAGTTAATCCATTTTCTGCCTAACAATTTGCATTATAGAATGTAACAAAATATTTGTAAAGAGATGCTTTCTTTGTTTTGCTGTTTTAAATACCATAATTTTGTGTCTAGAGCCCTGGTGGGCACAGTGGTTAAGAGCTAAGGTGAGCTTAGGCTGCCAACCAAAAGGTCGGCCGTTTCAATCCACCAGCTGCCCCTTGGAAACACAGTGGAACAGTTCTACTATGTCCTGTAGGGTCACTAGGAGTCAGAATCGACTCAATGACAATGGGTTTGTAGTAAATGAGTTCTGGACGCTATACTTCTGCTACTTTTCTGGACTTTCATGTACTCAATCAGTTCTCCCTTTAGTTCCACTTAATCCAGTAAAATAGATAAAAATAAATAAATACACAAATAAATAGATAAAACTCTGGTTATAGTAGAAGACATTCAATCCAGGTGTGTTTGGGTATTTTAAGTATGTTGTTTTTATTTTCATTTCCACTGTAGGTATACAGGATACAGAACAGAAATATTTTCAGAAATGGGCAGAGATTCTTCATCCAATGGAGGTTTTAGTCGTTTGTTCTGTTTTACTTAAAAAAAAAAAAAAAAAAAAACAATTGTTCCCATCTACTCGACCCTTCTTTCAAAAACCTGTATACCTCTCTTGCCTAGGACAGGTTATTTTAAATTGCCCTGTGTTATATCAATCATGCCCCCACTACTTTTCTATTTATTATAGAGAGCATTTCATTAAATGTTTCAGGCTATATAGGTTTATTAGACAGGAAGGTGAATGTTCCAAGTAGTGTTTTAAAATAACCATCTTTCTCATCTGACATCTCATTTGTGAAATGCTGATTATCTAATTGTCTTTTCTACCAGAAATTATCTATAGTCTAGAGTCACAAAATGCAAAAGCAGCCATGAAAGGTGAAAAGAAAACTATCTTACTTTCCCAGAAATTAAAGTGTTTGCCTTACTAACAAAATGGCTCATTTATACCTGGGAATGCCATAGAAGAATTTTTAAGAGCCAAAAATAATTGCACAAAGCTTGTAGAACATATGCATGATATAAGCATAAAGTAATCTATGTAGTTTAGCAAAAAGCACATTTTAAGTACATTAGTAAAGGTACCCTAATGTGTGACAAATTATAAGAACACAAAAGACTTTTAATTTCTTTCAAGGAAGATAGAATCATTTGTAATATAACCCACAGGAAGGTAATACTGGCACATTTTGCTCTAGGAATATGAATTTTTTTTTTCTTTTATCAATATTAGGAATAGTTTGTTTAGTCTCTTCAATATCAAATTATCAGAAGTAATAGAGTCATGAAGTATTTTGAACCACTTAAATGTAGAGGTTCAAATAGTTCCTCTAATGTTTCTATTTCATTAAAGCATTTTTGTTCCATTTTGTTTTATTAAACCTCAGTGACGGAGCATATATATGTGAGAGTGCAGACTGCAAAAATTAAAATAATAATGATAATTGTATTTATTGTATGTATTCTAAAGTAGCTTTTACTAATTAAGCTTATAATAAAGTATGCATTTACAAAATGGTTTAGAAGTTTTAAAACTCTATTAAACATGCAAATTATTTTTGTAAAGAGACAATAAAAAATAACACCAATATTTGGTGCTAAAATTTAGAATGTATAGATAGTATAGATGTCAACATATCTTTTATAAATATTTTTGTCCAGTCAATTTAATAGAGAATAAAACAAGGATAATAAAATGAGAATGAAAGGATTTGAAAATCAAATCCATATAAAAATATTTTAACTTTCAAATTAGTGGCTGCAATGCTAATAACTAAACTACTACTAAAGGGACAAGGTTGGTAAATCCCACCTTTATTGCTAGCTGTGTGGCAAGGGTCAGCATAAATCCAATTCCAACCTAAAAATGGATCCAGGCTCCACCTTCCCATATCTCTAAGTTCTTCATCATCAGCCACCTCTGTGGCACTTTCTTCTCACCTTAACTACCAGAGTTAGGTCAAAACATCCCTGGCCACTGAGGACCAGGTCACTGGGTACTAACCCAGTCTCAGGAATCTGACAACTCCCTGCATTTCAGACCCTGTCTGTCTCTCTCTCCCTCTAGACCGCAAGCTAGAAGGATTCTACCCTTCATTGACTGCCTGTGCAGACTTTCTCTGTTACCCAGCCACCCACATGTGTCTTCACGAGTTAGGACTTTGTCCTTATGACTGTCTGTTCAACCCTCCTTTGAATTAGTCAATCCAAACCAAGTCAGAGTTTCATTTCTCCTGTGGGTTGGTTAATTTTCTGAAATGGCTGGCAAAATTCAAGGAAACCATTACCTAAGGTACGGTTACTCATTTATTATAACAAGAAAGGATGCAAGTAAAGAGACACGTCAGGCAAGATCCGGGAGAGTTTCCAGCAGAGGGTCACCATTGTCACTAAGGACAAGCCACCTTTTCCCATTCATGGATGTTCTTATCAACCCAGGAGGCCCCAAAAGAGGAAGCTCCAAGGTCCAGGATCTCTTAATCAGTGGGATCTGATACCTATGCATAACTGGGCCTTACTGCATAGTTAGGATTGATGCGATCAGTGAATCTGCATGACTGCATCCTTCTCCACCTCTTCCTGAGGCTGTTGCCGGGGTGGTGCCCGTGTAGCCCCCTACTTACTTACCCGTGTTTATGTGTAGCCTGGCTTAAGATAAAAAAAAAAGTAAGATTAAAAAAAAAAAAAAAGATAAGAGCCCCTTAATTAAACTGTCCTTTTTTCAGAAACCAGAAACAAAAGGCCCAACGGATTTTTTTTTTTTGTCCTATAGTGACTAATTCCACTTAAAAAAACTATTTTTTAAAAAAAGATGAATATGGACTTCTTTTTATTTCGTCAAAGTTATCACGTTTAATTTCCCAGTGCTTTGCAATGATTCTAGTTCTATTTAGTGAATAAACTGTAATACACACACAAACACATTTCCAAGAGAAAATGAGTGATTAGAAAAAAATAGTATATTAATATTATTAACATATTAATAATTAATATATTAAATCTGGTGGCGTAGTGGTTAAGTGCTACAGCTGCTAACCAGAGGTTCGGCAGTTCAAATCCGCCAGGTGCTCCTCGGAAACTCTATGGGGCAGTTCTACTCTGTCCTATAGGGTCGCTATGAGTTGGAATCGACTCAACGGCGCTGGGTTTTACTGGGTATATTAAATCTTATTGGGTTAACCCTTGATAAAACAGGAAAGATTGACATTACCATTTGCCATCTGGATTTAAACAGACTTTTAGAAATTTTCTTTTAGATTTTAAGTAATTTTTTGAAAAATTTGTACACAAAAATAGAGAGTGAAGACCAAGATTTTTGACATTTAAAAAATAGTTTAAACCTAGCAATGCCAAACTTTTATTCCATGTTTTCCTGGGGTTTGGTGGTATAAATATCCAAAATAGACAGTAGGCTTTGTATTCAAAAACTGATCATCTACTGTCATGAATGATCCTGGAACATTTTCATCTTGTAAATACTCAGTCCAGATTTCAAATACATCGCTCCTCATTATTGCTTCTGGTTCTTCTTGCATTTGCACTGTCAGGATGCAGTACTTAAAAAAAAAAAATTGGTGATTCATACTTTTATGGAAGAGGACAAATACCTTTGCTCCATAATTGCAAAACATTTTCATTTTTAAATTTATAAGTACCAATTAAAATGAAAAAATCGAATTATTATTTTTATTTCTTCACCTTCATTGTTCATTACTTTTAGCAATTATCTGCCTATGGACTGTATAAAGTATATTCCTATGCACAGACATCATAAAAGATGAAAGAATTTTGTCATATTTCCTTGTAGCAAAATTGAATGGGTACAAAATATTGTTTTATAGAGTCCTTCTTTTTACTTACTTAGAAAAACATTGTTCACCCATTGATACTTGAGTTTGATAAAATTCATCTACAATATCATTATTGCAGGCTTCTATTTTGCCATCATTATTAGAGTCTTGAGGGCTATTATTTTCTTTCTGCATTTATCTAATAATTTTAAGACCTCTTCCTCTGATAATTTCTTTTTCTTGCCATTCTGAGCTGAAAAGGAAAGATTCTCGTTTCTCAACTGTGATCATAAAAGCTAAAATAACAAAGGAGCAGAGTTACAAAGACAGTGATATGTTTTCGGATTTATTTTATATCTCTATGAAAGAAAATGCAAAACTCTGGCCAATCTTGAAAGCCAACAGGGCTTGGACAATAGCGATGACTTATATCACTGTCGCATCATCCTTCTATACCACCGTTGTCCCATAGCACCTTTTACTAGGATACAAATGTTTTCTATCTGACCCAAAACACCAACCAGTAGCTCCACGTGGCTATTCAACACTTGAAATGTCACTCCTAAGGAACTGATTTTTAAAGTTTATTTAATTTCCATTGTTTTACATTTAGATTAAGTAGCCACATGTGGCTAGTTGTTAGTATAATTAAAAAGTACAGCTCTAGGTGATTTAATGATTCCTCCATTTTCTCATTACTTTATTCCTTTTAGCATAGTTAAGGATCGTCGATGATTGTTATTTTTAGGTGGTGCTGTCCAGTTGATTCCAATTCGTAGTGATCCTACATGATAGACTAGAACTGCCCCACAGTGTTTTCTAGGCTGCAATGTTTACAGGAGCAGATTGCCAAATCTTTCTCCCACAAAGCCACTGGGTGGGTTGCAACCACCAACCATTCAGATAGCAGCCAAGTACTTAAATTACTCCATTGGGCTTTCAAGGGTATAATCTTTATGGATGCAGGTTGTCATGTCCTTCTCTTGAGGAGTGGCTGGTGGGTTTAAACTACCAAACTTTCAGTTAGCAGTCTAGTACTTAACCACTGCCACCAGGGCTCCTTTTAAGAAATATTACAACACTAAAATTTCATTAGCTACATCTGGCGGTATAAACAGTTAATGAGGTTGACTGCTAACTGCAAGGTTGTAAGTATGAGTCCACCCAAAGGCATCTTGGAAGAAAGGCCTGGCAATCTACTTCTGAAAAATCAGCCCTTGAAAATCCAGCATAGCACAGTTCCGCTCTCACAGGCATAGGGTTGCGATGAATTGGAGTCAGAGTCAACTTGAAGGCAACTGGTTAGCTGGTTAAAATTTCATATTACATCTTAGATTTAGATAAGGGTCAAATGTTTTCATATCATAGCTGGAAGGTAGAATGAGTTTAAATCTATTTTTAAAAGCAAATTTTCTCTTTGTCTTGTGGAGGACCACTAATAAAGAATAAAAAACATGAAATATTAATCCTTATACATAATTAGAATTGTTTCAGAAGGAAACTCTAAAACAAAAATTGAGGCTACTTCACTTTAACAATGTACTAAGGGTTAAAAAAAAATTAGTTAAATTAGGAAGGGAAATTTTATTTCTATGTTTAGAACACGGTCAGATGTTTAAGTTACAATTATAGAGCCGAAGGAATTTGAATTCTCCATACAAAATGCCTTTTCAAATTTGTTTTATGATGCCTAAAACTTTCCAAGTTGAGATGCAGTTTTTGGTTAAATCAAGGATGCTCAGGAGGCAGTGAACAGTGGGTGGTATGCAGGGGCCTGGGGCTTCCTTAGCTATGCCTGTGGAGGGATGGGTCAAGCTTTCTGTAGAGACGACAATGTTTGGTGTCCTGATGAAAGTTACCAACCTCTGGGGGCTAAACAGAAGCTTTTAAAAAGCATTTTAAATGGAATGTGGCCTTAAAAATCAGTATTTCATTTTTTAGGAGTTCAAGCTCCGAAGTCAGGTAAAGCAATATTGCAATCCAAGCACTCCTCTCTCTATGTGATCTCATGTTAAACACTCTATAAGTCTCAATATCCTCATCTGAAAATGTGCCTACTCCTAGCTTTTTGTAAGCATTAGAATGAATAATGCATTACAAGTAGTTGTCTTTCTGTTGTTATTATTATAAATAACTATGGGAACAATAACTTATTACACCTTATGAACGCAAAGAAGTTTTCTAAGTACTTTCTATGGTGCCTATACCAAAAAAAAAAAAAAAAAAAATTGCGGTCAAGGTGATTCTGACTCATAGCAACCCTATTGAACAGAGTAGTACTGCACCATAGAGTTTCCAAAGAGCACCTAGATGGAGTCAAACTGTTGACTTTTTGGTTAGCAGTCATAGGACTTAACCACTACACCACTAGGGTTTCCAGTGGTGCCTATACGATGTGAAAAGAAGGAATGGAAAAAACCTGAGGACAAAAACTGGGCACCTGTGAGACAGGTAAGAAAGACTTACAAAAATTGTTTTGTTTGTAATTTTGCCAAAGAGTGGTAAAAATCAAACTTAAAGTTGGTAATGTCAGGAAAATAAAAACAATGCTTACAATACCTTTTTTTTTTTTTTTCCACTTTCCATAAATAAAAGCTACCAATAAAATGTCCTGATTCGGAAGAAGAAATTTCATGGAGACAATCAATTATAACTATGCAGCTACTTTATTGATAGGATGTTTTTCCAATTTAAATATATTTAAAATATGCCTCTAACTTTAAAGATTATCATTTTGATTACTATCATTGTTATAGTGATGATAGGACTGATGATAATTTTAGATTTTCATGTATTTACCAAAAGCGTGTGTAAGGGGATATTTGGAAGATTAGATAATGTACAAAATAAAAACTAACAGGATAGTTGGTTAAATGGCTAACCAACAGGAAATTATATATCCAGCTTCCACACTGATGTGTATGGTTTTATGTAATTCCGTCACATTTTATTTAACCTTTGCATCACGTCTGACTATTTTAGGTTTGTTAAATAAGCATTGCATGTTTAGGCCATTCCGTTACAGATGTATAATGCTGAAAACAACTTAGTAGTGTGTCATTTCACTGTTCACTATTTCTTAGTGTGTCACCATGATACATTTATTTCATAATTCCTTCAATATTTTTTCTTTAAAATACCATCAACATAATAAACAGTTTAAAAATATTTAGCAACATATTGAGTTCTTGCTTTCATTTTATCCTTCAAAAGATAATAATATGGATTTTTTTTTTTTTTTCTTCAAGAAGTGAGTCTTGAAATGTCAAATATCTTATCTGGTGTGGAAATTTGACAAGTGGCTTTTCTGATGCTTTTGCCAAGTAGTCAGTGTTCAGTGTTAAAGCTGTCATCTAGTTCAATTTGTCTCTGCCCTCCAAAGCTACCACTAATTCGCCTACTGCTAATGCTGAATCAAAACTATGCATTTTCTGTTGTTATGTCCAGTTTTAATACGGGAGGTCTTTTTATATGACAAACTTTTTTCTTCCCTAAATATTTTATAGTTATTCTAATAACAGGAAAAACATATTGGAAAAACTGAATGACTTTAAGCTGAAATACTATTAAGGGTAATAAATGACATACATTATAGAGAAATAGTGCTTAAAATGATGTACTTATACAACCAACAACTGTAAAAATATATTGATAAGAATAAACAGAAATGAACATACATCTCTTACTTATTTTTTTATCCTTACTTTTTATCAACATTTTTAGATCTTGCTTGTAGCTCAGTTTTATAATAGAGACATTTTATTTCCAGTCTCTTCTGATCCATTCATACCAAATACATCTTCCTAAAATTTGGTTTGGAGCCTGACACTCACCTACTCACAAGCTGCAGATGAGTCTTTATTGTCTCTAATACAGCCAAGAAATCCAAGGGCTCATTGCATTGGGCAAATCTGCTGCAAAAGACCTCTTTAAAGTGTTGAAAAGCAAAGATGTCACCTTGAAAACTAAGGTGCGCCTGACACAAGCCATGGTATTTTCAATCACATCATATGCATGTGAAAACTGGACAAGGAATAAGGAAGACCAAAGAAGGATTGACACCTCTGAATTGTGGTGTTGGCAAAGAATAATGAATATACCATGGACTGCCAAAAGAACAAACAAATATGTCTTGAAAGAAGTACAACCAGACTGCTCCTTAGAAGCAAGGATGGCGAGACTGCGTCTTACATATTTTGGACATGTTGTCAGGAGGGATCAGTCCCTGGAGAAGGACGTCATGCTTGGCAGAGTGCAGGGTCAGCAGAAAAGAGGAAGACCCTCAACAAGATGGATTGACACAGTGGCTGCAACCATGGGCTCAAGCATAACAATGATTGTAAGGATGGTGCAGGACTGGGCAGTGTTTTGTTCTGTAGTACATAGGGTCGCTGTGAGTTGGAACCGACTCGACGGCACCTAACAACAACAACAACAAACACAGTGTCCAAATTCTTCAGTGTAATACTCAAAGCTTTGAAAATAGAACCACCTGCAGTGCTGCTCTCGGCACTTTTCTTTAGATGATATACCCCACACTTTTTAGTATGTCTAGATACCTCCTATACAACCTGCATTTTTTGTCTGCATGAAAATATGGTCATATTCCTTTAACCTCAACTCCCATGCTTTTCTTTACCTCTAGAGAAATTCTTCTAGTTTCAATACTCTGTATTTGAATTATTTCAAATGCCACTTCTCTAGGAAATCTTCTTTGTTTCAGACAAATGTACGTAATCTATTCCTCTAATAACCTCCGTAGAGCCCTGGTGTTGCAGTGGCTAAGAATTTGGCTGCTAACCAAAAGGTCGGCAGTTCAAATCCACCAGCCACTCTTTGTGGCCCTATGGAGTTGTTCTGTTCTGTCCTAAAGTGTCACTATGAGTCAAAATTGACTCAAGGGCAAGAGTTTACTTCCATAGTGCTTCATTTGAGTGCAATGGTGTGTACATTTTTGAACTTTATAATTAACTTTGTATGATTTATCATTTTTATTGAGACTAAATTCCTTTGTGACACTATTGTTATGAACCTATAGTACTTGTATAGTAGTAGTAGAGTGTAAAGAATCCACGGGAATGTCACAAATATTTATTAAATAACAAGAATGACACAAAAGTAAATTTTCACTAGAATTAAAAGGCCTTTAATGCACTGTTGAAGGAAACATACCTGATAGTTTTGAAAATTATGAGAAGAAAATTTGAGTTGAAAGTAAGAGTTTTAGCTGTATTACAAAATTTCAATCAAGAAAAAATAAATTGGATTTTTTTTTTTTTAATTAAAAAAGCCAGACTTAGAAGAAAAGCGTAGATGATAGCGTTGCCACTGTAATGGTCCTGGGTTAATTCTTGGTATATCAAGCCAGGGGTCCTAATACAAAGCGGTGGGCCTGGAGGTGTGGATTGAGTTTGATTTATAGCTCTCACCTCAAAAGTATCATAATGGTGGCACCCAGAGTATTAAGCATTTCCTTCATTTCAGGAGTAAACAGAGATATGAGAAAAGACAAACATCCCGTATAAATGCATGCAGTTTTTACACTTCTCTAGTGACTCCCAGTCTGTTGTAGTGAGGAAGGGATATATAAAGAAAAGAATAGAGTAAATGTAAATAATTTTAGCACTATTGACATTTTGGGTCAGATAATTGTTGTGAAAGCTGCCCTGTGCCTTGTAGAATGTTTAGCAGCATCCCAGGTCTTTACCCAATAACAACCAAAAGTGTCTCCAGGTGTTGCCAGGTGTCCCAGGGGGAGGAGAGGGGCAAAAATGACCCAAATTGAGGACCAGTATTTTACAGTAAATTGTGAAGTGGCTTCACAAATGTGAATTGGTACATATTTCCTTTAATATTGATATAAGTACCAAGAGATATTTGTAAGGGTGCTAAATAAATTATTTTGTTTAGAAACCTTTCTAAGATTGCTACAAGGCAAAGATTTCCCACTTTTTTCATCGGCAAAATACTTAAAAGTTTCCAAATTTTCCTTGATAAAATATTGCTGTGGGACATTTTTGTGTTATTTGTGGATGAGAGGGATATATTCTAATAAATAAGACAAAGAAATAGGTTTTAAAACAATATTTACATCTGTCAAAGAGGAAAAAATGTGAAAGGAAGGTTTGAGAGAAAAAAAGAGAGACAGACTGACCGTTTTAACATGTGTAGAATTCAGTAACATTGTCAGAAAAGTTTTATAATTTGCTGAGCGCACGGAGCCAAGGCAGATCTTTGTCTTGGGTCTGATTCAAGCTAATAGAGAAAGAGGTGATTTTGGAAAACAATAAAAACAACCAAACCAAACCCACTGCCGTCGAGTCGATCCCGACTCATAGCAACCCTATAGGACAGAGTAGAACTGCCCGATAGAGTTTCTAAGGAGCGCCTGGCGGATTCGAACTACTGACCTCTTGGTTAGCAGCCGTAGCACTTAACCACTACACCACCAAGGTTTCCATTGGAAAACAATAGAGGACCAAAAACACACTACAAAAAGCACTAATCCCTAGTGTAGCCTAAAAAAGAACAGGGGCCACAAATTTATTGACACGTGGTTAATTTAAGATCAAGAGTTAAATGATCAGACTCCCTGGGGTGATATATGGTTTTGTTGCTTGGATGAGTCACTCCTCAGAATTTTAGTTTCATTATCTGTACAAATGAGGACAACAATAGAACCTTCCTTACAAGCTTTATGAAAGAGTTCAGTGAGCCGGTGTATACCGAGCACTTACAACAGTGAGCATTACCAAAGGTTTGCTCCATGTTTACTACCATTAGAAATTAGCTGTTGCAAATAAATTTAATTTCTTTTACACATTAGTGATCCTGAATAGCGTTTCAGAAAACAAGTACAAAAAGCAATTATTCTTTCATTCATTTATTCAACGAATATTTAATTGAAGGTCAAGAGTTACTCTAGACACCGAGAAAAAAACAGTGAAAAAGATAAAGACATCTCTGCTCCAATAAGCTTTTGTTGCTAAGATTATGCCAAACACTGAGTAGCATCATTTATGATAACAAACACCTGACTATTAGATGTTCTAGCAAAACAGTGGCTAGGAATGGGTGCGAGCACTGTGCCTTGTATGTTTCCAGAACTACATAAATCCTTGTTAAAAGAATGAATCAATTTGGGAGTATTCATAGGAAATAATTTTTTTATGGAAAAATAAAATTAAGGTAACATTTTCCTTTCAACCAAAGATCCATATTATACCATAAGCAATGCAAGCAACTGCTTCTTCACGTTATAAATTGTCTTTGTTCACACAATATAATAGACAACATGGAATTGTACAGATTGTACAATAAGCTACTATTAGACATTAGTTTATGGTTGATTGTCTTATTTAGCAGTTTAACCGTCATCCATAACAGGCTAAATGTTACTTTTATATAACCTTAAATTCCTGTTATATTTTCTTTGATTAGGGAAGTGGTAAGGTTTTTATTGACAAAGCATTTGATTTAAAACTTCTTTTTATTCACTGACAAAGCCCTTAGTGATGTATAACGTTGTTGACCCACTGACACTAAATGCTTTAAGAGCTTATGCTTTTAAGATTGTCCATTAGGTAGCTTAATCCTAGCTTCACCATAGATCTTTTCTCCTTTCTAAAATCTTTGTTAAGGATATAGGAAATCCATTCCACTGGATCAATATCTTTACTTTGATTCAAGTCCTGAATCATTCAGATGGAACGTGAGGTGCCCTTCCCCAGTTGATAAGGCTTTTAAAATTTTGTTTAAAAAAATCTTTTGTCTCTTAACCTATCTCTTGATAAATTATATTTCTTTCTAAATGAACTACAGAGTTTGAGAAATAAAAGTAAAAGAATTAATATTTAAGAAAAAAAGTGAATTTTATCTTCACATTTTTATAGTTTAAAAAAAGGATTCTAAGGAATAGCATTTTGTTTCTACAATTGCCTAATAAAGGAAAATAGTACGCTGTTAAAATATCTGCATATTCGGTTTCATGCTCCTAAGTATTGAAAAATAATTTGTGAGCAAGTAAAATGTAAAATACGGCAACGTAAAATGACCGTGTGTTGTTACTGTTGTTAGTTGCCCTGGAGTCAATTCCAAGTCGTGGAGACCCCGTCTGTGCAGAGTAGAACTGCTCCATAGGGTTTTCAAGGCTTGACCTTCACATGAATGAATATATCTCTATTTTTTATATGTTAGCATAAAATGTCCTTATTACCTTAAATTTTGAGAGTACTAGCTAGTAATCCATTCATTTATTATTTCATTTATTCCTCCAAATTTTAAAGAGGTCTGAGAACATATTGGGCATTTTGTTAGGATCTGAAGACACACAATAAAATAAGTTAAGATCTTGGATATTCAATGCTCAAAATGTGGATGAAGCAGCGATGGTTTTTTTTTAAAAATGACTTCACTAAGTGCAGTGTTTTATACAACAGGATATATCACGTATTAAGAATACTTAATTGTGCTCATGCAGAACCTGTACATAGACCAAGAGGCAGTTATTGGAACAGAACAAGGGGATACTACATGGTTTGAAATAAAGAAAGATGTGCATCAGAGTTGTATCCTTTTACCATACTTATTCAATTTGCATGTTAAGCAAATAATCTGAGAAGTTGGACTATATGAAGAAGAACGCAGCATCAGGTTTGGAGGAAGACTTATTAACAATCTGTGATATGCAGATGGCACAACCTTGCTTGCTAAAAACAAAGAGGACTTGAAGCACTTACTGATGAAGATCAAAGACTACAGCCTTCAGTATGGATTTCACCTCAACAAAAAGAAAACAAAAATCCTTACAACTGGACCTATAAACAACATGTTGATAAATGGAGAAAATATTGAAGTTGCCAAGGATTTCATTTTACTTGTATCCACAATCAAGGCCCATGGAGGCAGCAGTCAAGAAATTAAACAAGAAATCGCCTTGGACAAATGTGGTGCAAAAGACCTCTTTAAAGTGTTAAAGCAAAGATTTCACTTTAAGAACTAAGGTGCTTCTGAACCAAGCCATGATATTTTCAATTGCCTTCATATGCATGAGCAAGCTGGACAATGAATAAGAAAGACCAAAGAAGAATTGATTCATTTGAATTATGGCGTTGGTGAAGAATATTGAATATACCATGGACTACCAAAAGAACAAACAAGTCTGTCTTGGAAGAAGTACGGCCAGAGTATTCCTTGGACACAAAGATGGCAAGACTTTGTTTCACGTACTTTGGGCATGTTATCAGGAGGGACCAGTTCCTGGAGGAGTACATTATACTTGGTAAGGTAGAAGGTCAGTGAAAAAGAGGAAGACCCTCAGCCAGATGGATTGACACAGTGGCTACAACAAATGACTCAAGAACAGCAAGGATTGTGAGGATGGTGCAGGACCGGGCAGTATTATACACAGGTTGTACAAAGGTTGGTTATGAGTCAGAACTGACTAGATGGCACCTTACAACAACATCGTGTATTGTGGAATAATATAAACCTAATTATTTACTGTTCAATGTCATCCTTACATGTGTGTATATATATATACATATGATATATGTGCATAAGATATATATGTATGTACGTATATGTATATATCTATCTTTCAATAAATATGATGTTGCTAGAGTCAATTTATGCGATGATATTTTAAAGCAGTCATGGGAAATCGTTAGTTGCTTTCTGTGAAATACGTGAGTTTATCATCCAGGACAAATGAAGTTTAAATAACATCAGTAATAATAATACATTTTCCTAACTTTTTGGTTTACTGGAAACCCTGGTGGCGTAGTGGTTAAATGCTACGGCTCGAACCAAGAGGTCGGCAGTTCGAATCCGCCAGGCACTCCTTGGAAACTCTATGGGGCAGTTCTACTCTGTCCTATGGGGTCACTATGAGTTGAAATTGACTTGACGGTAACGGTTTTGTTTTTGTTTTACTTACTATTGCTAATTGGCACAACACAACACATTATATCATTAATTTAAAAACAAAGCCTCATACATGTCCCCTAAGTACTGAAGCAAAGGGTCATTCTGTTTTGTGAAGAAGGTAGAACTGGACTAATTAAAATAATATCTCTCTTAGACTGGAAAATAGAGGGATAATTACCACGGCAAGCTTGAAATTGCTATTTAAGTAAACTTTAGTTTTAAAAATATCCCCATTCCATTGAGATTTGAAATTAAAACCACAACTCAGGGCTCAATAACAAATATAAACATAGAAATTAAACTTTTTATGATTTTTAATAACTCGGCAAAGGCATGCAATGAAAATTTTGGATAATGCAGTATTTACTTTCTCTTTCGTATTCATAGCCGAGCTAATAAAAACGTTGAAAATCTACTGCCAAAAACAAACCCCTTGCCATCGAGATGACTCAGACTCATAGTGGCCATATAGGATGGAGCAGAACTGCAGCAGAAGGCTTCCAAGGATATAAATCTTTACAGAAGCTGACTGCCACATCTTTCTGCTGCAGAGTGGCTGGTGGGTTTGATCCACCTACCTTTTGGTTAACAGCCAAGCACTTTAACTGCTGCACAGCCAGGGCTGCCTATAGCATAATATGTGCATAGATTTGAGATTATTTTATCAAATTATCCTGTTATCTATTGTACTATTGCTGAAAAATTCTGCATTCATTTTGATATATATACGTAATACCAGATAAATATGTTTATATGAGTTTTCACTTATTGAAATAAAAATTTTGAAGAAATCTTGGAAATTAAAGGCTCTCAACATTGTCAGTTTTCTAAATGACTACAATGCTGTTTTCTTTTTTGGGTCTTTTTTCTTTTTGTTGGCTGAGATAACTGAAAAAGTATGAGTTCTAAACTAATTAAAAAGTATTATTTACAGAATGTCATTGACATTTGGCCAACATATTTTTACCTTAACAGTGCTTGGTTAACTCCCTATGGACACAATAAAGGAACTGATCGACATAAAATAGGAATAGCAGTGGCAGAGATTCTTTATTGTTAAGTGAAACTTCGTCAGAGGCCAAATCACTTCCTTTTATTAAAAAAAATAGTTTTATTTAAAAATTATTTGAGAAAAAATTAAGGTTGAAATAATAATTATTTACCCCCCATAAAAATGCAAATTTTAATAATTTCTTTCCTAGTAATTGCTGGCATATCATATTTGAAGAGGAATATTGACATTTCATGGAGCTATCAACAGAATTTGGCTGAATAGTTAACTGTTTTCACAATTGAGCACTTTCCCTGCCTAAATCAGATGATGAGAGAAAAGTCATTTACAGATGTGATGCTTATATCAAGAAAAAAAAAATTGCCATTTTTATAATCATGGAAAGCTGTTACCTAACGTTCTCTAATGAAGAAAACATGTACCAGGAACAGAATCAGCAATAGACATTTAAATGAAATGTGAGCTGAGAGTAAAAGTCAATCTAAGGTTTGTGACATGGATATTTAAGATTAATTTTCTTTGCAACAGGTACCAAAAATACTTGAAGTAAGCATTATTTAAATATTTCAGGTATTGGTGTTCCAAACTGATGAGAAGAAGATCTATGAATAATTTTATTGTCTTCATTCACTTCACAAGTGTATGAAGCACGTACTTTGTATAAAGCACTATGCAAGATTCTGGGGATATAGCAGTGATTTTTAACAAATTACACAAGGGTGAACAGGGAACATACAGTAGAGATATCCGACCACCTTTGAGAGTAATGGTTGATTACTCTCATCAAAGATATTTGAGGTGTCAAACAAGCAAAGGGCCCTCAAAAATAGAGAATTTCAGACAGAATGTGTGTAAAGCAACATGGAACACAACTTACTTTATGGACCTAATAGAAAATCTAATTGCCTGAAATCTAAAGAGTGAAAGAGTGTGTTAGAAGGCAAAAGGACATCAGGGGACAGACCATGTTGGACTTAAATACTCTCTTTCCCAAAATTACCCTTTCTGACATTACTTCTCTCTCCTTTATGCTTGAGAATGAAGTTTCATTTTCTAATATGTCAAGGGACTATATGAATCTTTGGTCAAAGATCCACAGACCATAGGCTTCGGATTGCCCTGAAACGTTCTAGTTCACATCTGTTAACCTGCATAATTACTAACGTTGTCCCTTTCATGTCCAAAAGTGTCCTGCTTTGGAGATTAAGTTATTTGATTATCTCAGCTAACAACTGACTCCATAAATGTATGATGATAATAGAAAAGTTAATAAAGCTTATTTAAATGTTTTATTCAATTTTTTTGTATAAGTTCAAATATATAATGAATATGTCATATGTCTTCAAATTAATTTTTTTCCTGAGCTATTTTATACCACAATTATTTACCATGATTGTGTATGAGATGCTTATTTATAACCAGGATATTATTGTTGATTGTTTTGAATGAATTTTTGTTTAAGGATTGAGAAAGAATATGTTTGAAAAGAACAGTTTATAAATGTGTATGATGCCTTCCACAGGATCATAATTATCATATATTGTCCCATATATGACAAATATGAATTATATATATATTTTTTAAATAAGATAACTAAGATTACTGAATTGACAGGTACTTATTTTAATGGCTTCAGAGTCGGAGAGCCAGTGTAAGCTCAAGGGAGTCCAATTTTTTTGTCATGACTGAGGGAAGGGTTAAAATAATTGTGATTACCTGGAGTCCAGAGGATATTTTGTTCATCTTAAAGAATGTGGGAGTCCCTGGGTAGTGCAAATGCTTAAATTACTAACCACAAGGTCAGAGGTTCGAGTACACCCAGAGGTGCCTTGGAAGAAAGGACTGTCAACCTACTTCTGAAAAATCAGCTGTTGAATACGCAATGCTGTACAGTTCTATTCTGACACACATAGAGTCATCATTAGTCAGAACTGAACCAATAGCAACTGGTTAGAGAATGTGGATATAAGAGAAGAAAGTGGTACCATGTTGACTATGTGACATGTAATGCTAGGACTAGCAAAGTCCCATAAAGACACTAGCATGTTTACATTTTGTGCTTGGGTGGCACAAATGGCTAAGTGCTCGACTACTAGCGGAAAAGTTAGCAGTTTGAATTCATCCAGAGGCTCCTCGAAAGACAGGCCTGGTGATCTGCTTCCAAAAGTTCACAGCCTTAAAAACTCCATGGAGCAGTTTCATACATGGGGTTGCCATGAGTCTGAATGGACTCTACGGCCATGAACAACAATAACAACACATTGTTGCTTTACTTTACCTTATTTTCCATTTCTTCTATGAAATACGTTATCTTTGTGTTGATTCAAGAGTATTACATGGCCTGAAAAGTATAAATATAAATGTCTTAAACTAGTCTTGAATACTCTTCTACTAGTGATGATTTTATTGTTAAGTGGACATACTTTTAGAATAATGATGTTGTAGCATATATAAGAAAATTTTAACTTTTATTAAGATTCTAAATAGCCATTTCAAATGATTTGCTACCTGTACTTTAGAGGAAGTAGCATGTGCTAAGCGCTGCACTACTGCATTTCCGGAAAGATTCTCTGTAATGCTTGTGCTTGATCTTGAGTTCATCGTGAGTTTCTTATTGTGAGTTTCAGGTATTCATGCAACAATGGAAATTTGTTTTTCAAATGCACGTAAAGGCATTCAGTCCATAATAACAGTATTCGTAGCCATGTATAAGTAGTTGAAGAAAGAATTGTATGAAATGCTTGATATTCCTGTGAACCACTTTTTGCAACTTTACTTTTAACTCAGATTTCAGCCATAATACAACAGTGGTAGTCATAAGTTGTTCAGGTATTTTTGTTAGCTTTTTTTTGTGTGTGAACAGGGTGCTAGCTTCTTAAAATTATGTAACCTGTTTCACCAAACCTGAGAAATCCTTTCTAAATGTATCCAATTATTAATAAAAATAGCATGGAATACAGTTATTAAAAATATTTATATATATATTTGATGACCTTTCTTAATATTCTTTTTTGTTTTTTCTAGATACACCATCAGTTAAGATTATACCATCCACTCCTTTTCCACAAGAAGGACAATCTTTAATTTTGACTTGTGAATCCAAAGGAAAACCACTGTAAGTGATTTAATGAGCTATAAAGATTTTCAGTGTTTTCTCTGTCCTGCTTTGATTGCAGGTTTTAACTGCAGAAATCCACTGTTTTTGTCTTTTCTTGGTGGGCAAAGTGATCTCCAGAACAGAAAAACCCCTGAACCATGTCTTCATTAAGTGTCTGTGCAAAATTGGTCTTTTACTTTGTCATCTAGTGAAGTTTCTGGGAAGGTTTCCAGCTGTGATTTCCTCCTTCCCTCGCCTTTGTTTTCCCCCCAGCAAGATATTTCAGCCTGAAGGCATATAGGCTTAATCAGTCACTGTTTATATCATCAGCCTGATAGAAGTTACACATTGCTGAACTTAGTTATCTCATGAAAAACTTTGGCTATATTAAAGCATACCCAAAATATATACAATTATTAATGTTACACGGGAAATCGCTTTTACAATAAGGGAAATCAAATCTACGTTTCTTATGTAGCATTCATGAGCCATAATCTGTGAATGTGACCTGCTTGGAAGCAACGTGAGTGAAGCGGGTGACAGGCTTAATGTTTGCAATTGTGAAATGGTTTTATTATTATACTTCAACTCTAAAATTTTATTTTGTAACACTACTAATTTACAGCTACCTCATAGAACACCTATTTTTTATACAAAACATAAATCTCCAAATACGAAGTATTCAAAATATTTGAAAGCAGTATGTCATTTAAATATGGTAAGCTTCTAGATCTAACTTTAACTAAGTTATCTCATTTAAAAAGAAAAACCTCCAACTTATTTGCATTTTGCTTAAATTTTAATAAGTGTAATTTGATTGTACTCTGTATATAATTAAAAAAAAATTTTTTTTTAATCTGTGTATAATTATGTGGGATTCTGTGCAAACCGGGTTAATTTACTAAAAATTTGCTCCCAATGAGATTGGAAACATTTAGATGTAGGTTTCATATTATCCCATGAGGAATTTTTCTTACAGAATTTGTAAGCTGAGAGGCCTGAAATTTTAACTTTTTAAACTTACATAGCATTACACTCTACCACATTAAGCGAATCACACCTTCTTCATCATAGTTTCAGTATTCTAAAATTCTCCTTTCTTCTATTACTTATATACTACATACACACACACATGCTGATTTAAAGAGTATTTTATAAATTTATAAATTTTTTTTATAAATTATTTCCTTGTTTTCTATTAAAAAAAATATTTTAAGACATTTTTAAATCTCAAAAGGAGCAAACTTTTTTTAGTGGCTTTACCTATAGCCTGTTCAATTCACTTTCACAGTTCTTACCTTCTGATAAGTTTGAATTACTTCTAGAAAACATTTTTCTGTGGCAATGTGCTATCTAGATGTGACAAGCGCTTTTCAGCAGTACAGCTTCAACAAAGGCTTTTGGCCGCAATAGTATGTTACTCAGCTTTCGCCAAAATTACATCTTCATCTTTACTCCTGATTTTTTGTGTCTGTTGTCATGACATGAGTATGAGTAAGACACAAGATCATACTGGAGTAGAGTGTGGTCCTAATCCTATGTGACTGGAGTCCTTTTTAAGAGGGGAAAATACACAGAGAGAGAAAAAGGAAGTCATGTGGTGCTGAGAATGCAAATGAAAGAATGGTCGGAACTACTAGAAGCCAAAAGAGGGACCTGCAACAGATTCTCCCTCAAAGCCTTGGAGTTTTTCAACATAGCTGACACCCCGAACTTGGACTCCTAGCCTCCAGAGCTGTATAAAAACAAATTTCTGTTTTTATAAGCCACACACTTTGTGGTACTTTGGTATGGCAGACATAGGAAACTAATCCATATTTTAGGTACTGGGAACTGTACAAAATACCTAAAATGTGGAAATGACTTTGGAATTGAGTAATGGGTAGAGGCTAGAAGATTTTTATGTGCCTGATAGTAAAAGCCTAGATTGCCTTGCAGAAACCAATGATAGAATCATGGACGTTAAAGGTAATTACGATGAGGGCTCAGAGAGAAGTGATGAGAACTGTAGAAAAAGCTTTTACTTTCTTAAAGAATACATGTATCATCATGAACAAGAGAAGGATGAAAGGAAGAATGAAGTGTTAAGGAGAAAGAAACCAGAACTTGAAGATTTGGAAAATACAATATCCATATTGTAAAAATTGAGAAAGTGTGCTATAAAGAAGACACCAAAAAAAAGTATGGCTTTAAAGCCATTTTCTAAGGAGGTTAAGCATGGAAGCATGAGATTTATGTATCCAATCAACCATTTCATCAGAAAGGCTGTCAGCTTAAACTAAGAGCACAAAGTAGAATGACATGAAGGAAAGCTGTCCAGTTCCCTGTATTCTACATGTAGGAAAGGGTAGTAGAAGCTGCTTTATTGTGAATATTGATTGTCTTTTAAGAAAAGGAAAAGATTATCCCAAAAGTGGTTCAAAGGCCAGTAGGGCTTCCAGCAGGGTCCAGGGGCAGGGCTGCTGCTTTCTTGATTCCAGGGAGTGGGGGCTGTTGTGCTGGTGGGCCAGGATAGACCCTCCTCCAGGTAGGCCTGAGAAGGTGATGCTACTGGATAGATAGGACCAGAGGAGAGAGGATAATTTTTAAGCCTTGAAATCAACTAAAAATTATCCTTCTGGGTCTTGGACATGCTTGGGACCTGTGGTCCTTTTTTTCCTTCTAATTTCATTGTTGGGGTGGAAATGTTTACCCTATGCTTATCCCAGCATTGTATTTTAGAAGCAGATAATTTGTGTTCTAGGTTTCTTAAGTACACAGATAGAGATGAATTTTGACCCAGGATGACCATACATACCAAAAGTCGTACCCTTACCTGACTTAAATGACATATTAGATGAGATTTTGGACTTAGAGTTGATGTTGGAATGGTTTAAGACTTTTGGGGATGCTGAAATGGGGTCAATATATTTTGCATATGGGAAGGGCATGATATTTGGGGGCCAGAGAGAGGACTTTTACAGAATGAATTGTATCTCGCATAATGATATTTTGAAATTCTAACCACTGTACATATAAATGGGATCCTATTTGGAAATCAGGTTGTTGAAGACATTATCAGTTAGGGTAATATGAGGTCATACTGGAGTAAGGTGGATTTTAAACCAATATGGCTGGTGTCCTTATAAAGAGGAAAAATACACAGAGATAGAAGAAGAATGCTATGTGGTGTTGCAACTTCAAATTAAGGAATACTTTGAAGAGAGGAGCATGGAACAGGTTCTCCCTCAAAATCTTAGAGGAATTCAACGTGGCCGACACCCTGATCTTAGACTCCCAGCCTCCAGAACTGTAAGACAATAAATTTTTGTTCTTGTAAGCCACCTACCTTGTACTATTTTGTTACAGCATCCCTGCAAAACTAATATAGTATCTAACACCAGACATCCTTCCTAACTTTTCCTTCCATCTCCATTCTCATTTCCCTTCCTTATTATTGCTCTCATTTATACTTTTCCAACTAGTTCTCTTCCTCTTCTCTGTTTTGCTCTTACCTCACTGCTAACAATGTCAAGGGTCAGTATATGGGGAATTGAAGGAACATGATTAGTATCAGGACATAGCAAACAAGTTTTTTTTTCTTTCTTCTCTCCTTCACATCTGTCCAAATGTAAGTTTTTGCTTTCCTTTGTTTTGTTTTACCTTTTGAAATATGTGTACAACTTAAGCAATTAAATGAGGTGAAGGTGGGAAATATGATGTATAGGACACTTGAAAGTAATTATATCTCTGCAAAAATAGCATCCCAATTGCCTATCAGTGATCTGTTTGATTTCATGACCACTGCCAACAGTATCTGAGGTATCATTTCATTTATGTGAATAATTAAATTGTGAAGACTGTGTAATTAGGTATTTAAATAGTCCATATCACTCAGCTCAGATATGATTAAATAGGTGTACCTTATTTTTATCATAGGGTTTCTGTATTTCAGTCACCTGGAAATAAGTTTGATGTGGTTAATAATCCTTTGCACTGAAGATGATTGAAAAGAATTTCATTTAAGTGTAAGAAGGTCAGAAAGCTTCGAAATAGACAACATCACCTTTCTCAAAAGGATCCCGATTAACATCATTTTGCAGATCAGTGAATAAAATAAGAGCCCCTGTTTTACAGAAGAGGAAATTAAAGCTCGATGATGTAAACCAAATTTCCCTGATTCATGCAGTTTTTAAGTAACTCAGTATTTGAATTCAGTTCACTTATTGCCCAAAGCTTAGACTCTTTTGACTATTGTCTAATACTTCATTTGCCTCTTGTATTAGCCTAAAGTACTTTTGAAAATCTAGAATGGGCCCTACTTTTGCCACAAAAAACAAGCAATAATTTTCAGTACTGAAGCTGAACTCTTGGTTGCTTTGAGGAAATAAAGTAGGTAGCCTCATGATGTATTTTACTGTTGCCACCTTCTTTTACCAGACTTTCTTCTATATTTATGCTTTCTCCTGAAACTTGTCAGCTTCATACTACATTGACCATTTCTAATATGACTTTATTGACATATAAACCAGCCTCTAATTAAAATAGTATGTTCTGACAATTAACTCACAAGTTCCATAAGGGATAAAAATAGAATCATATTCTGTCTGTATCCTTATTGATCCCAATATTGTATTCTATATAGTATTGTCCACCAGTAAATGCATATTAACTTATTCTTTTGAATTGTATCCTTATCTGATTCTTGTTACCATTTTCTCTCCCAAGACAACCAGGATATTCACATTAAAGTTATAGTCAACATGATTCTTTCCTTCCTTTAGACCATTGATTCTTTTACATCCTTCCTAATCATCTCGAAATCAACTCTTCTGTATTTTCAAAGTAACCGTGTTTCCACCTCACCAATAGATGAAGACGTTAACCTCTTTAAAGACAGCCTAACCTCTAGCCCCTCTTTAGTTTTTTTTCTATCTCTGACAGTGTCAGATGAGTCAGAGAGGACAAAAAAACATGGAAAGACTGGAACAAACCTTTGGATTTTTCCAGAAGGGAATCTTACTGATTGTAAAAAAAAGCATTCTCACAAAAGTGAAGACAACAGAAGGCAAATTGGAATGGATTAATCAGGAAGTTAGTAGATGGTGGGTACGTGAAGATAATGGGAAGGCCACCCATTTCAGAAAATGAGTCAGAAAATATGGAAGAGGGATGCCAAAAGAAATTTATTTGAAACAGGCGTTTGAAAATGAAACCAGAGACAGATTACCCAATAAGTAATGTACATACAGTTTACTTGTGTTTACTTACTAATCTGTTGTGCACAGTTTCACATGGGTTTACCTTCCTTACTGGTTAATTCTCTCCTAAATGAAACATAAAAGAGAAGCAGTTTTAAAAAAGAATCGAGAAAGACTGTAAAATAACAAAAGTTAAAGTAAGTATGTGATATCACATATACCCAATGGGACACTCTGGTAATCACTGCCAAAAGTTTGCTCCATTCCATTGCAGCCATTGCACCTGGTTCCCCGTTTTGTTATTTTGGCACTCTGGGAAGCAGCACTATGGCTTGGCTTCTGCTTGGCTTCTGAACACTGTTGTGACTCCTGGCAATGCCATGTGCACGGAATAAAACTGCTCCTTAGGGTTTTTAAGGCTGTGACCTTTTGGAAGCAGATTGCCAGCCCTGTTTTCTGAGGTGTCTCTGGGCCTGTTCCAACTGCCAACCTTTTGACTTGTAGCTGAACGCTTAGCCATTTGTGCCCCTCAAGGACTCCTTTCCAGAACACTACTGTTTACCTGATCTACCTTTAATGAACGTGTGAGTATCAAAGATGGATGATAGGTGCATGATTCCTTCGTATCTTGTAGCTGTCTCTAATAATATCTGTAATCCACGACAAAGCCTCGATTTTTTTAAGTACTTGACCAGCATATGATTTCCTATAAGAAAGCGTCAATCGTGGTTATTAGGCAGAGTCAACAAAATATAGTTAGTAGACAAAATAACACATTATCTTTTGTATCGATCACAAATTGCCAGAGTGGCTCAACTTGGACAGAGACTCCAGTGCCTAAGCTGCCCTCCCATATGCTAATATTGTTTTGCTTCTTCTAAATCTGAGGGCCCTAGTGACTGTTTATGAACAATCATGCCTTATTTGCCTGCTTTGGATGGAAGACTTTGCCATTTTTCTGAGGAACAGCTGCATAACTTGGTTCAGGACCAAATTGTTCCACTTGACACGACTATAGAGGCATTCTATTCTTTCCTTAAAAGAGAGATTACTGTACATGTCTGGCTATTGTTTTAATTTTAGTTTAAAGTGAAGGCCGAGCTAATGCCAGCCACTTTTCTTTCAAGTCCCCAGAGTTTTTGCAACCCTCTTCTTTCTTTGGCTGAATTCCCAGACAGCTCTCAGACTGTGGCATTTTTCCATTTATGATAGTATAGCGGGGGAAGCCTTTATGTCACATTAGAGTCATGACCTTAAAAGGTGTGGGGCTGCTCCCCACATGCTGTACTGAAAAGCCATTATTCATTTTAAGCAAATGTTTAACACTTTGTCGATTTACTTCCAAAAAGCAGTGAGATATTTTCAGTCAAATAAATGTGTATTTGGCATTTATTCCATAAAAGAAAATAATTATATGTATTGATAAATTATTCTGTATATTCAGCTCAATGTTTATATGGTACTTAACTATTTTACCTTCTGGTAACCACAATTTTTCTTATGCCCTTGCCATAAATCTCATATGCATAATTGCACAGCACATAACATCCCTATTTTACACAAGAAGAAAAATGTTAATCTTTTTAGCAGGACAGATCACATACCATACAGTAACTAGTGAGGTGTTTCAGAGGAACAATTATCCATCCACTTTGGAAATGATCAGGAATTGAAGAAGAAATCTGATAAGAACCCATTACACGTTTCTTCCTAGCATAATCTAGGTTTCTTTTAAGAAATATGAAATGCAAATTAAGGCAAAACAGTTTTATACCAAGTCAGTTTTCTCAGCCTAACATGTACCATTTTACAAATCCCCAGGTGCTTTACTAATTGTCACCCAATGCAATTGCAACCACATGAAATGACAAAACGTTAAAAGAGGAAAGTTACTATCATCCATAGTAAAATATTGCTTGCCAAAATGGGACCAAATTTGAATTTTGAAATAAGAGTATTGATCTACAGTAACAGCAATTCCATATAATTCGACCTAACACATAAAAAGAGGTACTTACCAACTGCCATGGACTGAATTGTGTCCCCCAAAAATGTCTGTCAACTTGGCTAGGCCATGATTTTGGATATTGTGTTATTGTCCTCCATTTTGTCATCCGATGTGATTTTCCTTTGTGTTGTAAATCCTGTCTCTATGATGTTAATGAGATGGGATTAGCGGCAGTTATGTTAATAAGGACGGACTCAGTGTACAAAATTGGGCTGTGTCTTAAGCCAATCTCCTTTGAGATATAAAAAAGAGACGTGAGCAGAGGGACATGGGAACCTCATACCACCGAGAAACAAGAGCCAGTACCTGTGGTCCCTGTACTGAGAAGCTCCCCCACTGCGGAAGATTGATGACAAGGGCCTTCTCCAAAACCCGACAGAGATAGAAAGCTTTCCCCTGGAACTAGCACCCTGAATTGAGACTTCTAGATTCCTAGACTGTGAGAGAATAAATTCCTGCTTGTTAAAGCCATCCACTTGTGGCATTTCTGTTATGGCAGTACTAAATAACCAAGACACCAACCAAACCAAACCCATTGCTGTCAAGTCGATTCCGATGCATAGCAACCCTATAGGACAGCATAGAACTGCCCCATGGGGTTTCCAAGGCTGTAATCTTTAGGGAAGCAGACTGCCACAGTGCTCTCCTATGGAATAGATGTATGAGTACATCTAAAAGATGTATATAAAAGTACATGCACATAAAAGATACTGATTTACAAAATACTTGCATCTCTTTTGCCAGATAGAAGGACATCTAAGTATCATCAGGGCTGTGTTTGTTTTCATGTATGATGCCTTATTTGTCATGCTCTGGGCACGTGGTGCAGTAGAAAGAAGCCTGTCATGTCCATGACCCAGGTCATCTTGAGCAAGTCACCTAACCGCACCAAATATTTTTCATCTCAAAAATTAAAACATAAAATCTAGTTAAAAAAATATGTATATATATAAGAATTAATGAAAAAAATATGTGAAATGTCTGGCTCCAAGTAATTTCAAAATAATCAATATTCACAAGGATGTTGATAATAAGTTATTATTTGTTCAAGGAATTCCATGCTGTGTATTTGTCAAATTTTAGACTCAGTAGTCTGAATTATGCATGTATATATATCTTTATATATATACATATACTGATACTTGGGTTCCTACTGCAACTCTGGAAACTGAGTTATCATCTTCCCAAGCTCTGAAATTCAGGGTTCCAAGCATGGAAAAATAAAATAAAATTCTAGGATAATGGATTGTGGCTTCCAAAGCATGTTCAAAAGGGGAAAAAAAAAACAGAACAGCTTGAAGTCATGGCAAAGTTGATAGATCAATGTGGCTATTTTATTTGGGGTTAAATAATAACAAGTCAGAAACCCTGGTGGCATAGTGGTTAAATGCTACCGCTGCTAACCAAAGGGTCTGCAGTTGGAATCTGCCAGGCACTCCTTGGAAACTCTATGGGGCAGTTCTACTCTGTCCTATAGGGTCCCTATGAGTCGGAATCAACTTGACGGCACTGGGTTTGGTTTGGTTTTAATAAGAAGCCACAGCGAAGAGAGACAGAGAGATGAATTCTTGTCAGGGTGTAAAATGTAAAATAAATAGAAATGGGAGACTGGACTAGCCCCAGACCTAGCAACGGCTCCTTTATGGTATTAAGGTAAAAAAAAAAAAAAGTTTTAGAATAGTTTGGAAGAACAGGGAGGAGTAAAGAATGAGTTCAGTTCCACAGCTGTGGAAGAGGCTGCACTCTGGAGCACGCCTGTTGCGTGGAAGGAACTAACGCGTTAGTGAGTTTTGACAGAGATCCAAAGCTAAAGATCTGGAAAGCTTTAAAGAAGGAGGTGAATGGCACGGCTTATAGGTGTCAAGAACTCTGAGCCTGTGAAAAATAAGACCTTGCTTTGGCTTAGTGCTTTACAGTTCTCCAAGTTATCTCTGTGTTGTTATATTTGAGCTACACAGCAACCTGTTAAAAAATGTTTACAAAGACTGTTACAATTATTTTCATTTTGTAGGTAAGGAAAATAAGACTTATGTGACTGTGACCTTTCACAGTCACACAGCTGACAAGTGTTAGAATTGGGATTGCTAAGAAGCTTTTTTATATTAATAGCACTGATAATTATGCTTTCTTGCTTGCTCAGTTTTTTTTTTTTTTCATTTTTCCTATCACATTGATTTTTTTTGTTGTTGTTCTTGTTTACAATTACCCAGTGAGGATGGCAAAAATGAGAGAGTTCTCATAAATGACTTGGAAAACCCATATTTCAATTAGATAGTTAAAAATAAAACAACTATGTAAGCTCCAACCTGTATTAAAATTGAAAAAAAAAAAAACAAAAACATTGCCGTTGAGTCAATTTCGACTCATAGTTACCCTATAGGACAGAGTAGAACTGCCCCATAGTGTTTCCAAGGAGCCAAGTGGATTCAAACTGCCGACCTTTTGGTTATCAGCCATAGCTCTTAACCAGTACGCCACCGGGGTTTCCAAATATTACTTAAATAGTTTCTAAATATATCTAAATAGTTTCTGCCAAGATTTTGTTTAGATGTGTAATAATTATTCTACTGTTGAATATTTTTATTTTTGAAGAGTAGATTATAATGCATTCTTAATTTTAGATAACTTTTAGAAGTTATAAGCACAAAGTATGAAAGTATCGTTCAATGACTTAGAAGGTAAATAGAATAAGCAGAAAGTCAAAAGAGAACATTCTGCAAAAAGCACACCTTCCTTGTTAAATACTAAGATTAACATGTCTCCAAAATAATCAGTGTGATAAGTTAAGACGGCTTTTTCATCATATGGGTACTCTCACATCTGTAGCCTTTAGACAATAAAAGTTACTTAGATTTGTTTTCATGTGTTTTGATATCTAAAGAGATGTCAGCTTCTCCTAAAATGCTTTCCAAGGTATAGGATCAGACATCAGTTCTATGTTTCACCATAATTAAAAAAAGATGTCCGTATACTGTCTTTCCTATATGAGTTTCTTTTCTGAGGCCCAGATGGTCTTTTGCTTCCATCTTACGGTTACAAAATTTAACCACACATTGACTCTCTGGAAACACGCAAGTGGTTATCTTGGAAATAAGATAAAAAATATTTGGTTTTGTTTTTGAAACAAGAAGCTGACACTCGGAAATCTCTGCTGCTGTTATTTAGGCTGGGCATCTGTGGTGTGTTGGGCGCTCAATCACTTTCAATTAAATGTTCCAATGTCTTGTGAACATCCCATAAGAGCTTACAGAACCACGATTATTATCCATAGAGGAAATGTACTCCTTGAACATTTCCAGGTAAGCAGTTTTCTTGCAAAAAAACAAGCCAATTATTTTGAGGGATTATGTAAATGCTCAGTGGCAAACGCTACATGAAAATGTCTCAATATGTTTAGGATATCATTGTGGAGTGGTGCTGTCATATCCTTTTACTAGATTTTCAGGTTATGTACTTTTCAGCTCATAGGTTTAAAAATCTGTTGTTTTGGTTCTTTTTTTTAATACATCAATTATGAAATTACGTCTAAGCATTTTACTCTTTATTTAAAGATTTTTAAAACCTCATATGCATTTACATAAAGAACAGTCACCAACATGGTAATTTCAGGAAAATAACAGAGACAAAAAATCACTTTTAACATTAAAAGAAGCTCAGATATTAGAATTCACAACTCATTGTTCAGTAGGTCCCATTTGGTAATATTTCTCCTTTTTTTTTTTTCTTTCTGCAGCTCTTTTCCTTAATATGTGCCAGAGTTAGAGTTGATATCATTCTGGTATTCACTAGCACAACTTACTGACAAGTGGTTTATTCTATACCTATTCCAGATCGGCTGTTAAATTTGACTATTACTTTTGCATAAATATATTAAAAAAGTTAAACGTAAAAAATTAAAATGAATTCAGAATAATTATAGGTATTTGGTGTTATTTTAATTAATGGCAAAACTAGCCAAATTTGTATTCCTTGAAAAACCATTTATTCAAAGAAACAACCTAAAAGGAAGCTTTCTTGCATCTCACACGTTTGTATAATGTGTAGTGTATTTTGATTCACTTTTCCAGACGTAACTTCAAACATCTGAAAGCTCCTAAACCTCAAAGGTTAAGGAAAAAAAAAAAAGAATTAAATGTCAACAATTCCCCAAATTGTATAAAATATGGACATTTATAAATGGTTTCAATTATAGTAAAAATTATCTTTCAGTGACTGATGATGACCTTAAAGTCCAACTCTTACAAATTCAGAGTTCCAAAAATTTATGAGATGCTTCTGGAAAAGGAAAAAGAAAAAGGAAAGAAAATTTAAAAGGCAGGAGAACGATCAGCAGCCATGTTAACCTGTGGTCACTGAAATTGTGAGGAGTGATGGAATTGACCACCATCAATGAAAATTAAAAATACAGGGAAAAAGAGAGTGAAGTGACCGTAAAGAAGCTTAAAAATGTAATAGTTTTGCAGTGTAGAGGTTAAAGGATCTGGAGGCACGGAAGTTCTCACCGTGGTTCAAAAATGCAGCATTTTTCAAACTTGGGGTTGTGACTTATTCATGAGTCATGAGATCAATTTAGATTAGCCCTTCTTAGAAAGAAAAAGTAAAAAGCATAGAAAATCATAGACTAGGAAATAAAAATATGGAGAAGAAATGGGAAAAAAGAAGAGAGTGGAAAAGGTCACAGTCCATCAGAGAAAGCAGCTTTTATTTCCTGTGTGTATGTGTTTGTGCCCTGTGTACAGCTGCAAAATGCCTTTCTTATTGTAGGACACGCCTTCAAAGTTTTATAGTCATTGCATTAAGTGGCACCAATTGTGGCAAAGCTGGGTCTTAGTGACATTCAGGGAAAGGACATGCTAAGGCCTAATCCCATCAGTTCCCCTATAACTATCACTACACAAAAAATTGTGTTCAAACTGATGAGCTCTTAGCTCCAAAAAATAAAGTTGAATGCCGCTGAGAATGTTCTATTTAGTAATGCAGAAAAGTTTTGATCCTTTGAGAAAGATTTCATTCAGATGATTAAAATACATTTTTAAAATTTTAAGCCTGAAATTTCAATTATCTGCAGCATTTACTTATACGGAGCATTGAATTCCCCAGATACCAGATAAATGATGTACGCTTTGCTTTTACTTTTCCAAGATCATTGGTTTTAATATTAGAAAAGAAATAAGCCATGGAGAAGAAGCAGTTCTATAATGGTAACATACTGTTTAACATAAGTACTAGATCTTATAAGGTTAATTAGTGCTATTTTATAGTGGTGGGAGCAATGGATTGTACAGTAACTCTTTTATATGTAAAATAGGGCCCCATTATTGAATCAGCCCTTGATCTAAGAATGGTTTTCAGGCTTATGACCGATTAGGATGCTTGTAGATGTATTTTATATGGTAGTAAATTGCCCTTATATATGTGTTGATAAAATAGTAGATTCTGAGAAATTCTGAATAATAAGTTCTTGATTTAAAAAACATTAAAATGTTCCAACTTCTAGGTTAGGTGGTTTTCAGGAACTAAACTAAAAATAAATTAAAATAGCATTTTAAGAATAATTGCTGTTAAAAATATCATAGATAATTTATACTTAATAAACTTATGCAAATGGACTTAGCATTGCTTGCATGAGGGGTTGGTTGTTCATTCAAGATTTCTTGATCTTTTAACCAAGAATTAATATCCTGCTTACCAAAGAAAAGAAATGTTAAGTATAGATAAGGCAAAGTTAATTGTTTTCCTTTAGCACAAAGTCCTTGAGGTTATCTGAGTCGTTTGGGGCAATCTCGAAAATTTTACCTTCAGTGCTAACATCTGTCGTTCCTTCAGGATCATACTAATCATATCTTTTCTAGGGATAATCTTTTATTTGTGGTGTCATAAATTGGCTGGAATTATGTGTAGCACCTTCTCTGTGATCAGTGAATACTGCCTGATCAGTAAAAGTGCTCTAGGATTTCACAGGAAGTCTCAAAAAATGCCATTATTTTCAAGTCTACTAAAGAGTGCTTTGTTTTCAAGTCTTTTTTTAAGAGCACTTTATCCTCTTGCATGTAGGTTACATCCCGTTTCATCTATAAGCTTCTACAGTCAGAGGTAAGAAGTACCTTAAAACATCAGAATCAAATAGCATGTGCTTAGATTAATCAGAATAGAAGAGTTCTATTTTACTATTTGCTGTTCAGGTTTTAAATTTAGTGGTGGGGTTAATGCTGACACTATTGTCACATCTCAATCTAACCATTAATGTAATGAGGCTCCCCCTGCTTGACAGTGTGTTAGCTCAATCATTGATTTTTTGGAATTTACATAAGTAAATTCCAAACTCGGAATCACAGTTTCAAGCTGTAATTTAATGGAATAAGTAGGCTTGAATGTTCCACTCCAAATTGGCTCCATTTATTACTGCACTAAAATGTCTTTGACCCTGTCAGAGAGATGTACTTATGGCAATGCTTGAGTAGGAATTTCATTGTTGAGCCTTCCTACAAGAATCATTGGGATTCTCACAAAGTGCAAATAAAAAACAAAACAAACAAAGAAAATCTCACTGCTCTTCATTTAAAAGAGTTGTGTGGGTATGAGAAATATCACATTCATGCTGAGCAAAGACTAACCCATGATAATTATAAGGATGAAGTAAGAGTCCGAAGAACACATCCAGAGGCCATTAAAAGCAGAGGAAATGGAAGCCAATGAGGAGAAAGTTTAAAAAATTACCTTGCTGTTTCTCTCACATATACCCAAATGCACACAGGCATACTTATGAAATGAATCCATACAAGCAGCTTCAACAGGCTAGAAAAACAATGAAAAAAATTATATTTAAGAGAAAAATTGTATAAGTGTTTCATTCATCTGGCTGATTCCTTTAAGCCTCTTTTTCCCTTGTATGTTTAAATTCACCCTACTATTCAAGCCCTAAATATTTGAAATGTTAGGATAAAGTTATTTTGACAAATGATGGTATCAGCTATATCTAGATATAAATTTTCAAAAAGATCTATTTTAAATATTATGTTAGAAGAGTTATAGAAGGAAGAAACAAGTAAACCTAAAAATCCATTCCTATTAATATTGATATTAACACCTGAGGCATATTTCTCCATATCATAAAAAAAAAGAAGAAAAACACAAAATAATTCAATGCTCAGTAATGAAATTTACTTTGGCTTTAAAATTGCCTTTGTCATTGCTCTTCATGTTCATTTTTGCACAATGACTTCACAAAATGTACTAAAAACAGTTACCCTCTTTTCCCATCAGAAATGGCATATATTAAAATAAATCCTACAACTAATTTTTGTTTTATTAGTTTCCTTGTTAACATATCAAATTCCATACCCAAGGTTAATACTTTGTCCAGCTCTTTTACTGCTTTTATAACATGAGGTCCTGGTGGTGCAGTGGTTAAGTGTTTGGCTGCTAACCAAAAGGTTAGCAGTTCAAATCCACCAGCCACTCTTTGGAAACTCTGTGAGTCAGTTCTACTCTGTCACTACAAGTAGGAATCTACTTATTGACAACTTCTTTTTTTTTGTTGTTAAACACTAGGCCTCAATTCCTCACTCAGCAGACTAATACAGGGTGGCTGCTAACATGTAAGGCACCTTTGTGGGAAAAAAAAAAAAAAAAAAGGCTGTTATGTCATGCAATTAACTTGGTCTGCAGATTAAATGCTGATTTTCATCCTGGCACTTTTGTATTGTGCCTAAATATCACAACCATATGTGATGACACTGAATTTCATGCTCTGACCTTGAGTCACTGCCTGCAAATCAGTTTCTTACTTCAGTTCTTAGTTATTCATCTTCTCACACATGCTACAAGGCATTATTCTATTATTATTTATTCTGCACCGTTCATTCATCCATTCATTGAACACATATTCACTGATCTTCCACTGTGCACCTGTCTCTTACCTTGCTCCCTGGGATGCTGAGTGCACTAAGGCAAAGGTCCTTGTACTCAAAATGTTAACATTCCAGAGGTGGAAACAGAGAATAAACAAAAATCAGCTCATAATTTGGATGTCATATTGCAATAAGCTCTGTGAAGAAAGAAGCAACAGTGAGTGGGTTCTAGTACTAACCCTCTCGAATGGGGACAGAGTGATCAGGGACGGCTTGCTGAGAAGGTTCCATTTTTGCCGATTTCTAAGGGAAGTGGCAAATCTGGTCATACAAAGAGGAAAAATATCTCAGAAGAGTGAACAGCATGTATCAGGGCCCTAAAATAAGAAAAAACAAACAGGAAGCCATTATGGGCTGAAGAATAAGCTGCAATGTGGAGAATGGTACATGGGAAATTGAAGACCTCATGTAAGTCCTTATGGGCAGTGATTATAGGAATTTGGATTTTATATAGTGCACTGGAAAACATTAAGGTTTTTAAGCATCAAAATGGCAAGCTTTGATTTAAATTTTTACAAGACACTCTGGAAAAAATGTAGAAAATGAACTATACAAAAAGGCAAAAAAGACTAGTTAAGAGACTATTGCAGAAATGCAGGAGAAGGACTAGTGACCTGGGCTAGAGCTGTGGTGACACGCAGGAGTTTAAATCTGGAAGTAGAAGAAAGGGGACGGAATAAGGATGTGATCATTCTCAGTTTGGGACTTGAACATCTGGGTGACATAGACGGGAGGAGAAAGGAGGGATGAGGTTCATAATCAAAAGGTTCCTATATGGACATGTTGAGATGGAGATAACTTTCAGATATCCAACGGGAATAAATCAGGTAGACAGTTGCACATACAAATTTGTAGTTGAGATACACAAGGTATATAAGGCATCTGTAGCACCTGAAGACTTGGGATTAGATAAGGTCTGCAGGGAGAAAGTGTCAAAGGAAAAGGTAAGAGTGTTCATAGCTAACCCCTGGACTCTTCAATATTTAGAGTTTGGGAGGAAAGACCAGTAAATAGCCTGAGAAAAATCCAGTAGAATCAATACAATATGCTTCCATGGAAGCCAAGAAAGAAACTATTTTGAAAAAGGGAAAGGTTAACTACCTTTAATACTGCCAAGAGATCAAGGAAGATGGAGACAGAAAAACATTCATTGTATATGGCAACATAAACATTGCTGGGGTCTTTGCAGTAGCAGCTTCAGAGGTATAGTAGGTGTGGAAGCCTGAGGGGAAGGGGTTGTAGGGAGAATAGGATTTGAGGAAGTGCAGTATCTGGACGAAGACAATTATTTTAATAAGTTTGGATGTGAAGAGGGCGTAAGAAGCTTAAGGATTTTAGTCTTTGCTTTTTTTTTTGTTCCTAAGATGAGTGCTTCCAGAGCATGTTTGTATGCTCTTGTGAATTAGACAGTACCAAAAACCTCCAAACTCATTTCCATTGAGTCAATTCTGGCTCATGGTGACTGACCCTGGGTGTTTCAGTGTAGAAACATTCCATAGGGTTTTCTTAAATGTAATCTTAATGGAAGCAGATCACCAAAGTCCTATCCTTCCACAGTACGCTGGGTGGGTTTGAACAACAACCTTTATGTTAGCAGTGGAGTTCAAATTGTTTTGAATCACACAATATGGAGGGAAAATTGATAAGGTAAGAGATAGAGACTATCTAGTGAAAAGGCAAGTAGAAACAGAATCCACAGCAGAAGTGGAGGTATTAGTTTTTGTTTTGGGGAGGTTAGGAGGAGGGACACTTCTGTTAAAATGGAGGAAAGGTAGACAGAGAGATATAGTGTATAAATATGCTCATAGGAAGATGACTGTTTCAGTCTCATGATTTATTTTTCTTAATAAAGTATAAGGGTTTCCTTCAGCTGAAAATGGATAAGGGAAGGCATAAAGTTTAAAGAAAGAAGAGAAGACTTAAACCTGAGAGAGTGAGAAAGTGAATTTACCAATCCTACGAATTGTAGAATTGTTGGACAGCTTTCAGGTGATCGTTTGAAATGTGGTCATGATTTAAAAACTCTGGTTATGCAATTTTTTTTTCCCATTAGCATATGTTGATGTTCTGATAAAGGCACAGAAAAGATGACAAAGTTGAGTTCATCAGGGCTGGGATTTAACCAGATAAATACAATAGATTTGGAAACAAACAAACAAACAAGCAAACAAACTATATGTATATATATTTAGTGTATTGTAAGACTTGTTAAAGAGAGAAATACAGTTAGGAGGAGATTAAAGAATAAGGAGAAATAGGGTTTATAAGTTAATTAGTTAGGAGGTTTTGATGATATACAATAGAATATTATATATCATCAATATTCATCATCAAAAAATCCCTCTGCCGTGAGTTGATTCCAGTTTATAGCAATCCTAAGAGTAGAACTGCCCTGTATGGTTTACAAGGAGTGTCTGCTGGATTGGAATTACTGGCCTTGGTTAGGATCCAAGTTCTTAACCACTGTGCCACCTTGGCTCCATAATAGAGTAGTGAGATGAAAATAAGGAATGTTTGTGATTGGGAAAAAAAATGAAATTTTTAAGGCAGTGAAGTAATAATGATGACGGAGGTCAATGTGTGACCATGGCCGAGGTGGGGCTAACAAAATAATTATTGGACATGAGAGGTTAGGGAACTGAAGGTCAAGGTATTGGATGGGTTATAATTATAAACGTTCAAAGCAATGAATTTGTAAAGAGATTCTTTATCACTCCTATGGCATTATTCTCTTTTGAGTTCACTTGTACTTCTTGTGCTTCATGTCTTAATTTTCTCTTCACCTCAGTGAAAGTATTCCAAGACATTCAGTAATCTGCTGTTTTGTTTTCTTCCTGAGCTTGAATATTTGCTTGGTTCTCATTCTCTCTGTGAAATATTATAGCCCCACCCTCTCCTCTGAGTTCTAATTTTTCTTTTCCTTGTTGCTGGGTGGAGTTTTTTGTTTTTGTTTTTTAGAATATGAATGCAGCATGTCCCTAACTGAAGTCATCAATTTTCCCTTTCTGCCACACCTCAATTCATTTTTTTCCTGACTTAAGCTTTTTTTTTTGTTTTTAAATTTGTTTGGATGGTTGGTTAGTTTGTTTCTGTTTGTTTGTTCTCTTTCTTAGCACCATCGTTGTTCTTATTATGCAGACTCAACAATCCAGAGAAGGTTTCTCCTCTCACTCCTTAACATCATAAACATTCTGGCTCCAGAAATGTCTTATTTACCTCCCCAAGTGCTCTTCTATTATCTATTCCCTACTTTCCTTTATTATTATCTCAGCTTAATGTAGGGTATTATTATCTCTCTTTTGCAAATTTCCTGTTCCAGATGTTTCACATTAATATCCTTTAAGGAAATCCCAACCAGGGATACTCTTCAAAGTCATAAGAATGTATTTTCATTTTTAAAGAAAGCCTGCATTGTTTGGCCTGGAATTCAAGACCCTTTATTACCCAGTTTAAATGCACAGATTTTTGCCCATATCTACTCTGAACTTTCCAATTTCTTTTCTTGTTCATACTCTTTTTTATGTCCTGAATATTCCCTACCTCTATTTTTTTTTTCTATTCCTAGTAACATGGCATCATTAGCCTTCCAGTATAGTGCTAAAAATATAGTTTTCCGTGTTCAGCTTTTTGTCCTACAAAATTATGTTTTCATCAGAGCTACTTATGAATATATGTCTTTCTGTTCCTTAATATCAACTTGTATCTTGGCATGTGATTTGATTTCTCCCACAACTCAGTTATTATATCAAGTGCCTTTAACTTTACCCTTTTTAAATTTGTCAACAGTGATTTTACCTACTAATCTTATTCTGTTTTCCTGGCGTTCACCATAGTAAAATTTACCCATTCTGTAATATGGCCTCTAGAGGAGAAGCATCCTACCTAGGGCTCTTACTACATTTTAATTGGCCTCTTTCATTTCCACCAATCAAAATCCTGTCATAATTAAAGACATTAGTAAAGAATTATCTTCTTCATAAAGCTTATTGCAATGCCCCTAGCCATAGTCATGAATCTTATATTTTATAAGCCTTTCATATTGCTTAAGGAGCCCTGGTGGTACAGTGGTTAAGCACTTGGATAACTGAAAGGTTAGTAGTTCACACTCAGCAGCTCAATGGGAGAAAGATGTGGCAGCATGCTTCCGTAAAGATTACAACCTTGGAAACCGTAAAGGGCAGTTCTACTCTGCCCTATAGTTTCGCTGTGAGTTGGAACCGACTGGACAGCAAAGGGTATGTTGCTTGGTATGTCCTGCCAAGTATTATGGTTGATGATATATGTCATTATAATACCACACAGAGAAGAAACTTTATTTTCCTCATAATCCCTGGTTTAAAAAGTTGTACAAAAACTTGAAAATTTATAGATGGTTGTTTGATAATTACATAAACTTATGAAGTATCTAGTCAAGAACATATAGGTATAACTAACAACGACAACAAAACTCCGTGGATCTCTTATCTATCTTAAGATGTAAGCTTAAGAGTAGAACATTTTCTGGTAATTAAATCCATTGAGACTTATTGAAGGCTACTCGACTATAAGTGTTTCTGAAGTTTTGTTCTCCCTTCAGCAAAATGATATCTATAAAGACAATCAAACACATAAAATGTTTTATTGACTATGTTTTAAAAAGAGTCTATATTGTAGTAAGCAAAACACTTAAGGTTAAGTTTGCTTACACTGAAAGCGATTGGAAGTTTTAAGGATTGTGCTAAAAAGTATGAAATCAATATCAAGAGTAAAAAGAAAAGAAATTTCATTACAATTAACTTGCACAACAATCAAATCTAGAGAAAAATCACAATTTGATATACTCTCCAAGGGCAGAGAGCAATAGTTTTATAATATTTAAGAATATGACTTGCCAGATACATAAAATGTTATTTATAAACTACTTTCAGAAACCTCTCATTTGATTCTCGATAACAAAATAATTCATTGTGTATTTTTTAAATTTGAAACAATCAACGTAATAAGTACCCCCCAAGTAATCTCTTTTTAATTCTTCCCGTTAAACAACCACATCCTTATCTGCCAACAGACTCATTCTGAAATGATTTCTGAATCAGTTTTACAGTTTTAAGAAAGATTATCCCTTGAACTTGCTCGGTATTTATATTTTAAATAAAAATAGGAGCAAGCAATCACAGCTTCTAACCTTTTTCTTCTCCTTTTTTTTTTTTTTTTTTCCTTCCTCCTCACTTGGTTGGCAATGTTCGGGCTCTGGTGAAAGGATGTGATCTCAGTCTACCCATTCGGGAGCTGATTTGCCCAGAGTTCACTTAGGATCCTTCTTCCCTGAACTCAATAACCTTAACATCTTCAACTTTGAACTTCCTTTCAAACTACCTGTCAATTAATTTAAGTGTAATTTTTGTCCTGCCCTTTCTTTACATATTTGATAGAATGAACACTGAAAGTTTTATGCAGACTCTTCAGTACAATTTCCTGATTAAAAAGTTGTTGCTTAAAACAGTAAAAGGGACCAAGATGTCTGTATAACTTGAACCACCTTCTCTTTACAGTGAAAATACCAGAGGATGTAGGGGAAAAAAGAAACATTTTCTTAAAAAAATGCTCATGACGTGTGAATATTAATTGTATCTACTGCTCACCTGTGGAATTTCTAAACTGAAATAAAGGCAGTAGGCATCTTCGTATGGTTCCGTGGTACATAAGGCACAACATTATTAACTAAGTCCCTAGTATGTCTTATGATAAAGAAAATGTAATGTATTCAATTTTTAGGGCTGCTGTAAAAAAAAAAAATTACCCCAAATAGATGGCTTTTAAAACATTAGAAAATTATTCTTTCATAGTTCTGGAGGCTAGAAGTCAATTATCAGGGTGTTAGCAAGGTTGGTTCTTTCTGGAGACTCTGAGGGAAAATCTGTTCCTCGTCTCTCTCCTATCATCTGGTGGTTGCTAGCAATCTTTAACATTCCTAGGCTTGGATATTTGTCACTTCAGTCTAGGTCCCTGTCTTCACATGTCATTCTCCTCTCTGTGTGTCTTTATGTCTTCACAGGGCTTTCTCATAAAGACATCAGCTATTGAATTAGGACTCACCCTAAACCAATATGACCTCATCGTAACTTGATTACATATGCAAAGACACAATTTCCAAATAAGGTCACATTCACATGTAAGGGTGGGTTAGGATTTGAACGTATCTTTTGGGGGGACACAACTCAACCCAGTACATGCAGGGTAAGAATATTTGCAGATTTCTCTTTTTGGTTTGAGCAGAATAAGATGTTTCCATATATGCTATTACAGTCACCTATATTTGGTTTTCTTTCATTGAGAAAATGTAAGTTTAATTTTTTACAATACTAATTTTTTTTTTTTTTTTTTGGTATTAAATGGCCCAACATATGCTGTGATTAGGAAGGAAAAGACAATGAAGCACACAAAGGGGACACAGTCATTGGAGAAAACGGAAGGCCTGGAAAATATATCTATCCCAGTTTTTGAAAGCCAACTTTTTACTCCTGGGCACCAGAGGAACTCTGGTGGGACCTCCTTTTCCATAGCTAAACTACTTATTCTTCATTCCCCAGCTCAGTCATGAGCCTGAAAGAGAAGACGAGAGATATGGAGGCAAAGAAAATTTTCATTCTCTACAATACCCGGAGAGTGAATGATCCCACACACAGTTGGAGGAATTAGACTGATTGTAATTCTGGCATAATCATACAGAATAAAGAACTCAACGACTGACTTTAGTGGGAATTATTAATTGGGTTGATATCTAGATCAAGACATTAAGTAAACAGGTAATCGGATGGAATGTGGCAATTTTTTCGAACACTAATTTATAATTAAACCCAAACCAAACCCATCACCTTCGAGTCCATTCTGACTCATAGTGACCTTATAGAAAGAACAGAGTAGAGCTGCCCCATTGGGTTTCTAAGGCTGTAAATCTTTATGAAAGCAGACTGCCACATCTTCCTCCCATGGAGTGGCTGTTGGGTTTGAACCACCAAACTTTTGGTTGGTACTTTAATCACTGTTCCACCAGGTCTCCTATTTATAACTAAGGAGTTGTTAAAAGTGCTGAAAAGTCTCCTATTAATTGTGTATAAAACAAGACATTGAGGTAATACTATTACTGCTACTACAAATAAAAACCCAGCTAAGGTATAAACCCCTTCACTAAGGCTTTAGAATACATGAGGATACATACATGAGCATATCTGGTTTCATTTTTCATTTTATTTTCTCAGTATTCTCTGTGTCCTTAGGAAGAAACTGTTGCAAAAGCGGTTTTAGGTGCAGAGGAAAATGAAATATAGTTTTAATGTCATAGATTTGGCAGACAGACATAAATCAAATTTCATCTCATATGGAAGATTTCGAACTTTTAATTATTGAGGCTTTTAAAGGGGAACTGTCCAGGCTGACTCTATTAGCATCCTCACTGCAGAGTGGTATGCGTTATCATCTCACATCTGGCACTGTTTTCTCTGTCCTGTTACTCCTGGTGTCCAACTTCTACTCTTTTTCAGCCTTATCACGTGGAAACTGTAGACTGGAACCATTTTAAAAATGATCTTCTCTGGAATTCTGAACAGCAGGGAAGATTGTTATTCATTTGTAGCAAGAAACTCAATCATTTCTGGGTTCCAATTAGAGAAAGCCTAGGGGCCCTCTTTATTAAATGAAACACAAATTGTATCAAGACTTGCTAAACCACTTAATATTTTTATGGTGATATTAAGAAGCTTGAACATTTTAAATACTAATTGGGACTATGTGTAGGCTGTTTTTAATCTATGCATAAACTCTAACCTCCATTTCATTATAATTGTGTCTTATGGTGCTAACTCCTTTTGCCAAGTTGAAGTTTTACCACAGAGAGTAGGATCAAGAATCCTGCAATGTTTCATGCCAGTAATGGTTCATACCATTGTCACAACCTCTTGCTAATCATTTTTGCAGTTTTCTTTTTATTATTTCCTAAAACAGAGGATTATTTTTTTAGGGAAAAAGATTTTAAATTCAGACTGGCAACTTTATTTGTCTAGATCTCCAACTACATTTTCATACATAGAATTTAAAAATATATATCTAAACTGAACTATATATGTACAGAAGCCACAGACTTTAAAATGTGACAGTAAACTTATGAATATGGGGAGAGAAAAATCCGGACAGTTTGGATTTGGGGGTATAATTTAGAGCGTATGGAAATCGTGGATTGCTATTGTTAGGTGGCATCGAGTTGATTTCGAATGGATGGTTACATGCTTATAGTTATATCTACCTGCACTTAAAAATTCTGGCATATACATCAATAAAGCACTGCTTCTTAGTTAAAGTAAAATTCCTTATGTAATATTTTAAGGAGGAATCTTCTAAAATTTAGATTATTCTTATGACTTTTGCTTTAAAGTTGCACTTATGTGGCTTTGCAGTAAGGACGTGATTTTACTATTTCGACTATACGCAGAAAGTTAGAGTTTGTTGTAGTTCTTTTGCCTCTTCAAAGCATTTGATATAAATTAGCACATTTTTGCAGTATATTTTGTATAACGAGTATTTTTTCACCATACCTATTCAATCTGTATGCTGAGCAAAGAATCCAAGAAGCTGGACTATGTGAAGGAGAACGGGGCATCAGGATTGGAGGAAGATTCATTAACAACCTGCGTTATGCAGATGACTCAACCTTGCTTGTTGAAAGTGAAGAGGACTTGAAACACTTACTAATGAAGATCAAAGACCACAGCCTTCGTATGGATTGCAGCTCAACATAAAGAAAACAAAAATCCTCACAACTGGACCAATGAGCAACATCATGATAAATGGAGAAAAGATTGAAGTTGTCCAGGATTTCATTTTACTTGGATCCACAATCAACAGCCATGCAAGCAGCAATCAAGAAATCAAAAGACACGTTGCACTGGGCAAATCTGCTGCAAAGGACCTCTTAAAAGTGTTGAAGAGCAAAGATGTCACCTTGAAGACTAAGTTGCACCTGACCTAAGCCATGGTATTTTCAATCACATCATATGCATGTGAAAGCTGGACAATGAATAAGGAAGACTGAAGAAGAATTGTCACCTTTGAATTGTAGTGCTGGCAAAGAATATTGAATATACTATGGACTGCCAAAAGAACGAACAGATCTGTCTTGGAAAAAGTGCAACCAGAATGCTCCTTAGAGGCAAGGATGGTGAGACTGCATCTTACATACTTTGGACATGTTGTCAGGAGGGATCAGTCCCTGGAGAAGGACATCATGCTTGGCAGAGTACAGGGTCAGCAGAAAAGAGGAAGACCACAACGAGGTGGACTGACACAGTGGCTGCAACAATGAGCTCAAGCATAACGATTGTGAAGATGGCTCAGGATGGGGCAGTGTTTTGTTCTGTTGTGCATGGGGTCGCTATGAGTCGGAACCGACTCGATGGCACCTAACCACAGCAATAAGTTTCTTCATTTTTTTCATGTAACACTCATTCACAAATTTTAGGAGCATATTTCTGATAAAATAGTTGTTGCCTTCTTTGCTTTCTTTCCAAGTTCGTTGAGCATTTATTTTATCACATTGCCGATCTGCTTCCTTTGATACTCTTTCCAATATTTATTTTTATTCGGTTCACAATTTTTTTGGGGGAGGTCAGAAAAAAAATACTCCTCCTCTTAGGAAAAATGTGATAATAATTGGCATCACTTATCAAGATCTATTTTCTAATTTTATTTACAATAACTGAATATAAATTCATTATTTTTTACCAAATTAAACAGATGTCTAAAACATTTTTGAGAATAATTTTCAACTGTGTGGTAAAATTATGTTTAAATTAGAGAATTTCAATGTAGAAGAACTAGGAAAATACTTATCTTGTTAGATATCAGGAGAGTGGGTAAAGTATGAAACTGTGGAGTCAGACCCGAGTTTGAATAGTTCTCTGATCTTCTATATTCTTATATGCGTTAATTAAAAAAAAAAAAATATTCAGCAAAGCGTCTGGTAAGGATTATAGAAAATATATGAAAAGCACATAGATTAACGACCCTTTTAAACACATAGGTGTACCCATACCATTGCCGTCGAGTTGATTCTGATCCATAGCAATGCTATAGGACAGAATAGAGCTGCCGCATAGGGTTTCCAAGGAGCAGCTTGTGGATACAAACTGCTGACCTTTTAGTTTGCAGCTGTTATCACATATTATTAATAACCATATTTATCATTAATAATTATAAAAGACTGAAGTGCTTAAAGGCATACCCCCATGGTTCACTTACCCTTCTTTCTTCCTTAAAAGCAATTGAGACAGAAATACTTTGATAAGTATTTTATTAAAAGAGAACTGTGGGGAAAAATCTTTAGGTGAGTGAGAAAAGCAAAGGATCTAAGGGGGAAAAGCTTCAGGTGTTTTTTAAACAAAGTTGTTTCTCATTTGTGGCCACAGATGAGTGCAATTTCAGTTACCTTAGGAGCAGTGGCTCCAATAGAGCAAGGGCCATCTGCCACCAGGGTCACAGTTGTGAATGATCAGCAAGCAGCACCTGAATAGCAGGCAAGGTACCAGCATGACTACAGGAGGAAACAAAAAACCAAACCCACTGCTATCGAGTCGATTCTGACTCATAGTGACCCTATAGGACAGAGTAGAACTGCCCCATAGAGTTTCCAAGGAGCTCCTGGCGGATTTGAACTGCTGACATCTTGGTTAGCAGCTGTAGCACTTAACCACTATGCCACCAGGGTTTCCAACTACAGCAGGGACTCAACAAATTACCTCCTCCATTCAAATGTGCTTAATTCATTAGAGTAAAATTAAACTACATTGGCCATACCTACATCTCTTTTGAAGTGGATACATGATGATGCTTCTTTTAGGACCTTATAGAAGTTATCATTTGGTTATGCACAAACTACTTGTTAAATATTTATTAATTGCTAGATTAACTTAATTCACAGACTGTAAGTTTTCTTATTTTTCTTATCTCTATGCATGTTTGAATCCAATAGGCCAGAACCTGTTTTGTGGACAAAGGATGGAGGAGAATTACCAGATCCCGACCGAATGGTTGTGAGTGGTAGAGAGTTAAACATTCTTTTCTTGAACAAAACGGATAATGGTACATATCGATGTGAAGCCACAAACACCATTGGCCAAAGCAGTGCAGAGTACGTTCTCATTGTACATGGTGAGTACCTTTCGAAAACATTACACAAAAAGTAATGAATGACCTGAAAAACTTCAAATTTACCAAAATATTTGGAACAATAAACAAAATTAAGCAGTTTTTTTTTTTCAGAAGGATTTCTTATATATGTAAATATACCCAAGGCTTATGATTAGTATATTCCAAGCCAGGCTAATAAAATTATAGCACACTCTAAAGATGAAAATTATTTCTATGAAGTTTTATTATAAGTTCATTTGTATAATTTTTGGTGATGACTCTCTTTAAATTTTATGAACAATTGCTTTTAGTTCTAACAGAATCATAAAAATAATATTTCTATTAAGCTTATTTTGGTCATATTATGATACAATACATTTTGTAATTGCTATAACTGGTTTTCCAAAGAATGATAGTTAAGTCATTGAGATGCACCAAAGATAAGGTCTACAATACTAATGATATCAGCATTAATTTTTCATGAACGATAATTTGAAACTTTCACAGACAATTCTCTTTTGACTGCACTTTTCTCATACTGTAAGTAAATACAACAAGAAGGTAGAAGAAGACACTGGTGCCTAAGAGTGAAGAGAATATCTGTGTTTTCCTACTTCCAATGGCCACATTGAGTTGTTGATAAGGGTAGTATTAACATATGATTAGATGGAGATGAACTTCTATGAGATTGATATATACTGTGATAAATAACATAAGGCAGGCTACTTTATTGCAAGACTTCTCAGAGTATATTTTATATACTAGGATGCATTGTGAATCTCCAAGGGAAAGAAACACTAGAGGTTTTAACATTTTCCACATATATTTAACCAAAGAAATCTTTTTTGAGAGTAGTATTGTGTTCTACACAATACTACAGTATTCTGAACTAGTATTGTGTAAAATACAATGCTGTAAGAAATAAAGTAGATATTAGGAATTATTGAATGGTTAAGTTTATTTGATATCATTTCTATGAATCTAATCATAGAATACTATAAGTGGCTTGAGTTAGTTTTAGATTTTCCCCAAAAAGAATTTTTTAGGGTAAAGCTTAACTCTTTGTAAAGGTTAATTCTAGACCCCAAATTTTAATTTCAGGGAAAAATATCAGTCCAATTTGTGTTATTTTTGTCAGGTATTTGTTTTGTTACAATGCAGGCAAAATCGGAGGGAAAAAGATTATTAAGTCATTATACAACACTGGTGTTTTATCATGGCCTTAGTGTATAAAATCTCTCAATTCATAATACTACCTTGGTGGGATAAAAAAAAAAAAAAAGGAGGCCCGTGATTATTAGACCGTGTTCACGCAAATATCTTGAAAATACTTGAGCTGAGAGTTCGAAATCTAGCATCTCGTTGATTGGGCAAAATTCAACGTTTGGGAAATACTACCCAGTCAAATAAGAATGATCAATTGGAATTAGATTAGATAAGCTTCTGTACACCCACCCTCCAAGTTTTAATGCCAAAGATTGCGTAGCCACTGAGTGTGTCAAGACAGTAAGTTAAATCCTTGGAGAAGGATCCAAAAGTAACTTTTAGTTGATGCCGACCTGGATGGTCAGTGACATAACTACAGGACGGTGAGTCAGTTTCACCCTTAACTTTCTTCATTACTTCTCTCACCTAATAGTTACTCACCCAATATAGACTGGGGACACGTTGTGTAGCACGCCATATTGTGTCACAAGCAATGTAACGTATAAAATGTAGAGAATTAGAAGGAGATGACATAGATGAAAAGTGTGATATTCATTTTTTTTTTGTAAGTAATTCAAGTGGAGAAAATTTATGTTTTTCCATTGTTTGTGAGCTAGCCAACAGCATGATTTCCTAAATAGCCAAACCACCTTTATTAGTTGGCAGTTGACATATTTCTCATAAATACTTCTCTAAGCGCTTTGTAAGACGTGATTTTTGGCTTTGCTTTTTGAACAACGGTTCATCAAAAGTACCCCATGGATTAATGCTATTCATGCTGCTAGATAAATGCTGTGAAGTTCAACAGTAGTTTACCTAGGATTATTGACACGACTAATGAGAGGCTGGAGGAAACAGTGAAACCATATTATTACACTCTGTTTAAAAGGGCTCCAGTTGGGCTCATTAGAAAATAAAGTTCCCCCCTTTTTTGCACACTGGATATAATGTTTCATTAGTCACTGGTTGTGTAAATATGAAAAGCTACTCTCCCCTGTTAATAGTGTGGCTGTTTCAAAACCCTACTAAATGACAAAATTTGAGTGGCATTTGGATTTATAATGAATGCTGTATGCATTTAGGAATGAAGTGATAAGTGATCATTTGTGAGAACTTTACCCTTTTTTTTTATCTTTTACACCAAGGTTGATTTTGCATTAGCTGTGATAATTTAATATAGCTCTATCACAGAAGGATTTTTTCATGAGCTGAGGCCTGTGTCTTTGACTCTGTCTCTGAGTTGCCTAGCTTATATTGATTCTTAAAGTGAGGTCTGAGCACTTTCCTGTGAAATCATCTGCTACCTAGATGCCATACTAAAGATTAGATTCTATTCTTTGGATGTCAATGGAAGTGCATCATTTAAATGTTATCACGTTTAATTGTTAACAGCACTGACATTTTGTATTATGGACATTGGTGGAGTTTTTTTGGCCCCTCCTAATTGCACCTTTGCAAATTTCAGCTTTACAACTACAGATGGTAACTTGAAACTGGCAGTCTAAAATTCACCTCAAAGAGAGGCCTAATGAAAGTCAGCATACAAAAGCCTGTAGGATCAAACATTATACTTATGAAACATTTGCACTATGGCGTTCCATTAGGAGAGCAAGTGGCATTTTTCATTAACAAGCTCAGCAATGGAAAAAATTAATTTGCTAAATTGGCAGCCATAGTTATTACTTCCTGTGAGCACAACTTTTTTTTTCTTCTATACAAAAATATTGAAGTCTCATGTTATCTTTGATATCATACTAGTTACTTGTTTGTTTGGAATGACTAATCACTTCTGTATTTCTAACTGCCTTGAAATATTCTGTTCCACTGCTGTTCTTAACTTTTGGAGGACTTTGATCAAGAGAAAAATTTATTCATTCACCAACTATATCTAGTACTTATAAACTGAGTGCAGGGCACTAGCATTATGAGAGTTGCAAAGGTGAATAGTTTAATATGGAGGATAAGTTAAGCATTCAAATAATTATAATACAAATAGAAGGGCTATAGGAAGATGGAAGTACAATTATGTAGATGTTCAGAGTCTGAGCATATAGTGCACGTGTCTGGAATTTTTAAAAAATAGTAACATAGCACTTCTGGATTATACATAAACAAATGGGTTACATCATGAATGGGAGTACTGAGGACAGTATCAGTACATAGATGGGCAATAAATTACTGCTATTATTATAATAATTTTATTGTTATTGTAATTTACTAGCTTTTATTATACAAAAAAAAAAAAATTCTAATCCAGTGCTCCGGTAGGAAATTCACCCAAGAGTTGTACAGTTTATTTCCCATTGTCTTCCCTGAATGGTACCCAGAGCATAAATTAGGTTAATATCCTATTGAAGGACAAGAAAATTCTAAATTCTTGCTAGTTAAAGCAACATAGATCTTAAAAATTTAACAGTGTGGCAACTAGTAACACTTAGAGAAAGGTGAAATTTATATTACCCTTCTTTCTCTAATGTAACATCAAGTTCAGTGGATTTCCATAAAATATCTTCACCCCAATTAAAGACCATCTGGACCTGCATCTTCCATGAAGAAAGCATAGCAGATACCTATGTATCACACAGGAAATGGTTGCATGCTATTGCTCATGGCTTCAGGCTAATTTCATTTTGTAGCTTGGAAGTAATTCAAGTCCTTACTTTTATTTGTCTTCAAAAAACTCTTTTGAAACTCTTAGAAACTTATAGCACCTGGGGAAAAAAATGTATATATATGTATTTTATTTATTTATTTATTTTTGAGGCTAATATGGGAGTTGGGCCTCAATGACCCTAGAAAGGTATTCTAATTCTGGTAGTCCTTCAGCTTGGGAGTGAAATAGCGCTTGAGGTTCCTGAACCTTCAGGTTTCCCATTACCAGATGGTGTATTTTCTTAGCTCCTCTTTGGGGTTATAAGCATCTGGAGACCATTTGGGGTGCCTTGTTGGCCTCCTTTCCAAATAAAGATCCACCAGGTGCTCCTTGGAAACTCCATGGGGGCAGTTCTGCTCTTTCTTAAAGGGTCACTATGAGTCAGAATTGACTCGACAGCAGTGTGTCAACGGACACTTTCTGGGGACAGGTGCTCAAATAGTAAGTCCTACTCATTGATAAAAGCTAGAGAAGTGTCTCCAGTTTCTTCCTCTGAGGTGCCTCCACGTGTCAGCATATACTGCATCTCTTCTAAAATTGAGGATTCCTGTGATGCAGCCCTGGACTCCACCTTATCTCAGATTTCTCTGTTCCACAAAATGCTCTTTAACTGTTCTCATACGTTGCTGCCTACACCCAGGACATCAAAAAAAAAAAAAAAAAAAAACTGTGATTCACACTTTAGGACTGAGTACTTTATACATTCCATTGAGAGCTCATCTGGTCCTCTTGTTCTAGCAGAGTACAAGGACCTTCCCTCTAACAGACTTACATGTCTGGGGGTAAATCAGAATCATTTAAGTATGATTCATGTTTTGTCTTCTGGATTATCACTTTTTAGGGACATCTCCTTTTTTTTAATTAAAAAAAATGTTTTTTGGTGAAAGTTTACACACCAAATTCTCATTAAACAATTTGTATACACATTGTTCAGTGACATTAGATACATTTTTCACACACAAAAAAAAAGTCTGGGTTTTTGGGTATCAGTTTTCTTATTTCTATTTTGGTTATTCTGTTTCCCTTAATCTAGTGTACCCGTCCCCCCTTACCATCTTGTCTTTGGTCTAGGGAAAATGTTTACCATTTGGTTTCATTTAGATGATCATTTAGAAGGACACAGTACTCATAGGTGATATGGTTTATTTTATGAGCCAGTCTGTCGCTTGGGTGAAAGATGATCTCTGGGAATGTTTTCAGTTCCAAGTTTAAAGATATCCCAGGGAGATAATCTCTGGTTCATCTAGTCTTTACTGGTCAAGTAAGTCTGGCCTTTTTTTTTTTAGGAATTTGAGTTTTGTTCTACAGTTTTCTCCCATTTTCTCCCAGGCCATCTTTTAAGTCCCTGGTTGAAACAGTCAATAGGGATAGCCAGGCACCATCTAGTTTTTCTGGTTGCAAGGTAGGTAAAGCCATTGTTTGCGTAGACTGTTAGCTAGCTCTGTAGACTAGTTTCTTATTTGCATCTTTGGTTTCCTTCTTTCTCTTTTGCTCCAGATGAGTAGAGACCAATAGTTATATCTTAGATGACTTCTCGCAAGCTTTTAAGACTCCAGACACTACTCACCAAACTAGTGCCCAGGGAATTTCTAGAAAAATATTTATGGAGAGTTCGAAACGCAAATCACCATGTTCCCCAAATCCTAAATGTCTCTCTCCTTGTCAGTTTTCCCAAAGTGTTTTAAATCCCTTTATGTTGGAGAGATTCATAACCACTCCTCAAAATGCAAATGGAAGATTAGCATAGTTGCTGCGTTTCTAGTATCACCTCCAGTCTCAGAGCCCTCCCCAGGATTTGGGAAGCAATTCAGAAGCACACAGAGAGAAAATGAGTAGCTCATTTCTCCTTCTACCAGTAGCTGCACTGACTCTGGCAGTCCCAGATTATAGAAAAGCAGGAAGTCAGATTAGAGCTTCAGTGGAGAACTCGGGTTGACTCAGACAGTCATAACAGAGTTGAGATGCACTATCCCAGAAAGATTTTTATGATATTCCTCCTCCCTCTTAAAGCTTACTCTTCCTATTACCATAGTAAACCTTCTATGACATTTAAAGTCATTTTGCCATTGCTCTAACTTACGCCATTAGTTCATCATTCTTCTACTTGTATGAATAAAATTTTTTGACAATTTGTCACTTTTTCATTATCCTATCTCATGCTATTTTTACTTTGAAAAAATGTATACATTTTCACTTTTTTTACATGTACATATTGTGCTTTCTATTTTTTCTTATTGTGCTTTCTAGCAAATTTCACAATTACAACCCTATAAAGACACGTAAAAATTTCCACGACTAGTATTATCATAGTAGAAAGTGAAATAGAATAAAAAGTTTGCTTACATTTCTGCCATGCCAATCAGTTTTCTCGTAGTTGCTGACTTGGTATCTCTAAAATATAATTTGACAGTTATGGTTTATTTTGTTTATTTGTTCATGTGCCTCTTGAAATAAATCCTGAAGAAAAATAGGACATTGTCTTTTTTAATGTTTCTAGGATAATTTACCTCAGAAATACCACATATATAGAATTGTTTCCATCCTCAAGTTGGCTTCCTGTTTCTACCCTTCCCACACAGCTGCAGTACAAGATTGCTTTAAGTGCGTATCACCTCATGTCTGTCCACCATTTACATTTCCCTAAAGACACTTCTCAGACTTAATATAAAACCCACAGTTTTATTCCACTGGTTTAGCAAGCTCTGCATAATAATATGGCTGGTATCTACACCTAAAAAAAAAAAAAAAAACCCCAATGCCGTCGAGTCTACATCTAGGACGTCTCTTATCCCTCTCCCTGTATTCACCTGTTTCCCTGGCCATTTTTCAACCCCTCTGAATCATCAAGCTTATTCTTTTTTTAGGATGAGGAATGATGTCAGGGATATTGATTTTTACAAGCCTGGTTTCTTCTCATTCAGATATCAGACTAAAAGAATCTTCTCAGAGAGGCCTTTATTGTCCACTCCAGTCTAAAGCAGCCCCAGTTACAGAATATCACTTCATTTTAAATCCCTGAAGAGCATCTCTCATTATGTGGCATTTTAGTGGTTTATTTGCGTATTTAATTGCATATTGCATATACGTAACCCACTGCCGTCCAGTCGATACCGACTCACAGCATCCCTGTAGGACAGAGTAGATTTCCAAGGAGCAGCTTGTAGATTCAAACTGCCACCTTTTTGGTTAGCAGCTGTGCTCTTAACCATTGTACCACCAGGACTCTATTCATATATGTATGTATAGAAAAAAACAAACTTGTTGCCTTTGAGTTGATTCTGACTCATAGACCCTATAGGACAGAGTCGAACTGTCAAGTAGGGAGCAGTGGTTAAGAGCTTGCCTGCTAACCAAAAGGTTGGCAGTTTGAATCCACCAGCCACTCCTTGAAAACCCTATGAGGAAGCTCTACTCTGTCCTATAGGGTCCTATGAGTCAGAATTGACAGCAAAAGTTTGGCTTTTTTTAATACATATATGTATGTATACATGTGTATATATTCTATGTTTGTGCCCTAGATCATGACTCCCTAAAAAGCAGGGATCCTATGGGTAATGAATACCTTTGTATCCCTATTTCCTAAAACCCATTGCTGTCCAGTCGATTCCGGCTCATAGCTACCCTATAAGACAGAGTGGAACTGCCCCAAGGCTGTAATCTTTACCAAAGTAGACTGCCACATCTTTCTCCCATGGAGAGACTGATGGGTTCGAACTGCTGAACAAAAAGGTCAGCAGCCGATAGCTATTACCACTTTGCCACCAGGGCTCCTACTGGAATATAAAGTGATATTAAAAGAGAAGTTCAATATTTGCTTCTTCATAATTCTGTTTTACCTTATTCTTAGTCTTTATTATGGATTATCTTCTGTTGACATATTGAAGTGAATCTATTATTTATATACATGCATCAAAAGTAGCTGCAAGCAGCCTTTGCCAGTTTTCTTAAATTATAGTATAGCAAATTTGTTATAATAATCTTTGAAAATTTCCTACATTTCCTGTATTTTGTATATAATTAAACTTTAGTGCACTGGGTTTTATTGCTGTAGTAAATACTGTATTTGAATGCATTTTACAACATTTTAAAAATTATCAGCCAACAAGCACGTATGTGAAAATTAGAATTCACTAATTCCAATGCTGTGTATTAACTTCCAGTTACAGCTTAAAGACCGTTTTTCAATGGTTTAAGACCTTAGTAGCGTTGTATTTCCTGTCCTCTCAAACAAAGGTAGTTCAGCTTATTTATGCCCAAAGAATAGTTGTCTCAGCATTCTCGGACCCATTGTACTCTTTTATGGAATTTATGTGTTGGCTAAGAAAATAAACCAATAATCATGGGAAGTATTTCTAGTAATTTCCTGAATGATAAAACTATATGCTGTTGTTGTTGGTGGCCACTGAGTTCATTCTGACTCATGGTGACCCCATGTGTTAGAGTAAAACTGCTCCATAGTGTTTTCTTGGCTGTATCCAAATGGAAACAGGCCTTTTCTTCCCTGGTAACACAGGATGGATTTGAACCACCAACCTTTAGGTTAGCAGTCAAGAGCAAACCATTTGTGCCATGTAGGGACTTCACATCTATATAGTAATGAGAATATATAACCTAGTATGAGATAAGCAACTATTTTACAGAACAAAAGATGAAAACTGGAAAAAATAAGATTAGACAGAGAAAGTTTAAGAGAGGTTTTAAAAATCATAAGCTAAGTTAAATACAGATGACTTGATATGAAGAGTAACTTTTCTCTCCTAAAATGTTCACTGACATCAAAATTTCATTTATCACATTCAGATTACCATCAAATTTTTTTAAGTACACACAAAGTTATTCTAAAGTTGAGAGAGGTATTTGATTTATAATATGAGGCATTTTTAAAATCTGAACCAAGATATTTAGGCTCTCGCTGGATCTTCTGCAGTCTTCTGCAAAAAGGTTTGTATTTACAATATTCTTAAGTGAAGGTACTTTAGGGACAGAAGATCAACTGTGACCCATCACTAGTTAACAACCTGGTTCATAAGGATTTATGTAAATGATCAGGTCCAACTCTTCATTTTTTTAGATGAGACGGCACAGATACATAGAAGTTAAATTATGTGCAAAATGTCCCTTAGCTATTCCATAACGGAGCCTATGTGAAAAATCCAGATATCCAGATTTCTCAATTAGTGTTACTATTATATCACAAGGAGCCCTGGTGGTACAGTGGTTAAAGCACTCAGCTGCTAACCAAAAGGTTAGTGGTTGAAAACCCACCAGCTGCTCCACTGTGGAAAGTTGTGACAGTCTGCTTCCATAAAGATTTACAGCCTTGGAAACCCTTTGGGGCAGTTCTACTCTGTCCTATAGGGTTGCTATAAGTTAGAGTCAACTGAAGTGCAGTGTTTTTTTTTTGTTGTTGTTTGGATGGGTGACAAAATTATTCTCCCATAGGAAACTTACACAGAGTTGCAAGTTTTTGATGAAATATCTGATTTACTTTTAAGGAGAAAGAGCTCAGAACATTGTAGTAGGTGGAGCTAAGCAATATAGGTTCATCCAGTTGAAAGGCATTTTTTTTTCCTACTTTAAATTCCACATTAGTTTTGTAAGTTTTAATGTAAAAAAAAAAAATATTTTAAATGTAAAAAAAAAAAAAAAGCATGCTTTTTTTTTTTAAATAACAGGCTGATTTTATTCATAAACTTTTCTGGTAATTATATAGGACTGTCGGTTACCGCCTACAGTTTAAAATTGCAGTGCTTTTCATTTCTCGAGAACAGTCTTTCCTTTTTTTTATTGTATAAAGATTCCATTTCCTATGTGAAGCCAGTGGAAGCTATCAGAAGGATGAAAAGGGATTCATTCAATTCTCATTTTTAAAAGGGTTCCTTTTTACGAAGCAGATGAGGTTACTATATGACTCTCTAGGTAGAGGCGAGCTCTGGTGAGTTGAGGCCTTGCCAACCCGGTGGTTGTCATTTCAGGAAAAAGAGCCTCAGTGCTGTTATCCATTTTCATGCTGTACTCTAAATAAGCTGCTACACAGAGCTGAACATAATGGGAGCAGGTAAACTCCCTTCTTTAAAAAAAAAAAAAATACCCTTCTTTAGGTAAAAGCAAATACAGTAAACTTCTCCTTTTACCGTTGCTTCCAGTGGCAATGCAATTAACAGTAAGGAAAAGAGTGCATTATTATTTTTAAGGTAAAGACATGCAAATAGTTTCTATCAAAAATAGACTTTTTACTTTAACGCTTCCAATATACTAGCTCTTCTGCCTCTCCACTGGGGACTCTTGATTATCCTGGAACCACCCTGGGGCATTAGTCAGATAAAGCAGAAAGGAGGTAGACATATGGATTTCAGACTAAATGGTAGCAGTTTTTCTCCCTACTGAACACTAGTCCTTGGAGGGAAACAAGCAGTTTGGGCTTCTGGGACTCTTTAGATTTAATTTTGCTTCGAAAATCCATTCCGAATGGGCTAGAATGCCATTTTTGAAAAGAGAAACTGCCACAAAACAAAACAGGTTGACAAGTTAGAAATTATTGTACACTGCATTTGTAGAGAACAGAACATACCTTTAACCTGAAAAGCTCGTTATTGGAGAAAAGGTGCTGTACCACTGTTCAGTTTATTGTATACAGTGCTTGTTGGAACTGATTTCCTTTTGACAAGGTTATACAGGATCTACTGCGCTCTAATAAGCTCCAGTGACAAAATGTGGTTGTATTTTCTTTGAATTCCTTCATTATAACCTGGAAATAAAGGACACTTCTATTATTTTTAATTGGATGATACAATTTAGACTGTAGCATTTTTTAGAAATATTGAAAACATGCATTCAGGATCTAAGAATTTCCAGGATGGTAGACTTTAATTTGTTAATAATCATGTAGACTTGAAGATTACTAGCAGATTCCTCAAAATCTCCTCACAGATGATCAGAAAGAGGCATGAAACAATTTTTGCAGGGGATAACCACGTAAGACTCAATTACTGGTTCATATAATTAAAAATAATGTTACATACTATCTACGGATGTCACCGGTAGGGCACTATTTGTAAATGAAAACTAAACCTGTTGCCATCAAGTTGATTTTGACTAATAGCGATCAAATAGGACAGAGTAGAACAGCCCCGTGGGGTTTCCAAGGCTGTAATATTCCACTAGAAACCCTCGTGGTGTCATGGTTAAGATCTACGGGTGCTAACCAAAAGATCTGCAGTTCAAGTCCACCAGGTGCTCCTTGCAAACTCTGTGGGGCACTTCTACTCTGTTTTATAGGGTTGCTACGAGTTGGAATTGACTTGATGGCAGTGGGTTTGGTTTTTTAGGTTTTAATGTTCCACCAGGGCTCCTCATTATTTGTAAAGCACCTGCCAAATTCAAAGCATAGTGCTTGGCACCCTGAGGAAGTATGCGTAAGTGCTTACTCTCTGTTATCATCTAGTTAGTTCATGAAAAAAACAAAACAAAACAAAACAATTTGTCCTAAGTATTAAATGAATTTTATAGCCTCCACAATTCAAACCACTGATGTCATGGAAAGCTTTCATGTATAATCAGTGTACTATGTCCTTTATTATCAATAAGAGGGGAAATAGAATTTGAGTGCATTGCTTAATTACGTGGAGCCCTTGGTGGGGCAAATGGTTAATGGCTTGACTCCTAACCAAAGGTTGAGATTCAGCTCTATCCAAAGGTGCCTTGGAAGGAAGGCCTAGTGATCTACTTCCAAAAACCCCTATGGCATACAGTTCTAATCTGACACTCATGGGCTCACCATGTGTTGGACTCGACGGCAACTGTTTTTTCCCTTAATTATTTAGATTAAGGCAAATCCAAAAGTGTTGCCATAATATTATACATATATTTTGATATGTATTTTGCACCGAGGGAGAGAAAAAGATATAGTATTAGTGAAATGCACATAACTCTGGGTCTGCCCATGGTATTGTGTCATGAATGTGTGAATCAATAGTTATGTAGATATTAGAGGAAGAAAGTTAGAGAAGCAAGAAACAAATGTAAAAACATGATGCATATTCATAGAGAAGGAAATCAAGTCAACATTAGTTGTTCAAGGAAGTCTTCACAGAGGTGATGGGAAGAATCAGGCTGAGATCTGAGAGTACCATTATACTAGGTACATCTGGAAGGAGAGGATATTCTAAAATGGGCAGAAATAGGGAATTGGGTCAGATTAACCATGTCCCAAAGCAAAGTGATATTTCAAAAGACAAAGACATGGGGAGGTAGAAGGCGAGGCCTAGAGTTTATTGCGAGAGACAGACACATGAACATAATGGCATGACAAAACACCTTTATAATAGTCATGTATAGGGGTGTGTACAAAGTGCTTCGAAATCACAGAGAAGGAAAAGAATAACTCTTTGCAGAATCGGGGATCCCTGGTGGTGCAATGGTTTAGCACTCAGCTGCTAACCAAAAGGTTGGCTGTTCTAACCCATCAGTGGCTCTACAGGAGACTAAACTTGGCAATCTGCTTCCATAAAGATTACAGTCTAGGAAACCCTATGGAGCAGTTCTACTCTATAATAAAGGGTTGCTATGAGTCACAATTAATTTGATGGCACACCACAACAAAAACAACATACAGATGAGAGGTCCCTATGCAGAGCAGAGTTTGCACTAGGCAGCTGACCTAAAGGTTGGCGGTTCAAATCCACTGGTACCATAGAAGGGAAGGCCAGGCGATCTGCTTCCATTAAGACTGCAACCAATGGAACAGTTGTATTCTGTAACACATGGAGTCTCCATGAGTCAGAATCCATTCAACAGCAACTATCAACAACATAATAACATACATATGAGATCATATTTAAACTGGGACTTGAAGGGTGGACCAGGAAGAGATGGTAGCTAATGTTATGAAATAGAGGAAGCTCTGAGAATATGGCAGCAAAGAGTACAGAAAGAGCTGTGTCTAGAATGAGGGAAAGCACTTGAGTCAAGAATAGATGTCATCTATTGTGTTGGGCTTAGGCTTCTTTGTTTATGTGAACCTGGCACTATAGGAAATAATGAAAATAAGCCAGGTACATGTGCCCTGAGGAACACTAGCCCCTGTGGCTACAGTAAGCCTTAGTATTTAGGTTGCTTGAAAACAATGGTGGATGTGGTTTGGAATTCACATAACAGTCGTGTAGGTTAAACAGGAGATATGATAGACTGGGCAAATTGATCATAACAAAGTTTAGCCACAGCTGTCTTGGGCCCTGGACACAGATTTTACTTTTCGGATGCAACATCTTTGTTGTTTGAACTGAAAATGAATCTCTGTATATGACTAGGTTCTCAGTAAACTATACCTTGCACTTATTTGTAACCCAACATTCACTTATATGAATATCTTTTGCAGCCTACTTAGACTTTGTCTGGACTAATAAGCAATTGTGCAACTGTTTAGATTTGGGGTTCTGTCTGACATTATTGAAATACCCCCAAATTTTCCCTTTTATATAATAGTATTTTAGAATATATATGTCACAAGTGAAATGAAAAGAATAATTTATTGTAATTCACATTTTATGTGTAGGAAAAGTTATAAGCAAATATTTTCATGTCTTGGAACCTTGATTTTTCTGTTTCTTATCAATAAAAATGCTCACATTTTCCCTTTCAGAGAAACCCCTATCTTTACTATGTGTTTATTAAACCAGTTGCCAATGAGTTGATTCTGACTCAGGGAGACCCACTGTGTGTCAGAGTTAAACTGTGCTCCACAGTGTTTTCAGCGACAGATTTTTTGAAAGTAGGTCACCAGGCCTTACTTCCCAGGCTTTTTTGGGAGGACTCAAACCACCAGCCTTGTAGTTAACAGTGAGTGAGTTGACCATTTGTACCACCCAGGGACTTTATTTTATTTTAGCTTAGATAATGGGTCATGGGGATCCATGAATTCATTTTAATTTACCGTTTAAACTACCAAGTTATTTTAACAAGTTTGATCTATTTAAGTATATAGTGGAAAAAAAAATCCATTAAGATTGAGTCTGCTAGCAAAAGAAATTTAAAACACATAATCATACTTTCAGACAAATTTATTTTGCACATTTCTGAATATTGTGATCAGATATTTTAACACCTTAACAACAGTGGTCTCATTAGGTAGAATTCGAACATTTCTCATTAATTAGAATATGTTTTTAATTCTAATTTTGAAGAACATTGAAATTTATTTTGTTTGGATTTAAATTATATTGAAGTTATTTATCAACATTTATTAATTTCTGTGATCAGATCTAGGTAAGTTAAAAATACTTACATTCACTTCCAAAATACCTTTTTTTACCCAGAACATATTTTATCAATTATGAATTCTATATTCCTTAACCTCTAGAAAACATATAATACAGATAATTTTCTTTTAAAATCTTAAATGCTCAACAACTTATTTGTAAACTTTTTTTTAATCAGGTCATTTCAATAGTAGTTGATTGAAATAATACACTGTACAAGGCAAATAACAAAAAGTTTAAGCCTATCATTTGCATTGCAAAAATCAGAGATAAAAACATCTGTATTTAATTGATTGGGCTTTCTATTAGTTGTTATTTCTGAATTTTAATATTCATACATTACATGTCACTTTAATTTTGCTTTTTTTTTTTTTATTCCTAGTTGTCTTAGTCTCCACTATCAAATTTTGCTCTGTTATACATAAGTTTGCTATGAATCAGAACTGATCCTATGGCACGTAACAACAACAACACCATGTTCAAACATCTTTTGATCAATCACAGTATGTTAACATGTATGGCGTATATCAAGATCTTCTAAAATTGACAAGTTGTATTTAACCAATTACTTATAATACTAACTTGACTGCAGATTTTTTTGTTTCATGGACAGACTTAATAAGTTAATATTGAACTGGGATTTACTATTTTAATATATACATGTATATAATGTTTCCGTATATGAATTAGTGTATTTTTATTCTTGAGAAAAGTAAAAAAGAGCAATATTACAAGGGAGGAGGGGTCTTGACTAGCATTTTCTATCCCATGCTATATTTGATGTTGTATCCATTGTACTAGTAGCATGATGGTTTTAAAAAGGTGGAAAAAAATAACTCAAAAATGAAGCAAATTATTAGTATTAGGTTTTCCTAATCCCTACATCCTTATGATAATGTAGCACCACTTCTACAATCAACTTCTAAATCAATGGCCAAAAAATGGAGATTTAAAATAATCGATAAGTTATGCAAATATTGCCATTTACTTGGCGGAGTGAAAACCAGAGAGATGGATATTTCGATTTATGGAGACCGCTCAGTCTTTTGCTAATTTCTGTTTTTTACAGTAGTTATAATAAGGCAGCTAAAAATAAATTACCATTAGATGGAAGTTTTGGAGAAGGCTCTCCATCATACTCTTATATTAAATAAAGCATTTTTCTATAACTCTAATGTGTGTGTGTGTGTAATTTTACAGATGAGAACAGCTACCAGTTTTCTCAATTATTAAGTGGAAATAATAGTAGTCAACATATAAGTTTGTTGTGATCATTTGCAGCCGCCAAAAGACTCAATTTTTCAGGGCTATTCACTTTTTTTTTTTTTATTCACTTAGACTGAGTAGCAGCTGCTTAATAAGTCCTCCTGACCTTTGACCCCTTTTCTGAAAGTCTCAAATTATGTGAAAATGGAGAGAGTTTGCAAGGACACGTGGACGAGGTGATTCTAGGTCAGACTCACACTGCGTTTTAAAGTAGCAGGAGATACCGGCAGAGATTAATTTTGTTACCAAGGAAATTTGTTGAAGAAATAAGCAGTAGGTTGCTGGTCTTGAAAATGTATCCTTCAGGAAATAACAACTGTCTATCTATATATATATATATATTTTATCTATATCCAAGAAGACCAATTTTGTTGTTTTGTTTTTGTTTTTGCACAGGAGTAATGGATTCCTTTATTTCTATATTGTTTACTCATATGATAGATTCTCTCACCTGTCCAAAAAAAAGGACTTTTCCTGATCCTCTAAAATATATCCTGTATTTATAATTCTAAGTACAAATTCATTTAGTAAATATTTATTGAGCTTCTAAATTGCACTGTTGTGCTAGGGTCTCAACTAGGCAGAGTTCTTCCCTTCAAGAGCTAATTGTCTAGTGGGGAGAGCAGCACCAATGAAGTCAGAGAAGATAGAAGCCGCAGGTAAAAGAGAGCAGTTTTATGAAACAATTTCATTGGTCCTTCCAGGAGTTCTTACTAATCTTACATCGTTAAATTTTAGTTCATTCCAGTTAATCCCCAGGTGCTGGATATTTAAGTTATTTCAACTTTTACTCTTTCAAAGTAGAGAGAAACTAATTAGAGCAACATGAATAATATAAAGTTAAAAGAAAGAACAGAAAGAAGAAGCCCTCAAAAATTCTGAAAAAATGACAACGTTTAAAGTATTGCAAAATACATAAGGATGAAATAAGGGTAGCAATAGTTAATATGTAATGGTGACTGGAAGGAAGTTCTTATTTGGCAGGTCATGGCTATGAGTCGGAATCTACTCGATGGCAATGGGTTTGGGTTTTTTTTTTTTTGGCCTTGACCCAGTTGTCATATTGGGCAAAGTGCTTTCCATCAAATTGCTCTCAGACAATTTGTTTTTAGCCATATATGGAATCAAGGGGAGAGGATCAGAGAGGAAGCTGAGGAGACAAGCAGAAGCCAGACTATGAATCAGTGATTTGTAATGGCATCTCATCTACCTGAACGTTTTAAAAGACTTTAGAGGTTTCTCTTAAAGTGGATTAACAATTATTAAAAGTACACTTTTTTTTCTTTCTTTCTTTTTTTTTTGAATGACAGCCTGGGGAAAAAAATCTGTATTGATTAATTTCCACTTTGTAAGAAATAAGCACATTGGTTTATACAAGAATACCCAGAGTACCTGAAAATATATGGACTGCCTTCGAAACAATTCACTAGTTATTAGTCCCCATCATTGCTGATATGGAAGTTTTTTTTTTTTTTCTTTTTTAATTCAAATAATGTTTTATTTTGTTTAAGCTAAAAAAAAAAAATAGTTTTCAGTATTCCTGCTATTAAGAATCAAATGACACAGTTGATTTTGAAAGGCTGCATTTCAGATCCAATGAAATCTTATTTAACCCATTGTCTGCTAGCAAATAAGTTAATGTTTTATAATCTATAACTCGTTAGGTAACATCAGGTTCTTTACATGGACTTTTAAAGGATTAATTTAATTTTATATTCCTATATGTGATAGTCCTAGAAGAGATTGGCCTTTTCGTTTATTAGATGCATATATTTTAAAATCCTAATGAGCAAATTATTTTGCTGAGAGATGAAGAATTATTATTTTATATATGCATGAGAGATATAAAGCACACATGCTTTTTTAATAAAATATCAATGATTCAAAAAATATTTACCTCTACTTTGCTCCTCTTTACAAAATATTTAGGAGAGTGTATTATGAAGTCAGAAATTATTATAAAAATTAGCAAACAGAAAGTATATGTATATTTGTAAATAATTTTTATTCCTTTGTAATGTTAAAGTCAGGCCTACTTTATGATCATAGTAATGTATTCCAGGCATTACTCATTTCCCCCAGTGATTAATGCAGCACCATTGTGTTTTCAGAAGGTTGTTTTCTTAAGTTGACTGGCCAGGAAACATTTTTCCTGTTGAAAAACAGGTGTAAACATCAATAGTCAAGATAAGGGAGCGATCTCATGCTGTTTTCTGACGTCTCCAGTGCAGAGAGTTTAGCAGATTGAGTGGGGCTATTTATCAGAAGTAAAGAACTAGAAAATTTTTGGTGTGACTCAAAGACTTTCACTGAGAGAATGACAGGAAATGTTTTAATACCAAAATAAACTGTCAAACACTCTGAATATATAGGGACTGTGTGGCAAACATAAGAAATCAAACCCCAGCCCTGTAATTACAGGTAATTTGGGCACTGTTTCTAATTTCCTCACTGTGTAAATTATATGCCTATCTACTGAGACCAGATTTGACTCTTTGAGGGTCTTGCTGAGGCTCTCGATAGCTCGACACTGGCTGCATTGTTTCATTGTTCTCTCTGCTGTTCTTCCTACTTTCAGCAGGTTCTGAGGGAAAGGAAGGAAGGTTTTGGCATTAAATGCTAAACTGTTCTTTCTGATTATTATTTCCTCTGTATTTGCATCTACTGTTAACTTTCACCAACTTTGCCTAATCATGAATTAGAAGTTGAATGTTATGGTTCAAGTCTACTCTATGTTCAATAACTTTCCTAGCTCTGCCATAATAAAATAAATTGTAACCTTTCAGAATATTGGGTGTCATGCTAGTTGGCTCAATACTCGCAAGACTCCTAGGTATTGCAAAATTGTTAGAAGGCGTTACCAGCTAATCAGGGTAAGAATTACAAGACTCTGAGTTGTGGATTAACATCATTTGTGAGAAACAGAGAAGCAAATAATAATAGTGATAGTAATAATAATGGGCTTCTTTTTTGTTTCTAAAAATTGCTTTCATCTTATTCTTATCATTAAGTTTTCCTAAAAGGAAGAGAAAGAAGCATTTAACATGCATATACTCATTCATTGTTAACATCCCTTTAATCTTATATGGCGGTGTTATTTGTGTTTATTTCTGTATGTGTTTCTTTATTTACTTTGCTGACAAAGCATGTTGTTTTTTTGTTTTGTTTTGTTTTACCTATGTGTATTTTGCTACTGCATGTACAATCTTTTAAAAGGCTCAGCGAATAAATGGATTCTTGTCATTTTAAATTTCACTCTACATATTACACACGATTTTCCTATTTGCAAAGATTGCTCCAACTTTTTCTTTTGCTTTGTGTTGGAGCCTAAAAAAGAAGTGAAAAAAAAAAAAAAATGACAGGAACTGGTGGTACATTCAGTGTTGTACCCGATAACCTGTTTAAGCCTATAAAGATTCAATCTAAATAAGATACATGTATTTGTAATTTGAATCGTTTGTGTTCTTCCTTTGTTTGCATGATATGATTTTGTTTTGTTTTGTTTTTTTCCACTCACCAGATGTTCCCAACACTTTGCCTCCCACTACTCTCATCCCCTCCCTTACCACTGCAACAGTCACAACCTCTGTAGCCATAACAACCAGCCCAACCACGTCTGCAACAACCAGCAGCGTAAGAGGTACGGTATGCTTCTTTGTTATGGCCTGAAAAACACAGTAAATTAAACTTTACAGGGACTTTAAAAAAAAGGGAGAAAAACTTAGATTCAGTTTTATCTACTTATAGGAAGTAAATCATCTAAATTATTATCAGTTAGAGTTATGAGAGTAGAATATGAGTCAACATGTACATATTATTTTGTTTTTAGTGTCAATTAGGACTATTATAAAACATAATTCAGCATATACATAAAAATATATGGGGCTCTACCAAGTTGAGAAAATTTTAAATGTAAACACAGAACGCGTTTTTGTCTTGTCTGGACAAAATGCAAAGAAATAGCACGCTCAAGGATGCAGAGGTAAATTTATATTTTGTAAGATCCTAATTTAATGTTTCTGAACTGTTGTTCCTCTGCAACCAGATTAAAATTCCTACAGTGCTGCGTTTGCTTTATAATTTACCTAATCCATGGGGTCATTACAGGTGATTCATCCTGTAGAGCTTCCAGGTCAATGTTTAACACTGTGTCATCCTGAAGTGAACAGCTGAGGGGGTCTACTTATTCTACAAAAAGAATGTTCCACAAGAGAGTGTTCTAGAGATGGCCAGGATGATAGGAACTGATATTTGGCACTATGAGTAATTTCTGGTATCAGTGTGTAAATATACATTTTTGCTTCAAAAAGAGCAGCCTTGAAAAAATTGAAGTTATTCTTCAGGGTCAAAGAAATCATTATATTGTAGTTAAGATCTATAAAAGGCATCTTAACAGTTATTAGCTTTTTAGTGGATCTTGAAACAGTAGAGAGAGCTGCGTAAAAGCATTATAGAAAAACCTGCTTTAAACTTAATTTCAGCGTAAATAATGTTCACAGTATATTTGTTACATTTAAGTCTGTCTTTCCTTATCTGTGCTTTGTGTCATTTTGACTATACTAATATGTGTTAAACTTAACAATTTAACTTGAAAAATCATTAGGAGTTTACCTTAATATAGATAATTAAGTTGTAGCAAGGTCATGTTTAACATTATTTTCTTCACATGTAAAGGTTATCTTGTTAGATTACCTGTTTTCCTTTGGAATTTTATTATTCCTGACGTCAAATTGAGTTGTGAGTTCTGACTTAACAGTTATAAGAGTCTTTCTTTCCCCTGTCCAATAAAAAGATTCTATTATCTCACAATTGTCAATTTTTAAAAATCATGGCAACTATATTCTACAATGCACAAGAATGGTAACTTACTTAGTTTGTTGACATTGTCAATAAGAATTTCACAAAAAATACCTAGGCTTGTTTTTGTATGGCTGAACAAGCTTTATTTTAGCTGAATCTACAAGCATGAAGAGTTTAAAGATGTTACTTATAACAATTTCTGTAAAATTTGAGGGCAGACATAATCAAAATGAAGCAAAAAGGTGAAATATGATATAATATGAAATAAAAGATGTATACGATTATACTTTAACTTGTTATTTTGCTCAAAGAGATTCAAATAAAATATAATTATTGTTGCATACCAACAATCTCTATGATAATATTAAATCTGACTGTATGAACAGAGCACTTTGATAGAAAAGGAGGGAGGTGTATTGATTTCACACACACACACTTGTAACATGAAAGCTTAATAATTAATTATACCTTCCTTCTTCAACAATATTTTTATCAATTTCCTACTATATATATGGCAATGTGCCAGTCCCTAAAATTATATAAATTAAATTTATTTCATCTAAAATCATTAGCTGTTGAAATAATTCAATTTCCCCCAAACCAACCTATATTTTCAATCTTTATTGAATAATGTTCATGGTTCTTCTGAGAAGATCTTACATACCTCTTTTGAAGCAGAGTACTAATACACAACTATACCCACACACCCATAGCCCCCCCTCCACACACACAGAAAGAGAGGGAGAAGGAATGACAGGGAGAGGGAGAAGGGAGGGAGCGTTAGAGAGAGATTGTACTAAAATAAGAGGAAAAAAGTTTCATTTAAAAGCAAAGATAACAACAATGTTTTATTTCATGTGGTGCTTGTGTGGAATTTGTCCTATTGCATTTCAACCTACGTGTTAAAATGGAATCGATTTTCTACTTTTTCAGGATGAATTTATTTACCTTTTCAAGCTGTCTATTGTGACTTTTACACCATGGACAATAATGTATTAAAAAATTTAATCTCTCCCTCAAATACATGAATAATCTTTAAAGATACACACACACACATATCCATAATTTCCTATTTTTTATTTTGGGTTCATATTTTTCAAATGATGCCAAGATATTTGGAAGTAAAAATGTATTTTGTAAGTTAGACAATTCATATGATCTGTTTTATAAGAAAAAGATAGCAGCACTTACGTTAAATGTTAACCTCATGCCCAGTATCCCTCTTTTACCCAACAAAGACCTGTGGAAAAATCGTTAAGCTCCCCTGCATCTTTAGAGTTCTATTTATTTCCATATTTGGTGGAGGGATTCATCCAGCTCACAAGCATCGTTATGATTTTCACACTGTATCCCTTTTACAATATATGATATCTCTGTACTAATAAATTGGAATTTTTAGATAAAATGTTACTTTGAACAGAATTCATTTATTTATAAATTAGCCAAAGATGTCTCAAAAGTACAGTAAAAAAGGAATTATAATAAAAATGTGCTGCCTAAGAGAGCTGAGAACTAAAGAGGTTTTTTTCAGCAGCATAATTTCTTTATGCTAGTATGTTTATTATATCCCTCTCTCTCATGCTATAATCTGAAATAAGCTAAATATATGGGTTTTACTAGGTTTAAATGATACTGATTTGAATTTTATAATCTATAATTATTTAGTGCTGCTGTAACAGAAATACCACAAGTGGATAGCTTTAAGAGAAGTTTATTTCCTCAGTAAAATAGGTTAAAAGTCCAAATTCAGGGTGTCAGCTCCAGGAGAATGCTTCCTCTGTTGGCCTTCTCATCAATCTTCCCCCATACTAGGAGCTTCTCCACGCAGGGATTCTGGGTCCAAAAGACGCTCGGCACTGCTTTCTTGGTGATATAGAATCTCCCTGTATCTCTGCTTGCTTCTCTCTTCTATATCTCAAGAAATTGCCTCAAGATACAATCCAGTCTTGCAGATTGTGTCCTGCCTCACTAACACAACTGCTTCCCATCCTCCCTTATTGACATCATAGAGGCAGGATTACAACATACAGGAAAATCATGCAATACCAGGAATCATGGCTGAGCCAAATTGATACACACATTCTTGGGGGAACATAATCCAATCCATGACAGATACTTCTGCATATCTCTTTAAACATTGAGCACAAATAAATTTCTGTTAATATCCCAATTTACAGATTTTCACCACTCACGTTGTTGCTGGATTTCCCATCCTATGATATGATTAACATCCAGTTTAAATTAAATTTAAAAAATCACAGCTCTGGCTGTACTGGAAATGAAGAGAAAATGGAGCAAAAGAAAAATTGTTAACCTGTACCTAAGTCTTCAAAGCCATAACCTTGAGAATTTGCACGTTTCTCCAATTTGTCTCTCAATCCGTCCCTGCTTTGGAGAAGAGGATCTTCAGTCATATGGAAGAAAAAGCAGGCAATTAGCAGTATTGTGTTATATACAAATGGTGTTTAAGCATAGGGATGCAAACCACCTTGAACAGACATAAGCAAGATGGTGAATAAGTGAGCCCTGGAGACATTTTGGGGTATAAATTTTGATTCTTCTGTTTACAGGCTTTTTGACCTTGGACGGTGAACCAAATTGAGCCTCAGATTGTTCCTGGCGGGGGGGGGGGAATAAAAATAGCATTAATAAAAACATTTAATCGCCATGGTTATTTTGAGAATTGGGTAATACCTAAAGTTCTGAAAGCACGATCAGCACTTGCTATATGGCAGGATTATTGCTCAGTTTGTTTTAGTAAAACGTGAGTTCGTATGTAGTTGCATCATACAATTAATGAAAATGAAATGATAAATTTTTTCCAATAAGCAATTATAGTTTTATTTATGGCAAAATTGTTTGTGATAGTGCACTTATTGTTTTTTTAATTTCAAACTTTTATTGATTATATGATGATTACTAATGGAAGTGATACTGGAGCACATGGATACACACACACACCTCCCTCCCTCTCTCCTCTCTCTCTATGTGTATATATATATATACATTCACTGAAGTATCATCACTGTTCATAAATTTTCTATGAAGCTTGTACTATTCGTGCTCTGCCTCATATATCTATAATTTGAACATTTTATAGATCTCTTAATTTTTTTCCATTACAAAAGACCCTTGCCAAAACAAATTTAATTTCTGCTTTTGGAAATTGCCATTTTTGTCTATTGGCCTGACTAACTCTGTCATGCAGAAGGGCATATGTATGATTTGTTATAAATGTTATTTATCTTTTTTTTTTTCAGGTCACTGTGATACTTTTTAATGAATTAAAGATTATCAATTATAAAATGTTTCAGAATGATCTGAAATGGTCTCTGGTATCAACATAACCATTATTTTAACATGGCTTGCTTAATTTTAAAGTTTTTTTTTTAAATATCATATAATTTTGATTTCATAATAACCATGCTATGATCTAGGAATCTTTAGTAACACCTTCATTTTACAGATGAAATATTAAAGCATTGAACATTGAACAGACATACATAAAACATATGTAAGTCTATTTACTGTGATTTTTAAAATTAGAATTTATAACTAAAACTTTTATGCTTACAGGATAAAACTCCTTTTTTAAAAACTCCTAATAAATACATATTTCTTCCTGTGCAAAACTATAAATACTCTGTACATGTAGAAATGAGCTGATGGAAATGGGAAAAAGATGTAAAAGATATGAGATACTATACTCCCCGTCTTAATGCTAAGAATCTGTTAAAATATTGCATTCCTTTCCATGTATCAGAAAGGGAAAACAATTTCTAAAATGATGAAAATATTTATGCAATTAATGTAAAAATCCAAATGAATTATTGGTCCAAATATGCTTTTGGCTTTACATCAGACTTTCAAATGGCGAAATTACAATTTGTATTAATAAAAGTTACATCATTTATATACTGATCATAACCAATTTATTAATGGTTCCAACTACAATGGAACTTTTATTTCATAATGCCACTGCAAAACAAAAATGAGTTTATTTATTTTTTTAATTAAGAAATCAAACATCATCAAACTATCCAGAACTACAGTAATAATGACTAAACTCACACAATTTAAATATGGATAATCAATTTTTCACAACTTAATTGTACACTGATTTTATTTCATATGCTAAACAATGAAATATTGGATGAAATATTTTAAATAATTCCTATAGAATAGAAATGTGTTTTATCACATGACTGGAATGAAAATAGCTCCCATCTAGAAGTTATAGACTAGTGACTTTTATCCAATAAACTATCATTGTTTTATAAAATTATCTTATGAAAGTTATTTAAATATACACAATCTTAGCAATCTATTTGACCAATGGTATAATTGTAAAGCAACTTTTTCTGAAAGATCTTAATATATGACTGCTTTTATTTTATTTTTTTTATTGTAATTTAGGTGAAGGTTTATAGAGCAAATTAGTTTCTCATTAAATAATTAATACACGTGTTGTTTTGTGACATTAGTTGCCAATCCTGTGACGTGTCAACACTCTCCGCTTATTGACTTTGGGTTCGCTATTTCTATTCGTCCTACTTTCCTGTCCCCTCCTGCTGTCTAATCCTTACCCTTGGGCTGGTGTGCCCATTTAGTCTGGTACACATGGTTGAGTTACCTGTATTATTGTTTGTTTTATAAGCCTTTCTAACCTTTGTCTGAAGGAAGACCCTCAGGACTGACTTCAGTACTGGGTTAAAGAGGTGACTAGGGACCATTCTGTTGAGGTGTCTCTGTCAGACCAGCAAGTCTGGTCTTTTTTTTGTGAGTTTGAATTTTGTTCTACATTTTTCTCCAGCTCTGCCTGGGACCCTCTGTTGTGATCCTTGTCAGAACAGTCAGTGGTGGTAGCCAGACACCATCTAGTTGGGCTGGATTCAGACTGGTGGAGGCTGTGGTAGTTGTGATCCATTAGTCCCTTGGACTAATCTTTTCCTTGTATCTTTGGTTTTCTTCATTTGCCCTTGCTCCAGCCAGGGTGGGACCATCTTGGATGGCCACTCACAAGCTTTTAAGACCCCAGATACTACTCACCAATAAATGACTGTTTTTCCTTTTTAAAAACTTTTCAAAGAAATCTTAGTAACTTATAAAAAATATCATACGCATAAAATTGAGTTATAACAATTGAAAACAAAAGCTGCTTAAATGTTTACTTTATGCCAGCCTAGAGAAATTGATATGGAATTGTAAAACTCGCTTGTATTTAATGTGGACATTTTTAATGAGCTACAAGTTCCTAAAATGGAGAATATAAAAAGTGCTGTTTGTAAGAAAGTTTCATTAATTCAACCATCATTGCATCTCTCCGGCTTCAAAATTAGAGTAAAATAAGCAGAAAACACATAAATACATACAAAAAAAAAAAAAAACTATCTGAGATCATTTAATTAAATCAGGCTAAAAAGCAACAAGACTCTGGCCACTCCTTCTATTCTCTGTCTCCTTTATATAGAAAGAAACTCCAGTGAACATTTATTTTATTTTTACTTGGATTCACTAATACGTCCCTCTCCCTTTCTTTTTAGTTTAGATACTTAAATAAATACAACATGGAGAGATAAACATTTATCAAGATAAAAGAAAAAGAAAGCATTGAGAAAAAATGAATGGAGTGAGATCATTATAGCTCTGGGTTAGTTAATATAATGCATGCAAATTTAGCATTTGGATTTGTAGAATATATCATCTTGACACAGTTAAATCCCAGAGTGTGCAAATCAAGAAGTTGTTTATTAGCTTGTATTATGAGTGTTTAGCTATTGAAAATGTTTCTGGTTTTATTGGTGGTGATAAAACACAATTTGCATGGTGTCGTAAGCTTTTAAAAATTAAGTGTCAATATGTTGTTTTTTTTTTACTAGACAAAAATTAAGTAATAATTCCATATCCAGATGGTCCATATAGAGAAACCTGCTTATCTTCAAAAAGACAGGTTTCTATATTTATGACATAAATGTAGCTATATTGCCATAAGTCTTCAAAAAATTTATTATATGCAGTTTACCCAATTTTTGACGTAAATGTGTGAAACAGTTCATAATGAAATCAAGATACTATAAATGCTTCTCACTTGGAAAGAACAATAATTAGGCTGTATAGCCGGAAGCACTGTCTACCTTGTAGATTCCAACCATGTTGTTGATGTTGAATGGTGTGGCAAGAGACTACATAAACATGAATAAGAATGTTGGCTGGGTGTCCTGATCCTTTTGTCAACTATTTAAGTTATTCAAGAATAGCAATGAAGGCTGAAGTTATTCCTTCTATTCTATATGATCTTATTTGGAATAAGAATACATATCCCTGATCATATATAACCATTTTCACAACAAAATGGAACATTTACTTCTGTCTTGTATGAAGTTGAGCTCTGACAAGGATTAAAAATTATTAAATATTTACCTATTTTTTGGCATTTGTAAAGTATTTCAAAGAAACCTGTAGTTATATTTTCTTTCCAATATCAGCTATTAAGGGAAGTAGAACACTTATGCTGCATTCTATTTTCAAAGGGCACCCTAGTGGCTTGTGTAATTTTAAAACATCAAACGTTTTCAAGTTTCATTTTAAGGTTTTTTTTTTTTTTTTGGCGTAGATCAATTTGAACAGAAAAATTTTTTTTCCTACTACTTTATATTTAAACAGTTCTAATATTGTTTATAGGTAAAAACTTATGAATGTCTTAATTGATTTTATAGCAAAAATCCTTGATTTAATATCTAAAAGAATCTAATAATATATACAGATTTCATGCAAAACAGTCTCCAAGAGAGATAATGAAAATTTCCCTAGTAAAGTGTATGCCATTTTATTAAACTCATTTTTATATATAGGTATATGCATATAATTATTAAATTAAAAATCAACCATAATTTTTTTGTTCCAGAAAGCACATTGCTAACAAAATATCAAGGCTAAAATGAGTTTCATAGTATTGGAATGATAGATAACCTGTTTTATATTTTAAAAGCATGGCCGACATATATGAATAAAGGTATTTACGGAAAATCTTTAACATTATTTTAATAATCATTAATAAACTAAACTGGTTGTATCTTTCTTACTAACCAGAGAATTAAATTTATGAGCTATGCCTTTGAAGCTGAAAAGATTGCTGGCACTGCCCTTGCTTCGTAGACATTCCACCTGAAACACAGCTAATAACCTTCTGTGTAAGCTTGGTGAAACACTGAATTGATACTAATTATAACAACTTTGGGGTAGAAGGTGACCTTGACTTCAGCCGGAACTTTTTGCCAGGACAGTAAATAAGAGCAAATGCCACAAAGCATGACTTCTGTGAAGAGTCTAATATAATCTATTAACTCTGGGGAGTTCATGGAATTCCAATAAGTACTCAGATAATTGTAATGTTTTAAAACATCTCTTGCTTCAATAATACAGTAGTTTCCTATTTCTCTAGATTTCAAGTAATTCCCCATTAGCTTTCTGTACTCATTGAAATGAAGCTGTGGCCAGAAAATTAAAAGCTACTTGATGCAAAGTGTGTATAAGGTGATTACTAGGCAAAGGGACAGATTTTTTGTGAGTGGTTTGTAAAATAAGTAGATAATGTTTATACACTTTAAGTAATAGGATTGCTTGCACTGAGCTGTGATAAAACTGACTCGTAAATAAATATCTATAAAATGGTTAAGAAAAATAGCAAAGAAATAGCAGTTGTCCCCGTAGGTCTGCAGGCTTAAACTATTGCAAAAAACCTGTCAGGACCAATGATGTGTACCAGTTTTGCAGTTAAAAATTTGAGTTCCACAGTATTAAAGAAGAAAGGGTCAATAAAGTTACTATAAATGCTAACTGAGGTGAATAAGAACAGAAATTAAACTTTCTTCCCCAATATTGTTTAAAGAATTACATTAGTGTAAAGGGGATTCTGTTTGAGGTGTTCAGTACGATAAATGGAAATACTCAATTTCAGAGAAGTTATTTTTCATCTTAGAAAAAAGAGATCAACTCAAATCCTCTTAGGACGATTATTCAACTTATTGTTTAGCAAAGGATGCTGAGCAGGAAGTGTTTAAACAATTAGGGGGAAACCAACATTGAACTAACAGGAGAAATTACGTGGGATTCATTGAGAAACATAATTTTTCAAAAACATTTGAACCAAGTTTGATGTCTAAGAACCAGGTTCCATAATAAAGAAATATGATGCTACTCTAGAGCACTCTGTTAAACTAGGTACATTATAATGTTCTATACATATGTAGTTTTTGCTTTTTTTCTCCTAAAGTCATGTTCTTTAAATAGTACTGGTAAAGTCTCCTCTCCCCCACCCCCAGATTTAGATAGGGTTCTTTTTAAGATGTCAGCAGACAACTGATAGCAGCCTCAAATGGCTGAAACCTGAGTGTTAAATGGGGAGATGTTTAACAGAGGTATAGGCAGAGTTTGAGAAACTACTAAGAGACAGAGAAGTACACTAGAGCTAGTAACAGCAAGATGCTGTTACCACCTTTCTTAGTTATCTAGTGTTGCTATAACAGAAATACCACAAGTGGATAGTTTTAACAAAGAGAAATTTATTGGTGGCCTAGAGGTTAAGAGTTATGGCTGCTAACCAAAAGGTCAGCAGTTTTGAATCCACCAGGCATTCCTTGGAAACTCTATGGGGCAACTCTACCCTGTCCAACAGGGTCGCTGTGAGGAGGAATAGATTTGATGGCAATGGGTTTGTTTTTTTGGTTTTAGCAGGATACAAGTCCAAATTTAGGGCATCAGCTCCAGGTGAAGGCTTTCTGTCTCAGTTGACTCTGGAGGAAGGTCCTTATCATCAACCTTCCCTTGGTCTGGGAGTTTCTCAGTGCAGGAACCTCTGGTCCAAAAGGTACACTCTGGTCCCGGCACTGCTTTCTTGGTGAAATGAGGTCCCCCTATCTCTCTGCTTGCTTCCCTTTCTTTTTATCTGTTGTAAAATAAAAGGTGGTGCAGGCCATGCCCCAAGAAAACTCCCTTTACATTGGATCAAGGATGTGACCTGAACAAGGGTGTTACATCCCATCCTAGTCCTCTTTAACATAATCTAATCTTGCCTCATTAACCACAGGCAGATTAGGATTTACAGCACATAGAAAAATCACATCAGATGACAAAATGGTCGACAATCATACAATCCTGGGAATCGTGACCTGGTCAAACTGATACACATATTTTTGGGGGACACAATTCAATCCATGACACCACCACTCTGTTAAGCATCAAAGAAAGAGGGAAGGGTTATCCTAGTCAGAGAAACTGGAGCCAGAAAAGGGGCAGCTTGAAAAGAGCAATAGTCAAAGGACACAGCCCCTACTAGAACCTGGGCCAGGTGGAGGCATTAGGGGAAAAGACGGATTAAATACTTGACCATGGTTTTCTCCTGCCTTCCATTGACTGAATCCAGCTGAAAATCAGAGGTCAAGGAATCTGGGCGAAGAAGTGCAGAGAAGTCAGCCCTCCAAAGCACAGAGCAAGCAAAAGTGGGTGGGGGATGGATTTGGGACCAAATGGAGAATAAGAAGCATACACATGTGTTTTGTAATATCTATCATTTGATTTGTTCACTCAAGGCGTTTAGATATCAGGTTTTATTTTAATTTTGGATTTCTCCCATAGGTGGTAGACATATTGCAAGTATAAACCAGACAGCTAGTAATAGAGGTTAGTAGTGACGGTAAACATGGTAGAATTCCCAATTCATTTTAATATATAACTTCCTTTTCCAGGTTACAGTTGGGAAGGAACAAACACTATAGAGGATGGAGAGCAGATTATGAAACTTGATAGGGCCAGCTTTGTTATTAGATACAATAAATATGGAAAATCAAATGTTCTATTTAGACAATCTACTTTCTAAGAGTACACCATTTTGAATCTTGGAGTGAATAGCAAGTTTCCTCATTTAAAATACATATATTCTCAAATGTACTTGTGTAGATGGAAACGATTTCTTTTTATTTGAATTAAGTGGTTTGCGAATCTCAATTGCAGAAGAAAAAACCTCTAAAAATGAGCTAGCAGTAAGTTAATAATAAACTGATACAGATATATCCTATTAATTTTCTATTAAAGAAATTTTAGTATCACATAGGCAAATAATTTTTATTTCTGAGATAATAGCTTTTCTGAAAATAAAATCATTTTCTTGAGAGATTTTAGAAGCAGCAATCACATTCTTTAATATCTAGTATAATTTATCTGCCTTTGAAGTTTTTAAAACATGTGTGTATTATTCATTCAGTTATGTTGGCATATAAACATGTAAGATAAAACAATTCAGCTTGCTTTTCCTCTGCAGTATATCTGCTTGTCTATGTTACACTTCATGCCCTTTGACATTTTACCGGATAGACCAGGAAGTTTTATTCAGAGTGGGCTTTTAGGATGATTTATATAGAGATATTTCTAGCTAGGTATGCTATTTTCCAGTCCTAGGAGTTAGTTGGAAATTGAGCACTGCATCCCAAAATGCTATTTTCAGAACTAAAAACAAATCCTCATTCCGTTTCTATTCACCCTGCCAAGTTAAATCCAAATATGTTCAATTCTTAAACTCAAGTCAAAAGAAACACATATGCAAATAAGAAGACATCATATCAAGTGGTTCATTTTACTATTTCATATTTGTTCCTAATTGCTCAGTATTTGACAATCTATTAATGTAGGATTATTTCTTTGATCATATATCAATGGGGGTTTTTTATAGTAACTTTTTTTTTTTTAAATAAAGTGGTTCTTTACTAAACACAAAACAAATAGTATAGAGCACAATCTCAATGTGTAGTTATTCTTTCACTGGGTTAACAATGAATACCGTATCTGGATTCGCTATGAGACAGTGAAAACAATTGCTGAGGAAGAATATGTGGGTTGTTATTCCCAACTTGGCCTCTGTGCATGTGACCTTGAATACGTCATCCCTCTGTACCCCTGTGGCCTATGTAAAATCTAAGATATTTCTCAATTTTTACATTCTATGAAAAATGAACTGAATATTTGACTCCCCTATCAGGATTTTAGGGAGTAGTATACTTTCTGGAGTTTTGCATTCAGAATGTATGAATAAAATCCCTTTGTCATTTGAAATAATTTGACTAATTCTCTCAACATAATTCCATAATTCCTACTCATTTTTTTTTTTTTTTCTGGAATGTTCTGAAAAGATAAAGATAAATTACTGGATGCTAATGTATGGAGCCCTGGTCCCACAGTGGTTAAGAGCTCAGCTACTAACCAAAAGGTTGACAGTTCAAATCCACCAGCTGCTCCTTGGAAACACGATAGGGCAGTTTCTACTCTGTCCTATAGAGTCACTACGAGTCAGAATCAACTCGATGGCAACAGGTTTCCTGTTTTTTTTTAATTGGTTTTTAACCACAATGTGCAGCCTTTTTGTCACTGTTTCTCAGCCATGCGCCCATCTGTCATTCGCTCACTTTCATTTTCACACTCATTTAACTCCATTTTCTTCTCTCACAAACCTTTCTACACCTAAGCATGATTCTAGCTGTAAAATTAGCAAACTTACATTACGGTGGGAAAATAAATATTGAGTTCCAGTTTTGATGTCCATAAAAATATTGTATATCATTCATTTCACAGCTCTGTAATTGGGTCCACATTTCTGCTGGTTAACCATTTTGCTATAGAACTGTGGTTATAATACCAAACATTCATTGTAGCCAAATAGAGGTTCAAAGCTTAAACATTCTGATGCTGCTTTGTTGGAATTTAAGACTGATTTATATTGCTTGAATTAAAATGGTTATGGAAATATAAAATAGTTAAGAGTTTGAGTTCTGGACTCATACTACCTGGGCTCATATTTCCAGTTTGTCATGTATCAGCTTTGTGACCTTACTTAAGCACTCTGTACCTCAGTTTCTTCATCTATGTGAAAACCAAAGGACCAAACTCATTGTCATAGTGACCCTATAGGACAGGGTAGAACTGCCCTGTAGGGTTTCCAGGGAGCAGCTCATGGATTTAAACTGCCAACCTTTTGGTTAGCAGCTGTAGCTCTTAACCGCTGTGCCACCAGGGATACCCTAGTGCAAACAATAATAATGCCACCCACATAATCTAGTTTTTTAGTATTAAATATGTTTATACTGTAACCTGATTAAAACAGTGCTGGCTCTTAATAAACATGCAATAAGTGTTAAATTTTATTATGATTGTAAGCAATTTTCATAAAATTAACCATTCAAACTATACAGAGTAAAAAATACTTTGTTCTTTTGAGAATATTAAAAAGATGAACTGTAAAATTCTATGTGAAAGCTGCAATGTCTGATAAGTAGACCAACCTTTAAAGTCATGTATACCCTATTCAAAATCTACAACTTAATGAATTCCTGTCATGTGATTTAAAGTGAGCAGAATAAAATGAAGTCACATCGCAATTCCTAATTATTAAATTTAATTAGATTAATTAACAAATAAGCCAAAAACATAATTTTTAAACCAAAGTAATCTAGACCTAAGCAAAACTAATCATCCTTCTTACCAGATATTATTCTTAGCTGTCATCGAGTAAGCCTTCAACTTGTGGGAACCCCATACAAACAGATTGGAATGCTGACCGATCTTGCATTATCCCCATGGTCAGTTGCAGATGGAACCATTACATTACATTACAATTTGTATTAATTTATCATTACAGATAAATTAGTTTTAAAATGTCAAACAAAATGAAGGAAAAGATAACTCCGTATCTCACACCCCTGAAAAAAAAATTGCTTTATTTTGAAACTATTCGCTTAGAGATTTATCTTAAACCTATGTGTGCACATTGTTTATGCAAAAGAATACGTATATTAAATATATTAGCTTGGTTTCTATTTATCATTTTTATATCATGATTATTTTATTATGTCAATGACTATAATTCTACATATATTTTATTTTTTCCTTCAGTTGAAATCAATTCCCTTTGAATATTAACAGATTACTATAATACTTTTTATTTTTTAATTTCTCTAACTTAATGAGAATGGTAATTTGTCATAATAATTTTTTGCATAAATTCAACATCATTTTAACTTTAGTAAAATATTAAAATACAGATGAGTTCATGTTCCCAAGTATATATTATAAAGACAGACAGACAACAACTGTTGTAAATTTTAAAGTCCAAGACAATTGAAAGATTCAGTGAACATCAAGGTGAAATAATATCCATTTACTCAGTGCAGTAATGTAATTAAGATTTCATATTTTTATGAGACCTACATATTCTAATAATTCACTATTCAGTGTGTAGCAAAATATATGTACTTTGAAATGTTTTATTTTTATAAGTCACACTAATATTTATTTATAAATAAAGATACCTGCATTACTACAGTCACAGCAGAAAAACAGTATAAATCTTCTTCTACAGAATATTAACTCATTCAACCTAAAACATTACTCTTGATTGGTTGACTCTTAAGAAATCATAAAGATATCCTTACCTCATGCAAAGTTTTTCTGCCATAAGTTCCTTGAATGATTTTTACTGTTTGTGGAAGTTAAAAAAATTAGTAGAACCACAGAATGATAGAAAGGACCTTCAAAAACATACTCTCCCAACCCTTTCCCCTCATCATTTCCTAGGTGAAGAAATCGATCCCCAGAGAAAGGAAGACATTTATTTTTATCCATATATAGTCAGTGTTGAGTACTGTTGAGTTGGTTCTGACTCACAGTGGCCCTATAGGACAGGGTGGAACTGCCCCATAGGGTTTCCTAGACTGTGGATCTTTACAGAAGCAGACTGTCACATCTTTCTCCTGTGGAGCTGCTGGTGAGTTCAAACCACCACACCACCGACATTTCAGTGAGCAGCGATTTCTCTTGAATTGTTTTTTCCTATACAATGGACCCATAATAGGTATTCGTTTCCTCTACACAGTAAGATCGGTTGACAGTTTCTAATTTTATACCTAATCCAAATTACATGACACAAGGAAAGAGAATGAAAGAAAGAAGGGTTTTTCAGGATTTTGAATGGTTTTAAATAACAAAATATTGTATGATCTTGTTCATCTGAAACTTGTTGATACTGTAAAACAGACTTAGGATGATCAAAATTTGAGAATTCATATTCCTTCAATGCATATTAAAATGATTCCCCTAAGAATCATTGATTATTAAGCCTGGAAGAGTCTTTCATGGTTAAAAGTTTCCACTGGTTCATTTTACTGATTATCGCAGTTAGTAACTTGAAAAACCAGAAATAAAATTCACAGAAATGTAATTCTATATACTATATTATGCTTCCTTCCAAATAGTACAACAGTTAATTTAGCAAAGAAATCAAGAAATAGAAAATGTAAGAACTGTAGATACTTATAATGAAACATCTATAATTATATCTATCTAATATTCTTTGAGGAATACATAGGTATTAAACTGAAACCGGGTAATACTCAGAAACTTTGTATTTCTTTATAAATTTTAGTACATTTATTTTGTACATGATTTTCTAATCATTCCCATCCAACTTTGGTTGGAAGTTCATTTTTAAATCTGATGAAGTTACTGGAAGTTGTTATTTTAATGACTTTTTAAAACATTTAGTTTTCTCAGTTTTAACAATTCATTAACCAAGTCCAAAAACATGGTAACTCAAAACCAAAAACCAAACCCATTGCCGTGGAGTTGATTCCAACTGATAACAACAAGATAAAGAGTCTCTAATTTCTATATCTTTGTGAAAAGCTGGTCTTTACACTTCCTGATCATTCCTAATAGTTTAGTAATTTCCTCTCCTACCTCCGTCCTGGCCCTGGAAGTCCCGTCTTATTATCTGAAGTGCTAAGGGATACATGACATAGGTCAGTATAGAGCTGTAATTCCTTTGTCTTCCATAAACTACTTCTCTCAAGCCTGTTCAAGGTCAAGGCTATTACTTTCTCCTCTCTGTGCAGTTTGGCTTTAAAATGAAAAAGTTTTGTTTAAATTGCACCTGAAGGTTTGTATGTTCTAAAATTAAAATGAATCATTTGTGAAGTTTAGTAGAGGAGGCACAGAAAAGATTAAATAAGTAAATAACCATAATTACCTGAGTAAAGAATTAACTCAAGCTCCGAAAATGAGCTCTCAATAAAAGTTCATTGCATTCTTTGCATACCTAAAACTTAATTTTATTATTAGAACCATTAATTTTAACAACACCTCCTTAATTATTTATCCATAATCTGTAAACTAGTGGTCATAATTACATATGTGGGAGTTGTTTGGAAATTGTAAAGCACTACAAACTATACTCCACATTGCTGTTCTACTTTTAAAACTGCTGATGGCCAAGAATCAACATTTCTTTTCTGGGGAAAAGAAAAAATTAATATTCAAGGAAATCAGAAATCGAGAAAAGAGTTTGTTGGAAAATATTTTTAAAAAGACTATTTTAAAGGTTAGCCAATAGAATTTTGACACCACTAATATTTGTTTTCCTTTATACGTCTGTCAGTTTGTCATACTGTGGTGGCTTGCATGTTGCTGTGATGCTGGAAGCTATGCCACCGGTATTTCAAAGACCATCAGGGTCACCCATGGTAGACAGGTTTCACCAGGCCTTTCAGACTAAGACAGACTAGGAAGAAGGACCTGGTAATCTATTTCTGAAAAAAAAAAAAAAGACCGTGAAAACCTTATGAGTAGCGCAGAACATTGTCTGGTATAGCCCCTGAAGATGAGCTTCTCAGGCTGGAAGGCTCTCAAAATACAACTGGGGGCATCATGCTTGGTAAGGTAGAGGGTGAGCAAAAAAGAAAAAGACTGTCAACGAAGTGAATTGACATGGTGACTGCAACAATGCGCTCAAGCATAACAATGATTGTGAAGATGACATAGGACTGGGCAGTGTTCTGTCCTGTTGTACATAGGGTCGCTATGAGTCAGAAGCAACTCGTTGGCACCTAAAAACAACAACAATATTTGTTTTAATAGTAATAATAATAATAAAATGCTGTGGAGTTGATTCTGACTCATAGCTACTCTATAGGACGGAGTAGAACTGCCCCATAGGGTTTCTAAGGAGCAGCTGGTGGATTCCAGCTGCCATCATTTTGGTTAGCACCCAAGGTCTTAACCACTGTGCCACCAGGGCTCCGTGTTTTAATAATAGAAATAATTTGTTTACTTGTGTTATTCTGATATAATATTGTAAGATGGAGAGATGGTGATGTACTTTTTTGTTACCATCTCTTGGAATTACCCGATGAGACAAAGTTCATCTAGGAAAGAACCTGGCTTTGGAATGTTCTTAATAGAGACACAGCTTTAGAATTTCCAAGGTCTGATCTTCATTTTTATAGTCAGGGAACTTAATATATCAATGTATCCAGTGAGATCAGGCTCTCAAAAGAAATGAAGGTATCATGTACGATCAACTCAGTTTGCAAATGTTTATTTGAAACTTTACTTGGCACTGATCATTGTACTTTGTGGCTGTAGATACAAAGGTATAAGGCTCAATGTCTGCCCCCTAAGGAGACACATTTTGGGTAGGAGGAGAAAAAAAGAATTATGATATGATAAGCGGTGTGCAAGGTCCACCATTCACGGAGAAAGACCACCTAACCTAAAAGGAGAGGAAGTGGAAGAGAATGCTAAAGGAAGGTGTTTGTGTGTTTTTTAAATAGAATGATGCCACTAGACATATGTAGCATTAGTGAAATTAAAATGCTTGGGAAGCGGTGGGATAGAGAAGCATCAATAAATGGTTTTTAGTTGTGGCAAGCAGGTTTTTCACTTCTGTGTTGAAAAATTGCTTTTTTTATACTGTGGTAAAGCAAATGGAATGATGACTTTTATTATTTCTATAAGTAGTTTTCTAAATTTTGACATTAATAATATTTCCAGCAATTACAATTTTACTCTCTCTAGAAACATGGGGAATAGGGTTTCCCCAGTTCCTTCAGCTTTTTATATATAGGAGACTTTGTCCTAAAACACAATTAGGAACTGCATATGTAAAAGAAGAAGCAAAGAACAGTGTATGCAAAGAAGCAATATATAAAAAGGGAATTACACATTCAGTTTGCCTAGAATTTAAAGTACAAGAGAAGAGACTGTGAAAGGTGAATCTTTATTCACTCATCCTTACATTTACTGATTCAATAAGCATTTAGTTATTTATACTCTGGATTAAAAACAAAAAAGAAACATTGGTGTTGTGTTGATTCTGACTTGTGGTATCCCGATAAGTTTCAGAGTAGAACTGCTCTCCATATAGATTTTAATGGCTGTGAACTTTCTGAAGCAGATCACCAGGCCTTTCTTCTGAGGTGCCTTTAGGTGGAAGGAGCAAATTTTAAGCATTTTGGTACATCACAATTAAAAGTTTAGAGTTTATTCAGAAGATGATGACAAATACTTTAAATATAGTGTTGAAAAGTTTAGATAAGGTTTTTGAAAGGTCACTCTGAAAGTGGAATGATGGTTGGAAGAAGCGAGTTCCGACAAGGATCCATTTAAGCAATTGAGGTAATTAATGATGGAGACTTGAAGCAAGGCAGTAGCCAAAGGCATAGGGAAGAGAGGGAATGGTTTCAGGTAATTTAGGAAAACGTAGTAAAAAGCTTTTGTAACTGTGTTGGAAATTTAGTTTAAAGAGTACCAGATATCAAAGAATGGCTCCCGGGTTTTTAGCTTGGGCCCAGGGTGTTTCGTGAAATTTATCAGAATAGATAATAGGCAGGAGTTAAAAAAAAAAAGTTAAGTGCTTCATTTTAAACATGTTGAGTATGAAATTCCTTTCTAAGAGCCGAGTGAAGATATCTAATTAACAGCTGTTATACTGTCGCATAGAATCTATCATCTAGAATAGAAATAAATATTTGAGACTGACACTACTATAGAAGAAGGATAAGCCATAAAGGAGAAATAAAATGTCAGTAGAGTATGTAAATTAAGAGAATGCTAAAATTTATACCCTGATTTTTAAAAATAGAAACGTTGCAGTATTATGCTGAAAACAGCAAAGGTACAAAGGTGTGGCCAGCAAGGTAAGATGCCAGCCAAGAGAAAGAGGCGACAGGAGTCTAGTGCAGGGAAGTTTTTGGAATTATTGGAAGATCTATACATCTCAGAGAGGACAAGTGCAATACCAAGTAAGACATATTTATTTATTTGACTTTTAGTGGAAGCATTTGGCGAATTTAGAGAAAGCAATCTCAATGAAGTGATTGGATAAAAGTCAAATTGCAGGAGGACTTGAAAAGTGAGTGGGAGGTAAAAATGTAGAGAGAGTCAGTATAATTCATTATTTTCAAAATATTGTTTGAGAATGAAGAGATATAAAGTAGATAGAGGATAGCACAAATTCAATTGACATTTTTGAAGGATAAGCTTAACTTTTTTTTTCCTTTTTTTAATGCTGAAGAGAACTAGGAAAAGAAGTTGAATATATTGTTAAATAAAGAGACAGGCTGATAGAATAATATATATGTTGGACAGGTTTTATTGCAGCCCATTATTAAAAAAAAAAGGTAAGAATCTCTAGCCTAAGGATTTCTCATGAAAACCTACTATGTACACAAAGCATCCACCTTTGGGGGCTTGGAGTGCAAAGGGAACCAATGCACACTTGAAACTCATGTTGTTTGCAGTGTCTCAGAAAGTTATTTGTCTCTAACCCAGAGCCTCATGTCTTCTGCCAGCATGTATGGAACTTGTTAGCTTGCAAGAAGGGTAAAACTTCAGACAGTTCACAGTTCTTGACACCTTTATAATTAAAAACTAAGAACACTTACCTTACAGAATTGCTGTGATTATAATAATATTGCTGTAAGTATAATAAAATTTAAAATATTTAGCCTAAAGCCTTTTAGGTATGGAATAAGCTCAAAAACTTATCTATTAATAGTACTAATATCATTAGTACTGTCTTCACCCTCTGCATTACTCAGAGAAACATGGCAGAAACACACTAAAACTTCATACCTCAAAGTAATGTATCCCTAACTTAAACCTCTTTGTCACACTAAATTAGTGACAAATGCAAATGACTAACAGGATCAGTCAAGTAAAGTAAATTGGCAGGAACTCTGCCAAAGTGGAGAGAAAATATTTCTTTAAAAAGGAGCAGCTGCTTAGCAATGCTAGCTGGTTATTGTTATGTGAGAAAACTACGGGTCCAGTATTTCCAAATTATTTGATTTCTAAAGGGAAGTCATAATATTATAATATACATTCTTAAAATTTTAAACACACACTCAAATTTAAATACTCCATTGGATCAAAATAAAGCATGTCTAATGCAGACGATGGATTCTTTCTCTATTAAGAATAGTAAGAGGTACCCACTTTCGCTCATAACTCTACCACTGAGAAAGGGAGATAAGAATTGATGAATCGATGGAAGAGAATGATTTTGCAAAAAGAGCTTTGTTATAACTTTTATTTTTTAATGTCTAAAGAAATAAGATTCCAGATAGTGGGATATGAATACTTACTTAGGTCACTGTCTTCCCATGGGATAGTTCTCAATTATTTATGCTCTGAATTACAACAGCACACTCAGCACTGTTGTATATCCACCTACACCTCCAGTTGCTCCTGAAACTTGGAGAGATTATCCTCTTGAGGTATTTCCATTAAACTTCATTTAGTTCTCCATGTGCAAGAGTCAATTCTAAGGATTTCTGTTTCAAACAGACAAGTAATTTCAAAATAAAGGTCAAGTTCAGCCTCACATTCTTATGAGGATTGAGGAAGTTTCAAAGTCATTCTAAGATTCTAGGTGTTTTAATATAACAAATTTTTACATAAAACATTATTGCCAACTTAGTGGCTTAAAAGAGGACAATGGTAGTTCAGCGGTAGAATTCTTGCCTTCCATACCAAAGACACAGGTTTTCTGTCACTGGCGGTTTGCGTGTTGCTGTAATGATGAACAGGTTTCAGCAAAGCTTCCAGACTAAGCTGGACTAGAAAGGAAGGCCTGGAGATCTACTATTGTAAAACAGCCGGTGAAAATCCTATGAATCACAATGGTCCAATGCACAACAAATCGTGGGGATGGCGCAGACCTGGGCAGTGTTTCATTCCTTTGTGCGTGGGGTCGCCAAGAATCACGGGTCCAAGTTGATGGCAGCTAACGACTAACAACAACAGTGGCTTAAAACAACATTCCTTATATCTCATGGTTTCCACGAGTCAGGAACCCAGGCGCATGGTAGATGCATCCTTTGCTTGGGGTCTCATAATCAAGGTGTCAGCTGGGCTGCTTTCTCGTCTGGAGCTCTGATTCCTCTTTTAAGGTTATTTAGGCAGTTAGCAGAATTTAGTCCCCTGTGGTTGCAGGACTGAGGCCCCTAATTTCTCGCTGGCTGTTGACTGGGGTTTGCACTCAACTCTGAGAGGTCACCCTCATATCCTAACCATGTTGCCCTCTCACAATGTGGTAATTTGCTTTTCAAAGCCAGTAGGAGAATAGTCTGCTGTGATAGTTTTTTTTTTTTTTTTTTTTAATATAACCTACTCAAGGGAGAGAACACCCTGTCATATCCATAGGTCCTATACTTAAGTGGAGGAGATTATGCAGGATGGGTGCGTACGTGTTGGAGGAAGGCAGAAGGAGGAATCTTGAAGGACACTTAGAATCCCACCTACCGCACTAAGTTTGAGGATGTAAGCATTCATGAAAAGTTGAGCTCAGTACATCTAGTTGAGCCCCAGGTATTCAACAGATTTTGTAGAAGATACTATTTCTGTGAGAGATGCCAAATTTTCCAGAACCAAAAATATAAAACATTGCCCACTGTAGATTCTGTAACAATAAATTCAATTAATTACTAATCAGTAAAAAAAATCAGTAGAGTTCTAAAAATATTGATTACTGTCATGCACTTTGCAGCATGATCTATATGTATGTATATATATATATAGCAAGTGAATTGAGCCTTTCTGAAGATTGTTTTGTGTGTGTGTGGTGGGGGGGAGGGTGGGCTTATGTGGTCTCAGGATGAAAAATAGGCTTCTCAGAAAGTGGTGACAAGCTCAGCAAGGTCAACCTAAAATATTTGGAGGCATAACCTAAGAGTTTCTAAATTCTTACTAATAGTTTCTCTCCACAGTGAGTTTTTATGCCACTTTTACTTTTAAAATGTACCATTTAGTATTACCATATACCCACACCCATTGCTGTCAATTTCAACTTGTAGCGACCCTGGTGATATAGTGGCTAAGAGCTATGACTGCTTTCCAAAAGGTTGGCAGTTCTAATCCACCAGGCACCCCTTGGAAACCATATGGGGCAGTTCTACTCTGTCCTATAGGGTCGCTGAGTTGGAATTGCTGAGTTGGAATCGACTCTACGGCAACGGGTTTTTTCATTCAGTATCAGTCTGTTTTTATTCCTGTCACTAAGATGCTATTACTATCCAACATTTCCCTTTTAGTTTTTTTTTTTTTCCCCCCTAAAAAAAAAGTTTTTACCTAACTATGACCTAGACAATTCTTATTGATTACTTCTGGTTACAAAAGGTTAAGTATTACACCCAAATTCTGACCACTTCCCATAAAACTGTGAGAAAGAAAGGAGCATGGTAAAAGTAGAAATGCATACATGTCAGAAATAACATAGCTAAATACTGTATTTTGATTTTAGAAATGTATTCATAATCATTATTTTTCCTAGTATATTTAAATATTTTCTTAAATAATTTAAACATTTAGATCTTTGCTATGCAATGGTAGTATTCAAATACTCAATCAGCTAAACAACTGAATCTGTTCTATTTTGTTTATGTTTACTGCTATTTTAAGAATCTTTATCAAGGATTGGCTTAATAACTTAAACACCTATCTCACATTTAAAGTGATAAAACTTATAACCTAAATAAAATAATTGCATATTTCTTGTAAACTTTAATTTTGTTTTGTATATTAAAGCTTTTTAATGTTAAAAAAAAAAAAAAAAAAAACCCTTCATCAAAGTTGTTGAATGTTGTTTGGAATAAGATTGAGAGTGGATTTTACTTTCCAAAATCCAGGGTTATTCCAGAGGGTAGCATACAAAAAAGTAAAAATCAATGTCTTTCTTGTTCAAGTTTAAATTGTACTTGGTATACTGCACATGAACGAAATATGCAATTATTTTTTACCTTCACAGTAGGATTATGAAACTGGTTGTTATCTTTAGCAATTGCATATTCACCCAAGAGAAAAGCAGGATGCTAAGGCTTTAGCTTCATTTACAGAGAACTTTTGAATATTTCCCATTTTTATTGCAAACTATGAAAAAGTATCAGCTATTGTAGAATCATTCGTTTATACTATGTTGTTTGGAAAATGAAATCTGAACCCTCATCATTAAATTCAGTATACATAAATGTGATTATTAAAAAAAAAAAAAAAACACTCCTATAGGCTGCTTAATCTAATGCTGAATATGAGGTAGAAGAAAGCAATGCATAATCTATGCAAACTAGAGTAAGAATTTCAAGGGACAGTGAAAATCCTTAGTCACCCAAGAGGATTTAAAGGGCTAAATTTTAATTTGCAATCTTGATCCATAGTAATTAAAAGGCAAAGAGGTTCATTTTAATGTTTTTTCTAGTTCAAGGACAATTTGGTTCTAAATTTGACCCAAATGAATTTTATGTAATTTGATTAAGAAGGTTATCTTCTCACAAATTTATTGACACTGTAGATACAACGATGGGCTCAAGGATGTAGCAGGACCAGGCAGTGTTTCCTTCTGTTGTATCATGGTGATATGAGTTGGAACCCACTCAAAGACATCTAACAACAGCAACAAATGCTTTTAAAAGGTTATTATTTCTGTTAATTTCCAGTTTTCAATTTTATGAAGTACTGCCTACAAATGAAAGAGCCCTGTGGCTCAGTGATTAAGCACTCAGCTGCTAACCGAAAGGTCAGTGATTCAAACCCACCAGCTGCTCCATGGGAGAAAGACGTGGCAGTCTGCTTCCGTAAAGATTTACAGCCTCAGAAACTCTATACAGCAGTTCTGGTCTATTCTATAGGGTCACTATGAGTAGGAATCCGCTCCCTGGCAGTGTTTTTTTTTTTTTTTTTTTTGACCCTACAAATATTAAATTAGCTAGTATTGTCTCAATACGGAAACCCTGGTGGGTAATGGTTAAGTGCTAGGGCTGCTAACCAAGGGGTCGGCAGTTCGAATCCACCAGGTGCTCCTTGGAAACTCTATGGGGTAGTTCTACTCTGTCCTATAGGGTTGCTATGAGTCGGAATCGACTTGATGGCACTGGGTTTGGTTTGGTTTTTGGTTTGTCTCAATACATTAATGGATTTAAATTTAAATGTTTTTTCTTTTGCCCAAATGTTTTCTTCAATGTGAGAAACAGAACAATTAACATATCAATATTGGATATTTTCCAGTAATAGCTCTCACTGGAGAAAAGAAACAGTTGATGGTATTTATCACATATTGAAGGTTAAGGAGCTTGAACTCTAACAGCTTAACAAATGTAGACTTGGTCCTATAGTGTACTATGTTCCATTCTTTGAGCAATCAGAAACAAAAAGGTGTATCCGAAGCACATATTCCCAGCAGCGATGACTGTGCTGGTGTGCGTAATAGAAAGCACTTATTTCTCTGCAAGCTGGCCCTCCATTTTCCCAGAAGTTTAAGAAGGAAAAATCTGTTTTGAGGCTTTGGTAAATTTTTTTTTGTTTGTTTATTTATTTGTTTTCTTCTTATTATTTTTGACATAAAGCAATTATATTTTTAAAGTGCATGCATCCTTTACATCAAATAGTTTGCTATTACATTTTTAAAAGGAAAGATTTAAATAACGTTTTTGTTTAAAACCCCAAAGAGTATTTATGTGACATATTTCTCTAGAGTTTAGTCTACCTTGGCATTTTTCATCCTTTGGACTAGGAGGCAGTGTAGCTATGTGGCTATATAAACTGGTACTTCTTCCTCACAGCCTAGAAGTTTCCCTCCCACCGAGACTGCTAAGAAAATTATTTTGTATAGTCATGAAAGATTTTGAGACACATTTCTAATTGATTTAATTTAAATTACTTTTGAACATTTTATTTTCTTACTGATATTTGTATTTAGGTTATGCTGTAAATGGTGTCTTTTTTACTTGTGTATGTTTTGCTTAACTAGACTATGTGGGTGATCTCTCATCACCTCTGATCTATGTAATCCTTCAACTCTTTAATCTAAATTGAGCTAAACGACAATAAATGGGATAAAGATGGTCACTTCATATTGTTTAAAGCATGAATTACAAAGCACGTATAGTTGTCTTGAAACCACGTATGTAATGCTAGATAAATAGATAGCTGCCGTCAACTTGCCTCCGACTCGTGGTGACCTTATTGGAACAGAATGATACACTGCCTGTTGCTGTATCATTCTCAGAATAGTTGGCATGTTTGGGTCCATCCTTGTGGCCACCGAGACAATCCATCACACTGAGACTTTCCCTTGCCTTCACTGGGTCTCTGTTTCACCAAACATGATGTCCTTCTCTAGGGATTCATCTCTCCTTGATGATGTGTCCAATGCAAACGAATTCGGCAATGTTCTGTTGTAATCCATAAGGTGTTCATTGACTAATTTCCAGAAGTGAATCTCCAGGCCGTTCTCCCTAGTTTCTCTTAGTCTGAAAGCTCTGCTGAAACCCATCCACCATGAGTGACCCTGCTGGTATTTGAAATATTGATGGTATAGTTTCCGGCATTCTGCAACATGAAAGCCACCACAGTATGACAAACTGACAAATGGTGGTATACAACATTAACCAACAAAAAAGCCAAACCCAGTGCCATCGAGTCGGTTCTGACTCATAGCGACCCTATAGGACAGAGTGGAACTGCCCCATAGAGTTTCCAAGGAGCACCTGGCAGATTCAAGCTGCCGACCTTTTGGTTAGCAGCCACAGCACTTAACCACTACACCACCAGGGTTTCCATACAACATTAGGGATTATAAAAATACATATAAACCCAAATGTTGCTGGCAATATAAATAGAAATTGAAATCCATACATTAGCAGTACAAGATTTTTTAATCCTTGACATGTAAAATAGTAGCAAGAATATAAATAAACTGAATAATAACAAAAATAGAATAGATCTGATAGACATACATCAAATTTTGTGCTCTAAAAATAGAGACTATAATTTCTTATGTATTCATGAGCCTATTTTTTTTTTTAATCTGTTATCTATTGGGAGAAAAAATTATAGCAATAAAAGAGAGTCATGATATATTATTTTCTCTGGTATTAATTTAATGATTCTAGAATATAATGACAGTAGAAAAAAATTAAAGAGTAATACAAACAGTATTTGAAAATAAACTCATGAGTGAAACAGGAAAAAAATTCAATTAAAAACTACTTAGAAAACAACAAACATATCAGATATATGAGATCTGTTCAAAACACATCAAAGATGTCAAATATATTAACTTTGCTTATAGTAATATTCAAAGCACTAAACATTCTGTTTGGCATAAATAAATAAATGCATATTAAAAGAAAGAAGGGAATCTTAAGAAAAAAATCAGAATTTTTTAAAAATAAAAAAGAGGGAAGGAAATTAAGATAAAAGCAAAAATTTAGAACAAAATTAAAAAGCAGGATTGGAGGAAGACTCATTAACAATCGGCCATATGCAGATGACACACAACCTTGCTTGTTGAAAGTGAAGAGGACTTGATGCACTTATTGATGAAGATGAAAGGCTACAGCCTTCAGTATGGATTACACCTCAACATAAAGAAAACAAAAATCCTCACAACTGTACCAATAAGCAACATTATGATAATCAGAGAAAAGACTGAAGTTGTTAAGGATTTCATTTTACTTGGATCCATGATTAATATCCATGGAAGCAGCAGTCAAGAAATCAAACGGCAATGCATATTGCATTGGGCAAATCTGTAGCAAAAGCCCTCTTTAAAGTGTTATAAATCAAAAATGTCACTTTGAGCATTAAAGGGCACCTGACTCAAACCAAGGTATTTTCAGTTGCCTCAGATGCATGCAAAAGCTGGACAGTGAATAAAGAAGACTGAAGAAGAGTGGACACCTTTGAATTATGGTGTTGGTGAAGAATATTGAATATACCAGGAACTGCCATGTCTGTTTGGAAGATGTACAGCCAGAGTGATCCTTGGAAGCAATGATAGTGAGACTTAGTTTCACGTGCTTTGGGCATGTTATTAAAAGGAGCCAGTCTCTGGAGGAGAACATCAGGCTTAGTAAGATAGAGGGTCAGCAAAAAAGAGGAAGACCCTTGACGAGATGGATTGACACGGTGGCTGTATCAGTGGGCTCAAACACAACTATCAGGACAGCCCAGGACTGGGCAGTGTTTTATTCTGTTATATATAGGGTCTCTATGGAATTGAATCGACTGCACTGGGTTTTTTTATGAGTCGGAATCGACTCAACACACCTAACAACAACACATGTATATAAATATAAAATATTATATTTATATAAATATATGCCTATATAAATATTTATTTATTTTGATTTATGATCTATAAAGAACATAGCAATCGGCCTTCTGTTAAAGAGATCTGCTGTCCACATAACCATAACTCTTATACCAAAATAAAATATATAATTACTGAAATTTTCAATATGTGTTAATAGACCAATCTTAATATAAAATATATTCTCTCCTAAACATTAAGTACATATATGATAAATTTAATTCTCCATACTGTCTGGTTAAATAAGTGAAATTAAATGCATGTTATACAGAATAACAGATAAGGGAATGTCATGGGAAGCATTTTTTCAATATGCTGTATTTCAATTCTTATTCATATTCCTATCGTTACATATTATTATTATGCCAGGGTCACATACATCTTTAAGAAATCTTTAAGAAAGTTATTAATTGTATTGCTTCTGGGAAAAATCTTGTTATAAGCACTTCGAAAATTTCTGGGCGTGTAACTCATGTCATACTAATGGTAGAATGTTACTTCTTAATAAGTTCAGTTACTTTACAATAGATGGCAATTACGTCACACTGAGGTAGATTAACTAAAAAAAAAAAAGAAATAACATATAAAACATGTTACGCAGCTATTACCTGTACATATATGAAAACACCTACCTATACATAATTTTATTTCTTATTTTTTATTTCAATACTAATACGCATCTTATACAAGACGAAGTGTTAGAATTCTTTTATGTTTCCCAATCCATGATTTGAAAGGTTTCTAGATAACACCTAAGAGAAAATTATGGCACACGTTTTCTCATTTTAATGTTAAAATTATTTTGAGTTTGAGGTTAATAACAGATAAGGAAAAATTTCTGGTGGAAGGGGAAGAAAATGTAATGACATGGTGGTACAGTAATATTCTTCTGGTAGCAACTCCTACCCCTTCTTTCCTTCATTCGTCTAAGCTAGCTTAAGTCTTGGTAATCACAGCCCAGCAAATGATCCTTCTCCCCAGCTGGGAGTTCCAAAGAACGCAGGTGCAGATGGAGAGGAGCGTAAATTCACCCTTTCATTGCCTCTGAAACTAATTTCTAAAAACTTAGCTTTCTGATTCAGCCCCTGGCACCTTAAGTTAATGTGAACGCTTGGGGGAATCATTGTGTTTTTATTCATACTTCATGATGATTAATATGTCTTTGTTATAGAATCAAGATAGACTAGTCCAGTTCCTGAAATTGTTCTTTTTTTTAATAATAAAGAAAACAGAAATTACTAAGAGCTCAATTAGGGATTTAAAACACATTTCAGTGTGGCAAAGAGATTATTTTAAAACTTTCCACTATCTCTTTTGAAGAGACACACTTTGAATGAGAGTATTTAGATACTAAAAACAAGTTTTGTTTTTTTTTTTCATAAGAACAAAATCAATACAAGAGAAATATTAAAGCAATTATTTTCTAACCACTATTTTTTTTTTTTTATACAGCAAGCCTGGAAACCCTGGTGGCATAATGGTTAAAAGCTACAACTGCTAACCGAAAGGCCAGCAGTTTGAATCCAACATGTGCTCCCTGGAAACCCTATGGGGCAGTTCTACTCTGTCCTTTAGGGTTGCTATGAGTCGGAATCGACTCGACGGCACTGGGGTGGTTTATATAGCAAGCCTTCATGCTGATTGCTTGCAGCTGTTTTACAGGCCATTTCTGTCCCATAAAGTTAAAGCAGGCCTATTCTACTCTCAACAAGCTGAAGAGGAATCATTTAAGACATAGGCTTACATAGAACTTTGTCCTCAGTTTAGAGGCACTTACAGAAAATATTTTACAATAACATAATGATAGTGCAATTTATATAAATATATTTACCCTTTTGAGTCCTCAGATTCCTATGATTTGATCAAATAGATGTTATTTCCACACTCTTAGATGTGTTCTGCAAAGTAATTACAAGAAATCTCAAAATTGCCTTTGAATTCTTAAAGAAAATTTGCAAAACATTTTTTTATTGGTCATAAATTTCTTCTGTGTGTCAAAATGCAATTGGCTTAGGAAGAAATTATGGTACGTATACCCTGAAAAGCTACTTGTTTCTTACATATCTGCCCCCTTAAGTTTCTGTCTGAAAATACTTGATGTTATTTCGTTGTTTTGCTCCATGTTGTTGTTAGGTGCCATCTAGTTGATTTCAACTCATCATGACCCCAAGTGACAGAGGAGAACTGCCCCAAAGGGTTTTCTAAGGGGTTCAAACCCACCCAGTAGCTCTGAGGGAGAAAAGACCTGGCAATCTGCTTGTGCAAAGAGTGAAGTCTGGAAAACTCTATAAGGCAGCTCTACTCAGTCACATGGAGTCATTATAAGTTGGGATGGCCTCAAGAGCGCCTAAAAACAACAACAATCTTTAAGGGAGCAGATTGCCAGGTCTTTTCTCCCGCTGACATGCTGGGTCGGTTCAAACTGCCAAACTTTCAGTTAGTTGCTAAGTGCTTAACCATGGCACCACCAAGGTTCCTTATACAGCAATATATTTCTTCCTATCACATCCCATATAGTGCAGTGAAGGACCTTAATACATCAGTGATGCAGCTTAAAAGAAGGTATAAATCCATTATTGTAGATGTGCTAGTCCTTTAAATGGCTTAAGTGTCCTCTCACTTTTTTTTTTTTTTTTTAAGTATCACCTTATATTTACACAAATATCTATGGATATTCTGGGACACAGCAAAAGCAGTGCTCAGAGGCCAATTTATATCGAGAAATGCACACATACAAAAAGAAGAAAGAGCCAAAAGCAGAGAACTGTCCCGAAAACTTGAACAAATAGAAAGTGAGCAACAAAAGAACCCATCAGGCACCAGAAGAAAACAAATAATAAAAATTAGAGCTGAACTAAATGAATTAGAGAACAGAAAAACAATCGAAAGAATTAACAAAGCCAAAAGCTGGTTCTTTGAAACAATTAACAAAATTGATAAACCATTGGCTAGACTGACTAAAGAAATACAGGAAAGGAAACAAATAACCCGAATAAGAAACGAGAAGGACCACATCACAACAGAACCAAATGAAATTAAAAGAATCATTTCAGATTACTACGAAAAATTGTACTCTAACAAATTTGAAAACCTAGAAGAAATGGATGAATTCCTGGAAAAACACTACCTACCTAAACTAACACATTCAGAAGTAGAACAACTAAATAGACCCATAACAAAAAAAGAGATTGAAACGGTAATCAAAAAACGTCCAACAAAAAAAAGCCCTGGCCTGGACGGCTTCACTGCAGAGTTCTACCAAACTTTCAGAGAAGAGTTAACACCACTACTACTAAAGGTATTTCAAAGCATAGAAAATGACGGAATACTACCCAACTCATTCTATGAAGCCACCATCTCCCTGATACCAAAACCAGGTAAAGACATTACAAAAAAGGAAAATTATAGACCTATATCCCTCATGAACATTGATGCAAAAATCCTCAACAAAATTCTAGCCAATAGAATCCAACAACACATCAAAAAAAATAATTCACCCTGATCAAGTGGGATTTATACCAGGTATGCAAGGCTGGTTTAATATCAGAAAAACCATTAATGTAATCCATCACATAAATAAAACAAAAGATAAAAACCACATGATCTTATCAATAGATGCAGAAAAGGCATTTGACAGACACCCATTTATGATAAAAACTCTTACCAAAATAGGAATTGAAGGAAAATTCCTCAACATAATAAAGGGCATCTATGCAAAGCCAACAGCCAATATCACTCTAAATGGAGAGAACCTGAAAGCATTTCCCTTGAGAACGGGAACCAGACAAGGAGGCCCTTTATCACCGCTCTTATTCAACATCGTACTTGAAGTCCTAGCCAGGGCAATTAGGCTAGACAAAGAAATAAAGCGTATCCGGATTGGCAAGGAGGAAGTAAAGTTACCACTATTTGCAGATGACATGATCTTATACACAGAAAACCCTAAGGAATCCTCCAGAAAACTACTGAAACTAATAGAAGAGTTTGGCAGAGTCTCAGGTTATAAGATAAACATACAAAAATCACTTGGATTCCTCTACATCAACAAAAAGAACACCGAAGAGGAAATAACCAAATCAATACCATTCACAGTAGCCCCCAAGAAGATAAGATACTTAGGAATAAATCTTACCAAGGATGTAAAAGACCTATACAAAGAAAACTACAAAGCTCTACTACAAGAAATTCAAAAGAACATACTTAAGTGGAAAAACATACCTTGCTCATGGATAGGAAGACTTAACATAGTAAAAATGTCTATTCTACCAAAAGCCATCAATACATATAACACACTTCCGATCCAAATTCCAATGTCATATTTTAAGGGGATAGAGAAACAAATCACCAATTTCATCTGGAAGGGAAAGAAGCCCCGGATAAGCAAAGCATTACTGAAAAAGAAGAAGAAGGTGGGAGGCCTCACTCTACCTGATTTCACAAGCTATTATACAGCCACAGTAGTCAAAACAGCCTGGTACTGGTACAACAACAGGCACATAGACCAATGGAACAGAATTGAGAAACCAGGTATAAATCCATCCACGTATCAGCAGCTGATATTTGACAAAGGACCAGTGTCAGTCAATTGGGGAAAAGATAGTCTTTTTAACAAATGGTGCTGGCATAACTGGATACCCATTTGCAAAAGAATGAAACAGGACCTCACACCATGCACAAAAACTAACTCCAAGTGGATCAAAGACCTAAACATAAAGACTAAAATGATAAAGATCATGGAAGAAAAAATAGGGACAACCCTAGGAGCCCTAATACAAGGCATAAACAGAATACAAAACATTACCAAAAATGATGAAGAGAAACCCGATAACTGGGAGCTCCTAAAAATCAAACATCTATGCTCATCTAAAGACTTCACCAAAAGAGTAAAAAGACCACCTACAGACTGGGAAAGAATTTTCAGCTATGACATCTCCGACCAGCGCCTGATCTCTAAAATCTACATGATTCTGTCAAAACTCAACCACAAAAAGACAAACAACCCAATCAAGAAGTGGGCAAAGGATATGAACACGCACTTCACTAAAGAAGATATTCAGGCAGCCAACAGATACATGAGAAAATGCTCTCGATCATTAGTAGCCATTAGAGAAATGCAAATTAAAACTATGACGAGATTCTATCTCACACCAACAAGGCTGGCATTAATCCAAAAAACACAAAATAATAAATTTTGGAGAGGCTGCAGAGAGATTGGAACTCTTATACACTGCTGGTGGGATTGTAAAATGGTACAACCACTTTGGAAATCTATCTGGCGTTATCTTAAACAGTTAGAAATAGAACTACCATACAACCCAGAAATCCCACTCCTCGGAATATACCTAGAGATACAAGAGCCTTCACACAAACAGATATATGCACACCCATGTTTATTGCAGCTCTGTTTACAATAGCAAAAAGCTGGAAGCAACCAAGGTGTCCATCAACGGATGAATGGGTAAATAAATTGTGATATATTCACACAATGGAATACTACGCATTGATAAAGAACAGTGATGAATCTGTGAAACATTTCATAACATGGAGGAACCTGGAAGGCATTATGCTGAGCGAAATTAGTCAGAGGCAAAAAGACAAATATTGTATAAGACCACTATTATAAGATCTTGAGAAATAGTAAAAACGGAGAAGAACACACACTTTTGTGGTTACGAAGAGGGGAGGGAGGGAGGGAGGGAGAGGGTTTTTTATTGATTAATCAGTAGATAAGAACTGCTTTGGGTGAAGGGAAAGACAACACTCAATACATGGAAGGTCAGCTCAATTGGACTCGACCAAAAGCAAAGAAGTTTCCGGGATAAAATGAATGCTTCAAAGGTCAGCGGAGCAGGGGCGGGGGTCTGGGGAACATGGTTTGAGGGGACTTCTATATCAATTGGCAAAATAATTCTATTATGAAAACATTCTGCATCCCACTTTGAAATGTGGCATCTGGGGTCTTAAATGCTAACAAGCGGCCATCTAAGATGCATCAATTGGTCTCAATCCACCTGGAGCAAAGGAAAATGAAGAACACCAAGGTCACAGGACAACTAGGAGCCCAAGAGACAGAAAGGGCCACATGAACCAGAGACCTACATCATCCTGAGACCAGAAGAACTAGTTGGTGCCCGGCCACAATCGATGACTGCCCTGACAGGGAGCACAACAGACAACTCCTGAGGGAACAGGAGATCAGTGGGATGCAGACCCCAAATTCTCATAAAAAGGCCGTACTTAATGATCTGACTGAGACTAGAGGAATCCCGGCGGCCATGCTCCCCAGACCTTCTGTTGGCACAGGACAGGAACCATTCCCGAAGACAACTCATCAGACATGAAAGGGACTGGTCAGCGGGTGGGAGAGAGATGCTGATGAAGAGTTTTAATTATATCAGGTGGACGCTTGAGAGTGTGTTGGCCGCTCTTGTCTGGAGGGGGGATGGGAGGATAGAGAGAGAGGGAAGCTGGCAAAATTGTCACGAAAGGAGAGACTGAAAGGGCTGACTCAATAGGGGAAGAGCAGGTGGGAGTATGGAGTAAGATGTATGTAAACATATATGTGACAGACTGATTGGATTTGTAAACGTTCACTTGAAGCTTAATAAAAGTTAATAAAAAAAAAAATCTGTGGATATACCTCTACTTGATCAAACAGAGGTTACATTTAAGTCAAGTAACGGTTTCAAGTAAATGATGCACTAACAACAACAACAAAAAAACTTATTGCCGTGGAGTTAACCGTGAATCATAGTGACCCTATAGGATTTCCAAGGAGCAGCTGGTGGTTTCGAACTTCTGACCTTTTGGTTAGCAGCCATGGCTCTACCTCAGTGTAAATATTTCTACTTGAAATGTTGGAACAGTCTTAACAGGGCTGAAAAATAAATGAGCAATCCTCTCTCTCCCCCTATCTATCACTATCTCTTTCTCTCACTCTCTCATGAACACTTTTGTAACAACTAAAATTTTGGAAGATTTCTTGACAATGGATCAATGTCTGAAAAACCTGGCCACTAGTTAACATTAATATAGGCACAGAAGCATAAATTGTTCATAATATTAAACTTCTTTTTCTGTTCATGATCATAATACTGTTTTAGTCAGAAATATAAATAAACTGGTTCTACAAATTCAGAAAAAGGCGATGTTGACATGAATATGTGCACTAGCCATTTTAATGACTTCCATTATAAATATGAGTACACAGAAAGAGATATACAAACACACTTACAAATTACTCTTTTCATTTTCTGGACTACAGATGGTTATTTAATAAATATAACCTAGATACTTCAAGCAGTCCCTGGGTGGCACAGTTAAAACATTTGACTGCTAAGCAAAGGGTTGGAGATTCAAGTCCACCCAGCACCTTGCAAGAAAGTCTTGTCGATCTACTTTCGAAAAATCAACGTGGAAAACCCTATGGAGCACAGTTCTACTCTGACACACACATGGGTCGCCATGAGTCAGAGTAGATTCCAGGGCAACTTGTTAAGATGTTTCAGTAATGACTTGAATTTTAAATAACTATAGGCCATTGTCATATTTCTGGATTTTACTTAAAGATTCCATTTCATATCATTTTGATTTATGTTTACAGTAACTATGTATAAGCATGTGCAGATTTGAAATAATACTAACTTTTTTTTTCGTGTCATGGTTTTATGACATTGACTGAAATACCCATGCGTAGGCTTTTCCTCATGTACCTACACAAATGGCACAATTCTTCAAGAAGATGGGAAATTTTTGGAAGGAAAAAAAAACACAAAAGAATGTTATCTTTTGATTGAGATCTGCAGCACTAACCTTCTCTCTTCATCTATACTCCCCTTTCCATTTTGTGTGTAATAAAAAAATGCTGTGGACCTCTTGTGGTGCAATAATTAAGAGCTTGGCTGCTAACCAAAAGGTTGGCAGTTTAACAGTTCAAATCCACCAGCCAGCTGCTCCTTGGAAACGCTGTGGGGCAATTCTACTCTGTCCTCCTATGGGGTCGCGATGAGTCAGAATCGACTGGAGGACAACGAGTCATGCTAAATAGTGTAATAGGGGAAAACAAACAAATATCAAAAACACAACACGCTGCATACATTCAAACCAATATTTTCTGATATTAATGGAGAAAATTGTACTATTTGAAATTCCAGGGTGCGTTGAAATATATCTAGACTTGTATACTCCTTCCTGTGAGAGACAAACTCACCTTGTCACCATTTCTCAGGTTCTCACCATAGAAAAACTCTTCTTTCAAAAAGGCAATTATGCTGAATAGGGCTAATCTCTTTTTAAAATACCTTTGGGAGAGGGATTGGCCTACTTCAGAGAGAAATATAATTCCTATCTTCCGGGGTTTCAGTTCAACAGAAGGTCTCTCCCCCACTTACAGGTGAGATGTTTCATCTAGAAGCATCTAATTTTTATAACTATCAGCAGTCTCTTAATTTCAGCCTCAAGCTCAAAGTCTCACCAAGACCTGAATCAGTATTAAGAAAACTCTTGAAGGAGCCAAAGTTTGATTTCATCTCTTCCTTTCCTTTATCGCCCGCTAAATCTTAGGATTACAAAAAAATTTACCCTCATACGCACACCCATATTCTCTTCTTCTCTTGCCCATGCTCCTATTTCCTTACCAACCAGAACTCTACTTGCAGCTTCCCAATGTAATATTTAATAATTTGATACACTCACGCTAATATGTAAATGGGACACTAGTCACCTTCCAAAAATAAACCAAACCTGTTGCCGTCCAGTCAATTCCAACTCATAGTGGCCCTATAGGACAAAGCAGAACTGCCCCATAGGGCTTCCAAGGAGCCGCTGGTTGATTTGAACTGCTGACCTTTTGGTTAGCAGCTGAGCTCTTAACCACTGCACCACCATGGGTCCGGGGTCGCCTTAGGATCTTCCTTTCTTCAATAGCTTCAAGTGAGCTATAGCAGTGCCTTTTGGAAGCAGTCACCCCTTTCCTTTGCCTAGTTGACCACACACTATGATAGGTTGGCCACTTTAACAGACCAGCCTGTTAGTTTTGATCCACTTTTAATTTGATACAGGACAGAGCATGGCTCTGATTTTATCACTTCAATGAATATTCGTATTCCGAACTTTATTATTTACTTGGCCTATTATTTACTTTAAAGCATCACTATTTTGAATCCCTACTACTGGGTTATACAATGAAAATTTTCATAGTGAACGGTCATTGAAATAAAGGAAGAGATACTTTATAGACCATTAACATATCACAGTTTCAGGTAATGATCATACAAATTGAAATTATCTCAGGCCTGAGGTCTGTACAAATTAGGATGTTATTAGTCATTTGAAGCATTTATATATTGCTTTGCCATTATTACATTGACTCCAAAATTATCCATATTCTGGCAAATCTGCATCAAAAACATACACAAAAATGCCTCTATTAGATATCAGTAAAAACTTTTCACCATAAAAACTTTCAGCAAATATTTCTACCACCAAGCATGCTTGGATTGCGTCAGAGCTTTTGAAAAATTGACTACATATGTAAGAGTCAGTGTAAAGATGAGCGATGCTCTATTAGTTTATTACTTTCATCTTCTTACATTAAAAAAAATACATTAGTCCAGAATATTAGCATTCACTAGCAACTGACACAAGTGTGTCTTTTTTTTTTTGCAAAAAAAAAAAAATTTTTTTAATTATCTCTTGATATAAGGCTATGAACAAAATATTTTTCTAAAGGTCATTTTTATTTTTATATTCCAGGCTGTATCTATTTTTTTATACTTATCTATTTGTTTAGATCTTTATAGAAGTGATTTACCATATCTTCCTTTTACGCCTTCATTGGACAAACACTTCCTTTACTGGTGGGAACAGTTTTGGGGGTGAGAGTACCGGTTTAGTTAGCTAATTTTCTGTATTGGGGTAAAGGCAGGCAGATCTTTTAAGCTCATGAAACAATTTATAATCTAAGATAAAAAATATAATAAATATGATTGATACTGCACAATTGTTTTATTACAAGAATGTGCTTATTTCTCTCACATTTATTTTATCTCAACTTTGTAATAATTGTGGAACTAAACATCAGCAATACAGAAATAAATATTTCTTAATCCTTCAGGAATTTAAAGGCTAATAATAGAAGGGACAGATAAATAAAGGCAAAATAATGTGGCTTGAAGCAGATTAGGAAATATTCCTTATCAGCACAAAAGAGAATGATTTACTCTCTTGAAAGATATGTTCATAATAAAAATAATAGTGATAAATAACAATACCCATTGCCATTGAGTCCATTCCGACTCATAGGAACCCTATAGGACAGTGTAGAACTAACTGCCACATAGGGTTTCCAAGGAGCACCTGGTGGATTCAAACTGTAGACTGCTTAGTTAGCAAGTGCAGCTCTTAACCACTACACCACCAGGGTTTCCATAAATAATAATAATAACTGTGGTTTTATGAAAAATAATAGGTGCCATAGTGGTTAAGAGCTACGGCTGCTAACGAAAGGGTTGGCAGTTCGAATCCACCAGGCGCTCCTTGGAAACCGTGTGGGGCAGTTCTATTCTGTCCTATAGGGTCGCTATGAGTCGGAATTGACTCGACGGCAATGGGTTTACCATCAATTGAGAATGCCTTATGTACCAGGGAATGTACTATTTTACCAGGTTGTGAGTTAGGGGGTATGCTCTTTATCGTGTGGAATAATACATAGTTTCCAAGAAATTAAGTAATTTGTTCAAGATCTCTAAACATGGCCAGATTTGAGATTCAAATCCAGGTCTACTTTACTCCAAATTTCCCTTGCCTCTCATTGCATTGTTGTGTCTGAATTTTAAGACAAGCAAGAATGAGGACTAGAAAAGAGCTTTGTTGTAGAAAGATCCACTGTGAGCATCAGGACACCTGATTTTTAGTTCAAGTTAAGCTATTTGCCTGTTGTAGTACTTTGGAACTATTATTGAACTTGATACGTTAGAGATACCTGCCCCACTGTTTCATGTTTGGTGGTTTTGTTTGTTTTTGTGGAGGTCAATAGATAAAACTAGGATATGAGCAATAAAGCCTTGGAAGTTAAGGTCTTCTACAACCTCAGCTACTGTCACTGTCTTACAGACATCTTTTCTTTCCAATTTACTCTATTAAATGCTACTATGTGGGTGTTTTAGTTTTTTTTTTTTTTTTTCCTGTCCTCATCTTTTATATTCTACTGGCACTTGGTATGGAGAGAATGAATTATGGCATTTATACTGTTCTTTGGTTGCCAGGTTCAACCACATGACTGTGAGCTGTTTAATATTTCCTCAGGGCCTGTAAAATAGTAGATGGTCAATAAATGCACACTGATGTAAAATCAAGATATCAAAATTATAAACATTAGTTCCAATATATACATTCTCATGGATAACTTGGTTGAGCAAGGCTGTTCGAAAGACAGACACATGTATCACAGCTTGTAAATGATAAAAAATACCTTGCTGAAGGAGAATATAGTCTCCAATAGATTCTCCTCCACAGAATATTAAATTTGCAATCCTCAAAACAGCAAGAACAAACAAACCCAGAAGAAAGACTGAAGGTCTAACTCTCTGACCAAGACTGAATAAAATAAAAACAATTCTAGTAGAACGATTAATCCTCATTCATTTTTAAGTGTGCTACTTGACAAATCTTTTAATTTAATTTTCCAGTTCAATTTCCTCAGCTTGCTTCCCACATTTCACTCTTCTTTCCCAGGCATTAGTTTACTCGCTTAGATTTTCTTGGATAATCTGAAACGTTTCTATACTATATACTTCTTTCTGCTGAATTGAAAGCATCTTCCCAGAAATTCATGGCACATATCAGAATGCCAAGAGTATATTTCTGTGATGTAATGTTATTTATCAGTCAAAGTAAAGTGGAAAAAAAAAAAAAACCTCACAGCCACAGTAGCGGGAAGATGATGGTTTTTTTCACCCTCCCTTCCTTTCTATTTCATCATAAATCATTTTAGGACACACCTCTTCAATGCATAACTGCTCTTAATTAGATAAGCATGTCAGAGGAAGTATGGTTTTCTTTCTGAGTGTTGCCACCGGAAGCGAAACATCTATTTCCTTATAATTGATTTTCAAGTTTATTTAAAATGCTCCATGAGGCATAGCTATTGAAATGACTCATCATGTTTATGGGAATATCTTGGGGATAAAAGTTATCTTTGAATGCTTTTGGCATATTAAATGTAAGATAGAAATTCTTTGAAAGTTATTTTAAAGTAGTTTTTTTCTTATACTCTTTTTTTCCCAAGCTTCTCGTTTTTTTGTTTCTTTTTCATTTTTAAATCACTCCTCTTTATGAGTTTTTGTTAGTTGCTGTGGAGTTGATTCCGACTCATGGCGACCCAAGTGTACCGAGTAGAATGGCTCCGTAGGGTTTGCAAGTCTGCGACCCTTCAGAAGCACACAGCCAGGCTCGTCTTCCCTGGTGCCTCTGGGTGAGCCCTAACCGCCAACCTTTCACTAGTAGTTGAGTACTTAGCTGCTTGCACCACCCAGAGAGTCCTTAATATGTAGTTAATTCCAAAAACACATCAATGGGAGGACCTATTATGACCTAAATACTCAGCTAGGCTTTGGGGATATAGAGATAAATGGAAACTTGTGTTCTCAGGAGCCTCCCAAAGCAGTGCAATAAATATCTACATTGTCACATTATCGCAAAGAGGTTCACAAGGCCCAGGATATTGTTGTTCCTTTCAAAAAGACAAGCATTTCACTACTGAACCACCAATACCCTCTAATAAGACACTAAATCCCATTTGTTTCCATATTTTCAACATTCCCCTCCTCTCTGATATGTTGCTAGTCTATGCTAGGTCTTTAACTTGAACGATTATCTCTTAAATTGCCTCTCAGCCTCCAGACTCCCTCCACTCTCTTTATTTCAAAAACCAACCACAATTTTAATCTATTTAAAACAGATTTCTGATTATGTGTCTCTTCCATCTAAAAACTATGAATAGCTCTTCATTGCCCAGGAAGGTAAGTAAGCTCTTCTCAGCCTGGCATTTAAGGTGTACTACAAGAAAATGCCAACCAATGCTTTTCAGGCTTCTTTCCCTCCCTTCAAAATCATGCTTTATATCCTCCAGTCAAGCTTCAGTAGGAGGGCTTCACCTCCTGGGTCTTTTCTCATGCTCCCTGCCCACCCCCCACAATTCATTGTATTCCTATCCACATCTTGTTCAACCGTAGTACCAAGTACTCCATTAATCCTTTCTTCATGTCCCCAGCTATAAAAGGACAAGCATTAATGTACCAGAACATTCTATCCACAGCTAGTCATACAGATGGCAGAGGACCTGGTAGCATTTAGTTTCATTTTGCATCGGGTAATCCTAAGTCTGGGGCTAACTCCACGGCAGCTAATAACAACAACAACAACATATTATTATCTGTGGGGAACAATTAAAAAGGAATTGTTGAAAAGGTGAAAAGGAGCAGGAAAGGCTTTGGAGTTTGCCTTAGAATGGGATTTATTTTGAACAAGATATTTAAATAGTGATTTGCATTTTTTTTCTGAGCATTATCATCTGTTTTCCTGAATTTGGGGTAATGGAATTAGGAAAATAGTTCTTTGCCTCCATTTATCAACTCATTAATGCAGGCATTAAGGTTAAGAGAATAGTGACTTGCCCGAGTTTCCTCAACTAGTAAAAAAAATCTCAAATTTTTGGCTCCTGGGCCACAGCTATTTTTACTATTCTTTTTTTTTCTTTATATTTGATATTTATATTCCAGTGAAAAGTCTCCAGGGAAAATGGTCAGCATTATAAGGATGTTTAGGACTATTATTTGGACTTTGGAGAGGTTATTATTATTGGAGTCACCAACATGGAATCTATACTCCTATGGATAAAATTGACAGAGATGAGTACTAACAGAGAAGCACTTCAAAGTTCAATCCCTGAAAAACATGTACTTTTAGAAAGCAGGCAGAGAAAGAGAAACAGAAAAATAATTCAATCTGAATAATAAGAGGTGATCTAAAATAAGGCTGTGGTCTGTAGGACAAGAAAACGGAAAACTTAAAAAGAAAAGTAATTGTCAAGTATTACGGAAAGGTTCAGTTAATGAAGTTTGAGAAACACTGTGTTAGGGACTAGCTAATCTCAGGAGACCTTGAGGATGTTTTTATTATACTAGCAGGCAATGAAAGCTAGATTGAAGGCCGTATTTTAACGGGTTGAACCTCGTAAACTAAGACTGTCTTCCCTGAGATAAAGTGATACTTACTTGAATTCAGAGTTGCTATTTTTAGGCTCCCAACCCTGATGGCTCAGTGATTAAGAACTCAGACTGCTAACCAAAAGTTTGGCAGTTCGAATCCACCAGTCGCTCCTTGGAAACCCTATGGGGCAGTTCTGTTCTGTTATATAGGGTCGCTATGGGTAGAAATTGACTTGATGGCACTTAGAACGTTCGCCAATATCACATGATGTGAAAATTAAAGATCAATGACAAAGAGATTGGCTGACTAGCTTTCAGATCTGCTCAGTGACTCAGCTTTTGCTTTGTAAGCCCACAAACTGAGTTTTATCACATCATCCACTGTTGATAAAATTGACTGTAAGAGGTAAACTCTGTAAGTGTTGAGGACAGGTCTGCTTTGATTTTGAACTTTGCATAGAGTCTGGCACATGACAGATATTCAAACAAATGGATGAATGAATGAATGAATGAAGGCATAGAATGTATGCTGATCTAGTGCACAATAACTTATAAACAGAAACTATCATTTAAAAATTCCAAATGTAAGTTACCTACATCTGGTAAATAATAGTCATTTGTTCAAAACATTTTTGGGGAGGCTTTAGTCTGCTCAGGAGTTCTAATAAAATTTAAACAGTAGGTTCATAGATTTAGACATTCTAGAGAGGAATTAATAACTTAAAAGTTATTTCTTAAGGTAGACGCTCCTTAGAGCGTTGATAGCTTTACCATTCTAAAGATGAATAAACAGATTTAGGAAGTTCAATAGCATGAGATTATACACTTAATAGGAAATATAAATTTAGAATGCCAGCTTCATGATTACCATGATGCTTAAATGTGGTTGCCAATATGCCCTGACTGTATTCAATTAAGGATAATAAATGGACTAAATGAAAGTAGAAAGCCATATTTCCTTCTCGATTATGAAGTATATTAGACTCAAAACATGTTACATCATACATAAAATACAAGATTCAAATGATAAACATTAAAATGTGAACTTTATAAGCTTAAATGTAATTATTTGGCCTTTCTATAAGGTGGGATTATGTATTAGCCCTGCACTTAATATCTATATTTTTGATATGGCATTCTTTTTATTTAGTCAGTAGATGTTTCAAATTTTATTTGTCTACTAACATACTACACATTTTTTCCAAGTTAGAATGCAGAATGAACAGATTAACTGAATAATATCCAATACTGAAATTATATAGTTTTGTCTTTATCTTATCTGATCAAAATTTTAGACATTAATTTAGTGCTCTTAGTACGGGTACCTCAAATAGGAAAAATTTACAGATATTTTCTTTTTGGGAAGGGAAGAAAATTACATTAATTTTGGGGGAATAACATGAAGAAATTAATGCCTTTCTTTTCTTTTTTTTTTAATGTATACAGTTAGTCACATGGTCAATAAAGCAAGAGTTATAGTATCAGTGCAATGTTATTCTAGGCATGTTGTATGAATATTTTAGAAAAAACAATAAAGCAAAGATAGACGTGAGAGAAACTAGGAAAACCATTAATTTCCCTAAGTTGTAACAGATAATTAATTGGGGACAATTTCTCAAGTAAGAAGGATAGAAAATTGTAATAATAGATGAGAACTATGGGTTAAAAAAAAAAAAAAAAGGTAAGTTTGGCTGAAACTCGTTGCTGTTTTTAGGTGCCGTTGAGTTGGCTCAAACCCATATCAACCCTACGTACAATGAAACAAAACACTGCCTGGTTCTGTGCCATCCTCACAGTTGTTGCTATACTTGAGCCCATCATTGCAGCCACTGTGTCAATGTATCTCATTGAGGGTCTTCCTCTTTTTCACTGACCCTCTACTTTACCAAGCATGATGGCCTTCTCCAGGGATTGATCCCTCCTGATAACACATCCAAAGAATGTGAGGTGAAGTCTCGCCGTTATTGTTTCTGGGGAGCATTCTGGCTGTACTTCTTCCAAGACAGATTTGTTCATTTTTCTGGTAATCCATGGTATATTCAATATTCTTCGCCAACACCACAATTCAAAGGCATCAATTCTTCGGTCTTCCTTATTCATTGTCCTGCTCTCACATGTATGTGAGGTGATTGAAAGGACCTGGGTAGGATCAGGCTCACCTTAGTCCTCAAAGTGACATCTTTGCTTTTCAACACTTTAAAGGGGTCTTTTAGAACAGATTTGCCCAATGCAATACATCATTTGATTTCTTGACTGCCACTTTCATGGGTGTTGATAGTGGATCCAAGTAAAATGAAATCCTTGACAACTTCAATATTTTTTCTGTTTATCAAGAAATTGTTTATTGGTCCAGTTTTGAGAATTTTTGTTCTCTTTATGTTGAGCTGTAATCTATACTGAAGGCTGTAGTCTTTCATCTTCATCAGTAAGTGCTTCAAGTCCTCTTCACTTTAAGCAAGCAAGGTTGTGTCATCTGCATAACACAGGTTGTTAATGAGTCTTCCTCCCATCCTGATGCCCCGTTTTTCTTCATATAGTCCAGCTTCTTATTTATTTGCTCAGCATACAGATTGAATAAGTATGGTGAAAAGATACAACCTTGATGCATACTTTTTTTTTATTTTAACCACGCAGTATTCACTTGATCTGTTCAAATGACTGCTTCTTGGTCTAGAAGAGTAAATTTAACTTAAAAAATTAATTTATTAACCTATATTTTTTTTTCTTCTCCGTATGTCATGAATAATCATTCCTCCAGTCTTTTTGTTCTGATTGAATTTAACCGTTTGAGGTGGGCACACTGATTAAAATTCACCAAGTGAATAAGCAACACATAGACAATGTCACATCATGTTTTTTTCATATATATCACAAAGAAAACTCAAATTAATCCCTTTTAATCTAATTTGAGAATAAAAGTCCTTCTTGTCCCTGAATTAAGCTACTGGTGATTTTCTGCCAGTTATCAAACAGGTACATAAAGTTTAAAAACAGCTGGTGTTTCAAAGGACATCTGTGTTATGGCTAGAATAAACATTAAGCATTTAGTAAACAGTGCTATAAAATATAAACTAGGCTTTTAAAGGATAAGAGGTTCTTCCTTGTCTTACCAACTGCTACAATAAAACATATCAGATAGCAATGGCTAAAAGGAAACTCTTTAATGCATTTCAGAAGTGCTTTTTCTTATATAGCTATAAAGTATATTAATAGTTCAGAAAAAATTAAAGTCAATGATGTGTATATATATGTGTGTGTGTATACAGAGAGAGAGTGAGAGAGAGAGAGATTCTAGAAATGACAGAAGTTCCTAATCAGGTAACTCTCTTTCTTCAATGGAGAGCTTTCAGCTGAGTTCTGGTTCTATCTGTCCAGTTCAGTAAAAATCTACAATATTCAATATAGAGGTATACATCACACTCAACATGTGTCGTGGGTTCAATTATGTCCCCCCAAAATGTGTGTCAACCTGGTTAGGCTATGATTCCTAGTACTGCATGGTTGTCCTCCATTTTGTGATTGTAATTTTATGTTAAAGAGGATTAGGGTGGGATTGTAATGCTCTTACCCAGGTCATATCCCTGATCCAATGTAAAGGGAGTTTTCCTGGGGTGTGGCCTGCACTACCTTTTATCTCTCAAGAGATAAAAAGGAAAGGGAAGCTATCAGAGAAGGGGGACTTCATACCACCAAGAAAGCAGTGCTGGGAGCAGAGCGCGTCATTTAGACCCCAGGTCCCCGCACGGAGAAGCTCTTAGTCTGGGGGAGATTGATGAGAAGGCTGACAGAGAGAGAAGGCCTTCCCCTAGAGCTGATGCCCTGAATTTGGACTTCTAGCCTACTTTACAGTGAAGAAATAAATTTATCTTTGTTAAAGCCATCACGTGTGACATTTCTGTTCTAGCAGCACTAGATGACTAAGGCAACATGTCTTACAACAAATTCATTTTATCTTGCCCCAAGTCTACACCACTTCCTCACCAATCAGACACTAAACCCTCTCAATCCTTGTCTTTAATGTCTTGATGGTGTTTTAGCTTATCTTCTACTGCTCCTATTTCATTACAGGCCTCCTTTACCTCTCGCCCAGAGAAAACTACAAAAGCTTCTTAAATGTCTTCTTGTTTCCCTCTAATCTAGTCTCTATATTCTACACAGAATCATTTTTTAATTACAACTGTGATCATTTATTATTATTATGAAACAAAATTCAAACTCCTCAGCATAGTATACAAAGTCATTTACAACCCGGCCTCTGCTTATTTCTTGTCAGATCAAATTTGCATTTTGTGCTCTAGTTATGCTGAGCTATTTGGATTCCTCCACAGGGGCCGTATTCACCCTCCTCCCTTCCCTTTTGATCCTGTATTCTATTCTTCCCCTTGTCTTCAAGATTTAGCTTAAAAAATACAAGCAGCATTTCTCCATCTCTCAAAGCTGACATACCATATTTTGTGTAATTAACATGCGCCTTCTACGATTGTTTGCCAACCATACTCTCCACTCACAGGCATTTTCGTAAGTGTGCTATGCTGATTTTTTCACAGAAATGGGTGAAAAAAAAATTGTCACAGCAGCACTTTGAAAATACCTTGTGGTAGGAGAGTGCAGTTGGCAACAAACGTACAAGGTGTGCTTAATTTGCACAAAAATGCGTAAGCGTTCTTCCCAGCGACTTCTACTCATCTTCTCAGAGTTTACGCACATAATTGTCCATGTCCAAATTTTTCATTCGTAAAATAAAGACAATAAAATCTACCTCACACGCACACAAAAAAAAGATGGTTCTAAATAAGAAAAATATACGTAGAGTACTTTGCACAGTGTTTAACAGATAGTATTGTTGTTGTTAAGTACTATCAAGTCGATATTGACTCACAGCATCCCCATGTGACAGAGTGGTACTGCCCCATAGTGTTTTCTTGGCTGTAATCTTTTGTGGGAGCAGATGGCCAGGTCTCTCCCAAAAAGCCACTTCGTGATTTGAAGTGCCGACCTTTCAGTTAACAGCTGAGCACTTAACTGTTTGTGCTACCAGGGCTCCTTGGCAGATATTAAGCAATCAAATAGCTATTTGGTTAATATTATTAATTACAATGATTTTATCTTATGTAACATAGTCAATAATGGTGCTAGGAACAAAACAACAATAAATATGTATTTATAACATTAACCTAAGGATACCTGCTCTTGATGGCATCCCACTAATTTTTTTCTCAAACACTGATCCTTTAATCATCCGCTTAGGGCTTACATCTTCCAGCTCTCTATAATGACTGATGTCTTAGGTGTTAATTTTGATTTATCTTATAATTTCTCTTATTCCAAACTTTTAAGTCAACCTATAAATCATCCTAACTACCATCCTATATTTGTCTTGACCTTTAAAAGTCCTGAAGTATCAAGGTCTTGACTCACTAGAGAACTTATTTTTCACCCACCCATTTTAACCTCTTTGTAAAAAAAAAAAATGAATTTACCATACCCTCTCCAAATTCCCTGGTCCTTTACCTGTTAGTGCCCTTGACCATTCAGTATTATCTGATATCTTTTGACAAATACTTCTAAATCATATCATTCTTTGCAATTGTGTTCTAGAAATCTTCCTGCCGTTCTTAGTAAGTTTTAGACCATGGTGTGAACATATTTTCCTATTCCCTTTTGATAAGTCTCTGCTGTTTTCCTCCCTATAATCCCCCCTGTAGTTTCAAATATTTTAACAGTGGAAAATCCTTTTCCTTATTCTAAATCTCTTTCTATATATTGTTAGATTAGCTGGCACATTTTTAGCTGAATTACTTTCATAACTCCAAAATTCACCATGGTCAAAACTGATGTCAAAGTTTATCTCCCTCATCCAAATACAATTTATTGTTACCTTTACTGTATTGTGATCACATACAAGTTACTTAATCTCTCAGTGCCTCTGTCTCCTCCTCTGTACTATGGATATTAAAATAGTACCTCTCTCACGAAGCTGTTGAGAGGATTCAAAGAGGTGCCGCATATGAAGGGCTTGTAGCAGTGCTCCGAACATAGAAGGCACTATGTACATGTTAGTCATTTTTAGCTATTTCCTTTGTTTTTAAGGGTAGTGCATTTTTCATTTTCGCCACTAGCTCAATGCTTCTGTTCTAACACCACTCTTCTTCATTCTGTTCTCTCTGCCAACATCTTAGTTCTAATCTCTTTATATTTTACTTCATTGCTCCCTCCATTAAAGCTTTTGTCTTTTTGCTTTTAACCTCTACTGTTTTCTGCAAGAACCACCTAACTTACCTTTTTATGTTTCTTATACATTCGCTACATGAGTTTTAATCTGAGTATAGAGTTTCACTCTTAAAAATATTGCCTATAATATTTTTGGGTATAATTCAATCAATATTCTTAATTTCCATTTTCTCTACCAAGTCCTTAGGCTCAAGGTTTAGCTTAACTCACCCCCAAAACAACTTGCTACTTTTTTAAGCACAAAGTTGTTACCACATGACAACACATAACATGAAAATATAAGTACAAGAAGGACAGTCAACAATATTTGCCGTAGCTTATATTTTCACAGATGGATATATAATAAATGCATACGCAATGGATGCATAACAGGAAAAATTAACTCTGGCTTATCTCCATTAGACTTTAGAGATGACAGCAATACTTTTTACAGAGCAAAGGGGGATGGGAAGAAGGAAGGCAAGAAGAAAGGAAAAAGAGAGAGGTGAAGCATAGTAAGAGGAAAATGGACATAAGTTATTTGGATTATTGGCATCTTTGGACAAAAGAGAGGTAGCAAAATGTATAGAATAAGGCATTAAGAGAGCTGGGATGTTTGTAGCTAAATTCTGTAAAAAGACATCCATAACGTATGACCACACCTCAAGAGGCTAGGTTTTAAGTGAGCAATAAATTATTGTGAAGTTCTTAGAAACGTATTTATTTTTAAGATTTTTTTTAAAATGTGTTCTTTATTGGAATACCTTTAGGCAGAACTACAATAAAAAATACCTTATGTCAAACATGTACTTCCAGAAACTACTCAAAAGTAATAACTTAAGGCTAAAAGTTTTATTAGGTTGAGGATTATTTTTTTTCCTCTTGTGGATAAAAAGAAAGTTTTAGAAAAAAAAATAATAATAACTGTGTTGTTTTCTCCACTTCTTCTTAACATGTGTTAAATCCACAGGGTGGGGTCTTTTAGCCACTAGAGGTTTCTAGAAAGTGGAGACAATCAAGTGAGCCTGGGACTCTGAGAAATACGGGCTTCAGTTGCCTCTCAGAAGTTATCAGAGAAATTCTGTGCCCAAGGACAAATACAGGGTATTTTTCTGCTTCTCTCTGAAGCTCTTGCTAACTAAAAGACCTTTACTCCTCTGACTCAGAGTCTACTTTAGCCTGCCCTCTTCAGACTTAGTATTCTAAACTCTAATTAATTCTCCTGCTAGCTACCTCCTCTGAAACTTGTCCTATTGATACCATAACCTAACTTCGATTATAATTTAGCCCTTCTCCACTACACCAGAATATTCATTGCCCAGATTTCCAAGCCATACTCTCAGTAATAAATTTTGTCTAACTCTAAATTCTAATTTTTTTTTCTAAGCTGGAATGAGAGAAGTTGACCAACATGGGTGAACATTTTACACAATTTAACTCATTATATTCCCACCTAACCAATCTCATGAAGCAGGTGTCACTATCCACATTTTACACTTGAAGAAACCTAAAGCCAGCACTGTTAAGCAATTTGCCCAAGGGCATGCAGCTAGTAAAATGCAGAGGTGAGATCCCAAGCCACTACTGTATGAGACTTCCATCATACCTTCCTGCCTCTAGTGACAGATATTTGAAATTCAGTGTTAAAGAGAGTAAATATTTAGACGAAGACCCTAGAAAGCAAAAAGCAACCTAGAAATTGTTCTTTGCATAATTGTCAGTGTTTCCATAAGCCCCTGTTAGTTTCATAAGCCTCTGTTAGGCTCTTTATGAAGTCCCTGGGTGGCACAAATGTTAAGTGCTAGACTACTAATCCAAAGGTTGGAGGTTCAAATTCACTCAGAGGCGACTCGATAGTGAGGCCTGGCAATCTTCTGCTGAAAGATCACAGCTTTGAACACCCTAAGGAGCAGTTTTACCCTGTGTACATGGGATTTCCATGAATTGGAATCAACTCAACAGGAAACAACAACAGACTCTTTCTATCACTGTATTAAGATAATCCAAGTGTACATATACGCAGTAAATGTACTCACAGGTAGTTCCTGACTTACGACAGCGTTCTCTTCTGTGTTAGTTCTGAGCTAAGTCGAATACCTCATTTTTTTTAGCTTTCATTTTTATTGCCTTTTATTATCAGTATCTTTATAAATCATAACATTAAATATCTGAGTGAACATTTGAGAATGATAACATCATCAAATTACACACTGCAACATTGTATGTAGTACATATGACTAAGGATAACAACCCATTGCTGTCCAGTCGATTCCAACTCATAGCGACTCTATAGGACAGAGTAGAACTGCCCCATAGGGTTTCCAAGGAGCAGCTGGTGGATTTGAACTGTTGACATTTGGTTACGAGCCTGAGCTCTTAACCACTGCACCACCAGGGCTCCTACTAACTATAAGATGTACAAAAAAAAAAAAAGATGGTCGTAAGTATAGTTCATAAATTTAATATGTTGTAAGTTGGGGACTACCTCTGTTTCCATAGGCATTGTCATTACTTGGGAGGAAAGATAGCTAAGAGCTTTTATTGGTGATATAAATTGATTGGTTAATTTGTTCTACGAGTCTTCCTGAAACTTTAAGATAATTTTTTTTCTATAATCTCCAGAATCATCTCTTTTCTTTTCCTTTTATAAAGAGAGGCATTATTTTGGCCCTCTTCCAGTTTCTAGGAACTCTGAGCTTATTGGAAACAGTTGATGGATGCATTCATAATACAATTCTGAACTGCCTTAGAATATATCAACATGTACTGCTAAATTGAGCTACATATTCTGATATTCTTTTAACCACCACACCCCTTCTCTGTTTCAATAAAACATGTTCTTAGCTGTCCATTCCCATCTATCAGAAAGCAGAGAAATAAGACATCTTTTGGACTTTCTTTATTTGCTATGTCTACTCTAATTATTTTCCCCTTATTTTGTATCCATTATTAATTGTGACGGTTAAGTTTATGTGTTACCTTGGCTAGGTCATGGTTCTCAGTGGTTTGGAATATATTATGTAATCATTCTCCATTTTGTGATCTGATATAAGCAACCTATCTGTTGAAAGGGGAGTTTTCTTGGGGGTGTGGCCTGCTTCCAATATATGTAGATGCTCTGGCAAAGCTCATGCTCTCTGGATCCTACATCCTACTTGCCATCCTCTAACCTATAGTTCTTGGGATGTGAGCCAGCAGCCTGCCATCTGACCTGCAGGTTTTGAGTTTGTCAACCACGTAAGTCAGGAGAAGTCCCCACCCTGATGTCTGACCCGCAGATTTGGGACTTGGCAGCCTCTACATCTCCATGAACCATTTCCTTGAAATAAATCTCCCTGTCTCTCTCTCTCTCTATACCTGTTGCTGTCGAGTTGATTCTGATTCATAGTGACTCTATAGGACAGAGTAGAACTGCCTTCATAGGGTTCCCAGGGAGCTGCTGGTGGATTTGAACTGCCAACCTTTTGGTTAGCAGCCAAGCTCTTAAGCACTGTGCCACCATGGCTCCCTTTATACATTTGGAGTATATATATATACATATAAACATATATATATGTATATATATATATATATGCTTCCCTGATTTTGCTCCTCTAGAGAACCCACCTAAGGCATTAGTATTATTATTATTTTGCTCACACCAAGATGTTTTCTTGTATTTTCTCCCCAATACTACTAATATCATTAAGCTCTTTGAATGTAGTAGGCCCCGTATTAAGTCCTTTATATAAGTAAGCCTATTAATTCTCATAGTAACCCTATGTGGTAAATACTTGTTTTGTTCTTATTTTATATTTGAGGAGCCTCAGAACTACAGAGACTCTTATTTTTCCAGGGTTACAGCTGGAAGTGATGAGGTCAGGTTCTAACTGAGGAAGCCTGAGCCCAGAACCCACCTCCTCACCCATTGTACTCTCATGCCCAGCCTCATTTTATTGCTTAGAGTCCAACTTGATGCAATAAATGTGATTTCATTCAGCCCAATAAATATTTGTTAAGGACAAACATATTTTAAACATTTTAAAGTCAGTTTAATGCCATATAATTTTGTGCGTTATGCACCTATTTAATCTAGACAATTGCAGTTTTCTTTTCTCTTTTAGCATCTCTACATGCATTCTGATCAATTTTTTGTTGTTTTTTACATCTGACCTTTTGTAAACATATTTTTCTAAAATTCAATACTATTTGCAGTCTTCATTATTCTTTTTGAAATATGTGATATATATGTATGTATATATGTGTGTGTATATATGTATTAATAATGTATTATAATAATGTGTGTATATATGTATTAATAAGCCTATTAATTTTCACAGTAACCCTATGTGGTAAATAATGTTCTTATTTTACATTTAAGGAGCATCAAAACAACATGGACTATTATTTGTTCAGGGTTACAGCTGGAAGTGATGTGGTCAGATTCTAACTGAGGAAGCCTAAGCCCAGACTTCACAAATTAAGTGAGAAAGAACTGAAAAGAATGATAACCTATCGTATTTGTTCTTCTTATCCTTCCATACAACCTCTGTCCCTATTAAGTAAATTTACCTAGAGGAGTGGTTCTAAACAGTTGGCAATTTTTCACCCTAGTGGACATTTGGCAATGTTGAAAAACATTTTGGTTGTGTGCGTGTGTGTGCGTGTGCTCTTGGCAACCAGTGGGTAGAGGCCAGATATACTGCTAAACATCCTGCAATACACAGGACAGCCCCCACAACAAAGAATTAGTCAGTGCAAAATGTCATTAGTGCCAAGGTTGAGAAATCCTGGGCAGTGGAAACTGTTAATGAGCTCAACTGCTAAATGAAAGGTTGGAGGTTCGAGTACAACCAGAGTTCACCTTGGAAGAAAGCCCTGCCAATCTATTTCTGAAAAATCAGCCATTAAAATTCTTTATGGGGCACAGTTCTACTCTGTCACACCTGGGGTCAGCATTAACCTGAATCAACTATTTAGAGGCTTTTACAAAGCATGAAAACTAGGTATGCACATTCTTCCTTTTATGCAAACGAGTGGCTTAATTGATTTTATTTTTCCCTTATTCCAAAACAACCAAAAAAAAAAAAAAAATTCTCCCACTGTTCCTACTGTTTTTTAGTACTTTAATTAGCAGCCAATATGTTAGAATTTTTTTTTTCCTATTAAACATAAATAGGTGGATGATGACAGTGACTGACAATACGTCTGTGAAATTTTAGACCAAAAGTTCTCTTAGTTTTCCATGCTTTTGCTATGCTATTGATGTTTGTTAAAGTAAATATCCAGACTTCATTTATTTGTCAAAATTTAATCTATAACACAACCAAACATTGATCTATCTTAATTTCCAATCCCTTTAGATGCAGTCTTCTGTCATCAAGAACAAGTTTCTGACTGCTATGAAATTAAGTTTGCCTCTTCAAATAGTTTGAGCACAATTGTCATTTAGTCAAGTAAACATGGCTCCATTATTTCTTAATGTCTTGCTTTACAAGTATAAGATTAGACTACATCTCCAAAACTCCCATTGGGCAGCACTTAAGAAGTGAGTAATGTTTCTGTCTGCCTAAGTCAAGTAATCCCAAATGTAAGTAATTTACAGGGAGGGATTCGGGACTGCTACAATAGACGTATTGCAATATGTCACTGGAAATCAGCATATCCCCACGTTTGATCAACAGCCAGATGGAAGCTTTTATCACATTTATTTAATCTGAAATACACATGGTAATTACACTGGACCTTTGATTCAAGGCCTTATTAGTGTCTCAAGAGAAGTCAGGAAACGAGTTTGTCAGTTGAAAACTGATGTACTCATGATCCTCTGGGTAGAATTTACATCTACCACTGCCTAGATTAGAGTATTGCTCTGAATGGCATTGTACCTCAAGGAAGTGACTTAAGATAAAAATGGTCCTTAGCCTGTATAAGAAGAGAAAGAGGCTCTGATTGGTCCAAAATATTGCTTATTCTTTTCAGAATTTTTGGTTAGGAAAATGATGAACAGCAACACTATTTGATGTTGGATGGGTAAAGTTTGGTTATTCAACTTCTGTATTTTTACAGGAGCCCAGGTGGTGCAATGGTTAAAGCCTCGGCTGCTAACTGAAAGGTGGGCAGTGTGAGCCACTTCTGGGAGCAAAAATCAGGCAATCATTACCCACTGCCGTTGAGTTGGTTCCCACTCAAAACAACTCTGTAGGACAGAGTACAACTGCCCCACGGGGTTTCCAAAGCTTAAATCTTTAAGAGAGCAGGCTGCCACATCCTTCTGCGGCAGAGCTACTGGCTGATTCAAAACACTGACCTTTTAGTTAGCAGTCTAGCCTTAACCACTGCACTAACAGGGCTTCTTCCTGCAAAGATTCCAAAACCAAAATCCAAATCATTGCCATCTAGTTGGTTCCAACTCACAGACCTAGGAAACCCTATGGGGCAGTTCTACTTGGTCCTATAGGGTCGCTACGAATCAGACTTGACTCCTCAGCACTCAACAACATATTTTTACATAAGTGCTAAAACACGAATAAGCAGTAAACATCCTACAATACACAGGACAGCCCCCACAACAAAGAATATTAAAAACCCATTGCATTCAAGTTGATTCTGACTCATAGCGACCTATAGAACAGAGTAGAATTGCACCATAGGAATCCCAAGGCTGTAAATCTTTATGGAAGTAGACTGCCCCGTCTTTCTCCCACGAAGTGGCTGGTGGGTTCCAACTGCTGACCTTTCATTTAGCAGCTAAGCATTTAATCACTTGTGTTACCAGGGAAAGACAACATTGAAATAATATGTCTAATAGATAAAGAGTATCTCTGGTGGAAGGGGTAATGGAAGAATTCAATTTAATGTTACACATTTCATTAACATTTGAGATTTGTATTATGTCATTTTATTTTCAAAGTTCAAAAAATCAATTTTATATGTATATATGTATGTAAATATATATATATTTGTATATGTATATTTATATATATATTTGTAACCAAATCAAACCAAACCCATTGCCACTGAGTAGATTCCAACTCATAGCGACCCTATAGGACAGATTAGAACTGCCCCATAGAGTTTCCAAGTAGTGCTGCCAATCTTTTGGTTAGCAGCCTTGGCTATTAACCACTAGGCTACCAGGGTTTCCATATATATATACATACATATGGAAAAAAAGAGAAGGATTCACAGAAAATATGGCATTTTCTAATACATTGTTTTTTTCAAGGGGAAAATGTAATTAAGTCTTTGAAATCCATAAAGCATGCTATTACTAAAAAAAGAAAAGTAATGGTTTTCTATTGATACAGAGTGGCATAAGTAATGAAAAATAGTCAATTAAATTACATACACACTCTGAAATGATTTCAAAATTTTTGTTGCTTGATCAAAAACTCTATTAATGACTATTATGATTGCCCTAATAAATTGCATGGGATTTTTTATTCTAATTAAAATGTTAATTAGAAGCATAAAATTATCTTATCAATAATTTATATTTTTATTTTTTAACATTAAGCCAATATGGTATATAATACAGCTTTTTTGTAGTTATCCCACATCTTATTTGAGAATGCCTTTAAGTTTGGTGACCTCTGTATTCCCATTGGAAACCCTGGTGGTGTAGTGGTTAGTAGTTACAGCTGCTAACCAAAATGTTGGCAGTTCAAATCCACCAGGCGCCGCTCCTTTGAAACTCTATGGAGCAGTTCTACTCTGCCCTATAGGGTCACTATGAGTCAGAATCAACTTGACAGCAATGGGTTCGGTTTTCTGGCTGTTCCTATTGACATCACTGCTATCATCTCAAATGACCATTAGGGTAAACTAGAAAGTATCAGTTATGTATACAATGCCGGCACATATAAAGCATCTTCTCTGTGCTGGGCACCAGGCTTAGACCTTTCTATGTAAGATTCCATTTCATTTATGCAACAATTTTATAAGGTAGGTAATCAGTAAAAACAGAATTTTAGAGAAAAGTAAACCGAGACTCAGTGAGATTGAAGTTGTTCAAGGTCACCCAATTCATACCGGCTGAGTCCAGTTTAAGCATCTCTGACTGTAAGAGATTTAATTGAGACTATAATTCATTAATAGTCTTCCATTTTTATGGCAAGTCTTTTTCCAAAAAGGAAATTTTTTAATTCTTCTTTGGTAAAGGACTATTTTAAGCCTTATTTATTTATTTTTCTTACTGTTTTGTACCTAACAACACCAACAACAAAAACCTCACAAGTAATGTAGCACTTAAAATTCCTCTCATACGTAAAGTAAACAAACAAAATAAGGTCTCTGATTCAGTGAACAAAATGGAGAAACAGATCCTAACATTTCCAGTGCTAACCAGCCTGTTGCCTTACGATGTGACCTTGCAATATAACTTTTTTTTTTTTTTAATTTTCTTAACGTATAATCTTGCAAGATAATTTCAACTCTTAGTAGATGGTAAATGTTAGGCAAGAGTGCATATAAAGTAATTTTATGTCGAGGTTGCAGAAAAGGGAAAGGAGGAGACTAAACAGCACTCCATGTATTACAGAACCAGAAATAACCACAGTAAATTTTTAAGAATAATTATTACTACATTAGGTTTTCAGTCACAATTAGACTATAAATTGTTTTGGATTGTTTGTCTAGTGATATATGTATATTTTATTGTGCTTTAAGTGAAAGTTTACAGATCAAGTCAGTCTCTCATAAAAAAATTTATATAAAAAAAAAATATGTACACCTTGCTATATACTCCTAGTTGCTCTCCCTCTAATGAGACAGCACACTCCTTCCCTCCGCTCTCTGTTTTAGTGTCCATTCGGCCAGCTTCTGACCCTCTCTGCCCCCACATCTCACTTGATCCAAGAAGCTCATTTTTCACCAGTATCGTCTTATATCCCATTGTCCACTCTAATCCCTGTCTGAAGAGTTGGCTTTGGGAATGGTTCCTGTTTGGGGCTAATAGAAGGTCTGGGGACCATGACCACTGGGGTGCTTCTAGTCTCAGTCAGGCCATTAAGTCTGGTCCTTTAGTCTAATGATATTTATGGAGGACGTAGTCTCTTCCTTTAACTTGTATTTGTAATATTTAAGTAGACAAAAGATATAAGCCTCTCTCATTATGATTATGGGATATTCTTAGGTATGAAGTGCCACTTTGAAAAGATTTTAGAATTTTACTTTTATGTTCACAAGACGTAGTTTAGAATATAGAGATTTTAATACTGGCCATTTAACATTATCTTCAGTTTAGTTTAGTTTAAATTGACATAGTTAATTCATCCCAGAGCTTTCTGTAAAATCTTTTCATTTGTATCCTTGGCCTACAAAGTGCTGTTTAATAGTTGTTCAAATGAATAAAGATATTTCATGCATTACAGGAATTTAGGCCCAATGCTTTCCAATGGTGATGTTGGACAAAATTCTACATATAATTATACCTCATATTGACTTGTAAGGGCAGAATTATCTTATAGGCATATCTGCCACTCATTAATATTTAAGTCAATTTCCACTGAAGAATTCGTTACAGGCTTAATTAGTTGTATTTTGCATACTTATTTCTCAAATTAAAAAAAAATCACAGTCTATTAATTCATGAAGTATGCAAATTTATTGCACGCTTAAATTTAAATCATTGTTATAATTTAAGTGAGGTGTGTGTTATAAACCTTTTTGTTTGTCCTGGGAACACTGGAGGGTATTTTACACTCACAAATGCACACAAAACTACTTTTACTTTTATATCCATTGTTTAAATCCTTAGACTAGCTACTGAACATTAAATTCTGAATGAGGATATAGCAGCCCCTGACAGGCATTCGGAACCCTGGTGGCATAGTGGTTAAGTGCTACGGCTGCTAACCAAAGGGTCAGCAGTTCAAATCCGCCAGGCGCTCCTTGGAAACTCAATGGGGCAGTTCTATTCTGTCCTATAGGGTCTCTATGAGTCGGAATCGACTCAACAGCACTGGGTTGGACAGGCATTCAGTTTATCAATTATGTTCAGTGATGCCAGATCTCCAAGAGTCAGCTACACTGGAGTTTTACACTAATATTTTTCTCAGAATTCATGTTATATAAGAAATCACTAAATTTGATACAGTGTTCCTTAAAAGTTCTTTCTAGAGCTGGGTAAATAAACATGCTCGATGGATCCAAGAATAATTACTGGCATTCCGAGTTGCTTTCTACAATATAGTATTTGAGGTATCCTGGGTCAGTGGTTAAGAACTATGGTTGCTAACCAAAAGTTCAGCAGTTCAAATACACCTGCCGCTCCTTGGAAACCCTATGGGGCAGTTCTACTCTTTTCCTGTAGGGTCACTAGAGTCAGAATCGACTTCATGGCAACGCATTTGGGTTTTTGCTGTTGTTGTTGTTAGTGTCTATTATAACTCACCAATTAAATTAAGAGGGCAAATTTCACTTTTACTTCAAGTATTTGAACACTAATATCTTTTCCTACAAAGATACCATTATTTTTTGGGTCCTAATAATTTTTTTTGTGTGTGAACTTGCCAAGATTCTAGTCACCATTTACAGATTTAGCCATCTTGAAAAATACATTGTGGATTATGGGATGAGGAGGAAACTCAGTAATGGCTGGCCTTTGGCTCTTATATTCTATGCTCCTCATAGAATGGTCTCAGAAAGAAACCAACACAGAGAGAGCACAGAATATCAGGAACGGAATCCTCCCTGAAACCTGGAAAAGTTACTCACAGGAACATGAGTGGTCAGGCATCCATAAGTTTATTGATTGTTTTTAATTCACATTAATTTGTGGATATTCTTTTGATAGTACCTTTCCTCCAATGCAGTCTAATTTAGCTTGGGTCAATTTTTGTTTTCAGTTTGGAGGTTGGTACCTAAATTATTAATGATGAAAGCTTTGTTTAAATATTGACTATAAGTTATACTAAATGGGTATGAAAATGATAACCAAGTGCTACTAAATGGTAATGCTTTGTGTATTTAATAAAGTGATTAGAATACTTCTTTAAATAAATGTTAACTATTACTGCTACCATTATCTTTTATGAGACAGGCATTGTACCGACTTTTGTATGTATTACATCAGTCTGATCCACACAAAAGATCTTTATGGCACATAATACTTTTATCTTTTTTATATATGCTGCAACTGAGACAGAGGTTAAGGAGCATATTCGCCACAAAGCTACAGTATAAAGGACCAGACGGGAGAGGTTTATTTTCTATTTGAACATAATTTAGTACATGGAAAAAATAAGAGGATATAATTTTTTAAAACTTCAGATTTTAGTATTTAAAACATGCACAAACCTTTCCTACTACTATGTGATGGCCTCCCCTAATGATATGTAGACTATGATATGTAGACAGGGCATGTATATTAGACACTTATGAATATGTTCATTTATTTTAATTGAGGAACTGATTCAATTATCATTTTCGGTAGTTTTTAAAATGTGTATAAACATAGTTAATATGACTCTTTTAAATATGACCAGAATAATAAATTTAAAAAGTACAATGTAATTTGTGTGGCTAAATTGACTAGTGAGGTAGTATACATTTCAGAGATGGATGGTGTTAAGGGAAAAAATTTGGTACCAAAAAGAATGAATATGATCTAAATGGTGATCATTCCCCATCATTTAAAATATTTTTTTCTTTCATCACATTTATTTCTGCTTACTGATATATATTATAAACACTTGGTACAGACAAAACATTTTAGAATAATATAGCAAAACCAAAAACTAAACCTGAGGCTGTTGAGTCGACCCTGACTCATAGCATCCCCAGGGGACAGAGTAGAACTGCCACATAGAGTATCCAAGGAGGGTCCGGTGGATTTGAACTGCTGACCTTTTGGTTAGCAGTGGTAGCTCTTAACCACTATGCCACCAGGGTTTCCTAGAATCATATAGGATGTTATAAATATTATTATTGTCAAAATTAGTTTTTATTGCATTTCTAAGTATTTTTTTTTTAAAAAAAGAAATCTTCCTTATTAAACTCTTGTTTTCTGTGACAGCATACTTAATTAAAATTAGGCCACACATTTTGTTTTTGGTTCATTTAATAATGTGCTTAAAAACTTTTTTTTTTAACTGTTATTGTAGAAATTATTGCATGCAATTTATTTAACCTCTGTTAGGCTTAAAAACACTTTAATACATCTTTTTTAAATTTGTACAGAATGCATTGCCAAAACACACATATTTCAATGTCATATACTAGCCATTTGTCTTTCTTCTTAATGGTTGTTCCCATTTATCCATTTATTTGTTCAGGCTGAGAGCATTGATGTGCAAAGAGTTAGGTATTGTTGACATTGAAGGCAAAACAGTTCTTAGCTGGAAAAACATGAGACAGCAGAATAAAAAAAAAAACAGCAATTTCTAGAGATCACATAAAAGTAAAAGAACTAGGGAACTGCAGAATGAATGAGTATATTCTCCTGATAAAACCAACACAAAGTGACAGAACATGGGCTTATTTATGGTCTCTAACCTCTTAAATCTTGTTCTCCTATTGACATAATATGTATTGAACCTCTTATGCATGATTTATATGCACAGGTTACACACAAACTGGTTTTAACAAGAACCCTTTGAGGATGGCAGAGAGCAGGAATATATACTCATTACAGTTGGGGAAACTAAAACTCTAAGAAAGTCCAACTGAAGTAAACTTTGCTCTTAAGCTCTTGTGTCAGATACCATTTCAAACATTCTCTCATCTTAAAGAGAGACTACTGTTTAATGCAGGAAAATTGCATTCTATATCATATTCTTAATGCAGAATTTAATTGACTTTTCCAAGCAATAACTCTCCTATGGTTACTCAAAAAAATGTACCTCATCTTCCTTTGATCACCTAGATCACCTTAAAAGTCATTCCTTTCTTTCATCTTCCTTCTATCATCACACGGGTAATCTCCTTCTCGCAAGTTCTCTCCACTTTCAGACATCCATTCCAAAGGTGTCGAAGCGTTTTGTGGAGGGACCTCGGTCCAAATAGCTATCTTATTCTGCTGGTTGAGAGTCCTCTCTAGAGTAGTTCAAATTCTTTATGGCTGAAAAAAAAGTTCTCACTCAAAGCAGTTAAGTAAAAAACTAGCCTGAGTTCACCAGAGAGAAAGATCAGTGAAATAAATGGAATCATGCTAGAATCTACTTTTTTCCCAAAAATAATAACATCATTTTTGAAGAAATTTTTTCATTTAAATCTTTGTTTTCAAGGACAAAAGAGTATCTTATTCAAGTATATTTTTTTGTGTCCAACACTTTATTAAACATTTATAAAAAAAAAAATGTTAGGCAAGTCAATGATTATATAATTAGGGAATCCAAAAGTCATGAAACATGATGAGAAGATCCTGAGAGGGATAGTTCTCAGAAGCTGTAGCCCAAAGTGAGAAAGTAGCATAAGATGCAACAACGCCTTACGTCAGCACCTCTGCCTTCACTTGCTGGGGTAGTTTATAAAATTGTTTGTATCTCTAAGCCAAACAACCTCAAAACACACCCACACAAATGAAAAAACACCAATGACAACAACAAAAATAGTGATTTTTATAATTACTGTCAAAATCTTTAGGTATATAGACCAGGCATAATGGCCTGACTGAGTCTAGAGGGACCCTGGAGGTCATGATCCCGGGACCCTTTGTTAGCCCAGGATTGGAGCCATTCCCAAAACCAACTCTCCAGACAGGGATTGGACTGGACTATAAGGTAGATAATGATACTGGTGAGGAGTGAGCTCTTTGGCCTAAGTAGACATATGAGACTATGTGGGCAGCTCCGGTCTGCAGGCGAGATGACAAGGAAGAGGCGGACAGGAGCTGGTTGAATGGACATGGGGAATACAGGGAGGAGAGGAGGAGTGTGCTGTCTCACTAGGGGAAGAGCAGCTAGGAGTACATAGCAAGGTGTGTGTAACTTTTGGTATGAGAGACTGACTTGATTTGTAAACTTTCACTTAAAGTACAATAAACAGATAAATTTAATAAAAAAATTTTTTTAGGTATAGAAAGTACATGTGTTACTACACACAGAAACATGTGGGGAGACATTTGCTGTTTATTAGCATGATACAGAAACAAATTTATGTTACAATAAATACATTTGAGGGTAAAGGCTAAGTGTTGTGCTTGCTAGGGATATTTTAAAATCTATTATTGAAAATCTGTTGTGTGATGTAGCCTTTATTTATAACTCAGATTTAGAGTCTTTATACACAGTGCTTTTAGTTCAAATTTTGTGTAAATCGTTGCACAGGCACTAAAGAAAATGTGTTTTCATTTTTTTTTAATCCTGTAAAGGCTGTTCGTGTTTTGTTTTGTTTTGTTTTTGTCAGAGACACCTGTGCATAAAATTAGACAAAAAATAGATGACCCTTGAGTGAACATAATGATGTATTTCTCTCCAGGGACATTGCTAATGTCATATACTGCCAAAGGACACTATATTTCTTTCCATAAATTATGTATAACTATTTCTAATGTTTACTATAGCAACACTCTTTTTGAAGCATCAACTGTTTTAAGAAGGAAAAGTAGCCCCTTTAGTACATAAAAATAAATCAAATTTAATGTTAAAATCAAATTATCCAAAATATTAATTAAGTACTAACCTGGATGAGTCATTTTACTCAGCCCTAATTTTCAAAATAGAGTAACAGTATTATTATATTTAAACAAATAATATAATATCATGAAAGGGTAGGGGTAACATTGCCCAGCACTGCAAAATGGTATCCAAAGATCGAAGCTTTCTCTGGAATTCAGCATATTTAACATTTCCATTGACTCAGTCAATTTACTTGGTTTCAAGATGTGTGTAAAAATGCAATTGTAGCTACAAGTGTAAGATAAAGCCTCTATCTTCGAGGAAAGTTATGCCTTTGGGGAAGATAAAACTAAAGGAAGTAAATTACCACATGAGGAAAACTCAATTAAACAATTCAGGGATAATTGTCATGGAGAGATTGATTACTGCTGTTTGGATTTTGCAAACACAGAAGGGAAGGACATCTTTTAGGGTGACGAAACAGCACTCCCAGGAAGTCATTTAGCATGGATGGGCATTGAATTCCTAACCTTGAGAGAAGAAAAGACGGTAGAATTATATGAAAAGATAAACTCTAGAAATTACCTCTACCAGTTCTTGTTCTCAAAATAGGAGTCATTTGGTTCCTTCTAAAAACTGATTTTCATAATTCTTTTTAAAGTCTTACAAAGATTATTCCAAACCCTGCTTAGGCAAGTTGCCCTACTGTTTATCAGTCTTTACATTAATAACTGCAATTTTCTGAGTCAACACTTTACATGCATTGAATAAGACGAGCCATTTATAGCATAAATACTCAATAAGTTATTCTCTCATTTATTCCTCACTCATCTGCCTACACCAGATTCTTTTTCAACCAGTTTCATATTATGAAAATATTCCTCCATTAATATTTTTCCCCATCTCTCAACTAGTTGGACACTTCAGGTGGTTCTCAGTTACCACAGAGAATAAATTAAAACTCATAAACCAATATTTTAAGAGACTGAGAAAAATAAACTTAATATTTTCCATATTTCACATTTTTCCACTTTTTTTACATATAATCAACTTTTATGTAGCACTTACTCTGTGTCAGACATTTTACTAAGCCCTTTTATACATTAATACATATAATCGTAGTGACAACCCTAGAAAATAAGAAGTATTATTTTGTACATTGTAAAGATGAGAAGGTTAAAAAATTTGCCCAAAGCCACACAGAGAGTAGCAAGTGGTTTACAAATTGGTACGAACAGTTTGTAAACCCAGGCCTTTGTGAATCATTTCTTTCATTTCACTGATTTTTCTGCTGCTTTCTACCACTTTCCTTCTCTCTGTCTACATAACACAACATAGCTTCATTCCAATTGGTTCAATGTGATGCTGTTGATATATGAAATATTGGTGTGTGATTGTATATAGGGCAAGAGTTTGCCGTATAGCTCAAAATAGCACCTAACACAAAGCACAGCTCCGTGACTAGTCATTCACTAAGAGAGAGATTAACATGAGCAGACTTGGGGGTCCTATTTGTCTTCAAATCATTGGCTGGAGATGAATATGGATAACCAAGACTTCCCCAAACCCATTTTCCATTACTTTACCTTTTCACATAACGCAAATGAGACTGTACATGTAAAAGATCATATTACGGTTTCTTATTAAAATTCTACTTTCCAAAATCTTAAATATACTGTATAAATACACTCCCAGCAAAGAGATATGAAATTGACTAGAAATGCTAAATATAGCTTGGCTTTGATGTAGACAACTATCTGTAGAGAAAATAAAGTTGAAAAGTCATCCATGCTTCTGTTCATAAAGGTGATAATTCCAGCTTTTCAGCTTATTCCTTTGGGTTTAATTCTATAATCTTTGAACCATTTTATTGTTAAACTGAAATTCCTCCAAGAGTTTTCCAACCATTTCCTAAAATCGTAAACTGCAAAATGGACGTAGGTCACCAAAAGCATGATCAAGTGGTTTTTATTGCACATTCCAATATCATATGTGGTCAAATTTATTCTACTCTGCTCTTGATCTGTTTGACTCTTGCCCTTCTGTGACTCCGATGGTTATTACTGCAGAACTATGTTTAACTACCTGTTGCTGTGGAGTCGATTCCAACTCATAGTGACCCTGTAGGACAGAGTAGAACTGCCCCCATAGAGTTTCCAAGGAGCAGCTGGTGGATTTGTACTGCTGATCTTTTGGCTAGCAGCTGTAGCTCTTAACCACTATGCCACCAGGGTTTCTGAATGATGGACATAATAAATGTAAATTGATTTAAAATAAATTATACCAACTGCCTTAAAATATAAAAATAAATAAAAAGAAAGAAACAAAAAAAAAAGAAAGAAGGAGGGAAGAAGGAAGGAAAAAGGGAAGGAAAGAGGGAGGGATGGAAGAAAGGAAGAGAGGAAGGAAAAAATGAAGGGAGGTAGGGAAGAAAGAACAGACTACATAAAATCTGAAATTCTACTGTGAGAGTGAAAATTATAGACAAAACTATATTAAGTAAATCAATAAAAATCTGCCACCAGTAATAATCTACATATGAAGCCATTCCATCCCTATGCTTAGCTGTCGTAGGATCCATATTTCAGTTTCTGTAGCTGTGATCTAGCTACCTGGATCTGGATTGATCTGCGGCATTAGGGCTGAACAAGAATAAACACCAACATCAGAACGGAGAACTCCTCTTCAAAATATCTCATAAATAAGAGTAAAAATAAGAAAGAAAGAAAGAAAAACAACCAAGATTACTCAAATAGGGGGAAAAAAAGAAGCCAGAAACTAAATCCAGTCTGCATACAATGAAAAATAATTGCAATAAAGGAAGTAATGTATATTTGCCAAGGAAAAACATTTTCCCAGATGTTTCAATAAATTTATTATAGTGAAATGAAGAAAATATTAGAAAGGCACTACTTTTATTGTCAACGAAATAAAAATGCTTAAACATCTATTGAATATGAGCAGACTCAGATTAAATAGAGAGTGTATGTAAACCAAATTCATAATCAATAACAAAATACTTTTGGAAGAAGAAAGGAGAATCCGTGATTTAAAAAAAAAATCAAACTAGCAAAGCAGAACATAAACTTGAGAAATATAACTAGAACAAAATGTAAATTAGTAAAATGACTATAAAAGTAAGAAAGATGGCATGACATATGTGCAACATAAAATATGGGGCTCCTACAGGTACATAATTGGATTTTTCAAAGAAGAAAATATAAAGAAGAATAATCATTAATTGAATATAAAGTCAAAAAAGAATTTATAAGCTAAAAACAAATAAACCAATCCTGATTTTAATAAAAGAGTATGTTTGCAGATGGAGCAAAATTCTGACTAGAGAAAAACTCCAGGTAAAATATCAAAACATAGCAAAGGAAAAACTAGAGAATGAAAACGGCAATAATGAAGAAAAAGCAGGCCACTTAAAAAGGAATACAAAACAGAATTCCAAATGAATTCAGATTTATTCTGGAGGAGAAGGCAAAACAAACTAACAAATAAAACACTCAGACAAGATGTTCTGAATTCTTAAGTCCAACATATAAAAACCAAGGGTTCTTTAAACAGTTGAGTGTTCATTCACGACAAAATTATTCTTAGGTTTTCAAGATTCAAAGATGCTGTTATCAGTGAATTATTCTTTCTTAACAGACAAGTTAAGATGCGTGCTCCATGTCTTCAGGGGCTGAATAGAGTTAATGTCAAATTTTGCATCATAAGTACTGGTGAAAGCAACTATATATGTATATTGAGTTGAGTAATCAGACAGACCACTGTCAAAATGACCAACCGCTGTCAAAATGAGGATCCGCATAGATTTTTATTGCAATTGTGGTATTATCAGAATCAAGATGATATTGTAATTGTCATTATTATTCAAAAGTACTAACTGGTGCAGTCAGAAAAAGAAAAAAATCCAGACATCAATATTAGAAATAAAATCCTTAAGAGAACAATTGAAGCACTAATGAAACCAGTAGGAAGATTAAAAAGTTCAATTGTCTGGAAATAGAAATATATAAATAATAAATAAATATTAGACATAATGTTATAGAGAATAAAATTGAAAAGAAATAAAAATGCATGTAAGTGAGAAACAGAAGGAAAGAATGCAGGAAATATAATGAAAAAAATAACAACATTTTAAGATATTTTTAAAAGGTTAATTTTAAAATATTTAAATGAAAAATAAAATCAATAAACATGTAGGTCATGTAAAAAAAAAACTGTAAAAAAAAAAAAAAACAACTGTACAACCTACTAAAAGACAGGAAAGATTTGAGTAACTGAAGAATTATACAATACTCCTGGAAAATGCACTTTATAAAACAAAATGTATCTAGTATAATTCCAGTAAATACTCTTACATTTTTGCTTCTTATGAAATTATTCTGGACTCAACTGAGGCTTTCCCTAGAAGGCATGAAAGAATTTCTAAAACTATAACACTACTGTATGTTTGGTGAAACAGATTAGTCATATCGACTAGAATGTGCAGAAACACACAAAATCTATAGACATTTATCTTAGGGTAAGTGATGTAAAAAATTATTAATGAAAGAAATAGTTAAGGGAACAACAGGCTGTCAAATAAGAAGCAGGGATATACTTTATGGTTCTCCTAAAATCACAGGCCAAAGTACATTTTTTAAGAATTAAAAATAATAACAATAAAAGCATGACAGTAAAGATCCATATGTGTGCAATCGTATCATGCCAAAAGCATTTCAAATCATGCCCTGCAAGCCAGACATTATAACACAAAGTTTGATAGATTTGATTGCATAAAATTGTAAGACTTATTTATGACTGCAAACATCACAAATGAAGGTCAAGCTTTATTTTATACACAGGCATTTCAAAATTAATATGTCCAAAAATATATTTCAAAATATTTACATTCACTGGTAATTTAAGAAATGCCTAATATTTAAATTGGGGTTTCACTTTTCCATGTCAAATTGGTAAAAATGTAAAAGAATGTTGATATCTGATGTTAGTAGTGTATGGGGGAGAAGAAGTCCCTCAGATGCAGTTGGTGGAGGATGAATTTGTAAAATCTCTCTGCAATATTATTTGACAATGTGTATCAAAAGCCAAAATGTACCTAGCCCTTGGAGAAGGACATCATGCTTGGTAAAGTAGACTGGCAGCAAAAAGAGGAAGACCCTCAACAAGAAAGATTGATGCAGTGGCTGCAACAATGGACTCAAACATAGTAAAGATTGTGAGGATGGTGTAGGACCAGTATTTCCTTCTGTTGTACATAGGGTTTCTGTGAGTCAGAACCGACTTGACGGCCCCTAACAACAACATCAAAAGCCTTTAAAATGTTTATACCCTTTGATCTAGCAATATTGTTTCTCTACATTCACTTTCAGAATTAACAAGACAAGTGCAGTGATGTATGAAAAATAGTGATTTCTAAGTGCCTGGAAAGTGTGTTCGATTTTGAAAGATTTAGGAAATACAACTGTGTGTATCTGGTGTCTTGAGGATTTTAAAGAGATCAGATCAAGATTTTGTTCTTCCGTTTTTTTTTTTTTTTTAAATCACTACCCAATGTCAGAAGTTAAGAAAAGCACAAGAAATATATAATAGATAATTAAATTAACATTAGCTGCTGGAACAGATTAACTTCTTCAATCTCAGTGTTTAAAATAAAGCTTTTATTTTTTTTCTAAAGCAGTTCAATGCAGGTATTCTTAGAAGGCCAATTATTTGAGGTGGTGATTCAATGATCCAGAGCTTCTTTTATTCTAGTGGCCACCTCACCTTCAATTTATAGCTCCTGAAATCACCCTGGGATCCTTCCCAATACAGCCATCTGGAAGGGAAAGAATATGAAAAAGTTAGAGGTGTTTATTGACCAGACCTAGATTCATTGTCTACAACACAGGTCATATGATTATCTCTAACTGCACAGGAAGCTAGAAAATATAACTTAGCTCTCTGCACTAGAAGAAAAAAAAAGTTTGCTAATTAGTTAGATATCTCTGCCCCACCATACCTTTCTAATTGCCAAATATTTTTTCATCCTTTTCGCCACACGTAAACACGGCCATTCTCTCCAAAGAGTCAACCTGAAATCTCATCAAGTCAACCCATAACTCAAGGTCCGGGATCCTTAGATATGCAGGATCTTGCTTATCAGATCTGTTTGCATTAGTACAGGGACAACTGAACCAAAAAGACAAGTTATCGATATGCCTAACTATCCCAACACAATACGCAATGGTAGAACAGAGACAGGAGAAGCACAATAAATTCTCTTCTTTGAAAATAAAGGAACGGTGGAAAATGCAGACTAGTCACTAACCCACAGCAATTATGAAATCGTGTCAGCTGGCATTAACCTTTCCCTCTGCCTTGGCAATATTCGTAGTTCCCTGGAGAAACTCTGATTCTCCTATGTTCATTCTTTTTGTGGTCCCAGTTCTACCCTTTGGAGAGTTTAATGTTGTCAGTCACACTCCGTGAGAAGTAGGAAGTATTATCTTGCACATTGTAAAGATGAGAAGGTAAAGAAACTTGCCCAAAGTCACACAGAGGGTAGCAAGTGGTTTATGAATTAGTATCAACTATTTGTAAATTCAGGACTTTGTGTGTAGAATCTTTCACTTGAAAATCTTTTCCACAAGTGCAATGCAGTTTGGGGGAATATGCTCTTCATGTGGGTAACACAGCTTTTACAGGCTACTTCTTACTCGCACCAGATTTAGGGGTCTGGAGGTTATTTGGCCCTTCAGATTTGTATTTTTATTTTTTGTAATGTGTAGACAAGTGCTTCTTTGGCACTACATTTTTATTAAAAACTCAGTTGACTCCTAATCTACTTGTCAGATCCTTGTGTCTGTAACAAAATTCAAAGTTATTTGAAGACATAATTGCCACATGTAATTTATTTCTTCACTTTCTGCATTTCCTAACTCTCCTTTAAATTTTTATCCACTACCATGAGGTCTGTCTAAAACAATGGACTTGGGGGGGAAAGCTGTACACTCGATCTGATCTTTTGCCTTAGAGCTGAACCTTAATGGATATTGTTGCTCAAAGCTTCCCTCAGTCCTCTTCCTTAGCATGTGGCTTCTATAAATAATTTTCCAAACGTTTCAGTATCCAATTTTTTTTTTTTTATCTTTTCATTTGTGCTTAAAAACTAGCCATCTTATACTGAACACATTCCTTTCCTGCAATACCTTTCTAAAGGCAAACTGTAAAAGTGGATTATAAATATGCCTCTTTCCAGCCACTCCCTCTAGAATGAAAAGCTAAGAAGTATTTAGTTATCAATACTCACTCATCATTTTTCTCTCCTGTCAACAACGTTTGATACCGTTGGTAATTCCCCACCTTGATGTAAATTCTTCCCTTTGTTCCTCTGTAGTGTGTTCTCCAGATTCTCCTTCTACCTCAGCGCTCTCTGCTTCTCAGTCTGATTTTCTGAAATTGGGGATTTTCCAGGGATCAATTCTCTGATTTCTTCTTCTCTTTCTGTACTCACTCTCTTGGGAATTATTCCCATTCCCATGGCTTTAGGTAATGTTTATATACTAATAAGTCCTAAATTATTGTCTCTAGCCCCAGCCTGTCCCATGACATAAATTTATTTTTAAAAAAATTGTAAAGATGTGTTTGTTACTCTGACAATTTTTTTTTTTTTTTAGTCAAAGATGAGGGGGAAAGAAAGACATATCATTATCCAAAACTACATGCATATTTATCCGTTCTTTCCCTTGAAATGTAAACTCTATGGCTATAGTGATTGATGTGTGAAAAGTTATGTCACCAGGTATCTTGTACTTTATTAAAAAAAACCAAAACCATTGCTGTCAAATCTATTCCGACTCATAGCGACCCTATAGGACAGAGTAGAACTGCCCCATAGAGTTTCCAAGGAGCACCTGGTAAATCCAAACTGCCAGTTTATAGCTTAGCAGCCATAGCTCTTAACCACTACGCCATCAGGGTTTCTTTGTACCTCAGAGGCACGAAATAAATATTTGATAAAATGAATGGCATAATATACATTAATGCAATTATTCAAAAGAAGTTTGATAATTTTCAAAATAACTCATTCTAATGCAGATTTTACTTCGTGACTAAATAACACACTAGCCAGACCAATATTTCTCTTCCTTTTCTAGATCCCAATGCTCTGGCTGGCCAGCCTGGCCCTGACCATGCTCTTATAGGAGGGATAGTGGCTGTGGTTGTATTTGTTACACTGTGTTCTATATTCCTGCTTGGTCGATATCTGGCAAGACATAAAGGTAGGTTGTATTTAATAAAACTACTCTTAACTTTAGTAGCAAAACTTTCTCAAGATTAGTTTCATCATAAAACTACTCTTAACTTTAATAACAAAACTTTCTCAAGATTAATTTCATCAGGGAATATTAAAATTGTGTGTGTGTGTAAGAGAGTGCGATTGATCTGAATTCTAAATTTCTTGACTTTTTAACTTTCGAGTTGGATTAACCTAGACAAAATAATACTCTCCAATGAATATGGTCACAAAGGGAGCCGCTGGCTGTGAAAAAATTGTAAGCAAGTTTGTCATTTATCTCGACTGAAATCTAATTGTAAAATAACTCTCTCTTCTGCAGTAAGCATTTGGTCAGTGTTTCGTTTGTAAATTTGTAGTCACACATGTGGACACATTAGTGAGGAAACAAAGATCGTTTGCAATGAACCAGGTAGCAAACTGCTACTATAATCCACTCTTAAATGGAGTTACCATAAAGAATGGTGACACATTGGATGCAATCATTATCACCATCTTAAGAAAGAACCCTGATCACTACCACTGCGTGAATAACATGGTCTACATTCATCATTAAAGAAATCAAAATTACTCATTACACATTTCCATTTGACTCTTGCCTCTAGTTAACTTGGCCACGACTTCACCTACAATACATATCTGAAAGCTGAAAGAAAGTGTGCAGTTTAGGAAGGGTACATTGTGGTTTATTATGCCTCAAAATCTTTTTCAAGCTGTAAGAAATCCAGCATAAATACCTTCCTCAATACATGTGTTTTCAGTGGTGGCTGTTGTTCTAATGTCCTGTGATCTAACATGTTTTCCTCCAATATCCACAGGAACATATTTAACAAATGAAGCTAAAGGAGCTGAAGATGCACCGGATGCTGACACAGCCATCATCAACGCTGAAGGCAGCCAAGTCAATGCCGAAGAGAAAAAAGAGTATTTCATTTAAATGCAGGCCAAGATTTGAGTTTAACTGCCCAGGCTGGCTGCTGGAGGAAACTGGCTATCATCTTTTGGAATTCATTTCTACCATCTTCTGCTACCCTTATTAACTTCCATATCGTACTGCTGTCAGTAGCCAGTGTACACCAACAATCAGCTGTTGAAAGCATCCTTCTTTAATTACCGTACCATCCATAATGCAGGACATTTCCTACTGCCTAAATTTCACACCATTGCTCTTCTAACATACAGTGCTTGAATATACAGCCTTAACAATCAATGTTAATCATCTCCTTGGATCACAATATCAAATTGCTTTTATACATTGAAAAAATGTATACGGGTTTTTTGTTTTTTGTTTTTCTTCTCACTCATTTTCCCCTTAAAATCATACACCTTATCAGTTTGCCATTGGACAGCTTTTACAAGTAACAAGATTAGGTGAAGACCTAATGAGCTTAAGTCAATAGAAGATTAGAGGTTTACAAACAATGTTCTCCAAGTGTCTGTCTTCAAGACAACATGTTTTGGAAACATCCCCTAGAAAACACTGGAATGTAGTCTCTGAAATGTTTGAGATTACAGTGATAACTCTGTATCAATTTGCTATTTAAAAATATAGTATTTGATACAGGAGCCATGTGTACGGATGGCAATTATGTCCTTTTATATAATTATATAAATCCTACCTACCATTAGTTTAATGTAGCTTCATTTACAAATAAATTGTTCCAAACATTTCACTGCTTTGGGACTCACAAAAATTTCATTCATTTTTTTTCTAATTTGATTCTGTAATTTATTTGCTCCATAACAACTCACCTGCCTACACAAAATTGAAGTATCCATAGGGCACAATTTCAAGACATTTTAGTATCTGTATATAGTGCATATAATAAATCCAATTAAACATTATTTGATACATATTTAACTTTTTTGGCTGTAGGTACTTCAGTCATAAGTAAGCATTTTCTAATGTCCATTATATCCCTTTAGATATTACTTAAACAAATATTATAAGTAGATAACATGTATTAGTATTTTTGTCTGTATGTCCTAGCACTGTTCAACAGCAACTTTTTCTAGTTCTTGTTAATTTTTATTTGTTATACAATGGAAGCACAATGTTATAAGGAAAGGCAATTTTAAGCTAACAACCAGTGCACAGCCTCAGGTTTTAAATTACAACCACAGTTGAATAATAATCTAAAAATAAACTCTTAGTTTGCTAAAGATTTACAAATTTTAATTTGGCAGTTCCAGAGCTGCTTACCTATGTTGGTTTGCCAAAAAGAAGTGTTAAAGATATGTTTTCTGTACAAATGAACTAATTCTTTATATTAAATTCCTGTCTATGCATTTTGTGAGGTACAAACTTATGAAACAGTGAGTGATAGAAAATTTCTGCCATGCTTTTAACTTCAAGGTGAAAGTCTCTTTCTCTGAATTATTTCTGAAATTGGGGAGTATGTAACCATTAAGAAATGCTGTACTCTTAAATATGAAACAGAGTCAATTTAAAGTCTTATTATTTCTTTTAATAAGATACAATACTGCCAGATTAATTCTCATGAAATTTATTATATACTGAAGAATTAAAAAAAAAATCCAGTTAGATAAAATTATTTTCCCATTTGCAAACACTGCACCTTTAAGGAAGAAACAAATATGACTAAATGGTAGCTATACTTGTGATGTCTGAAAGCACGATGGCCTACGGTTTTAAAAATAATGTCTTGGAATTTATTTTTGGGGTATGAGAATGGTTGATTATGACATCATGTATTAATATCAAATGAAAGACAAGGGTGCTGTATCTTAGATTATTTATCAGAAAAGTATAAACCTTTTAAGGGCAACATTAGAATTTTTAAGTTGTTGGGTTTCTGTGTTTTTTTTTGAATCATTTATCTTGTTGATTTCTTACAAAGAAAAAGGACGATGTCAGTCAAGCAGCACTTTTTCAGAGTATACAGAACATAAATAATATGATGTGGTTGAGTGTTAACATAATAAATCATATACAGTATGACATTTTAAGGAAATAAGTCTGCATTGATGTGATTGCATGCTTGTTTTTACAGTTCACTCCTTACCATCTGTGGAAAAATGCAATAATATGTTAATAGAGTATGGTAGTTTGAGAGAATCAGGTAGGTGCTACTAGACACATTGAAACTAGACTAGGTTTATAAACTGTTCGTATCTTTCAATGCATAATCTTTAGAAAAACTCCACAAAGCAAACTTCATCCTGTTAGTAAAAAATGGAAAAGCTCTTATTACAGAAATATGTTCTATAAACTGCACCATCGCTTACTATTTAAGGCCTGATTTCAGGATATACTTACAAAATGGCTACTGTTCATCTGTGCTGTGTTTACATCCTTCTTCATTTTGTCTATAATCTACTTGGTTCCAATTGCTAAACTGTTGTTTAAATAAGTCAATCGAAGTCAATCCTTATTTATAGTACTATAAAATTAGAAATCCAAAATTGTATCCATTTCAAAATTTTTGACTCTTGACCCTTCAGAGTAATATAAAAACTTAGAATTCAAAAAAAAAAAATCTAACTGAATATTGTCATGTGTGGGCTCTAACCAAATGTTTCAACAGTTAAATAAAAGTAGATTTGGATTAGATATAATTTTTGTTACCAAAAAAAAAAAGCCTAGCAATGGAATTAGATTCTATCTTTAAAATTTATTTGATTTTCATTAGACAAGTAGATAAATTGTGAAAGTTCTGCTCAATTCAATTTCTACAAATCATTAGAAAATATATTAAATAAAATTTCTATAGGAGAACTATGTCAATTACAGCATCTGATACGTGCAAACGCGTACACACATAGGGTCAGATTCTATATCTATTAAGCCAGCACAGTAACTATGGAACTCAATGGAAGGAGGATACACACACACACACATCCCTAGTAGAATATGGAACATGATTCTTTATCAAAAGTAGCTATTCTCTGCGAGTGTACTCAGTGTACTATTTATGGTGTAAATCGATTGTCCTCCATCAAAACAATTGTAAACAGCATTCTTCTTTTCCTTTTTTCCATTTTTGAGTGTCCTAGAATAATTGTTAAAATCAGGAGGAAAAAGGGAAGTTTGTGAGAGCAAGAACAATGATAAAGAGTATGAGCAAAACATTGATGCTGTGTGTGTGTGTGTGTGTGTGTGTGTGTGTGCATGAGACAGAGAGATTTCAACTTGTTTATTTCTACCAGAGAATCCAAGAAGCAGTTAAAGGAACCTGATATTGGAGTTTAATCTACAAATAATCTTATATTGATTCAAGATGGTTAGTCTTGCATTGAAATTCCACAAAATAACAAATAGAGAAAGAAAAGTAACTTTCCTAAATATGGCAAAGAAGCCAACACCTCATTTATTTTTATTTCCATGTAAAAATATAAATATCTCAATTATAAGAAAGGACAAGCTCACTTGTAATTATGTACTCATGATTGTAACAGCATTGAGATTCCATATACACACATGTACAGCAGCTCTTTTTGACAGTGGTGGCTCTTCCATGTAACATAGCAGTTATCGTGTAATTTAGTGCCACTTATTGCAAAGTGTTACCAAGGGGAACAAGTAAAATTTTACTTTTCCTTTTTCTTTGAACATGAACATAAAATGGATGATAAATATGGAATTTCACATGAAATATTTCAATCGTGGAGAAAACGCAAACCCTCACATCTTGAACTGCAACTTCCCCTTCAGATTAGTAACTACACAGAGCCCTCTAAAAATGCCTAATATTGTACTATTGCCCTTTACAAATGGAAATCTGTGACTATACCAAAAAAAAAAAGGAAAAAGAGTCCAGCAATCACAGCAGAAATAAACGAAAATCATAATGAGAATTACTGATGAGTAATGCTTTTTATTAAGTGGCACAAAGTACACACTAAAAACTATGCAAAAATATAGGTAACTACATTGTACTTACATGTAAGTATCTTGTACTTGCTGTGTATGGATGTTGGAAACCCATGTAATTATAATATGCATTTTGAATATTGGGAAAGAGGAAATCTTAGTGTAGATACAAGAATTTGTTTTGAAATATACACAGGCAATATTGAAATATACTCATTGCAATATCAGCCATTCTATTGCTGGGATACTTCATGCAAAGGGATTTTTAAAAATTCTGCAACGAGATCCAAGAGGTTGCTAATCTGCACTTCCCTTATACAAAAACATTGATTAAAAATACAACTGACTCAATGACAATTGTTCTTACTTCAAGATTAATATATACATAATTTGGTCTAGTGTTATAGCATTACTGGGGGAGAAAAAAATAATCTGAGTTTTAAATTTTAACTTATCTAGTTGAATTTGGAATTCTTAAACTATCTTTGAGGCTTTTTTTTCTTTTTAATGGATTACATTACTTTTATTATAAGTACAAACTTCTTCAATCAAAGAATGAAGGAAACCTTTACTAGTCCAAATTTCTTGTTTTAAAGCAATTTTTTTATGTCTTCTCTTTTTCTGTTCATTTTTTTTTTTTCCCTTTCTCTCCCTAGTCTACCCCAAACATGCCCTTTGTGCTTATACCCTTCCAAAGGCAATGGATTGAAAGTAGCAAGATAATAAAGAAAGCTAAAGGGGACAAAATACATGAATGGGTTCTATGCTCATTTGATTAGCATTTTTGTGTATTGAGATTATTAATATTGAATGCAATAGTTGTTGGATATAGGTGGTAAGTTCTCTGCCATGCACACTTTCAATAATCCTTCTACCTCTCACTTTTAACATGGGCTATGATACTTCAGTATAAATAGAGGAAGTCATTCTTTACAAGAGATCCCAGGCAGCATTCTTTTGGGTCTATCATAACAGTGCCCTTCTCAAGCCCTGGGAAGTCTCAAAAGCCAACTTCTTTTAGTGTATTCAGTGGTGTATGGGTCTGCATTTTTCCCCCTTTCTTATATTATCTTTTCCTATAGGCAAAATAAAATAACTTCGTAAGGCTAGATCTTCTCATGCCTATTTAATCTTTCAATGTAATTGTGTTGATTTTTAAAAATAATTTAAATGGCAACACTTTGCAAAACAGTCTGCTAGTTTATTTAATTTATAAAATGTAACAATTTCTTATAAACTAATGCTATAATGACAGGTAAAAATTATATGTCTGATTTAGTTTCCCAAGAAGTGTGGTCTTTGTAGTCAAAAATTTAAGTATTTCAAAACTGCCTCCTTATTAACAAATGATCCCTGAATAATGCAAAGTTTGCCACAAATATTCACTTTATTTTGCCTGTATAGACATAATGTGAAGTTTCAAATGATGTAGTTTAATTATCCTAAAAGGAAATAGCATTTTAAAAACAGATTATTCTTTAGGGGAAAAAAAAAAAAACCCAAAAATGAAAATATCTTAAGCTATGATGGTGAATCTATAAAATACACTTAAAGTAAGGTGTTTCTATATTATGTGGTTATGTTGCAAATAATATTTGGTCTATCTTCACCATCTTTTCCATATATATGCATTAGTTGCAAGAAATGTGTGATTATTTCGGAGAGAATGGGGCCAAATATGAAACAAGATGTAAAGGAAAAAAAAAAATACCTATTTTCCCCTATGAATTGTACTCTATAATTCAAAAGAAGAAAAGTTAAAGATATTTGAATTGCAGGGGCAAAAGATAAATCTACCAGGGCTCAGCACTTAAGCACTTTTCCCATATCCAGGGGTAGAGCAGCAGCGATTCCTACACGGACTTTTAAGTGCGATAAGAAATGCAGTGTTAACACTTCTGTTACACACAGTACTGTCAAACCTCAAATGCTTTCTTTCTTCAAATGCTTTTCTTGTACATGATAGTAGTAGATGCTTTTCTCTTGGTATTTGCTGATAGTGAAAGTTGTATGCAATAAAATATTTGATGGTTGAAAGCAGTGGTCACCAATAGGTTGGAAAAAAAAAAAAACACAAACATGAAATGTAAATTGAATTGTTATATCTTTATCCTTTTGGCTTTTATCTGTGTTTCTAATGTATTAACTAATTCTCATGAACAGAAAGAAAAATGATTTAGAACTTTTTCAAAACGAGTGCTGTTTCTCCTTATAAATGTATAAAGCGTTAATCTCTTTACACATTTATTTAACTGTACCTGCTGTACTTATTGTAGATTCAATGATGCAGTAAAGTAGTAACCCAGGGATTTATGGGTTTGGGATTGCTGACCTATTTTCTTCATATTTAGTTTACATCAGTATTTGTGAATTGGTTGTTTAGCTTTTCATTCAACCAAAAAATATTCCCTCAAGAAAGCTCCGTTTTTTATCATAAATATTTCAACACAACATTGGAACAAGTCTGCTGTGTTAAAAAGGATTTAAAAACTTATCTCCGAAAATGGTACCAAGAAATGCAGGTGTTCCCAGTAATGTAGCTTCAAAAATAAAAAGATCTATTTATACGACATGGAATTCATAACTTTTGGAAGGGTATGTTTATGACAGCATAAAAATAAATTCTGTGCTGTAAAGGAGATCCACCAAAATTAAGCATATTGCACAGATGATAGAGAAACACAATTATTGAATCTACTTTTGTCATTAATATTTTCAAAGAAAAAACAAAATGCATATTGTAATGTTAGGTACATGACACTTGCATGTTGATATGCCTATATACTTACAAAGTATTCAATGTGTACTTAGTGGCACTTAAAATATGTCATGTACAACTCTTAAAAACATTCTCACAGGGTTCCCGTTTGCATATCATCTTTCAGTAAAGTCTTGTCAGAAAAAAGAAATGTCTGATCAATAATGAAAAAATAAAATTTGAATTTTAGTTATCTGTTGGACATTACTGAATTGTCTATTCATTTAGTTCATTTTCTTAGGCTTGGAAAGAGACATTGAGTGATGGAACTTTCTTTTTACCACTGACTGGTTTTAAAAGAGGTTACAAAAACAGATTTCTTTATGTCAAACACCTTCTTTTAAATACTTTTTTTTTTAACTGTATACATTAGCCAATAATTTGAGAATTCCTCAATGATACCCACTTCCCTTGTAAATTTCCAAATGGAAGTTTTTTGTTTGTTTTTTGTTTTTAATTAATAGTAAAATAAATGTTATTTGTACAACATTTCATCTTTGTTCCTTGAAATATATGAACCTTGTAATATGCTGACTAAAGGTAAAAAGCGTTGCTGATTTAGGGAAATTTGCTTGAGATTGCCAAAATTTCAAAACTCTGTAAAGGTAATTTTACATTCATTTATACGTGTTTTCTAATGTTGACTAGGAGCAGAAGTAAAAGTATCTAAACCTTTTTTTTTTTTTTCCTGCACTCTAACCAGTATTATATATTTCAACTACCTATGATAATGCAACTAATAATATATCCATCCTAAGCTTATGCCAGTAAGGATTTGAGATAGGCTTTAAATTTATGGAGGGTTTTCTTTGTGTCTTTGGAAGTTCACTTACCATATTTTGTAGTCTAAATAAACAACAGATTTTGTTATGCAGGGTAAGCCAAAGGCTGTACAAGAATTAGTGTGACTGGGTCTGATATTTGTGTTAGACCATGAAATATTCCATTAAAATTTATCTGTAAATACAAGGCAAGACTTCGTATCTGGTTTATTTTATTAAGTAACATTTTATTTTGTTTAATTTCCTTTTTCCTGAAAATTCATTTCTCCCCAAGCCTTGGGACGCATTTCATAGGATTTGAAACTATAATATATATCAGGTCTAGCACATCCAAAGAAAATGATGACATTTGAAGTAATACATCCACAGACATGAGATTTTTTAATTTAACGTTGACCCAAATGTCCGCTGTTACTCGGCTCTACGATCACATACTCATATAACACCCATGCTTCCTGGGTAAATCAACACTACTCTCCTAGAGGTGATTGTTATTTCTGTCAAAATAGTCCATGGCATTTTTTTTCCTTTTTAGCAAGGGAACACACTGGAAATTCTATTTAGTACAATTCATTAAAGAACAGTGTTTAGCCTAAGTATTCTTAGTTAATAATAATAATTGAATAACCATTTATGTTACATAAGAAGCCTTCATTATATGGCAATCCTGTAGTTTTAAAAAAAAAAAAAAAACTTCAAACTGCCTTTTATCTCTGTTTTGAAATTTAAAGATAATTTTTGCTATGCTGATATTTGAAACACAGAAAGTATAGAAATGTATAGTTGTTGTTGCTGTTAGGTACAACAGTTCTGATTCACAGTGCCCCTAAGCACAATGGAACAAAACACTGCCTGGTCCTGTGCCATCCTCGCAGTAGCTGCTATCTTTAAGCCCACTGTTGCAGCCATTGTATCGGTCCATCTCATTGAGGGTCTTCCTCTTTTTCGCTTTACCAAACATTGTGTCCTTCTCCAGGGACTGGTCCTTCCTGATAACATGTCCAAAGTCCTTGAGACAAAGTCTCGTCATCCTCACTTCTAAGGAGCATTCTGGTCACACTTCTTCCAAGACAGATTTGTTCATTCTTCTAGCAGTTCATCGTATATTCAGCATTCTTCACCAACACCGTAATTCAAAGACATCAGTTCTTTGTCCTCCTTATTTATTGTCCAGCTTTGAAATGCATATGAGATAACTGAAAATACCATGGCTTGAGTCGGTTTCATCCTAGCCCTTAAGGTGACATCTTTGCTTTTCAACACTTTCAAGAGAGCTTCAGTGGCAGATTTGCCCAATGCAAAACATCGTTTGGTTTGACTGCTGCTTCCATGGGCCTTGATCGTGGCTTCAAGTAACACGAAATCCTTGATAATTTCGATATTTTCTCCATTTATCATGATGTTACTTACTGGTCCAGCTGTGAAAACTTTTGTTTTCTTTACTTAGAGGTGTCATCTATATTTCCACCACTAGGACTCTTTATACACTGATTAACAAATTGTTTTACACAGTTAGACTTTATTTAAAGAAACTCGAGCATAGTTCTGAATAATGTGAGTACAGTAGCAACAAAGGAAGATAACCCAAATTCTTTTATACAATAATTGTGGCACCTACTGTTGTGATATTGTGTCTTTATAGTCAAGAAAAAAGGTAAAGTTACTTTTCCAATACCTAGAATGTCCTTAAAAATACTTTCCAGGCCAGGAGAACCCCCAAGACTATGACCCTGAGACACACTGCAAACTCTGAAATGAAGCCACTCCTGAAGTCTATCTTTCAGCCAAAGATTAGACAAGTCTATAAAACAAGCAAAAACACACGTGAAGAATGTGCTTCTTAGTACACTCAAGTATATAAGACCAAACAGGCAACACCTGCCCAAAAACAAAGATGAGAAAGCTGGAAGGGTCATGAAAACTGGACAAATGGACACAGGGCTAGGGGTGGAAAGGGAAAGCGGGAGAGTGCTGACACAACGCAGGGACTGCAATCAATGTCACAAAACAATTTGTGTATAAATTTTTGAATAAGAAACAGATTTGTGCTATAAACTTTCACCTAAATAACAATTAAAAAAAAAAAAAAAAACTATACCAAGAAGCCATATACAGCATTTTAAGCCCAGACCTTCAAAACTTAACAATGTAATTAAATTCTACTTCTAAACAGACCATTCTGAATAGAATGACCAGTTTCTGGGTTTTTTGGCATTCCCATGCTGGAGGGAGGAGGGATGAATTTCAGTAATTAAAAAAAAAAAAAAAAAAGAATTATGAGAAAGCTCTCAGGGCTTAATCAAATCGAGAAACAAAGAAAAAAAAATGACCATTGTTAGTGGACTCAAATTTGAAGGATATTTTTCTCTGAAAATTTTCTATGTTGAATTAAAAAAAAATCTGATTAATAAGCAAATATTTTTTTATGCTAGAATAATCAAGACCATTTTCTAAAGACTGGCCATAACAATGGCCAGAGTCAGTACATAATTGAAAATCCTAAAAGCACAGGTACTGCCCATCTTACCAAAATTTTAACTCATTTTGTCTCTGCCAAACCAAATTTTGTACAGATGAAAGGTACTTTTTATATGAACACATGAAATATTTAAAGAATATATTTCCACACAGATTGAAGTTGATATGCAACCATAATGTAGTCTAGGCCCTACCAACCTAATGAAATATTGCTGGAAAAAAATACAGTATCTTTGGAATACTAGATAATTCACGTTGACTAAGATTTGAAAACATATTTAACTAATAAAATTGATATATCAGAAATGTACGTCTATTTCACTCTCAAGAGAATATCAGAAAGTGTTAGGGGAAAAAAGATACAAAATGTAATTGGAAAATTCCCAATATTAAAATCTGTCTATTTGGCTATTTTACAAAGAAGGGGATCGTATCCCAATATTCTTCTGCAGAATCAAAGATTTGAGAAATGGGAGATGAAAAGTTTAGTAACCTCACAAACTTTGAGAACTCTATGGCAAGGGGTTTAGGTCAGCTCAGATGGCTGCTAACGCAAAGGCTGCAGCTGGTGTCCACCCAGAGGTGCCTGAGAAGAAAGGTCTGGCAATCTCCTTTCAGAAAAGCAACCATCAACCCTGTGGAGCACAGTTCTACTGTGAAGACACATAGAGTCACCATAAATCAGAATCAACCTGAATACAACCATTTTGTTTTGATTTTTACCATACAATCTGCCTACCTATATCAACATAACCTATCAATTACATATTCATTTACTTTAAAAGTAACTAAGACTGGATTTGCTTCCGTGAAAATGTATAGCTATCAACTTTGCACGTCTTGCTCAGGCAATTTCTTACTTCTAAGCATCAAAATAATACATTGGCTTCTTTATCTTCAAAGTCCCTTCTAGGGCATCTTGGAGTTACGGTATATTCAATCATATTTTGATTACAGACTTTTTTACTAATTTCGTGTAAAATTGCACATGTACACTGCGTTTGCTTAGATGTTGGGGTGCATTTTAAGTCCAACCAGGAACTCCAGCCTAAGAATCTCTGCTACAGCCTTGCATCAAACATCCTCTCACCCACCTCTGCAAACACTTCTCACTCATGTTTGTTCTTCTTGCACCTAGCCACTACCTGTGGTCCTTATGTGAAGGTGTGTGAGCACTCCCACCTTGAGATTCTCTATTTTTTCCAAGTACCTCCTGTTTCTACTCACAGCAACTCAGAGCGACTATGAGTCAGAATCAACTGGACAGCAATGGATTTTTTTTTTTTTTCCTCTGCTTCTACAAAGACGTAGAAGAAATATTCTCTCGCTAGAACATAATTTGAATTAATCTTTAAAACTAACACTAAGACTTTTATTTTAAAAAAAGAAAAAAAAAAAGAAACGTAGGTATTAGAGATTACATTACTATTTATTGGAAAAGCCAGATTGAGAATGTAAATCTAACTGCTGGACCACGTTGCCTCTCTCGTGTGTGATTTCTGCCACTGGGGTCAAACAAATTTTCCTTCCCCCAATATTGTTTGCAGTGCAATAACCAATGTTCATCTGCCAGAGGCCTAGTTACGCTATATTGCAGGAATTTTAGGGTCACTCTTTATAAAATTTGTAAGATTCTGAGCACCTCTCAGTGTCCTCAAAAATAAATGATTAAAATATAATTGGGATATAAATTCTGTTTAATCAGGTTACTAACAATAAGTAGAAATAGAAGCTTGTTTTTGTTTTTTTCTTACTTCAAATGGGAATTTTTGAAGGCAAAAGGAATAGTTTGGAAACATGGTAATTCGTGGAGTTGAGAACTAAAAAATTTTCTACTAAAGAAGGATTTGGATACTCTGGGAGAGCATAAGAGTGTCGGAGAGAACATGGTAAAGATAAGTAGATTTTCCTAACTGATTCAGATTGATCTGCAGCTCTGGAGGCAGAGCACCTAAAATGTCCCTGGAAACTATCTCGTGACATACTACCACAGGTGGTCAAAGCTCAACGTGACCAGAAAACTAAAGCAATTTATGAAAACAAAGCCACACTTTATCATATGTATAAAACATGAATTGGTGTAAAGCCAAATATATGTAGACAGGGTTCTGCTTACATTTGTAATCTCAGACAGTACTAGCTCTTCTGTTGAATGATGCATTAGCTGAGGCTATAATGCTAATTATTACCAACAGGGCCAACTTAGTGGGTGTAGGACCCATGTAGAAGCAAAGGATTCCACAGTCAGAAGGGGATTCTGTGTTATAGCTTAATGTGTTATGGTTGCCATCTTGAATTTCTTAATAATTTTATCTATGAATGTGTGTTTTTAAGCGAAGACTGATGGGACAACGGAGCTCATGTTGTGGGTTTGGAGGCTAGGCTCATTTGTGGGCCTGCCTCTTATCACCTCTCTGCCTCCCCAGGACAGGTTCTCGGCTACCCAATCCCTTGCTCAGACCCAGTGACCACGAATGCTTCAGTCCCAGGCAGGGGCCTGGGTGCAGACATGGGAAGGGTTGGGTCAGAACATGCTCCCACGTTGGGGTTCTGGTTAGGTTCTGCACTCAGCCTGTGAGTACCCTTGTGCCCAGAGCAGTGCAAGATTAAATACTAAACAATAAAACACCATGGCAGGTTGAGTGCAAGGCTGTGAAAGGAAGGATAAGCTTTTTTTTTTTTTTTTCCCTCTGATTTTTGAACAAAGAGCCTCTCATTTTTATTTTACCATAGTTCCAGCTAACCACATAGCTGGCCCCGCTTATCACTGTAATAACGTGACAACAATAAATTGTTCACAAACTTATCTTTAGAATAATGCTCGAATATCTTCAGATCCTTTGATCCTTTGATTTAATGTGTGTGGGGAAGGGCATGGAATAAAGTTGTTTTTTTTTTTTTTTTCTCTCTCTCTCTTTTGGTTAAACGTATTATAAACCCTTCTTCTCAATTTCAGGAAAGACACACAGGTCACGACATTGGTTCAAGATCCTAATGCAAAAATTACTTAGGAAATTGCATGCTTACTATTTCTCTCTGTGAACAATAACTCAAATTAAAGGTGGTACCTTGTTTGGGAAAATACATAATCTAAACCACAAACATAAAATAAATGGCCCACTGCTGTTATATTCCACTCAGGAATGGGACTTAGCTAATCATTACTGGTTATTCCCTGAGGATATCGGTTTAATGTATTACAGTGGAAAAAAAAAGGTCAACAAGATAGCATACCATGAATAATAGATTTCAAAGTACACAGCAAATAAACAGTAAGAAACAATTTATTTCCTCTTTAGAGTTGAAGTTGAGAACCAGGTGAAATTTTTTTTGACTCCAAATCATAGACCTGTGTTTTTAAGAGATTCTCAGTACTTAGTAGTTCAAACCATTATCATGTTGAAATGCAAACCAATGTCTCTTACTGGCCTGATTAAAATACTTTAGTAAATGTGGAAACAATCCAAATTTCCATCAACAGATGAATGGATAAACAGGATTGTAGTACATACATAAAATGGAGCACTGTTCAGCTATAAAGAGGAATGAAGTTTTGAGAATGCCACCACATGGATGGACCTTACCTTAAGTGAAACAGGCCAGATATGAAAGGACAAATATTACATATTCCCACTTAAATGAAATAGCTAGGAAAAAAAAAAAAAAAAAGATCTAGCATAGGTAAATCCATCAAGACAAAAAAAAAAGATTGAGGATATCAAAGATGAGGAAAAATGAATGAGTAAAAATATTCATTTTCTATTCACTTGTTTTTTGCAATATAATATTCTCTTTAAGTCCTTAAGTGCATTTATATTAAAATTATAGGGATGTATTTCTTAAACAAAACCCACTGCTACTGAGTCAATTCCAACTCATAGCCACACCACATGTTATGGAGTAGAACTCCATCCTGGGCTTTTTTGGGTGTAAACATATGGAAAAGATTTCCAGGCCTTTCTTCTGTGGCACTGCTGGATGACTTTGAGCCACCAGCCTCACCCAGAATTACATGATGTTTTATCCACATTTGTTAGTAGCCAAGAGTAAACCATTTGCACCACTTAGGGATCTTCAAAAAGTTTTTTATAATAATATATTAAGAAAATAACTAGATAACATAGTGCTAGAAAAAAGAATTTAAATTTCTATTTCTGTTTGATAACATAATGTAAATTACCATGCGTCAATTTAAAAGAATGTTGATTACTAAAAAAAAATTTAATTAAAAAAAGCTACAGCATTAAAAAACAACAATAACACACCCTTCAATAATTCCACATTACTTTCAGATAAAATTATATTCACAAATCTTTTGAATTTAATCCTGCCTTTAAATCCAACTTAAATTATTTTCATTCCTTTTACTTCCACTCACCATTTTTTTAAAACATCTTGTAAAACATGAATAACTCAATGAACCAGAGGTATAATAGTGAGTAAATCAGATACTGTCCCTTCAACTATAGAATTTACACTCTAGGGAGAGAGACAGATATTAGTTAAATATTCACCAATATTAATCTATAATTGCTAATTCTGATCAATGGGATACCCGTTTTAAAAAAAAAAAAAAAAAAAAAACCGTTGTTGAGAGTCGCTTCCGACTCACAACCCAACCCTATAGGACACAGTAAATTTGCCCCATAGGGTTTCCAAGGAGCGGCTGCTGATGGATTTGAACTGCCAGCCAACCTTTTGGTTAGCAGCCAAGCTCTTAAGCACTGCACTACCAGGGCTCTGATCAATGTGATAGACATATACAAAATGCTACAGAGAATGCGAACAGAATGCTTGACCTGACGGGGATATTATAGCTTAAGGAGTAAATGCTTGAGCTGATCCTGGACGAACTGATAGCTGTTAACTGGGTGGACACAGGAGGAAAAGCAACCCAGACAGAGGAAGCGGCAGATGTTATGGGCAGGGGCAAGCTTACTGTTTTTGGAAAAGCAGAAAGGATACTAGAAGGGAATTCCATGGTCTTTTATCTATATTTGTATCTAACACACTGCATGGTTTCTTGCACAAGAAGCATTAAATAAACATTCATGGTAAAGAGTGTTAGTTACACAGGTGAGAGCTAACAGGGGTGGCGAGACAAACCAGAGATTAGCAATGTTTGGAAGGTGCTATTTCCCTCTGTCTGGAGAAATGCTGAAAAACCCAGACTCCAAGATCCCCGAGTGAGATCTACAGCCATGTTGGGGGCTTCCTGGCAAGATCCGATGAGTGGGGAAGGGTTATAGTGAGCTCTTGATTCAAGAAGCAGATTAACCTGCCCCCAGTAAAGCAAGAATACACTGGTTTCTCCCCCCTTTTTTGCCGTCTAGTCTTCCATGGAAACCCTGGTGGTGTGGTGGTTAAGTGGTACTGCTGCTAACCAAAGGGTCGGCAGTTCGAATCCGTCAGGCGGTCCTGGAAAACTTTCTGGGGCAGTTCTACTCTGTCCTATAGGGTCGCTATCAGTCAGAATCGACTCCACAGCACTGGGTTTGGTTTGATTTGGTTTGGTTTTGGTAGTCTTCCCCGAGAGCCTCCCAAGGCATATGTGGAAGCTAGAGTGTAATGACTCCTGGAGATTAGGCTTTTCTGAGATATGGGAGAGGGTGGGGAAGGTTAAAAAAAAAAAAAAGCATAGGATAGATTTAAAAGGAAAGAGGGACTCTATCATCACCACTTTCTCTATTTATTGAATTTACAGTCTGGTTGTATTTGTTTCTTAAGCCTGTCATAACAAAGTACCACAAATTGTGTGGCTTAAAAAACAGAAATGTATTGTCTCACAGTTCTGGAGGCTCAAAACCTGAGTCTAGGATATTGTCCATGTTGAATCCTTTTGAAGCTTTTAGGGACAATCTGTTCCATGCCCTGCTCCTCATTTCTGGTAGTTCCAAGGTCCCTTGACTTGCACTGTATTGTGTCACATGGAGTTCTCCCTGTGTCTCCTCCTGTTTTATAAAGACACCACTTAGATGTGATTAGGACCCACTAGACTTCAGCATGACCTCATGATAACATCTTTAAGTATCTTATTTCCATACAAGGTCACAGTCACAGGAACCACTGGGTAGGAATTCAGTATATCGTTTTGAGGGACAAACTATAACACTATTCAAGGAAAATAATTCCTTGCCAATGATTAGACATACCATTGGTGCAAATATATTTTCCCCATAACTCCTTGTGTTAAACGCATAGGAGTGTTGAATTAAAAAATAATAAAAATAATTATTAATAAATTACAAACTGTAAAATGTGCGACGTTCAATATTCTAAGTATCTGACAGCTGTGTTCTTTAATTTGATTTTATTTCATATATTTATATTTTGAGTACTCCAAATATTCATATACCCTAAGTCATCTTTATGTATTTGAAGACATTCCAAGATCCCTGTATTTCATTCAAGCAATAAGTTGTGTTGTGTACCAGCTCTGAGCCACAGACCATGCTATGTTCTGGAGATATGAAGGTGACAAAAACTAATACAAGTTCTTGAGAAACCAAGGAGTGAATGAGGCACCATTAAAGATAACCACAATACAGTTACTTTTTTCTAAAATAAAAACTTAAAAGGAAACATTATAGCATCACAGTGAAATGGATAACTATGATTGGGTGATGGTTGTAGATAAGAAGATAAAAATGGTAGCTGACACTTAGAGAAAAGTAAGAGCGTATCACAAAGAGAAAATACGATAAAATATTTCCCAAGCTCAGAAAGTAGCACGGCAAACACAGAGGCCAGCAAGATCCTGACATGAGTTTGAGTGACAGATCAAATGGAGTGTGGTAAGTAAGAATGTTGTGCTAGAGTTAAGGAAAAGAAAACTTTTGAGGAAGGGGTGGGTTTTGTTTTCTGCTAAGGAATATACATTTATTTCTTTTAAAGTCTTTGCTTTTTTTTTTTTTTTAAGGTGTATAAACTTTTATTTTATTTTTCCTAACAAAATCAAGTACTGAAGCCTAATGTACTGAATAGTGAAAATGTAACTGTTTTGATAAATGGGCTTGGGGAAATTTGCATTCCTTTTTCGCTAATCTTTTTTTTTTTTTTGCCACCCCAAGGTAACTAAACCTTTCAACTTTATGGGACCCATTAAAAAGCCATTGCTAGATATTAGAGAATCAACAAATATGTTTCATAGAAAAATGACATCATTTTATTTTCTGTAAAGAAAATTCTTTTGGCAGCAAAAAGAATAAAGCAAACAAAAAAGAGATTCATTAAGTCATTTTGCTTAGCTCGGTGCTAGAATCTGGGAATACCAAGGTAAATAAGATCTAGTTTCTACTTTTATGATGTTAGTGAAAGTGACGGCTCTAAACAAGCAGCCCAGTCTAGGGTGTGTAGGGCTATATTTGGACTAAGTTCAGTGTGGAATAAGAACCTTTCTCCATCTTGAGAAATTAGTGGAGACTCCTGGGGAAAGTGACATCTAAATAGAGGTCAAGAGGTTAAGTAGGACTTTCTCGGCACAGAGAGGAGGAGGAGGAATAACAGCTCAATCAGATGATACAAAATATTTAAGGACAGAGAAAAAAAGGAACATGATCTTTGGAGAAACTGCTATTCAGACTGAGCATACTAATTATAAGACAGGTTGAAAGATAAATTCAGAAAGATAAGCAATAGCAAAGTCATAAATTATTATAAAAATTATTATAGGTCCCATTAAAACCTCGGCTGCTAACCAAAAGCCTGGCTGTTCAAATCCACCAGCCAATTCTTGGAAACTCTATGGTGCAGTTCTACTCTGTCCCATAGGGTCACTGTGAGTCAAAATTCACTCAATGGCAACAGGTTTGGATTTTATTAACGATATTGGACTCTGTGCTTAGAGAAACAGCGTGTTTTTGAGGTGTTTCAAGAGCTTGGCAATATCATTTAGTGTTATTGTTATGCCCTCTAATGATAGGACCGTTCATATTTGTTGAGGGATTACAACATTTCAAATATCTTTTAATGACATTGAAAGATACAACAAATACTGTAAAGGGGGGGGTAAGTATAATACAAGACAGTGTATGATGGATGATGTAAAGGCAACATAAAGATTTTAAAAAAAACTTTGTACAGATAGGCAGCTTAAGAAAGATTTTTAGCCTCTTTTTTATTCTAAATTGGCAATAATATAAAGGGAAATTCAAGTCTGTTTCCTGTTCAGGGTATCCACAGGAGTACAAGGAGAAAAATTTGAAAATTTTCTAGTTTCTTCTCAAGCAATGGACTTGTGAATGAGATTTCAATTTAGGCGGTCTGAGCTAGACTGAGCTTTTAAATGCTACCATAAATATTTAATTTAGAGAATACTTTTCCAGTGATTAGCATTTGCCAAGCACCATTGTAAGTACTCTACACTCCTTCAGTCTGTGCTCTTAACAACCATATGACATAGAAGCTCTGTGATAGACCTTAATGCAGATGTGAATTAGGAGACAAAGTAAATTAAACAATTGTTCCCAAAGTCACAGAGCTAGTAAGTAGCAGAGCCAGGCTTCCAATCAAAAAGGTCTGACACCAAAGCTCTGCTTAAAATTAACTCATGTGTTAGAAGGCCTTTGTCTTCTTTTTCCTCTCCACCCCGTCCACAGCCTCATTCCATCCTGCACTGGTGAGATGGTTGTCAATAAAAAGGAAGATCGTCCCTTTGCCCAAGGCATTATCCTATTGCGGGTGAGATAAACAATATATAAAATGTTTAAAAAGTACATATTTTTATCAGATTACAATAAATGTTATGGAGAAAAATAAAACGGGAAAATAGAATAGGATGCACAGAGGTGGAGGTTTCAATTTTTAATAGAGTGGTTAGGAATGCTTCACTGAGATGATATTTAAACAAAGGTCTGAAGTAGGAAAGGGAGTGAGACATGGTTATCTGGGGAGAGAGTGTTTCAAACTGGGGGAGCAGCAGTGCAAAGGCCTCAAAATAGGAGTATTCTTGGTAGTTTGAAGAAAAGCAAAGAGTCACATGGGAGTGGGAGCAGAACAAGAGGAAATAATATCTGAAAGATAACGGGGTGGGAGTAGGCAGATTTTGTAGGATCATGCAAGCTATTTTAAATACTTAGATTTTATTATTGGTAAAATGGAAACCACAGAACAGTTTTGAACAGATGAAAGACATGCTAACATGTTTAGCAGGATCATACTATCTTCAGTGGTAAGAATGTACATGGGAAAAAAACAGAAGCAGGTATACCAGTTAATAGGTTATTGCAATAGTTTTGGTCAAGCATGATATTGCTTTATCAGAGTAACAATATAAGAAGTTGTGAGAGGATACTGTATATATTTTGAAGGTAACCGATAACCCTTTGCTGCCCAGGCAATTCCAACTCATAGTGACCCTGTAGAACAGAGTAGAACTACCCTATATTGTTTCTGATGAGTGACTGGTGCATTCGAACTACTGACCTTTTGGTTAGCAGTCAAGCTCTGAACCACTGAGCCACCAGGGCCCCATCTTGAAGGTAGACCTGAGTTTTTATTGAAGGATTAGATATAGGGAGTGGAAGAATGAGAGAAGTCAAAGATAATGCCATAGTGTGGGGCTTCAACAACAGTAAAAATCTAGTTTCCATTTACTGAAATCTAAGAGGGAGAGACTTGAAGGGAAAATGTTTCTTAGATAGGCAAGAGTTTTGTGAAGCAGGCAACAAGGTCCAAGCTACAGATATAAATTTGATAGTCATCTGCTAAGAGTATTGTGAGACTGAATGAAGTAATGAAGAAAAAGGTCCAAGGACAGAACCTTTGGGCATTGCAATATTTAGAATTAGAAAGATGAGGATAAACCAGAAATGGAGCCTGAGGAGGAATGACAATTGGAGTAGAAATTAACAGAAAAAGTATAGAGTACGTGAAGCAAAGTAAAGAAAGTGTTTCAATGAAGGAAGGCTCATTGGCTGCGCCTAATGGTGCTGATAAACCAAGCAAGATAAGGGATGATGTCGGAACATTGTATTTAGCAAAGTGAAGGTCATCGATAACCTTGGCAAGACCAGATTCTGTGGAGTCATGGGCAAATCAGTTGCGGAGTGGTCTGGGGACACTTGGAGAAAATGGTAATAGCAAACACTTTTTAGGAATTTCCTTTTAGGGGAAGCAGAGGTTTGAGTGGTAGCTAGAGGGGAAAAAAAAAAAAAGTGCTGTTAAAACAGTGTTTTTCTTTTTCTTGTTTTTAATGTGATTTTAAAAGAAAGATGTTTTTATATTGATGATAATTATCCAATAAGAAAGGAAGCCCTGGTGGCATAGTGGTTAAGAGCTACTAACCAAAAAAAGGTCCGAATCAACTCCACAGCAACGGGTTTGGTTTTTTTTTTTTGGTTATCCAATAAGAAAAGAGGTCAATGATTCACAAGAGGAAGGGGAGCATTAGGGGGTAAATGACTTTGAGTGCATGAAAAAAATGAGAGCTGGTCTACCAGCGAAGGATTTAGCTTTATCCAGGAGCATGCACAATCATTTTTAGTCTGAAGAGGAAAGGAAGAGTTTTTAGGTTTTTAACGCTAATGGATGGGCAACTGTGGTGACTGGAGGTTATGCAGGTTCCTTTGTAATTTGAAGCTTTTTTTTTTTTTTTTTAAGTAAAATAGAAAGCAGAGTGATTAAGTGAACATGAGAATGGTGGAAGAGGAGGTGTTGGAGTAGAGAAAAGAATGCATAAAAATAATCTGATGAATAACAGAGTAAAGGACTAAGAGAGGGGAATGACTAGGAAAATGTTGTAAGGCTGCTAGATGCAAAAAGGGACCATTAGAGTAAGTCATCATGCATTTGAATAGAGACCAGAGAGCTTCATTGTGTGGTTTTCTACAATTGTTTAGGCTGTGAAGGTTGCATTTATATCTGATTAGTGTTTTGACAAGTGTGTAGGATGCAGCTATGAAAGGGAAAGGGAATTAATAGACACATAAAAGTAACTAATATACTTTTAACATAACTGTAATGAGGAATTATGGAATACAAATGGAGTAAAACAGAAAAGGAAAGACATGAGAGGAGCTTGTGGTAGTATCAATGGATTATAGTTACTGGGAGAGAGTCAAATGATTATTAGGGTTAGGTAGTAGAAGGAATGAGATAGAAGGAAAAGGGTTGGTGGTTTGGGTACTTGAAATTGAGAATTATGGAAGGTCACTGCTGTTGGTAATGATAAAACCTACAATATAACCCTAGAAGTGAGTGTCTGAGCTAGGGTTCAGGCCAAAATTGCAAGAGGAGACGTTCAGGAAAATCTAGGGCAGATAATCATCTGTGTAGATCTGTGTAGATGGTGAAATCACTAGGGATTGTGATATGACTATTGTTGTAAGAAGTGATAGTAAATTAGGAGCAAGAATATTCATGGAATGAATGATTTAGGAGTTAATAGATTACAGAAATAAGCTGAGGTGGTATAATCTGTTGAGAGGAGAAACAAAGAAGAATTAGGGGAAAAGATGAGAGGATGATCTGTAAGTGGCAATGAGAAACAAGAGCATCGCCTACTCTACCTCGAAGCCTGGTCCTGTGAAGGCTGTGAGAGAAAATAGCCACCAGCTGTGCATGACGATTAGGAAGACAAAAGCCCAGGGTTCTAGCAATTCTTGTGGCACCTGAAATAAACTAGAAAAAAACAAGATAATATGAACTCTAGTGGATTCAATGAGGAGCCCTGGTGGTACAATGGTTAAGAGCTCAGCTTCTAACTGGAAGGTCAGCAGTTTGAATCCACTAGCCACACCTTGGAAACCCTACCTGGCATTTCTACTCTGTCCTATATGGTCGCTATGAGTCGGAACCAACTCTACAATATTGGGCTTGGCTTTTTGTTTTTAGTGGATTCAATGTAGAGATTGACGATTGAGGTAGGAAGAGTGGAGGTCTTTCAAAGGGAGAGCAAATTTCTGGAGTTCTCTCTTGACTTCTGCTTCTGAAAGTGGGGAAAACAGGAAAGGCACATATATATTTCAGGCAGTCTGTTGCCCACCTGACCCATGTTAATTGGGTCAATATGTACTCATCACATTGTACATTTACTAATAAATTGAAGTAAAATAAATTCTGGACTCTGTTAAAAATGTCATTATTACCTGTATTCAGACCTTGACTAGGCTTCTTAATCTGGATAAACTGAAGTAATAATTTCTAAAATAAAATCTATGGAAACTGAACCAAATGTTTGCTGTGTTTGTGGTACATAGATATTCATAACTACTGTATGTCATTATAATTTGACCTTTGGTGTTATGAAGTGTCCTTTTTTGTCTTTTATACTGCTCTTTGGCCTGAAATCTAAGTGTATAATATAAGAATTGAAACCACGGAGTTCTTATTATCTTTATTTGTCTGCTAAACCTTTGTCCAACCCCTTTTAGCCTTTTTGTATCATCTTGTTTTACATGTCTCTTTTGAGAATTAGATTTTGTATGTAGCCAATCAGAAGATATTTCTTTCAATAATGGTGATTGTAGCCAATCTGAAAATATTTCTTTCAATTTATTGACATGATTAATATGTTTTATTTGAAATTCATCATATTAATTACATATGTTATATTTACACTACAAATTATGTTTTATGCTGTATTTATCACAAGGGTTCTCCTTTTTGGGCATTTAGAAAGGTATAGTATTTTGTTTTATTGCGTATCTCTATACCATTATCTTTCATGATATCCTTGGAAAAGGGTTAACAAACTTTTTTCTATAAAGGCAGATGGTAAATATTTTTGGCTTGGTTAACACAGCCTCTGTAACAAATGCAGAACTTATGCAAATACAGATCAAACACAGAGATAATAAAGAAACATATAAGGCAAATACTGATGAGAAAATGAAAATAGACTAAAATTCAAGTTATCCATTACCTTAACTCACTGGTCCGCTTTCTTCTTTATACTGTTGTTGTCGTTAGTTGCCTTTGAGTCAAAGGAGCTTACCCAGGAATGGGCTTAGCAAGCAACCAGTATTTACATAACTATTAGAAACATGCTAGAAAGATTACAGCATAAAATAGGTGAAAATTGGAGTACATACTTCTCTGTTATACTGAATAAACTGAAGTAAATATCCTCTCTATAAAACAAGGTAGCAAAGTGAGATACAATGTCTCAAGGACAAATAAGACAATGGAAAGAAATGAAAAGCTATGTGGCAGAATGCAGTAAATATGTAAAGAAGAAAAATGATCCCATCACAAAAATAAAGGTTATATTGGAAATAGATTAACCACTTCACCACCAGGGCTCCTAAAGACCCTATATACACCTAAAAAGAAGTTAGGGACATAAAAAGAGAGAGTTAAGAAAATCTAGTAAAGTGAAATGAAAAGGAAAATGAATAAAAATGGTTTTGAAAGAAAATAATAACAATGTCTGACAGAAAAAGATGATATATATGCATTTTTGTTGACACATAAAGAAATGGGAGCAAATAGAGTTGGATGAATGTAAGCAGAAACAAAGAGAAAAGATTTTCAAAGACACAATTTAAGAAAACTTGCATGTAGTACAGGAAAATTTGAATCTGCATGCAAAAGCAACAATTTATGGTCAGGGAAAAAAATGATGCGAGTCAATTACTACAAGTATAATTCAAAAAAAAAAGTTATCCTTGTGTTTATAAATTGGAATAAAAAAAGACTATCTTCAGAGTCAGGCCATAATGACATGGAAAGACAGAAAATGAAGAAGCATTGTTTCAAAATCACTGGGAAAGTAAAGTGTGATTTAAGAATTTAGACCAAGCTAAACTCTTATTCAAGCATGAAGGCAACAGAGAAATTTATAAACCAAAAAGCAAAAACAAACCATGATCCTAATAAGCCAATTTAGAGGACAAGTTTTAGCAAAGAAATGAATGGGGTAGCTTGGCAAAGCTGTTGTTGTTAGATGCCATCGAGTTGGTTCCTACTCATAGTGACCCCATGTACAACAGAGAAAAACCCTGCCATCCTCACAACTGTTAATATGTTTGAGCCCATTGTTGCAGCCACTGTGTCAATCCATCTCATTGAGGCTCTTCCTCTTTTTTTCTGACCCTTTACTTTATCAAGCATCATGCCCTTCTCTAGGGACTGGGCCCCTCTGATTACATGTCCAAAGTACATGAGATAAAGTCTTGCCATCCTCACCTCTGAGGAGTATTCTGGCTCTACTTCCAAGACAGATTTGTTCATCCTTTTGGCAGCTTGTGGTATATTCAATATTTTTGTCCAACATCACAATTCAAGTCATCAATTCTTCTTCAGTTTTCTCTTCCTTATTCCTTGTGCAGCTTTCACATGCATATGAAGTGATTGAAAATGCCATGGCTTGGGTTAGGAGTACCTTAGTTCTCAAGGTGACATTTTGCTTTTTTAACACTTTAAAGAGGTCTTTTGCAGCAGATTTGCCCAATACAATAGATTGTTTGATTTCTCAACTGCTGCTTCCATGGGCATTAACTGTGGATCCAAGTAAAATGAAATCCTTGACAACTTCAATAAAGCTAGTGAGTTTAAAACCTTTGTAAATGCCAATTAATTTACACAAGTGTGGCAATTAACGTGACAGAATGTGGAATGAAAAAATAATGTTACACTTCATACCGATATAAAAAATAAAAACAAGAGCTGAAAAAATCCAAAAGTCTGAGGCTGTGAAGAAGGTGAAGGATGGAGTGAGGCTGTTGAGGAGGTCGAGACAGGAAAAAGAAGACAGAGTCCTAACACAGTGGTTAATTTTAAGCAGGGTGCTGGTGTCAGGCCTTTTTTGATTGGAAGCCTTACTCTGCCACTTATTAGCTCCGTGACTTTGGAAAAGTTGTTTAATTTACCTTGTCTCCTAATCCACATCTTCACATCTTCATAAAGTTCTATCACAGAGTTCCTATGTCGTGTGGTTGTTAAGAGCATAGACGAAATGTGTCGAGTACTTACAAAGGTGCTTGGCACATGCTAATCACTGGACAAGTACTCTTTAAATATTTAAGGTAGCATTTAAGAGCTCAGCCTAACTCAGACTGCCTAAGTTGAAATCTCTTTCAAAAGTCCATGGCTTGAGAATAAACTTAAAAATTTCAAATTTTCCTTCTTGTACTCACATAGATACTCTGAACAGGAAAAAGACTTGAATTTCCCTTTATATTATTCCCAATTTAGAATAAAGACACGGCCAAAAATCTTTCTTAAGCTGTCTATCTGTACAAGGGTTTTTTTGGTTTGTTTGTTTAAAATTTAAATCTTTATGATGTCTTTACATTATCCATCAGATACTGTCTTGTATTATCCTGACCCCTCTCCTTTACATTATTTGCTACATCTTTCAATATCATTAAAAGTTTCCCTGCATGTGCTATAATTTATTTTACCAATACCCTGTTTTGAGACCTTCGATTTTTATTTCATTGTCTCTTTGCCTTTGTAAAGAATGTTGTGATAAATACTCTTTTAGTGATGATATGTATGGAACCCTGGTGGCACAGTGGTTAAAGAACTTGGCTGCTAACCAAAAGGCTGGCAATTTGAATCCACCAGCCACTCCTTGGAAACCCGTCTGGACAGACCTACTCTCTCCTATAGGTTCGCTATGAGTCAGAATCAACTTCACAGCAATGGGGTAATGAAAATATGTTTAAGCTCATCCATTCTTAATTCCTCTGAATAAATTCTTAGCTGTAGAGTTATTCACTGAAGCTGATATTAGGATGTAGGCAGGGTTTTCTGGCAAGTGGCCCACCTGGGCTGGGATATGTTAACTAGCGAGCACATGCAGCAGCTTTCTAACATGGCTTCAAGATGGCTCCCGGCCCGGGGGCTTCTGGGATTTGTAGCAGGACTTATTATGGGATGTCACACCAGCACAATCCCTCCCGTAGTGCCAGTTCAATTCCTGTCTCGGGTATTTGCATCAGGCAGATGTCATCCGTCAGTCACCTTGTGGATATCTAAGCATGCTCCGGGGACCAGATCGGGTTGGTCCTTCTGAAAAACATCTTAAAAGGGAGTAGACGGTTTGTTTCCCGATGGCACATTCCAGGATGGGGGTTTTATGTCATTAGCCAACCACATAGTATTGTAAGTAAGTTGCAAGTTGCAGGTGTTGCAGGGTTCCCTCCCTGTTTCTTCCTTATCTCAACTGCTGTTGAGCCTATTCTGACTCATAGCTACCGTATAGGACAGAGTAGAACTGCCCCACAGGGTTTCCAAGGAGTGCCTGGGGAATTCAGACTGCTAACTTTTTGGTTAGTGGCCATAGCTCTTAACCACTACGCCACCAAGGTTTCCTTCAGCACTGAGAGTTCCTGTTTATACCTCTGCCAACAACCAATAAAAGCATCTATTTTAGTCACTCTCAGTTTTCAGGTTAAAATGCTACCTTACTGCTTGATTTTGCATATAATCCCTTACTATTGAGACATATAGTAACTGTTAGACACAGAATTTAAGAGTCAAATTTCTACATTCAAATTTTGGATTTGCCAATTCCTGGCAACGTGTCTTTATGAAGTTAATCTCTCTTAGACTTAGCTTCTTCATCTGTGAAATAAAGAAAATGGCAGACAGTATCTTCTAGTTTTTTTAAAGGGTTTAATTGATATATTGCATGTAGAGTTGCTTGAACATGGTATATGACTAGTAACTGGTAGCTAATGTTAGTGATTTATAGGTAAAGGGCGTCTTCAGGTTTTTGTTTTTTTTTTTTTAATTGAGGTATTTGTTATTATTCTTCTCTGTGTTTTTATCAGTGGAAAGGCTGTTATATGCAAAAGTGCCTCCAGGAAATTGGCCTACCCCCTGCCAGCTTTCAGTTTGCCATGACTTTCCGGTCCAGCAGTTTCCAGAATAGCTGCTTTGGAAAGCTACTGATCCTCACTGCCAAATAGTGGTTAATTGCTGTTTCCACATCTACGCAAGCCTACCCTTTCCTCCCATCCTCACAAGGCCACAATCTCTGATTCCTTCCTATAATTCTGCTTTCTGTCAGAGGGCAATTATGAGTCTGGCGTTGCTGTCTTCCTTCTATCGGATCCCATCTGTGCTGTATCTAAAAGAAGTTAATTCAGATTCCTGGCAAGTATGCATTATAATTCCCAAGTTTATAGTACTGATATAGGTGTCTCTCTTCTAGGGTTATTTCATAAAGAACTTGTTTCATGTCATTACTTTACCCCAAAGTTTGTCCAAGATACATATTTCAGACTCTCAGTGTTTATAAATAAGAACGCTGTCAATGTGTTTTTGTGGCTTTTTCCCCCAAGGGAAATAATTCCTTTGACATGAATTCTTCAGATGTTCTTGGCTAGCTTCCAGGTATTTAGAAATAAATAGATGAATAAACACTAGAGCTTATTTAATTTCATGTCATGTGTAAATCCCACTTATTGTCTGTTTAACTGAACACTATATTGAACATAAATCTTTTAGTACTTTGTTTTTCTTTATCAGAGCTAAAAAAAAAAAAAAAAGTCCTCTTGTTAGGGATTTAGTCTTCTACCCCTGAATTACCATCCTACTGAGGGAATGGCACATTATGGAACATAATGTGATTTACAACAAATTTGTAATTAAGATCTGTTGCTCTGTCTTTATGTGATTAATGAGAGACAAAAGTTTCATTTTTGTTTTTTTTTTTTTTACAATTAAAAATTTATTTATAAAAATCTAACTCACCACTCCGTAAAGGGTCACCAAGTGTTTATGACAAAAGAAGTAAATGCCGTGGGATTAGAAAGACTCAGGAGACCTTTAGTTCTCAGAGAACTCTGATTCAGAACTCCCAGAAATGAGGCAGAGATGATAGATGCAATGTTTTAAAGTGTAAAAAAAAAAAACAAGGTCATCTGATGAAAACCCAGGGGAGGCCCAGAAAATAGCATTACCAGTTATAAGAGAAAAATGAGATCATTCTAATTAAATTTCACCACTTTTTTTCTTATTCAAATATTATGATTTTTAAATAAATACTATTAATACTTCCTACTTAGCTCTACTTTGTTTACTTCTTTTATTTTTTAGAAACTGAATGGGCTTTACATAAAAGGAAAAAAGAACATGTTTTAAGGAAAGAAAAAAAAGGAAGCTTCAAGAAAAAACATATACATAAGAAATATATTTGTTTTGGCATCTCTAAACCAAACCCAAAAAAACAAACCCACTGCCATTTAGTTGATTTCAATCCATAGCAACCCTAGAGGACAGAGAAGAACTCCCCCATAGGGTTTCCAATGTGTGGCTGGTGGCTTTGAACTGCTGACATTTTGGTTAACAGTCTTATCACTTAACCACTGAGCCCTTGGCATCTCTAGGACCCCCAAATTGCTTCATAAAGCCCTGTTTACAAATCAAAGGGTTTGTCAAAACTAATCCTTTACCATGATGCATCTATGTCAGAATGGAGCAAACAAAAGCTACTGTCTCTGTTACCCAATATTTTTAATTTTGTTATTTCGTTTTGTTTCTATCCTGGGCTTGTAGAAACATATAATAACTAAGTGTAGGTTCTCTACTGAAGAGGAAGATTTATTATAAGTGTATTTTGGCATCATTTGTAGTTCCTCTTACTATGAATTTTTCAACTGAATGGAAAACATTCCATCTTTGTTCTATCACCCAAAACACTTGGACTATTAGTAAACTCTCCCCTTTTATTTCTTTGTTAATAAATTAATTAACACACTATACTACCTTACTACCTAAGTGTGGTTTGTTGGACATTTGCAGTAAGTAGCATTACCCAGGAGCTTTTAAAATGTGGGCTCGCGGGCCCTATCCCTGATTTCCCGAATCAAAATCTGCATTTTACATTGATCCCTGGATGATCAAATGAATATTAAATTTAGGAAAGTGTGACTAATATCTACTTATCAACCATTTTCTCTTTAGTTCCTTGCTTGGTTTATGTCCCACCCAGTATTGAGGTTGCTTGAGGGAGACTGCCAATAATTCCCTAATCATCAAATCTCCTTTTTGCTCAGGCCACTTCATCTTCCAGCCTTTCTTTGTTGTGTTTTAACGTCGGCCAATCTTCTTTTCTAAAAAATCTTCCTTTCCCGAGTCTTCTATGGCAGTAGTGACACTTCCCTACCTTTATTTTGGAATGATGCCTCTTTATTCCCTTTCTTGATTCGTCTAATATCAAAGGCATGAACACTCCAATATTCTGAATTTTACCATCATTTTTATTCTTTTCTATTCCTTGATCAAATTACATGCACTCCTAGAACTTGAATAATTATGTTGAAGTATGTGATGTCTAAATCCTTATCTCTTGCCCTCATTTATCTCCTCAAATATATTTAAAACAGCCTGATGAACATCTCAACTTGGATACTGTAAAAATTAGTAGATCCAAACTGAACTTAGAGCTTTCCTTCCCAAACTAAATATTTTCTTCTGCTTTGGTTATTAAAACAAAATGTCATGTTTTATTTCTCAATACATTATAAATTCCTTAAAGATGTGTATTAATTTAATTCTTCTTAGCATTTTACAACCTGAAGGTAGTACTAATAAACTTACCTCATCAACCAAATTCTTGCGTACATATGTCATTTTAGTTGTATTTTACTAAAGTGATTCTTTGGACTATCTTGTGGTGTTCTCTAAATTAGAGACATAATAACATAAGGCACCCTGGTAGCCCAGTAGTTAAGTGTTCAATTGCTAACCGAAAGGTCAGTACTTTGAGCCCACCAGGCAAAAAGATATGGCTGTTTGCTTCTATAAAGATTAAAACCCAAAAGATTACAGCCTTGGAAATTCTGTGGGGCAGTTTTACTCTATCCTATAGGGTCACTATGAGTCAGAACCAACTAGACAGCAGTGGGTTTTATAATAACATAAGAAGAGGTAGTTGAGGAAATAAAGCTGTCCTATTTTTTAAAGAATGCTAACTCACTACAAATACAATATAATCTCAATCCAAATACCAACATCATTCTTTAATGAGATGGAAAAACTGATCTTTAATTTTATATGGAAAGGAAAGTGGCCCTAGATAAGTAAAGCGTTATCGAAGAACAAAATAGGAAGCCTCACAATACCTGATCTCAGAGCCTACTATATAGCTACAGTAGTCAGAACAGCCTCGTACTAGTATACCCACAGACACATTGACCAATGGAATAGAATCGAGAACCCAGATGAAAATCCATCTACCTACGGGCACCTGATCTTCAACAAAGGCTCAAAGTCCATTAAATGGGGGAAAAGAGCCATCTTTTTAACAAATGGTCCTGACAAAGCTGGATGTCCATCTGTAAAAACATAAAACAAGATCCATACCTAACACCATACACGAAAAGTCATTCAAAATGGATCAAAGACCTAAATATAAAACAAAAAACTATAAAAATGGTGGAACTAAAAATAAGATCAACACCTGGGACCCTAATATATAGAATATATAGGATACAAATCGTAACTAACAATACACAAAGATAAGCTAGATAACTAGGATCTTCTAATAATTAAACACTTATGCCCATCAAAAAACTTCATCAAAAGAGTAAAAAGAGAACGTACAGACTGGGAAAAAAAATTTGGCTATAACATATCCGACAAAGGTCTAATCTCTAAAATCTATAGTAAAATCCAACACCTCTACAACGAAAAGACAAATAATCCAATTAAAAAGTGGCCAAAGGATATGAACAGATCCTTCACCAAAGAAGACATTCAAGTGCCTAACAGACACAGAAATAAATGCTCACGTTCATTAGCCATTAACCTAAATAAATAAATAAATAAAAGTTGCTGTCGAGTTGATCCTGACTCATAGTCTCATAGTGACCTATCTCTAGAGATCTTACAGAACAGAGTAGAATTCCCATAGGGTTTCAAAGGAGCACCTGGTGGATTCAAAATGCCAACTTTTTGGCTATCAGTTGAGCCCTTAACCACTGTGCACTCCAGGCTTCCCATTAGCCATTAGAAAATTCAAATAAAAATTACAGTGAGATACCATCTCACCCCAACTTTAACGGCACAAAAAAAGAAAACAGAAAATTAACAAATGTTGGAGAGGCTGCAGGGAGATTGGAACTCTTATGCACTGATGCTCGTAGTGTAAAATGGTCCAACCATTTTGGAAAATGATATGGCACTTCCTTAAAAAGCTAGAAATAGAAATACCATACAATCCAGCAATCCCACTCCTGGGACTATATCCTAGAGAAAAAAAGCTGTCACACTAATAGACATATGCTCACTTGTATTCATTGCAGTGTTATTCACAATAGCAAAAAGATGGAAACAACCTAAGTGCCCATCAGCAGATGAATGGATAAACAAATTATGGCACATACACACAAAGGAATACTAAGCAACAATAAAGAACAATGATGAATACGTGAAACAACTCACAACATGGATGAATCTGGAGGTCATTACACTGAGTGCAATAAGTCAATCACAAAAGAACAAATACTGTATGAGACCACTATTATAAAAAACTCCTGAAATGTTTACAAACAGAAAGAAACAATCTTTGGTGCTTCTGAGGGAGGGGAAAGGTGGAGAGGGAAAAACTGTAGACAATAGTTAAGTGGTAATTTTGGTAAAGGGTAAAACAGTACACAATACTGGGGAAGTCAGCATAGCTTGACCAAACCAAGGTCATGGAAGCATTATAGACACACCCAAACTCCCTGAGGGACCAAATTACTGGGCTGAGCATTGGGAACCATGATCTCCATGAACATCTAGCTCAATTGGCGTAAAATAGTTTATAAAGAAAATGTTCTACATCCTACTTTGGTGAGTAGAGTCTGGAGTCTTAAAAGGCCTTCTAAGATACCTCTACTGGTCCCACTCTGGAGCAAGGGAGAATGAAGAGAACCAAACACACAAGAGAAAGATTAGTCCAAAGGAGTAATGGATCACAACTACCAAGCCTCCACCAGACTGAGTCAAACACAATTAGACGGCACCTGGCTACAACCACCACCAACTGCTATAACAGGCCTATAAAACAAACAATAACACACATAGTTTAACCATGTATATGAGACCAAATGGGCACTCCAGCCCCGGGGCAAGGACTAAAAGGCAGAAGGGGACAAGAAAGTTGGATGAAAGGAAATGGGAAATCCAAGGTTGTGAAGAATAGAGTGTTGACACATCAAGGGGTTGGCAACCAATGTCACAACAATATGTGTATTCATTGTTTAATGAGAAACTAATTTGCTCTGTAAACTTTCACCTAAAGCATAATAATAAAAAGGATACCAAATCACTACTTCAAGCATATACAAATTAAAGATATTTATATTTTTATATCTCTATTTTTATCTTTCTCAATTTACCTATCTCTGTATCTATTAAAATCTACAAGTAATATGCCAATGTGACTACAATAATTTACTCTTTGAGAAACCAGTGGAAGAATTTGCCAAGAATGGTTGTATGACATCTGTATATACAATTTGTGGTACAAACCCTTATCTTCATTTACTGTACTAGTATTTCCTTGTTCACTATTCCTACTAAGTGTTACCTTGATATCACCTATGTTGATTCAGGTTGGATTTTTCACATTTTTATTAGGGTTGATATGCAATCAGCGGAAAACTCTTTATTCCTTTAATGGCTCCAGATTAGACGTAAACTTAGAAAATCCACTCTCCCTATTTCTGTAACTATTTCTTTCACAGTCTAGGAGGCTGGAAGTCCAAATTCAGCATGCCGGCTCCAAGGGAAGGCTTTTTCTCTCTGTCGCCTCTAGAGGACAGTCCTTGTCATCAATCTTTCCCTGGTCTAGGAACTTCTCAGTGCAGGAACCTCGGGTCCAAAGGATGCACTCTGTTTCTGGCATTGCTTTCTTGGTGGTATAAGGTCCTCCAGGTGTCTGTGCACAATTCTGTCTTTCATATCTCAAAAGAGATTGACTTAAAACACCACAATCTAATCTTGTAGATTGAGTCCTACCTCATTAACATAACTGCCTCTAATCCCACATCATTACCATCGTAGAGTTAGGATTTACAACACAGAAAAATCACATCAGATGACAAAATGGTCGACAATCACACAATACCTGGAATCACTGCTTAGCCAAATTGATACACAATTTGGGGGCACATAAATCAATCCATAACAAAACTGTACACTTATTATTGTAGGTACTGTTCAAGCTTTGCACACTGAAGGGCATAAAATGCAGTGGAGATCACAGTCAACAGAAAAAGAGACAGATTTTGGACTTGACTTACAATTTATGCTCTATTAAATACCTAGATAAATAACTAACTTTCTGAGATTACATTTCTTCATCTGTAAAATGTTCTTAATTAAACATACCTAAAGGGGGGGGGGGCGGTTAAAGATTAAACAACAACATTATACAGTCACTGGTAGCACAGGGTTTTGGGATTAAAACCAAAAAACCAAACCCATTGCTATCAAGTAGATATCAACCCATAGCAAACCTATAGTGACTCTATATTTAAATAATACTTTTTAAAACTGTAAAATCAACATTTTCTTTGTGCTTAACACACATTACCTAGTTTAAAACTTTCAATAACCATATGATAGGGGTCATAATAATAATTAGCACAATTATTATTGTTGTATAACAATACCACTACTTGTCTGTGGTGACTTACGTGCTGCCATGATGCTGGAAGCTATGCCACCAATATTTCAAATACCAGATGGTTGCCCATGGTGGACAAGTTTCAGCAGAGTTTCCAGACTAGGACTGACTAGGAAGAAGGACCTGGCAATCTACTTTTAAAGGAATTTACCAGTGAAAACCTTATAAAAAGCAGCAGAACATTGTCTGATATAGTGCCAGAAGAGATGCTCCTTATGTTGGAAGGCACTCAAAAGACAACTGGAATGAGTTGTTTCCTCAAAGTAGAGTCCAGCTTAAAGAGGTGGATGGTGTCAAGCTTTCGGACTTTCTTTGTGGGTGACTCAAAATGACAAAAAACAACTGCAAACATCCATTAATAATTAGAACATGGAATGTATGAAGTATAAATCTAGAAAAAATTTAAATCATCAAAAATGAAATGGAATACTTAAAGATTGAATCTTATGCATTAGTGAGCTGAAATGTACTGGTATTTGTTATTTTGAATCAAAGAATCATATGGTCTACAATGACGGGAATGACAAGTTGAAGAGAAATGATGTCCCATTCATCCTCAAAACATTTAAAGATATATCCTGGTACAATGCTGTCAGTGATAAGAAAATATCCATACACCTATAAGGAAGGCCAATTAATAAGACTGTTATTCAAATTTAGACACCAACCACTAATGCCAAAGATGAAGAAATCAAAGATTTTTATCAACTACTGCAGTCTGAAATGGATCAAACATGCAATCAAGATGCATTGGTCATTACTGGTGATAGGAATACAAAAGCTGGAAACAAAGAAAAGGGTTCAGTAGTTGCAAAATATTGTCTTAGTGATAGAAACAACACCAGATGTCACATGACAGAATTTAAAAGACCAACGACTTCTTCATTGCAAATACCTTTTTTTCAACAACGTAAACAGTAACTATACACATGGACCTCACCAGAAGAAACACACGGGAATCAAATCAACTACATCTGTGGAAAGAGGCGATGGAGAAGCTCAAATCATCAGTCAGAACAAGGCTAGTGGCGAACTGCAGAACAGACCATCAATTGCTCATATCCAAGTTCCAGTTGAAGCTGAAGAAAATTAAAACTAGTCCACAAGAGCCAAAGTACAACCTTGAGTATATCCCACCTGAATTTAGAGACCGCCTCAAGAATAGATTTGATGCATTGAACACCAATGACCAAAGACCAGACAAGTTATAGGGTAACATCAAGGACATCAAACATCAAGAAGGCAAAAGGTCATTAAAAAGACAGGAAAGAATAACAGACCAAAATGAAACTTGCTCTCTAACTTAGAGTACCTAAAATAAATGGAAGAAGTGATGAAGTAAAAGAGATAAACAGAAGATTTCAAAGGGCAGTTCAAATGTGCAAAGACCAGGAGTTAGAAAGAGAAAAGAGAAGAAAATGCTTGGCATTTCTCAAGCTGAAAGAACCGACAGAAAAATTCAATCCTTGAGCTGTAATATTGAAGGATTCTGTGGGCAAAATACTGAACATCTCAGGAAGCATCAAAAGAAGATGGAAGTAATACACAGAACCACTATGCCAAGAAAATTGGTCAACGTTCAACCATTTCAGGAAGTAGCATATGATCAAGAACCAATGATATTAAAGGAAGAAGTCCAAGCTGCACTGAAGGCAATGGTGAAAGACAAGACTCCAGGAGTTGACAGAGTACCAACTGAGATGTTTCCACAAACAGATACAACACTGGAAGTGCTTACCCATCTATGACAAGAAATTTAGAAGATAGCTACCTCCGCATATTTGTACCCATTTCAAAGAAAGGTGATCCAACAGAATGCAGAAATTACTGAGTAATGTTCTTAATAGCACACATAAGTAAAATTTTGCTGAAGATCATTCAAACACAGTTGCAGCAGTACATTGATGAGGAACTACCAGGAATTCAAGCCAGATTCAGAAGAGAATGTGGAATGAGGGATACCATTGCTGATGTCAGATGGATCTTGGCTGAAAGCAGAAAATACAAGAAAGATGTTTACCTGTGTTTTCTTGACAATGCAAAGGCATTCTACCGTGTGAATCATAACAAATTATGGATAACATTCAAATAGGAATTCCAGAACACTTAATTGTGCTCGTGTGGACTCCTGTACATTGACCAAGAGGCAGTTGTTGAAACAAAACAAGGAGATACTGCACAGTTTAAAGTCAGAAAAGGTGTGCATCAGGCTTGTATCCTTTCACCGTACTTATTCAGTCTGTATGCTTAGCAAATAATCTGAGAAGCTGGACTATATGGAGAAGACAAGGCATCAGAATTGGAGGAAAAGGCATTAACAACTTGAGATATGCAGATGACACAATGTTGCTTGCTGAAAACAAAGAGGACTTAAAGCACTTACTGATGAAAATAAAATACTACAGTCTTCAGTAAGGATTTCACCTCAACATAAAGAAAACAAAAATCCTCGCAACTGAACCAATAGGCAACATCCTGATAAATGGAGAAAATATTGAAGTTGTCAAGGATTTCATTTTACTTGGATTCATAATCAACGGCCATGGAAACAGCTGTTGTGAAATCAAATGAGGTATTGCATTGAGCAAATCTGCTGAAAAGGGCCCCTTTAAAGTGTTAAAAAGCAAAGACGCACCTGACCCAAGCTATGGTATTTCCAATCACTTCATATGAATTGGAAAACTGCACAATGAATAAGGAAGAACAAACAAGAATCGACGCCTTTGAATTATGGTGTTGGTGAAGACTATTGAATATACCATGTACTGACAGAAGAAGGGACAAATCTGTCTTAGAAGCAGTACAGCCAGAATGTTCCTTAGGAGAGAGGACAGTGAGACTTCACCTCATGTACTTTGGACATGTTATCAGGAGGGACTAGTACCTGGAGAAGGACATCATACTTGGTAACGGATGATCACAAAAGAAGACCCTCAAAGAGATGGATTAACACAATGGCTGCAACAATTGGCTCAAACGCAGCAACAGCTGTGAGGACGGTACAAAACCAGGCAGTGTCTTATTCTGTCGTACGTGTTGTCTCTGTGAGTGGGAACTGATCTTACGGTATCTAACAACAACAAAAACATACAGCAGTAATTATTAGCCTACAACAAGTGGTCAATTTATGTTAATTTTTTTAACTTTTGTTATTCCCTAATTATTTCCTTTCATCTGCTTTGCTTTATAAGTTAGGGTTCAGGAACACTGTTTTCAGATGCACGTTGTGCTAAATTCTGGCTGTGTGTCAATACTATCTCTGAATCTTATTTCTCCACTTACGAAACGGAATCATAATGCTCAAATGAGATAAAGCATTTAAAACTGCTGTGATAACTCTAAAGTGGTATTTAATATGATTTTATTGAAAGTAATATTGATCATCCACTAATTCATTCAACCAACGTTTTGAATGACCAATCATTTCTGGCCTTTGTGCTGAACACTCAAGAACGATACAAAAAGTGTCTTCCTTGAAGGAATTCACAGAGTAGTAGATGATATAATCTTACATAAGGTAGCTGCGATAGTGTGATACATTGATGATGATAGGGTTAGGCACAGGATGACTGAAGGATGACCCTGAATTGAGTAAAACCAGAATTCACTTGACTGATTTTACATGAAAATATTGTAACTGAAGGTTGACTGTTCTTTCAATTATCACTTTCCTTTTCTCTCAGTTTTAACCCTGATCTTTTTGTGTCTTCCCCCATCTAACTCTTCTGCCCTTCTACTCTAAGGTCAGATTCCATTACATGACTGACTCAAAATAAAATGGTCTCATAGGCAATTCAGATAAAGCTAAGATGTCTGCCTTGGCAAGTGTGAGGGTTTAAATGATGTGTGTGACAGCTATTGGGTGTGTTTGTCCAACTTTTTTTTTTTTTTTTAACAAAATGCCTTGAGGTCCCATGCCATTCTCAACTCTACTGGTATGTTGTAATTTGCCCTTTCATTTATACCTGTCTTGGAAATGATGATCTTTTATCTTTAACTTCAAAAGATAACTTAGCTACCTCCAAGTAAAAATTACACAGAAGCTGCTAAACTTTCACTGATGTGAGAAATACTGATGCAAAAGCTGTTAACTTCTTAGTCATATCCTTTTATTATTATGTTTATCTTCATGGTTCAAAAGATGCCAAATGCAAAGTTTATAGCAATGGCTGACAGATTCTTTGCCAGTAGCAAAATAGTTTAAGTGTGTTGTAGATTCTGCATGGTCAAATTGAATTCAGAGACAGTTTGACTCACTACTACAGGCAATGATTAATTTTATTAGGGGGAAAAGTTGCCACCAAGTTAGTCTGTCACTCACAATGTCCAATTTCATTTTAAAATGCTTTAAACATCATTGGATACAAAGCTTGGTTCACTGTGAATTCACAAATAAAATTTAATGAAAATCTAACACAAACCTTGTACTAGCAGTTAACAATATATGGAATAAGTTAGAAAATTCTGTTGTTTCTAAGAATGTATTTTCTAGACTTAACTACTAAGCAAAATTTTCAAAGGGATCTCCCTAAGACCTAATAACTACAGAAACACATTCAACATACATTCTTCCTTAAATAGTAATGTTTTTGAGCGTTAACTCTGATTAAAGTTTAGAATCTCTGTAAAAAATGAGAAGAGTAACCCATATAAAACCGTGAAATTTGGAGAGAGAGGACATGGAAGAAAGAGACAGGATGAACAGGGAGACCACTGTTAAAAGCTTTACATCATTTATACTTTATTTATGCAGTGTTAATCCTTAATTATGTGTGTGTGTGTGTATGTGCATGTGCGCTCCTGTGCGTGTGAGTCTGTTCATTAAATAAGGAAAAGCATATCAGATGAAAAAATGTCTGAGTAACCTTAGCCACTGGAAATCAGAAGTTTGATTAGGTGATAGCAATATCTCTGGTAGCTCCAGAATTCTAATTGTCCTTTAGTATATAAGACTTCATTAATGCAGAAATATTAGTCTTTGAATTTCTTTGATTATATTGGTGAATTTCAAATGATTTTATAGTGAAAGAAGTTTAGTTCTGAAGGAAAACAACGAGGGTGCTGTCTATAAAATATAAAATTATTATGTGTTGTATCAATGTATGTTATCATATCATCATATCACTAATGAACACATTTTTCTATCAACTAATATAATGCCATTTTCAATCTCTAAAAGAGTATGTGATTGTAAGGCATTATTACCTTTATATACCCCCAAGGACTATCTTAGAGAGTTATATGTAATGAAATCATATTCATCTATCTTCCAGGTTTCATGTCAAATTTAAGTCAGATTAGGTAGCGATTGTGACTAGCTAACAAGGGAGAAAGAGTAAAAGATGACCAATGGGCAGATCTTTTCCCAGTCCCAAATATTGATGTAAACTAAATACATCATTTAAGAGTTTATAAGTATCTCTAAAAATGTATGTTAACCTTTGTGGCAAAAAGTTATATATATTTGCTTCAGAGTAGCAAGTATGTGAACAAATTAGGGATGAAAAAGAACAGGAATTTTATATCCCTGAAATAAGCATCTGCATTGTTTTTGCTTGCTTCCAAAGTCAGGTGACTAGGGTCACAATGAGTTGAAATCAACTCAATGGCACACAACAACCCTTTTTACGGAAGCAGATCACCAGGCCTTTTCTCCCACAGAGTGTGTTTGGACTGCCAATCTTTTGTTTAGCAGTTGAGCACCTAACCATTGTGCAACCAGGATTTGTTATATCAAGATGAGGAAGGACTTATCAAAAACTAGTCATCAAAGAGCCAACAGTTGCTGGTGTTATTCTCCAAGCACAAAGACGGTGCAACACTAATCAATAAAAGGGAAAGACAGAATGAGGGAAAGAAGATAAAACACAAAGAATAACAAAGAAAAGCTGTGTTTCTAAAACTATGACCAGTTTATACAATAAAACTCTCTTTTAAAATATTTAGGCATTGAAAACATTTCCCAGCCAAGTTTACGATGGAAACATTTAGGTTACACTTCCCCCAAGCACATAATAGAGAATGGTTACAGTATATATGTTTTCTTAGATTTTATAAATGTCCATTCATGTCGACTGCAATTAATGCTTGTTTGGCCATTTCTCTTCAGTAGCTAATAACTCAGTGATTGTGCTATTTGTGTGTGTGTGTGTGTGTGAACAATTTAATATCCTCCTTTATAACAAGAGCAACACTATATGGATAGTTTGACTAGTGATGTTTTGATTACTGTAGCTTTGCAGTAAAATTAAAAAATGGAAACGTGAGTCCTCCAAATGTGTTCTTTGTCGAGACTCTTTTGGCTATTTTCATATGGATTTTAGGATAGCTTGTTGATTTTTGCAAAAATGGAAGCTAAAATTTTAAAAGGAAATGTATTGGATTTGTATAACAGTTTTGGGAATATTGTTACTTTAATAATATCGTCTTCTAATACATGAACTTGGGCTGTCTTTCCTTTTACTGAGTGGTTCCCTGTACGTATTAGAGTATGTCTTCAATGCTCTGACAATAGTTTATAACTCTTCTTTGACCTTTTTCTTCCTGCTTAAGTAGAGTTCAAGGTCAGTCAGAAGTAGGCCTTCTCAAGGCAATGTCTTGGTTTTCCTAGATCTGCCTTAACAAAATGCCTCATAAGGGTGACTTTAAAGAATAGAAATTTATTGTTGCAAAGTTCTGGAGACTGGAAATCCAAATCAGAGTATTGGCTGTGTTGATTCCTTCTGAGTGCTCTGAGGCAGGACCTATTTCATGCCTCTCTCCTATCTTCTGGTGGCTACAGGTAGTCCTTAGTGTTCCTTACCTTGTAGATGTATTTTCACATGATGTTGTCCCCACACTCCCCGCCCCACGCCACCGGGTGTCTCTATGACTGTTTTCCTTTACACACTCAAATGGAATTAAGTCCCACCCTACTCTTGTGTGACCTCATGTTAATCTAATGGGTAACATCTCAAAGACTCTGTTTCCAAACAAGGTCATATTCCAAAGCTTAGGGGTTAGAGCTTCAACATATGTCTTTGGGAAACACAATCCAAACCATGACATAAGCACAGCCCTTCTCATTTGCGTGGCCTTTTAGTTTCCCAGGAATTTGTCAGAAGAATATGACATCTTATATCCCAGCTTCTGATTTTCAGTTTTTTGGACACCATCTTGTTAGTCTCCACTGGTAATACCAGCTCAGGCAGCTGCAACGTTAAATAATTACTGCTAATCATTTCCCACAAATACCTTGGGGATAGGACTGTTCTAATAGTGTGAGCTTTAAGTCAGATCAAATAAAAACAAACCCTTGGAATGGAGCCCTTCAGCAACCTGCTGAACAGGTCCTACAGCGATGATTCTCTGGAGTTATGGCTTCTGTTGGTCTCCATAGTTGCTCTCATTCCTCCATTAACTGCTTTGTTGTTGTTGTTATAGTGGCCTTATAATCAGCTCCAATTCATGGTGGCCCTATAGAACAGAAGAAAAAAAAAAAAAAGTGCCTTGTCTTGAGTCATCCTCAAAAACATTGGAATGTTTGAGCTCATTATTGCAGCTATCTTCTCAATAAATGGTGGGTTTCCCTCATTTTCACTGAAGCTCTACATTACCAAGCATGATGTACTTTTCTAGCAATTGATCTTTCCTAATGATGTGTCCAACATGTAAACAAGATAAAGTCTCCCCATCCTTACTTATAAGGAACATTCTGGGTGTACTTTCTCCAGACCTGAGGTGTTTGTTCTTCTGGCAGTCCACAGTATATTCAATATCCTTTACCAACACTGTAATCCAAATGAGTCAATTCTTCTAGGATCTTTTTTTTTTTTTTTTTTACTGCTAGGAAGTAGCAGTTTTCATAGCTACTGTAGTTTCAGTCGGAATTGACTCGATGGCACTGGGGTTTGGTAGTTTCAGGGTCCTTGGTTTTCAAAGTCCCTGCAGAGATGAAGAGAGGGGGAAATGGGATTAGGGCAAATTAAAATGACACAAAACTGACTCTTCTTAACTAAGATTCATCTGTTTTTCTTGAATAAATTCTCTTCAGATAGTTTTAAGACTTCAGTTAATTTCCAGAGTATTGAAAATGTTGATCTTGATAGATTTTGTCTATGTTCTTATTGCTTTTAAGGAGAAGTAAATTTATTGAGGTCATTGCTCACCACTCCAGGTCATTCTTCTGATTTTGTAGTTTCTGTATGTAAATTCAGTAAATCTCCTGGCTCCAGCATGTAGAAGAGTAGTTACTAAAATATAAAGTGGAGAAAAATTAAAATTGTAGTTGTCTTTAAAGGTGAAGTTGGGGAATAAGTACTGGAAAAGAAAGGTGGACAGAAATGTTTGGGGATGATATTAATGTATATTTTGACATAGGTCTGGGTTACACGGCTATAGGCTTATGTCAAGAATTTGTGGATGCACGATTAAAATCTCTGCACTTTATTGTGTGTAGATTGTATATCAAAACTGCAAGCAAATATTGAATTCTTGTAATACTACCTGTTCTAAAGTATTCAGGGAAAAATTTACTGATGTGCAATTTACTTGAAAAGTGTCTAAAAAAAAAACTCATGAATGGATACAGGAATTGATAGATAGGTGAAAAATCAAGTTTAGTAACAGTTAACTCTATACAGGTACAGTCAGCCCTCTGTTTCTGTGTGTTCCACATCTATGAATTCAACCAACCACAGGATAGAAAATATATGGAAAGAAAAAAGAATATCCCAAAAAGCAAAACTTGGATTTGCCCTGTACCATGCTGAATCCACATGAAGTCGTGTGTACCATCACCTGCTGTAGCCTCCTGCCATTTCACAGGTCCTCAGTCTCTTTGAGTGAGCAATGTTCACCTCCTGTCTTGTGATTATTCCCAAAACAATACAGTATAACTATTATTTGCATAGCATTTACATTGTATTTGGTATTGTAAGTAATCTAAAGAGGGTTTTAAGTATATGGGAGGATGTGTGTAGGTTATATGCAAATACCATGCCATTTTAGATAAGGGACTTGAGCATCCTAGGACTTTGGTATCCATGGGGTCCCTGAAACCAATCCCCCAGGGGTATCGAAGGACAGCTGTATTCACTATAAAATCTATCAAATGTGCTTTATTTTTGAAAATTTTTAAATATTGGGGAAAAATAAAGTGGAAGACAGATTCAAGGTTTGAAAAATATTTTTTATAGTGTCCCAACATAAAAGAGAAACATTTTTCCAGAGTTAAGAAACTTTGGAAACACTGATGGGAAACTAAGGAGATAAAAGTCAATCCTTGCCAAAGGGGCACAGCTAAAATCCTCTAGAAAGGAGGAAGTGTTTTTTTTTTTTTTTTTTTTAAAAAAGGCTACATCTCCCCTAAACGGTGAGAAGAGAAATTAGTATCATTCACAGCTCCATGTAGGTGACATTTTACAGGTTTTCTGTTATAGAGTAAAAACATGAAACACTACTTGCCATTTTCAGCACCATTTCTATAAAAATAAAAGAAGTAGTAGATGAATCAGATATCAGACTTTTATGATGCTAGTGAACACAATGGTTTAGTTCAAAGCTCTGAGAAAATAAAATTCATTCATAGGAATCCTGTGAGCTGAAAATTGTACATGCCAGCATCAAAATACAAAATCAGTCAGTGTGTACTGGTACCATCTTCTTTCTCCAAAAAAACTTAATTAACCCATGGCTTTAAAATTTAACATAGAGTAAAGTATTTTGCTTTGTTGTCCAGACGAGCTTATTTGCCTGCCATTTGCAGAATTGCTAGGTTGTTATTGAACATGATTGCATGATACAAAGCCTGGCTCTTCATGGTAGAAATGTATCAGTGATCACCACCATGGCAAAATCTATTACATAATTGGAAGCACAAAGTAGTGCCTTTGGAACTGAAAGGAGGAAATTGAATAGCAGGCTCATCATGCTGTTTAACAAAGCAGGAATCAGGACTGTAGGCAGTAACACACTGATTTCACAGGTCATCCAGGCTCTGTGGATCTTCATAAGTGAGAGAGCAATGGAACTCAGATATACAGGCTGTCTGAATGTTACTTAATCACCTTAAGATATGTTTGTACCGTGTTTACCTTGCTCTCTTTTATGGATAAACAGGAGCTCTTAGCACAATAAATGTACTGAATCTCTGACTCTAAGAAGGAAAAACAAAAACCATAAAAAATTTGTGATAATCAGAAAAGACATTGTAATGCCTAATATCTAATACATAGGAAATCCTGATGGAATAGTGGTTAAGAGCTATGGCTGCTAACCAAAAGGTCAGCAGTTTGAATCCACCAGGCTCTCCTTGGCTACCCTATGCGGCAGTTCTTCTCTGTCCTATAGAATCACAATGAGTTGGAATCGATGTGCTGGCAACGGGTTTAGGGGCATCTAATACATAACCAGACACATAGCAGTGACTCAGGAAATGTTTGCATATAAAATAAAGACTTGACTGTATTAATGTTTCTTTTTTTTTCAGCACACCGTTATGAAACAGTATACCGTTTTCAAGGATCTATGCTGGAAAGTATTCGGAAGGCAAAGCTACATGGTACTAGTTTTCAAGAAGACTGCATTCTACCAGGGAATATGAATTATTAACAAATATTTATAACACAAGTGAGAAAAATGTTAAGAGTTATGTGAGAAATATAACTGGAGAGCTACTGGAGTGCAGATGACATCTGGTCATTTTGGAGGACTGTGGATTTAGCTGCATTGGAAAGATGGTAAGATGGCAATAGGAAGAAAAGAGGATGGGAAATTTAGAGTAATATAGGTACATTTAGGTGAGGATTAGAATAGAATGAACATAAGAAAACACGATTTCTTTTTTTTTTACCAGCTTTATAAAATTTACAAATAATACAACTTATTGAGATTAAGTATATAATTTAATCAGGTTTGATATGTTTATACAGTCATTAAAAAAAAAACAAACCCTGTTGCCATCCAGTCAATTCCGACTGATAGCAACCCTATAGAACAGAGTAGAACTGCCCCATAGGGTTTCCAAAGAGTGCCTGGTGGATTCGAACTGCTGACCTTATGGTTAGCAGCTGAGCTCTTAACCACTGTACCACCAGTCAAGTAACTACCACCGTAATTACAATATAGGCCGTTTCTATCATTCCAAAAATTTTCTTTATGCTCTGTATCCATTGTCTATTGTCTCTCTAAGAAATTACCAAAAACCTAATGGTTTAAGACAATAAAAATGTATTCCCCCACAATACTGAAGCTCAGAAGTCTGAAATGAGTCTTACAGGACTAAAATCAAGGTGTTGACAGGGCTGGTCTTTTCTGAAGGCTCTAGGGCAAAATCAGTTCCTTGTCTCTTCCAGTTCTACAGACTATCATCATTTGCTGTTGCGGCATTGCTCCAATCTCTTCTATTATCACATTGCCTTCTCTTCCTCTGACGCGTCTTGAGCCCCTCCTATAAACACTATTACATTGGGACTATCTAGGTAATTCAGGGTAAGATTCCCATTTCAAAACCTTTAACTTAACCACATTTGGCAAGCCCCTCTGCTGTAAAATGTAGCATTCACAGGTTCAGGATTATGATGTCAATTTATTTGGGGCCATTTTTTTTTTTTTTTATGCAGCCTACCAAATACCTTTTAGATCAAATCCCCTGGCTCTTGGCAATCACTGATCTGTTTTTTATCCCTATGGTTTGGCCTTTTCAAGTAAGTCGTATCAATGGAATCGTACAGCATGCAAACAGTCTTTTGTGTCTGGCTTCTTTCACTTAGGGTATTGCTTTTGAAATTGATCAATGATGTTGAGGTTATCAGTAGTTCATTTCTTTTTATTGTTGGATAGTATTCTATCATGTGTTTATATGACAATTTGTTTATTCATTTACTAGGTCATAGCCATTTGAGTTTTTTCTAAGTTGTGGCTGTTATGAAGAAAGTGGCTATGAGTATTTGGGTACAAGTATCTGTTTGGAAATATGTTTTTGTGTCTCTTGGGCATAAACCTGGGAGTAGACTTTCTGGGATATTATGTTAAGTGTATGTTTAACTTTATAAGAGACTGTTAAGTTAGACTGTTCTCAACAGTGTTTGCATCATTTTGTATTTTGAGGAATATATTAGAGTTATTTGATCTGCAACCTTAGCACTTCTTATTATTTAATTTTTAGACAATCTCAATGATATGCAATGGTATAACACTGTGACTTTTATATACATTTTAATTCTGACTAATGATTAAGTATTTTCTCATGTGTCTCTTTGCAATCCACACAGCTTCGTTAGTATAAAAACCCTTTGCCGTCGAGTTGATTCCAACTCATAGTGACCCTATAGGACAGAGTAGAACTGCCCCATAGACTTTCCAAGGAGCTCCTTGTGGGTTCCAACTGCCAACCTTTTGGTTAGCAGCCGAATCCTTAACCACTATGACATCAGGATTTCCTTCTTTAGTATAGCCTCTTTCAAATTTTTTCCCCATATTTAATTGGAGCATTTGTCTCATTATTATTGAATTGAAAGTTATTTATATATGGCCCTGTATTAAAAAACATTACAAATATTTTTCTCATTCTGTGGTTGGTATTTTCATTCTATTAACAGTGTCTTTTGAAGAAAGGCAGTTTTTCATTTTGATGTATTCCAATTTATTTATTTATTTAAATCTAAATCGGTCAGCATTCTCCAGGAAAACAGAAGACACAGCAGGCTGGAAACTCAGGCCTGCACTGATGTTGTATCTTGAGGCAGAATTTCTTCTCAGTGTTTGCTCTTAAGGCCTTTCAACTGATTGGTTGAGCCATGTACACCTGCACACATCATCAAGGCTAATCCCCTTTACTTAAGTCAACTGATTGTAGATGTTAATGAGATTTACAAAATACTTTCACAACAACACCTAGGTTAGTGTTTGATTAAAAAACTGAGTGGGATAGCCCAGCCAAGTTGACACATAAAACTCACAATCTTCAGTGTGTCTTGTTCTCTCTAAGAATTATGTGTCTAACCCAAGGTAACATAGATTTTCTTCCATTTTTATTTTTATTATTTGTAGAAGCTTAATAATTCTAGCACTTACTTTTAAGTTCGTGATCTACTTAAAGATAATTTTTGAATATGAAGTCATGTAAAGGTTCACCTTTGTCTTTATGGACAATTGTAAAGGACAGGTAGGCAATGGATCAGAAAGCAATAGGCAAATTACAGAAAAAAAATTTTTTTAATAAACTTTTTATTTTGGAATAATTTTAGATTGACAGAAAAATTCCAAAGATAGCATAAAGAGCTTCTTTGTAATCCTTGCCCAGTTTACCACATATGGACATGCCTAGGCCTTTTTTTCTCTGTGGGTCATTAAAATGTAAATGCTATTGTCCTTTTGTTCTCAGCTATTATCTTCTCTAATAACTCCCTTCTAATAATTTAATATATATACTCTTTTTTCTTTCTGAAATTTCTACTTGTTACATGATGGAGCTCCTGGCTTTGTTCTTTATATTTCCTCTTGCTTGTTCATGTTTCCTACTTCCTGAGCAATTTAATTGACTCCCTTTTCCTCCTCTTCTGCTGAATTTTTAAATTAATTTCTTCTATTATAATTCAAATTCCCAAAAGTCTTCCCATAAATGTCGGCTGAGTCACCAAATAGGGGGCTTCTTATATTTTATAACTCCTTTTTATTTTCGTAGCACAATGTTACTCTTCAACAGTTTTTGTTGCTGTTGTTGCTTTTTGTTTGTTTTTGATTTTTGTCTTTCATCCTGGTGCTTTCTTAAAATTTTAGTAATCCTTAATTGCCAGACCATATTTCAGAAAGGAACAGAAGGGACGATTGGCTACTTGGTGTAGGTGGGAGGGACATGCCAACAGGTGGATTTTGTTTTAGGTAGATTGGTAGCAAGCTAAAGTTCTGCCCAAACATGAGATTTTGCCAGTACCACACTCTGCTCGCTGGCCAGATAGATTCCTTCGTGGGATGTGCTTATCAGACTTTTAAATAACCCCCATGATCCACCTGCCCTCTGCCTATTCCTGAACCCTGAGCTTGCTGGAGTTACGTGGGTCCTATTTGCCCATACCTACCTCTGGATGCTCGTTAGGCTGAAGCTCACTCTAACTGTTCCATTATTTTCTACACATGCACATTCAGACTTGTATAGTAATTTTGCAACAATTTTCTAACACCCTCTTTCCTGTTCTCATCATTATTATGGTTTTATTTATTTTAATTCTGTCATTTTACTTTGGACTCCAAATAGAGATGAAATTAATGCATCTGCCATTGTTTCTGTTTTGTTTTGTTTGTTTGTTTTTTGTAAATCTTTAAATCAATGAGAACAAAAACTGTTTTGATGAAATAACTTGAAATTACAGGTTATGACTGACAAGTTATGCTGTTATATCAGCATGAGTATCTAATTTATGTATTTATTTCACTGTATTTGGCAATTCTGACTCGCATTTTTAAGTTTTTGACAACAGTAAATGTTTAAACATGCATATTGTCATTGTGGGTATTTTTAAACATACATTCATTGAAAGTTAAACCTTTGATTTAGAAGGTTGAATCAAAGCAGTGGAAAACAAAGTGAATCACAACGTTTTAAATTTCTTTTCAAAGATAAAAGAATCCAAAAAGGATAAGCCAAAACTTACATAAGATGGTATCATTATGATGTTGTTGTTGTTGTCAATTGCCAGTGAGTTGGCTCCTACTATATAGAACAGTACAAAATACTACCTGGCCCTGTCCCATCTCCATGATCACTGGTATGTTTCAGTTCGTTGTGGCTGTTGTGTTAATCCATCTCATTGAGGTATTCTCTCATTTTCTCTAACTCTCTACTTTATCAGTCATTGTCCTTTTCTAGAAATTAGTCTTTCTTGATGATATGTTCAAAGTAAGTGAGCTGAAGTCTCATTATCTTTGCTGTTATGGAATATTTTGGTTGTATTTTTTCTACTTCCGCTGCTACTTGTTTTATATCCACTTCTACGTGCACACTTGACTATCTTGTCATGATGGATATGTAATGACTGAAACATACTTGCACTCACGCATGTGGGGCGTGTATTCTGCTAGTAAAATTTTATGTGAGTGGATATGCAGATACTTTAATCCAAGGAAAAAAAGATGCATTTACAAAATTTGAAATTTAATCCCAGAGATAGTAAACAAATTTTTTTTTTATTCTGATGACAACCCTACAAGGAGTAAACCAGAAAGGATTAGACAATGTATTAGTGATGTATAATGTGGTAAAATATGGAATGATACACATTTGAGTGTTTCAAAAACATTTTGTAAAATCAAAATCGAACCAAAAAATATAAAATATTTGAAACAACTCTTCATGATCTTCAGATTCTCAGAATATGGTTTATAAATAGTTTATCTAAATAAACTTTAAAGCCTCTTTAAGTTAAAAGCCTAGGGTTCTACAAAACAATATATACTTGAAAGTAATAAATTGGCCATCCTACTGGGTATTTGAATTGTTAGTTTTGAACTATATTACCTGGGTGGTGGACATATTCAAAAATTTTATGAAAAGATTTATTCCATTTTTCATAATATTTTTTCAAAAAGGATCCTGGGATGACTCATAAGTTAAAATTCTAAAATAAAATGGATATTAATATATAATAACAAATTATGAAATGTTAAATGCAATTTGGAGGGGTAGAGTACATAGGTACCTTAAGACTCTAAAGTTTCATATACTAGAGCTCAACCTCAAACTAGTATAAACAAAACTGTAAACTTTATTTAGAAATATTAACTCCATAGCCCCCAAGGCAGGAAGTGAACGCCTGGCTTTGAGGGTCTAGTGGAACCAGGAAATGGATGGAACCAGAGTGTGATGCAACTTCTCTCTCAATTTCCCATTCTCTGGGCTCACACGGTCCCTTGGCTCTGCAGTTCTTTGCAGTTCTCTTCATGGCTATTTCAGTCTGTGGCCAACCTTTCCTTTCTTCTCTGTGAATATGGCAAGATATGTGTCTGCCTTTTCCCCACCTGCCACTACATCCCACCCTTTGGCTTTCACATCTGAAATGCAGTACAACCATTCACAGATACTGAAGGTCTCTCAGTTAAGTTTCATATCTCAAGAGAGCATCTGAGTAGCCCCACTGCAGTTAGGTGTCCTTTTCTGGTCCCATCAACTCTGCAAAATCACAGAATGAAAAGAGAGCTTCTGAGACACCATACTGTGTAGCGGCAGGTTGTACTTACAAGTGAATACTGAGTAGTTACAGTTTCAGACAAAAGAAAGCACTTTTTTTTTTTTTTTTTTAAATAAGAGAATGCTATTCTAACAGAAAATAGGCAGAGTTTAAAAGAGGGAGCCTATAATTACTAACAGGTGAATTTTTTACTCTCTAAGAGGAATTCGGTCAGTGTTACTTGCTTGGCACTCCCTTCAAAGTGCTTTTCAAAGTACAAACAAGTTATTTTGGGCTTAACTGCCGTGGGTGTATTTCTATAAAACTTCATTGCTCTGTTATTCTGAAGAGCTCATCAGAATTTGACTCCATGGTTATTATGAATTTTTGAGTTTTTACATTAATCTGGGTTGAATTCAGGTTAAAACAATAATGAATCAAGAGTGAACCAGATGTTTTCCTGCTAGCTGAAGGAAGTACTTACCAAAGTTGTCATAGGGGGAGCTTTTGATAATGTTAGTAACCCTTTTATAATATAGCTAATATCTTAGCTAGGAAAAGAAGAGCACAGAAATAAAATTAACATCATAAATTCTCATCATTGTGAGGCCTGAGGGTTTTAGGTGGGGCTTAAATAAAATCAGTCTGTAGACAGTTATGAGATTGAAGAATACAATACCTCATATTGGGGAGACATTACAGAAGCAAAAAGCACTAAAATAACAGACATGATGGACTTTAGCAACACCACACAAATGAATGGAGCCCTGGTGGCCCAGTAGTTAAGAGCTTGGCTGCTAACAAAAAAGGTTGGCAGTTCATATCCACCATCCACTCCCTGGAAACTCTATCGGACAGTTCTATTCTGTCTTATACGGTCGCTATGAGTTGGAATTGACTCAACGGCCATGTGGTTGGTTTTTGGTTTTTATATGGATGAATAAAAAGTGTAAATCTGGATAATTTTTCTGAATCAAATATTTTGACAGATAGTCTTTAGTTGTCGATTAATATCCACAGTTTCTATAAACTATCCGTAAAGATAGAGGGCATCAAATTACATCACCTCAAGAGATTTTTAAAAAATTATTTTTCAAATAATCTAATCCAATATGGATCAACTTTCTTTGAGGCTTACTATTTAGACACTCATTTTGCCATTTCAAAGTTGATCAATATGAGCTATTTGAATCATCTTCCCCTTGCTGTTGCTTAAAAGGACCAGGAGCTATGAATGTCAATGTTAAAGTACATATTATAGAGTTTGTTTTAGAGTTTTCACTCAGAGACAATCAACTCTTTTCAATGTGAAATATTAGAAGCCCTTATTTTTGAAATGTTAAATACATTTGGATACCGAAAACATCTTTATCAGAAACAGGGCCAAGGCAGGAGACAGTTCTGTTGTGTTCTCCTTAGTAAAGCACTTGATTCTTCTGGAGAAGCGTTTCTCCCTCATTTCAGCTCCTAACATGTCAATTAATTAATGGAGAAATTCATGAAAATTTACAAAAATGACTATGTTACATAATCAAAACAACTATTTTGCATTCAATGCCATTTTGGTGAAAGATCCTGTAGTGTGGCTTTAGAAAGATGACCCACAAAATCTAACCTCAAAAGGGATTTATAGTTCTAAGGAGGCCAAGATACGTATAAAAACTACTGTGATGGAAAGCCTTTAAATTGGTAAATTAGATTACCATTACAGCCAGAATAAATATTTTTTAGTAATAAGGGAAAAAAGTTAATAAAATGAAAATTCAGTCGTTCAAGGTTGGGGAAGCAAAACTGATTACTAAGGCATTTCAGCAACATAATGATTAGTAGGATGATTCAGTTTTACACCAAGGCCGATTTGACCTTACAGAAATTAAAATCTCAGTCTCCTAACAAGACAGAAAATATCAGATGAGAAATGAGCAATTATCGGTCCAGGCTCAGCCTCTGACAACACTAATGTTTACATAAAAGGCACATCGTCTAATGCAGTGCAGGGGCATTTTGTCAGACAGTAATGTTTGGAGGCAATAAAAAGCACCTGCTACTTAAAAAAGTTGTGACTTGGCAGACAGACATCGAACTGCAAATTATGGATACAAATTTCCAGGGTTTGAAAACCTACTTATTAGTGTAGGGTTAAAACAAGGGCTATGTTTTGGATATACTTTCTTTATAATAGAAACCCTGGTGGCTTAGTGGTTAAGAGCTACGGCTTTTAACTAAAAGGTTTGCAGTTTGAATCTACCAGATGCTCTTTGAAAACCCTATGGGGCAGTTCTACTCTATCCTGTAAGGTCGCTATGAGTTGGAATTGACTCGATGGCAGTGGGTTTGGTTTGGCTTTTTTTTTTTTTTTCATAATGTGTTCAATAATTATAATTCTTTCTCTCTCTCCATGTATATCTATATATATTTATATCTGTATTTTTATCTATATCTATAACCTATCTCTCTCTCTCTATATATGTATATATAAAACCATTTGCCATCAGTTTGATTCTAACTCGTGGCAACTTCATATGTGTCAGTGGAATTTTGCTCCATACAGTTTTCAATAGCTGATGTTTCAAAAGTGGATAACCGCACTTTCTTCCAAGATTCCTCTGGGTGAAATCAAACCTGTAACCTTTTGGTCAGCAACAGAGCTCATTAACTGTTTGCACCACCCAGGGACTCCTGTACACACACACATGCACACAAATGTGTGTGTGAAGACTATGTAAGGTAGAAATGTCTTTTTCCCTTACTCAGTTTAATATCATACAGGTTGTGGTCATGAATTTATATATGTATGTAAATATAGCAGATTAGTATATGCTTCCTTTAAAAAAAGTGTTTAAAATAACATGTTCTCATAGCATCCACAGTCAATCCATCTTTTTTCACCTTTAAGAATGTATTTTTAACATAGTTGTAATTTAATGAAGGTACAATTTTAATATCTGCAATTGTATTAGGCTTTTACTGCTCTAAAACAGAATACACAGATTTAGTGGTTTGAAAAAACATAAATTGTTATCACACTCTCTGTAGGTAAGAAGTCCAGTAGGCTTGGCTGGTTACTCTGCTCTGGGTTTCAAAAGGCCACAATCAAGGTTTTGCAGGGCTATGTGTCTTTGTGAAGGCTCTGGGGATGAATCTGCTTCCAACCTGACTCTGATTGTTCAAAGAATTCAGTTCCATGCTGCTATAGGGATGAAGTCTGTATTTCCTTGCTGGTTTTTGTAGGCCAGGGGTCATTCATCTCTTCTAGGGTCTACTTACATTACTTCCCTCATGATCCCCTCTTCCATCTTCAATCCAGCAGTGTCAAATTGAGTCCTTCTCCTCTTCAGACTCATATCTCTTCAGGCTACCTCTTCAGATTCCAGTTGAAGAAACTTCTCAATTTACCCACCCAAATAATCTAGGGTAATCTCTCTATTTTAAAATCAGCTGATTAGTAATCTCATTCCATCTGCAAAGTCCCCTCGCAGAAGTACTTAGTATTTGATTGAATAACCAAGGGATGGGAAACTTGAAGGAACATTGAGGAATTTTGCCTTCTACAACTATTATGTTTTAGCTGATTACTTTAAAGATAAAATTTTACCCCCACAGTAGTCAAAACAGCCTAGTACTGGTAAAACAGCAGATACATAGACCAATGGAACAGAATTGAGAATCCAGACATAAATCCATCCACATATGAGCAGTTGATATTTGACAATGGCCCCAAAACAGTTAAATGGGGAAAAGACAGTCTTTTTAACAAATACTGCTGGCATAACTGGATATCCTTCTGCAAAAAAAAAAAAAAAAAAAATGAAACAGGACCCATACCTCACTCCGTGCACAAAAATGAGGTCAAACGGATCAAAGACCTAAATATAAAATCTAAAACGATAAAGACAATGGAAGAAAAAAAAGGGACAACTTTAGGAGCCCTAATATATGGCATAAACAGTATACAAAACATTACCAACAATGCCGAAGAGAAACTAGACAACTGGGAGCTCCTAAAAATCAAACACCTATGCTCACCCAAAAAAAAAAAAAAAAACACCCAAAGACTTCACCAAAAGAGTGAAAAGATTACCTACAGATTGGGAAAAAGTTTTCAGCTATGACATTTCCAATCAGCACCTGATCTCCAAAATCTACATAATACTTCAAAAACTCAACTACAAAAAGACAAATAACCCAATTAAAAAATGGGCAAAAGATATGAATAGACACTTCACTAAAGAAGACATTCAGGTAGCTAACAGATACATGAGGAAATGCTGGCGATCATTAACCTTTAGAGAAATACAAATTAAAACTACCATGAGATTTCATCTCACTCCAAAGAGGCTGGCATTAATCCAAAAATACAAAATAATAAATGTTTGAGAGGCTGTGGAGAGATTGGAACACTTATACACTGCTGGTGGGAATGTAAAATGGTACAACCACTTTGAAAATCGATTTGGCGCTTCCTTAAAAAGCTAGAAATAGAACTACCATACTATCCAGCAATCCCACTGCTTGAAACGTATCCTGGAGAGATTAAAAAAAAAAAAAATTTGTGAGAGATAAGAGCCTTTAAATGAACAGATATATGCACACCCATGTTTATTGCAAGACTGTTTGCAATAGTAAAAAGATGGAAGCAACCAAGGTGCCCATCAACTGATGAATGGATAAAGAAATTATGGCATATTCACACAATGGAATACTACGCATGGATAAAGAACTGTGATGAATCTGTGAAACATTTCATAACATGGAGGAATCTGGAAGGCATTACGCTCAGTGAAATTAGTCAGTTGCAAAAGGACAAATATTGTGTAAGACCACTATTATAAGAAGTCGAGAAATAGTTTAAACAGAGAAGAAAATATTCTTTGATGGTTACGAGAGGAGGGAGGGAGGAAGAATGGGAGAGGGGTATTCACTAATTAGATAGTAGATAAGAACTACTTCAGGCAACAAAAAAGACAACACACAATACAGGTGAGATCAGCACAACTGGGCTAAACCAAAAGCAAAGAAGTTTCCTGAATAAACTGAACACTTCGAAGGCCAGCGTAGCAAGGGCAGGGGTTTGGGAACCATGGTTTCAGGGGACATCTAAGTCAATTGGCATAATAAAATCTATTAAGAAAACATTCTGCATCCCACTTTGGAGAGTAGCATCCTGGGTCTTAAATGCTAGCAAGGTGCCATCTAAGTAAGATGCATCAATGAGTCTCAACCCACCTGGATCAAAGGAGAATGAAGAACACCAAGGACACAAGGTAATTATGAGCCCAAGAGACAGAAAGGGCCACATAAACCGGAGACTACATCATCCTGAGACCAGAAGAACTAGATGGTGCCTGGCTACAACGGATGACTGCCCTGACAGAGAACACAACAGAGGACCCCTGAGGGAGTAGGAGAGCAGTGGGATTTAGACTTCAAATTCTCATAAAAAGACTAGGCTTAGTGGTCTGACTGAGACTAGAAAGACCCCAGGGGTCATGGCCCCCAGACCTTCTGTTGGCCCAGGACAGGAACCACTCCCAAAGCCAACTCTTCCAACAGGGATTGGACTGGACAATGGGTTGAAGAGGGATGCTGGTGAGGAGTGAGCCTCTTGGATCAGGTGAACACTTTAGACTATGATGGCATCTCCTGCCTAGAGGTGAGATGGGATGGCATCTCCTGCCTAGAGGTGAGATGGGAGGGTAGAGGGGGTTAAAAACCAAAACCAAACCCAGTGCCGTCGAGTCAATTCTGACTCATAGCGACCCTGTAGGACAGAGTAGAACTGCCCCATAGCATTTCCAAGGAGCGCCTGGCAGATTTGAACTGCCAACCCTTTGGTCAGCAGCCGTAGCACTTAACCACTATGCCACCAGGCTTTCCAGAGGGGGTTAGAAGCTGGTAAAATGGACATGAAGAGAGAGAGTGGAGGGAGGGAGTGGGCTGTCTCATTATGGGTAAAGCGACTGGGAGGATGTAGCAAGGTGTATATAAGTTTTTGTGTGAGAGACTGACTTGATTTGTAAACTTTGACTTAAAGCACAATAAAAATTAAAAAAAAATTTAAAAAATTTAAGATACAGTTTAAGTACCACCAAATAACTCATTATGCAGGCACATTAAAAAAAAAATTACTTCAACATGAACAGATTTTGAAAATGTTTCCCCATAAAGAACTAATCATTCCTAAATGTATCTCATCAACATATAAAGATATGACCTTAATAAACAGTGATATCCCGTTAAGAACCACATACTTGTAAGAAAAGCGTGAATTTTCCTAACTTTACCTCGTGAAAACAGTATTTATTCAAGCATCTGTAAAGTCCCTTCTTATTTCATTCACCCCATTTTCTACACTAACAGCAAAAATCAGCTCTAAATTTTGTCCAGTTTTGTATTATTTCAGGAAGTCAGAGAACTTTAATATGTCTCAATGTATTTACAGGTTATTTCACTGGTATGCTTTGTGCTAAACCTCAATAGGTAAAATTATTTGTTTCAGGTCAGAAACCAGCTCTTCTATTTACCTATCTTCAAAAGTACTTCTTGGTCTAGATCGCTTATCAGTAAACAGAGAAAAAAAGAAATGTATATATATGTATATATATATATATTTCTTTTGTATTTACCTGCTCACAAAATAATTGCTTTAGTCTTATTATCAAACTTATGAAAGTTCTTCAATATTTCTAATATTATTATTCTCTGTGCTTCTCCGACTCAGATAATGTTTGAAGTTCAAACATATTGAACATATTTTTTATTTAGCCATCAAGGTTATTAAAATGTGCAGCACTAAACAAGACCAAAGATGACAATGTTCAATTGATAACTGTGAGAGTGACCTTATAAATAGTTATGGTACCTATTAAAATGATATTTTTAATATGTTTTATTTCAGTAGCTCCTGAATTTAACAAGAAAACCAAAAGAAAAAGAATCTTTGTTAAAACTTTATCAAATGCTCTTTTTCCTTGAAGTTCCAAGTTTTTTTTTTTTTTTTCTAGAAAACATTGTATAAGCTTTTTTATGTAGTAGGTTTTTTTTTCCCTGCTCCTTTAGAAAGAAAAGAAAGTAACTATTATCCAGTATATTTTAAACACATTTAGCCCTCGATTGATCCCCGCTCGTGGCAACTCCATACATGCCGGAGTAGAATTGTGCTCTGTAGGGTTTTCAGTGGCTGATTTTTCAGCAATTTAGAGTGCCAGGGTTTCTTTCCAATGCACCTCTGAGTGAACTCAAACCTCGAACCTTTCGGTTTGCAGCTGAGTGCATTCACTATTTTCACCAACCATTGTAACACTGATTTATCGTAGATACAACAAATTTCTGTATTCCCATTGCTTTGTAACTCTTTTACTTTTTCCTTAAAAGTCAGGTCACATTATTTCACACCCTTCTCTAGACCGTTCATTTATTCATCAGATAATTCTTGAGCAACTGTGCTCTACTCTGTTTTAAGTGTTGGGGCCACACAATTAAAAAGACAAAATTCCTGCCTTTATGGCATTACATTCTAACAGGGAGATAGAAAATAAATAAGAAACAGATTTTAAAAATACAGTTTCAGAGATTTTAAGTGCTAAGATCAAAATAAATCAGAGTACGAGGAATAAAGAAGAAAAAACAAAGAGGGACAAGCCTTCTGTTTTACATAGGATGACTGGGGAGGGTCTCTCTGAGGAAGTGCCATTTAAGCAGAGGCCTGAATTAGGAGACTTGAACCAGGAGAAGATCTCAGGGAGGAATCTTACAGATAGGAGGTTAACAAGTGAAAGTCCCTGAGGTGGGAAGGAACAAGCAGGACTGGGTCGCTCAGTCAGGAAAGGTGAACGATTGCTAGGAGATGGGCAGGCTGGTCCCCAAAGCTACAATGCTTTGGCAAGACTCCAAATGGAGGTTAAAAAGAGTATGCCTAAAAATTTAAAAGTTATAAGTCAAGCTTCATAGCTTTTTCAATGGCTGATTTTTCAGAAGTAGATTGCCAGACTTTTCTTTCAAGGCACACTTTGGTTAGCAGCCAAGCATGTTAACTGTTTGTACCACCCAGGGATTCCACATGTGGGATCATGATGAATCAGAATGAACTCAATGGCAACTGGTTTGAACTGGTTATACTCATGACCTGGTCAGCATTCCCACCTCATAACCTGGAAATTAAAGAAAACTCTTTCCCCTTGGGCCAGGCCTGCACATTTGACTGGGAACAATGACCTGTTGAGGCCGTGCCCTGAGGAAGCCACATCCATTACCTGGACTCCTGGGAAACTGAACCCACCAGAACCTGAGGTAGAAAATGGCATCATCCAATTTTCCAGGGAGCTGAATTGGGGCAGCTTTCCTCCCCTGTGGAAACTCTGGTGGTGTACTGGTTAAGTGCTACAGCTGCTAACCAAGTGGTCTGCAGTTCAAATCCGCCAGGTGCTCCTTGGAAACTCTATGGGGCAATTCTACTCTGTCCTGTAGGGTCACTATAAGTTGGAATCGACTTGACAGCAGTTGGTTTTTGGGTTCCTGTCCTATACCTTGTTTTTTTTTTTTTGACTTGGGATTTCCAGGCTGCTTGAAAGTCCTTTCAGAACTATAGCATCGGAGCAGTGGAGGCAACACAGTTATCTGGAGCACCCTGCTTCTTGGATGACTTGTGAGGCCCCAACATTAATCAAATGTAGCCACTCTTTTCCTTAGCCCTGCTTCCTCACCCAGCATGTCCTCACCTGTAATTCCCATTTGTCAGTTACTGCAGGAGACCAGGACTGGAATCCATCTTGCCAGGGTCCAAAGGGAGTATAGGAGATGAGGGCTGAGAGAACAGCAGGGTCATGCCTCATCTGCTAGAATCTCAAAAAAAGTTCTTAGGTTCTGAGCTCAAGCAATATTAAACATAATTTTTCAGAAATACAGAAGGCCTAGCAGTGCAGCAGTTAAGCGTTCAGCTGCTAATCGAAAGGTCTTTGGTTCAAACCCACCAACCATTCCGTGGGAGAAAGATGTGGCAGTCTGCTCCTGTAAAGATAACAGCATTGGAAACCTTATGGGTCAGTTCTACTCTGTCATTACGGGGTCTCTACAAGTTGAAATTAGCTCGGCAACAAGGCTTTGGTTTTGGTTTGGTTAATAGATACAGAGAAGCTAGGAATCCAGCTCTACACCGGTAATTTTAGAGACTTGAAAATGGAAGGTCAGAAAGCTGGATAAAATGCTGATAAAAATTTGCATGAAGAGAAAAGCATGAATATTTATTTTCTATTTTGTTCACTCTTGCAATATTTAACCTTCCAGGAAGCTTCTTTTTAAAGGCCTACTTGCTCACCTTATGATCATTTAGGTAAAGGAAGGCCTTTGGCTCTCACCAAAGCTCACACTATGAGGAATTTCAACCAGATTAATAATGTGTTTAGACCCTCGGAATCCTCAGATGACAATTGTTCACTGTACACATCATGGTAATATGTCTTCATTTTTAATCAATAAAACTCTAAAGGCTGAGTAATTTGCATGTTGACGTTGATAAGTTTCATGACAGTGTGACAGTTTATGGTCAGTATTTACTAGGTCTGGTCCCTTAGTATTAAGTGTCCAAGACTTCAAATGTCAGGATTACCAAATCCTCAGTTTTGTATGGATCTCACCTGCCCGTGACACCCAACTTGAAGTATATGCTAACCTTACATTTTCCCACATTCAGCAAATATTCAGAGCAGCTACCATATGCCTAATTCTAAAATTTTTCTAATTGATCAAGGTCACTGGCTAATGAGCCAGTCTTCCAAAATACTAACCATTCGAAGCGTGAGAGAGCAATGTCGCTGTAGAAATCCTTGCCTAAGGTGGGCATGTGAGTTTAGCTTTTATGAAAGCCAAATAGATAGAAAAGATTATAATGGCACATAAGCATCTGTTAAAACTAACTGTACCAATTGTCTGTGAACCAAGTCATGCTGTTGTGATGGACTATTACCATTTCAGAGACATAATTATGAACTAGAAGGTCAAATATTTACTTTTTTGAAAGAGTACCTATGTAAAAAATTATACATTGCCCTATAGTACTTCAGAATGTTATCAAGTAGAACATATCCCCTTTCAAATATAAAAACGAATGGAACAGATATGATTCAAAAGGCATTTACCATGTGGTACTCTTCGGTAGCGTGAAAGAGGTTACAATTTTCATAGGATTAGCAGTTTGCAAATATTGCTTCTTAATAAAGCATAACAATTATTTGTTTCAAGTCTGAATGAACCACACAATAGGCATAAATCAGAGAAATGTTTTTTTACCCTGGAGGCTTCTTCAGGGGATACCTATCTATGTAGATCTGTGACAGTGGACACAGTCCAGTAGCTCATGAATCTTATCTGCTAAATATAGTAGGTAACAGAGTCAAAGATCAATAAAAAGATTAATGGTATTAATTACCCCTATGTAACCAGTTGTGGGTAAAATTTTACTTGCTACTCTCACTGAGGTAACACTCCACAGCCAACTTTCCCGTAAAGCTAATTTGACTTTATGCTTGGTAAATTGCTCATTGACAATTCTGTAATGAGTTTGCTCTGTGTGTGACTGAATACTGAGCATGCTTCCGCTTTCTAAAATAAAGAACAAAAGGCCATAAAACTGATGAATGACACATAAACAATTTCCTTATGAAAAATATCAGGAAATAAGATAATTTCCAGGCAAAGTTTCCCTGCTTGAGCCATATGGAGCAAGCAAAAGAGTACTAAATGAATGTTGTGTTTATGGAGCTGCGTGAACAATGCTAATAAATACTGACAAACATCTCTGAAGATACATGGAGTAAGCTGACAAGTGAAATTACTTTCATTTTGACAAAAGAAGGACAAAGACAACAACCTCGGTCTAAATGATTTGTTTATCATTATTATTGTTTGCTGAGAAAACTAATTGATAATCCATGCATGTGTATTTGTAAATCCACATTCAAGATCAACTGGGGCCCTGAAAGGCTTCTTACAGTGCCTTTTAAAGTTTCCTTACTGTGCCATCAGCTATATCACAACAGTTCCTTGGTTAGCACTTCTAGAAAAGGAAAATCAAAGATCTGTCAAAGGAGAATGATGATAGACACAAGTATAAAATTTTGTTTGTTCATTTGTTTGTTTTGGTTTTGCTGGTGCAGTTGGTACCATGGTTAAAAAAAAAAAAAAGGCACCTTAAATTATTCATGTTCCTACATTTGTCTGACTGTACAATTTGTATGGGCTAGCCTCATCTCAGAAGACCCTTGTTGGCACAGTGGTTAAAGCACTCAGCTGCTAACTGAAAGTTTGGTAGTTCAAACCCACCACTGCTTCTCAGTGGGAGAAAGATGTGACAGTCTGCTTCCCTAAAGATTTACAGCCTTGGAAATCCTATGGGGCAGTTCTACTTTGTCCTATAGGGTGACTCTGTCTGAGACTTGATGACAGCGCGTCTGTTTTTTTGGGTTTTAGTCTCCTCTCAACTGATGTTTTAGAATGTCCTCAATGTAACACCAAATTAGGGTGTGATAGTGAGATATTAATAAGCTATTTCATCCAAATGCCCAGGACTATAAGTTCAGAGGGCTTTTTAGACCACATGTACTTAAAGTCCAGGGAGTTGTACTAGGTAAAGACAAAAACTCAGTATTCCTTATACAGACTTAAAGAAAAGTAAAGACATTCCACGAATAATTCAATTATTTCCAAATTGGATTATGTTCGTTTATTTGCTCACTGGTCACTCTGAAACTGTCCTGGATATCTGAGCATAAAAAACAAGTATCTGGAGTTTCATAGTCTCTAAATGAAATACTTACATGAAGCTTTGGATGCAAGATGTTTCCTAGAGTTCCACACACGTGAAAGGAAAGAGGGATGGAAGCAGAATCAGCCAGAGGAAGAAGTCAAATTATGATACAGGCCCAATAAAACTAGATCAACTTCTTGGGAATATTTGGAATGAATATTCTCTGTAAGAGTTACCTCACACTGGCTGAAAGTGCTAGGCCTTTTTACCCTGGATTAGTTGTTAGTTACCAAATGCTAATGCCTGAGGAAATATGTGACTTTGTGACCTTGGGCAAGGTGCCTCCTGCAGGGGAGAAAGACCTCAAAGGATGTAACAGCTGGGGCCAGTCTCCTGATCACATTTCACAGCAGTGAAAGTCCTTATGTGAAAGGAAATCTGTGTGGTGCATCTGTGTGTCTATCATAATTCACCCCTTGCATTTCCCAGATGCACTGCCCCATGCGGTTCAGGAATAGTTCCATCAGGATTCTACTGGGCCTCCCATCTTAAAATGAAACTGAAAAGAGAGAGGTCAGGGGGACAGATTACAGCCCTCACTGCTGCAGATGGTCCTGGTGTTGCAGTTGATTTTCTTTGTTTCTCTTCACCACTGTGCAATCTAGATTCCCCCTCACCATCAGCTACCACCTCTGCCTGTCTCATCAGTTCACCTAATGATGTAATTGAGGTCCACATTCCTGAAGGATCTGAACCACTAGTCACTATGCTGTTCTCAAAGCAGTTGCTCTGTCTATTCAAAGTCGCATTTGGGCAAGAGAGTACCAAAAGGAACCCACACGTCACACATATTCTTCTCTGTCCCTGTTTTGTAGCACAGACCAAACTACTGATGATGATCAGGGTCAATTACTCTGCAAAGATAATGATTTTCATCTTGTCTCCTGGTCCCTAAATCAAAAAGCAAGAAATGCCTAGATGGCAGCAAAACTATGCCTCTTTGGGGGGCCAGTAACTCTTAACAATAGAGCCCAGAATTGTGGGAACATGAAGCATGAAACTCTATAGTAAGACACAGGGAATGATGGCGAGTGAGGCAACTTGGTTGCCTGACCCATGTCTTCCTCCTATTGGAAACCTGGTGCCATCTTAAGAACTTTGAACCAATGCGTACACAGCTTCCCGGTGGCGGGGGGGTACCTCATCCTCACAGAGTACTGCCTCTATAATGGCTCTTCAGCTGTGTCTTCAACAGGTTGTCTTACTGGTTTGTCAGGCTAGCTGCAGTCTCTGGTGGTGCCAATGGATAGCATGAGATTGGAAGAAAATCTGAACACTGAACATAACAACTGTTGATGAGTGAGAGAAGCATAAATCGGTAAAACCAACTAGGAAAACAATGTCACTATTTAGTAAATTTGAAGGTATGGATATACTTTGAACCATAAATTTTGTGTACAGATTCATATCCCAGAGTAACATTTACTCGTGAAACCTTTATAAGCATGTTCAAAACAATCATCTCATTTACCTAGTGCTGCCATAACAAAAATACCTCAAGTTGGTGCCTTTAAAGAATATAAATTTTTTTCTCTCACAGTTCGGGAGGCTAGAAGTCTGAATTCAGGCTCTGGGTGTGTATGGATGGTGGATCCTTCCTCATCTACTTCAATTCCTAGTAGCTGGTAGCAATCCTTGCCATTCCTGGGCTTATACAGGCCTCTGTCTCAGTTGTCTGTCTTATCTTCCCCCGTGTGTGTCTCTGTGTGTATTCTGGTCTTTTCATAACTCAGAACTAATTAGATTTAGGATTCGCCCTGCATTCATATGACTGCATAAACATAACAAAAGAAACCCCCCTGTTTCTAAACAGGGTCATATTTATAGCTACATGGGTTACGATTTCAACACAAACTTTGTGGGGACACTATTCAATTCATACCAACAATTACTATTGTAAAATAAAGAAAACAAACGAAAACCAAACCCAGTGCCGTGGAGTCGATTCCGACTCATAGCAACGCTATAAGACAGAGTAGAACTGCCCCATAGAGTTTCCAAAGAGCACCTGGCAGATTTGAACTGCCGACCCTTTGGTGCACAGCCGTAACACTTAACCACTATGCCACCAGGGTTTCCAAAATAAAGAAATGGTATCAATAAAAATGTACATCAAAAACAGAGTGGATCTCAGTTGAGCACTTTTACCATTGCACCACCATGGCTCCTAAATAATTATAGAATAAAATATTATACAAATATATAATAAAATAATAGTCTATGATTTTATAAATCAAGATAAATCTCATAAATACATTTCTAAGCAAAATTAAAAGTATGTCACTTAGGTATGATTGCATTTTTAAAGTTCAAAAATCTGCAAAAGTAAGCAACATATTCTTAAGGACAGGTATATATATAATAAAATGATAAAGAAGGGCATGTGTATTAGTAGGCTTTTGTTGAATAACAAATCTCATAAGGTATTCGTTGACAGTTTGGGCTGGGCTCAGCCAGGATGGCTCATCCCTGCTCTACATGGTGTTGAGTGGACTTGATCATGCGTTTGCCGGCAGCTGACAATTGAGTAAGTCATTCCTATGCCTAACGGTAGGCTGGCTATTGACAAAAATTATGGTGTTAACTGTGCCTCTCATCACCTAGCAGGCCAACCCAGGCTTGCTCAGACGGTGGTGATCGCAAGGTTCCAAAGAAGAGTGCTTGCACAAAGAGAATTCAAACCCCATTGTGTAAGCACTTTGCAAGCTTCCATGTGCTTCATGTTTTTTTTAATGTCAAATTGGCCAAAAAAGTCACATAGCCCAGCCCAGGTTATATCTCTTCATGAGAGGAATTAAAAATCACATCACAGAAGAGAATGTTTTATAGAAATGCGAAAATTTGTGGCCATTATATTTGGTAATACACCACAGAATAGTAAATATAATTCAGTAATGTGGTAACGTGTGGAAGATAGGACAGGAGGATGGGGTTTGGGGTTGGCAAGGAGGATGCCCTAAAGATACTGGTAATGTTCTGTTTTTCAGCTGGGTGGTAGATATATGTGTATTTGTTATACTTTACTTTCTTCCTGAAATACTGATTATATATAACTTGTTAATATATAATACATATTATATAAAGAGCTCCTGGGTGCCATGAATGGTTAAGCACACAACCACTAGCATAAGGGTTGGTGGTTTGAACCTACCCAGAGGTACCTCAGAAGACAGGCCTGGCAATCTGCTTCAGAAAGATCATAGCCTGGAAAATTCTACGGAACAGTTGGACTCTGCACAGATGGGGTTGCCATGAGTCAGAATCGGCTGGATGGGAACCAACAACAACAACATTATTAACTACGTTATACACACTTATATGCAATTTAAAAATCAAAACACCGTGGTTAACAGCATCTTTTTGTCATACTGTACAGGTTTGGATCTTAGATAAAAAAAAGTCATGGTGATTTTCGGTATTAGAGCTGTGTCAGAATTTGTCACTGTGAAGGCACATCCTGCATGTGCAATGTCATCAGTTGAATTGTGTCCCCCCAAAACTGTGTGTATCAATTTGGCTGAGCCATGATTTCCAGCATTGTGTGCTTGTCCTCCATTTTGTGATTGTAATCTTACGTTAAAAAAGATTAAGGTGGAAAGGGGAATTAATCTAAGAAAAAGGAAAATAGCAAATAAATGATAAAATATCCACCTGATGGAACATATGGCAGTTTAATCATTCAAAACAATTTTGAAGAACTTTCTTTGAGCCAGCCATTATGCTAGGAATACGTTTATTAGAATGATGGTTTTAGTACTCGCTTTGGCACTACATATACTAAAGCGGGAAGAATATAGAGATTAGCATGGCCCCTACGCAAGGATGACAAGTAAAATGATGGTTTTTACCAAAGATGTTCAACAATGTGAGAAAGGGGAATTAAATAGCTGTGACAAATTATAAAACAGAAGTAAAAACGCATGCACAGAAAAGGTGAGAACAAAATACACCAAAACAGCAGTAATAATTACCTTTGGTTGTTGGAACCATGGGTGATACAGGTCATCTTACTTTGCTTCAATTTCTGAATATTCTTTAATAAACATGTACATTTCATAAAGGATAAAACTGTAAAAAAAAAAAAAAGATTAGGGTGGGATTGTGACATCGCCCTTACCCAGGTCACATCCCTGATCCAACGTAAACGGAGTTTCCTTGGGGTGTGACCTATACCACCTTTTATCTCTCAAGAGATAAAAAGGAAGGGAAAGCAAACAGGGAGCTGGGGGACCTCATACCACCAAGAAAGAAGCACCAGGAGCAAAGCATGTCTTTTGGACCTGGGGTCCCTGCGTGAAGAAGATCTTAGTCTGAGGGAACATTGATGAGAAGGCCGACAGAGAGAGAAAGACTTCCCCTGGAGCTGACGCCCTGAATTTGGACTTTTAGCCTACTTGCCTGTGAGGAAATAAATTTCTCTTTCTTAAAGCCATCCACTTGTGGTATTTCTGTTATAACACTAGATAACTAAAACACACAACGATACTTATTTTTTTCATATTCTATTAAAGTAAAATTTATATCATGGGCAGATGGTCTTGTTTTTAAGTCATATAATGTAGACTCAGTACTGAGAAATAGTTCACTTTAATAAAGGCAACACACACACAAATATTTGTTACTATGTTTTCCTTTCTTTTTTTTTTAATTTTTTTGTTCATGAAATACTGAAGACAATGTCTTCACAAAAGTACCATCTTTCCTAATTAGATAGCTAGCAAAAAAAAAAAAAGGCACATTTTGTAATAACAATAGAGATTCTCCAAGAAAATCTTGTTTAAACCAAGTGCAAGTGAATGAAACCTGAATTCAGTACAAGTAGATTGTATGAAGGTGATATTAAAATGCTTAAGACATTCCAGACAAAGCATGAGAAAAATGTAGCATAAAAGTCAAATTCACACACACACACACACACACACACACACAAAAGACCAGGCTTGCTATTCTGACAGAGACTAGAGAAACCCCAAGGGTATAGACCCCTGACACTCTTTTAACTCAGGACTGAAGTCACTCCTGAGGTTCTCCCTTCAGCCAAAGATTAGATAAGTCCATAGGGCCAACAACAATAACACACGTGAGGGATGTGCTTCATGGTTTAAACGTGTATATGAGACTAATGAGCACACCAGGCCAAAATCAAAGACAAAAAGATAGAAAGAGACAGGAAAACTGGATGAATGGAAACAGAGAAACGGGTGGAGGAGGGGAGAGTTTCGACACATAGCAGGGTTGTCAACCAATGTCACAGAACAATTTGTGTATTAGCTGTTTAATGAGAAACTCATTTGCTCTGTAAACTTTCACCTAAATCACAATAAAAATAAAGAAATTCACAGCCAAAAAAAAAAAAAAAAATGCTTGAGAAAATGAAGGATTTGGATTTCTGTTTTGAGGTTACCGGTCTGAACCAAAATGTGATGAAATTACCAGAGACCACTCTTAGTTTTGTGCTTATTTTAATAAATAGAGACTTCATGACATTAAGAATGAGACCAACTGGTAGTGAGAGACTATTTTGACTACTGACTTGCAGGTAAGACCTGTTGCCCTTGAGTCGATTTTGCTACATAGTGACCTCATGTGTTTCAGAGGAGAACTGAACGCCAGAGGGTTTTCATGGCTCTGACTTTCAGAAGCAGATCACCAGGCCTTTCTTCCAAGGTGCCTGTGTGTTGATTCAAACTACCAACCTTTCAGTTAGTAGCCAGGTGCTTAACCATTTGCACCATCAGGGCTGCCTGACTTCCACACTGATCTAAGCAAATCACTTAGCTTCTAAGGCCCTGACTTGCCCATTTGCAAAGTCAAATTTCTGATGTGAGTTTTCTCTAGAAAAATGTATAGATTATGATTTTTCATTCATGTGAAAAAAATTGATTTTTCTGTTTTGTGAGAGGGTGTCATATCACTTCACTTCTAACAAGGAAAAAAATTTCTCCTTAAATAGCAAGAGACTTGACTTTTAATTTTCTATCATTTAAAACCCAAATATTACTTATACAACTTTCTATAGCTGTAGATAAGTGACCACCAGTTGGGATATGTCATCGATTTATTTTTACGCACAGTGAAAAATTTTCAAATTCCATGATTTATTTTTTTAAACTATTAAAGGTGGCTGTAAGTGAAATCAAGGGTGTGTATAAATTTATATTTTCATATAATATACATAGATTTTTTATACAGATTTTTGTTAAATAGATGAATAATTGTGTGCTCATTCACCCATTCAGTTCATTTACTGGGAAACCAGATGAAACTTATATACTGTGATACAATGCTTACACTCTATATACTCTATCTTAGATAGAGAATATTATTTTCTGCATGGAAATATAGCCTAGATAATTATCTTTAAAAATTATTCTTAAAAAGGGGGTGAAACAAGGTTGATATTGAAATTCTATTGTCCAGAATCCTTGAGTTGCACAAACACTTAAGCACTCAACTACGAGTAGAGAGGCTCAAACCCAACCAGAGGCGACTCAGAAAATAGGCCTGGCAATTTGCTTCCAAAAGGTTACAGCCTTTACAACCATATGGAGCAGTTCTACTCTGCAGACATGGAGTCGCTATGAGCTGGAATCGACTGAATGGCAACCAACAACAAAAATGAGCTGTTGAAATCTGTCTTGGGATAAAAACAAGAATAACAAAAAATAATAAAACTCAATTGAATTTCTGAGTGTATAACATTCCACCTTGCTTGGATAGAGAGTATCCTACAGTGAGTGTTATGGATTGAGCTGTGTCAACACAATTCTCAAAAAATGTGTATAAAATTGGCTAGGTTGTGATTCCCAGTATTGTGTGGTTGTCCACCGTTTTGTGATCTGATGTGATTATCCTAGGTGTTATAAAGCCTAACCTCTGTGTCAACGAAGCAGGATTCGAGGCAATTACATTAATGAAGCAGGATTCAATCTACAGGATTAGTTTGTATCATGAGTCAATCTCTTTGGAGATATATAAAAGACAGAATTGAGCAGAGAAGAGAGGGACTTCGTGCCATCAAAAAAGAAGAGCTGAGAGCAGAGCATGGCCTTTGGACCCAGGGACTTTGCACTGAGAAGCTCCTAGACCAGAGGAACACTGATGACAAGGACTTTCCCCAGAGCCAAAAGAGAGAGAAAGCTTCTCCTGGAGCTGGTGCCCTATCCTCCTAGACTGTGAGAAAATAAATTTCTGTTTGTTAAAGCCATCCACTTTTGGTATTTCTGTTATAGCATCACTAGATAACTAACAGAGTGGGTAAAAACCTAGACAAAATAGCCAGATTGTCTCCTATTGGGCTTAGAACAGCAACTCAGATATATAGCAAGCACTATGCCTGTGTTTGCAAAATAGGTATTCAAAGGAACTCAGTCATTGCCAGAATGAATCATTGTGATACTATAACTATTGTGTCTAGAAGAAACTTTCATATGTAAAGCAAAATATCAAAAGATAGACAAGTAAATATTTATCATATTACATGAAACACATATTTTGATGTGTTTTGTTCTGATGTACAGCAATCAAAATACCCTAAGAAACATCTGTCGACTACCTCTACAGCGGTATTGCTTTTTTAACTGCCACTAGTTATGACAGCTGGCATAGTCTGGAGTCAGGCTTCCCATACCTGATAATGACTGGATTGTCCCTAAAGAGGAAGCCCTGTTTTCCCTTTTCATTATTTTATATCACCTACCTAGAGAAAATACAACATAATAGACCTGTCCGTCAAATGAAGCATTTTGATCACAGGCCCAGTGACAAGATTAGCATTTGCTTGAGACACATTTGGAGAGTGATCTCAGGGGTCAGTGGCCAAGGCCAAAGGGGAAAAAAGATAGTATGTGGCCTCTGCACTCTGCCACTTGTGTGATATTAAACATTGTAAGTAGCAAAGAACTAACCTTTTTAATATTTATTGAGTATCTACCAAACACTCTAGCGATGTAGCATTCTAGTATTCTTGAAGAAGATATTGCCTGCGAGATTTAATATGAAAATGGCTGGATAGGGGAGAAAAGGAACAGTGCAGATATGAGGTACGATTTTCAGCCCCCAGAACAACTATTCATTTATGATGACAGGATCTCTGGATTATATAATACTAGGAATTTGTAATATATAACACTGGAATACCAGATGATTATGATAGTAATTACTAATGATTATGACCTATTAGTGATATTAATCAAATTTAAAATAGTAATTATTAGAATGATAAATTACCTGAATGCATACGACTTAAAGTGAAAACAGTGAAGACTGAGTTTGTTTCTATCTTGAACCATCCGTGGAGGAGTCGGTCCACATGTGTGCCAAGGAATCTGTCCTGGAAAGTTGATAAAAATATGACAAAATAACAGCACTAAAAATTTAATTTGTACCTCCGAAGGTACTCCTGTTGGAAAGACCAGAATAGTCTCACTGTAATAATAGTACTGTTCAGAAGAGTGAGAAATAAACTTATAATACCCAACAGGTATTATTGTGGGTTGAATTGTGTCCTCTCAAAAAGTTATGTCCCAGCCCTAACCTCTAGTACCTGTGAATGTGACCTTATTTGGAAATGGTGTTTTTGAAGGTGTAATTAAATTAAGACAAATTCTTACTGGAGTAGGGTTGGCCCTGCATTCAGTGTGACTGGTGTTCTCATAAGCAGAGGAGACACACAGGCATAGAAACACAGGGAGACTGTCATGTGACAGAGGCAGATATTGCAGTGATGTGGCTACAAGCCAAGGGACACCAAGGACTGCCAGCAAGCACCAAAAGCTAGGAAGAAGCAAGGACAGATTGTACCCTAGAATCTTCAGAGAGAGCATGACCCTGTCAATACCTTCATTCTGGACTTATAGCTTCCAGAACTATGAGAGAATAACTTTCTGTTGTTTCAAGCCACACAGTTTGTGGAACTTTGTCACACTGTTGTTAGGTGCCATCAAGTTGGTTCCGACTCATAACAACCCTATGTACAACAGAACAAAACACTGACTGGTCCTGTGTCATCCTTACAATTGTTATCATGCTGGAGCCCATCGTTGCAGCCACTGTGTCAGTCTATTTCATTGACGATCTTCCTCTTTTTTGCTGTCCCTCTGCCTTACCAAGCATAATGTCCTTCTCCAGGGACTGAGCCTTCCTGGTAACATGTCCAAAGCATGTGAGACGTAGTCTCACCATCCTTGCTTCTAAGGAGCATCCTGGCTGTACTTCTTCAAAGACAAATTTGTTCGTTCTTTTGGCAGTGCACGGTATATTCAAGATTCTTCGCCAACACCATGATTCAAAGCTGTCAATTCTTCTTCGGTCTTCCTTATTCATTGTCCAGCTTTCACATGCAGGTGAGGTGATTGAAAACACCATGGCTTGGGTCAGGTGCACCTTAGTCCTCAAGGTGACATTTTGCTTTTTAACACTTTAAAGAGATCTGTTACAGCCAATTTGCCCAATGCAATTCCTGTTTTGGTTTCTTGACTATGGCTTTCATGGGTGTTGATTATGGATCCAAGTAAAAGGAAATCCTTGACAACTTCTTTTTTTTCTCTGTCTGTCATGATATTGCTTATTGGTCTTGTGAGATTTTTGTTTTCTTTATGTGGAGGCGTAACCCATACTGAAGGCTGTGGTCTTCGATCTTCATCGGTAAGTGCATCAAGTCTTGCTCACCTTCAGCAAGCAAGGTTGTATCATCTGCACGTTGCAGGATGTTAATGAATCTTCCTCTGATCTTGATGCCCCATTCTTCTTCATATAGTTCAGCTTTTTGGATTATTTGCTCAGGATACAGATTGAATAAGTATAGTGAAAGGATACAACCCAGACGCACACCTTCACTGACTTTTAAACAGTATCATTAATATCACATGCACTTAAAATTTTGCTGAAGATCATTCAAAAGCGACTGCAGGAATACATCAACAGGGAACTGCTAGAAATTCAAGCCGGATTCAGAAGAGCGTGTGGAATGAGGGATATCCTTGCTGATGGCAAAAGGATCCTGGCTGAAAGTGGAGAATACGAGAAAGATGTTTACCTGTGTTTTTTGAACCCACCCAGCAGCTCCACAGGAGATAGACCTGTGAACTTGCTTCTGTAAAGATTCCAGTCAAGGAAAACTTATGAGGAAGTTCTGCTCCGTCACATGGGGTAACTATTAGTCAGAATCAACTTGATGGCACCTCACACAACAAGCATCAGTTAGCTGTGTTTCTAAAATACCTTGGAGAATGCCTGGATGCTCAGTAAGTGGCAATTACTTGCCTCCTGACACTTATCACTTGTGTTAAAGTTATTTATTTTATTTTATTTTTTAATTAGCTTATATTTGTAGAGTGCTTGGGCATTTACTAAGCTCTTTCATATACCTTATCATATTTAAACTTTATAAGGGTCCTCTGAGGTCAGTAGGGCATGCATTTTTTATTATGTTTTACAGATAAGCAAATGCAGATTCAGAGAAGGAATATGAGAGATAAACTATATTATCTATTGCTGAGTAATAAATTATCTCTAAGCATAGCAGCTTAAAACAACACAACCTTATTATCTCACTGTTTCTGTGGGTCAGGAATCTGGGAGCTGCATTCCTGATTCTTACTTCAGGATCTCTCAGAAGGCTGCAATCAAGGACTTAGGAAAGGCCACAGTCACCTCAATGTTCAACTGGGACAAGATTCTGTTCCTCACAGACTGCTGCCCTTGGTTCATTGCTTTGTGAGTCTCCCCAACAAGACGTTGCCTCATCAGTCCATTGCTATGTGAGTCCCCCCAACGTGATGTTGCCTCATCAAAGTGAGCAAGGCATGGAGGCAAAGGAGAGGGAGAGAGTACCAGTGAGAGAGAAAGTGCTAGAAATAGCAGTCTTTTGTACCTAACCATTCAAGTGACAGCCCATCAATTACACTGTATTCTATTTATTTAATGTATATCACAGAGTCCAGACCACACTCAAGAGGAGGGGATTAGGGATTACGTAAGAGTGGGAATACCAGATGGAGATTATTGTGAGCCATGTCAGAAGCTGCATATGACAGAAACCATTGCATTTTGTTTTTAATTGCTACTATAAAAAAAAATTTTATGTCAGAAGTTGTGTAAATATATTTTAATCTACACGACAAAGTTGGTAAACCAATACTATTATTCTCTTTTTAGCACTGAAAAAAATGGTCTTTGATTAACCAATTTCATAGGGTTACACTTTGTTGTTGTTGTTGCTAGGTTCCCTCAAAAAGCAAAATGAAACCCACTGCTGTTGAGTTGATTCCAACTCACAGCGATCCTATAGGACAGAGTAGAACTGCCCCCGCAGGGTTTCCAAGAAGCAGCTGGTGGACTCGAATTGCCGACCTTTTGGTTAGGAGCCATGCCACCAGGCTTCAACCTCACATATAAACAAAATGTTGCCTGGTTCTGCACCATCCTTACACTCATCACTATGTTTAAGCCCACTGTTGTAGCCACTATGTCAATCCATCTCATGGAGGGTCTTCTTCTTTTTTCCCTGACCCTTTACCAAGCATGATGTTCTTAATTAGGTATTGGTCCCTTCTGATAAAGTGTCCAAAGTAAGTGAGACAAAGTCACACCATCCTCACTCCTAAGGAGCATTCTGGCTATACTTTCTCCAAGACAGATTTGTTCATTCTTTTGGCGGCCCATGGTATTCAATATTGTTTGCCAATACCATAATTCAAATACATCCATTCTTCTTCAGTCTTCCTTCATCATCGTCCAACTTTCAAATGCATATGAGAAGATTGAAAATACCATGGGTTGGGTCAGGCACACCTAAATCATCAAAGTGACATCTTTTTTTTTTTTTTTTTTAAGATTTTAAAGAAATTTTTTGCCACAGATTTGCCCAGTGCAATATGTTGTTTGATTTCTCCACTACTGCTCCCTTGGGCATTGATTAATGATCCAAGTAAAATGAAATCCTTGACAACTTCAGTATTTTCTCCATTTGTCATGATGTTGCTTATTGGTTCAGTTGTGAGGAGTTTTGTTTTATGTCGAACTAAAAAAAAAAAATAGTCTTTGATCCTTATCAGTAGCTGCTCCAAGTAGTCTTCACTTCTGAGTAAGTAGCAAATCTATACTCAGATTGTATGATACAAATAGAATGCAAAAGATCTGCATTTGTTAGATATGAGCCATGGCATCTAGTCCATCTTTGTGCCTTGCAGAGTGTCTTGTTATACAAATTCAACATTCAGAAAATGCTTGTTGAATAAATAAACTGAAAAAAGTGCTAAGCAGAGGGGCATTATCTTTATTCTCTTCATTAATCTTGCTGAAATTCCAAAATAAACCTTTCCAGACAAGTACAGAAAGTGGATAAAATACAGTTCTGCTAAGTGATGAATAGTGTCCCTTTCTAACTCTTCAGCACCTGGTGGGAAATCTTTCCCTTGTGAAGAGAGACTGAATTTAATTCTTTCCAATATATCAATGCTTATGATTGCTTTATTATGCAGTCTACACCACTCATAGCTTATCAGATTTTAAATTACCATATAAATTTCCATACTTAAACAATATAGGAAACATCACTTTAAAAGCATCTAATCTTATTTTCAAAGTTAGATAAGGAACAATCAACACTTTACAATAAAAGTGATACCCCTAAGCTGGAAAGTGAGAGCGTAACAGTATTATCTAGACTAATCACTGTTGGCTATCACGATCATAATACTTGCAAAATAGAAATACTGATTTAATTAACACCGGCAGGGTGAGAAGATTCAAAATCTGCTACTTTATGGAGAAGCTGGGGCTTGCAGAACTAAGCCAGGTTTCACTAAACAAATCTATAAATTAGCCTAAAATACAAAACAAAGGGAAGGCAAATTTCATTCTAATGGTGAATATCATTCCTATGGTAACAAATGGGGATTTTTTCCTATTTTCACTGACCTTTTTGTTATAACTTTCATATTGTTTCAAAATCAGTCTTTTCCTTGACCTACTCATTTCATCACAGGTGGATCAGGTAGGATTCGTTAACTGTCTAACAAGGCAACAGAAAAAAAATTACAAAGTATATTTTATGTTCCAATTTGAATCTTGTGGATGGTTTTCATACTCTGTTCATAATCCTGATTGTATTTAGTGACTCACATGTCTTTTTACTTGGCTAGATGGTCAACTACTTGAAAGTAGGAAATGGATCCCATTCATTTGTTTCTCCCACAGAATCTGACATAAAATCTTGCATCTAAGTCAATACTCAATAAATGCTAAATAAAAGATATTGTTTTGTAAATTAAAAAAAAAAAAGACAGTGTCTGTAAAATTTTCAGCATCCCAATAACAGAGTAAGTGAATATAATCAGTAAAACGGGCATAATAAAGGGGCTTTTGGAATTCAGATATTACTATAAAGCTTTGTTATAGGAAAATGGTATTATACCGAATAAAACAATGCTTAAATAAAAGAGTAGATCTACATAAATGCTTTTGCATAAAAAGCATAGGATCTAAATTCAGCCAGTATTTCCATAAGCGTTTTTCTGTAGCTTGCAGAATCATTAATTATTCAGTTGCAATGGCTAATAAACACTTCAAAATATTCAACCTCACTAATAATTAAAGAAATGAAAATTAAGATAATAAAATTTGATTTTCACCTATAAAATTACCATTTTAACTGCAAAAATGCAGTACTGAAGAACGCAGTGAACTCACATTCACACACACAAACACACACACAACAATATACACACACTGAGCTTAAAATAATCCAAACGCTCAATAGTACCCAGACCAGACCCACTGCCGTCGAGTGGGTTCCAACTCATAGCAACCCTATAGGACAGGGTGGAACTGCCCAATAGAGTTTCCAAGGAGCATCTGGAGGATTTGAACTGCCGACCTCTTGTTTAGCAGCCATAGCACTTAACTAGTACACCACCAGGGTTTCCAGCTCAATAGTGCAGGAATGAATAAATAAATTACTGTACATTTTTATACAATCAGGTAATAATTAAAATGACCTTTATTGGGGTGAATGCTTACCATATGTTTGTTAGAAAGAGCAAGATAGAGTTTACCACTATGATTTTAACTGTTTAAAATTGATGCCAAGACCAAACCAAACGAGTTGCAGTACACTTGATTGCGACTCATGGTGACCCCGTGTGTTGCAGAGTAGAACTTTACTCCACATGCTTTTCATGGCTGTGACCTTTTGCAAGCAGATTGCCACACTTTTCTTGGAGATGCCTCTGGGTGGGTTCCAACTGCCAACCTCCTGGTTAGTAGCCACAAGCTTAACTGTTTGTACACCTGGGAGTCCAAAATCGCATGCACATAAGAAGAGATAAAATCACCAATATATTATCAGAGATCATCTGTAGATGAGAATATAAGGGTTTTTTTTTTGTTGTTTTTGTTTACCTTTATGAATTTAACAAATGACACATTTTTTTAAATCAGAAATACTCTTAATATTAAAAAATGGAGTATAATCTAAAAGATAAACTCTTTAGAAAGAACCTAATCACATTAAATAAGTTAATCACCTCAAGTTATTAAATTAATTTTAAACATAATCATTCTCAGTTATTCCTCTAAAATCTAGCAACTGAGAAAAATGTGAGAAGTCAGACGAAAGCAAATATCCAAGTATTTAAAAAATCAAACCCACTGCTATCAAGTCAATTCCGACTCATGGCGACCCTATAGGATAGAGTAGAACTGCCCCATAGGATTTCCAAGAAGTGGCTGGTGGATTCCAGTCAAAAGCCTAACCTCTGTGCCACCAGTGCCCCAAGTAATTAGAAAAATCGTTAAGACCAAACCCATTGCCGACAAGTCGATTCCAACTCATAGTGACACTATAAGACAGAGTAGATCAGCTCCCATAGTTTCCAAGGAGCGCCTGATGGATTCAAACTGCTAACCTTTTGGTTAGCAGCTATACCACTTAACCACTACTCCACCAGGGTTTCCAGAAGTACTTAGAAGTAGGTTATAAAGACACAACTCAATATTGTTGACTTGAATAAAGGGTGATCGGGAATTATGATGGAAAGCAAATACTAAAAGGTAGGTCATAGGAACCAGATGATTCTACGTGCAGCTTGAATTTTGTCTTAGACTGGGTTTTCTAGAGAAGCAAAACCAGGGCAGCATATATGTATGTATGCATATATATGTATATATGTTATATATATACCCACTAAATCAAAAAAAAAGGTTTTTGGTTTAGTAGGTATGTATATATATATATATATATATATATACACACACATATATGGTTGTTAGGTGCTATCCAATTGGTTCCTACTCATAGCAACCCTATGCACAGCAGAATGAAACACTGCCCAGTCCTGTGTCACCCTCACAATTGTTGCTGTGCTTGAGCCCATTGTTGCTGCCACTGCGCCAATCCATCCCCCTGAGGGTT